>NC_060149.1:92758515-93400300 GCF_021461385.2 Schistocerca piceifrons | reverse complement strand
CTGCAACCTTTTTATTGGTTGCAGAGGCCATACTCTGGATGACTGAATGATGCGGCTTTATAACAGTAGCAAAAATGGCTTTGTTACACTGGTACAGTAAATGGCAGAAAGCAAGGGGAAACTAAAACCTACAATTTTTATGAGGATGTGCAGGTCTACATTTTGGCTTGTGGTAATGGTACTCTCTTGAATAAAGAGGCTCATTGAGCATCAGTGAGGCTACCTAGGCATTCTGCTGCCTCAGTGGCATCCGTAGGTGCCACCAGCCATGGTTAGCTCCTGAGTGTAGCCATTGACCTATTTTATGAGAAATAACAAATAATAAAGAATGTTTTATCGAGCCAGCGTTCTTCACTCGGTTCTCACTGGCGTACTGGAAGATTTTCACAGCCTTCCATACAAACCATTATGGGGCAGAAGGGACCACCCTGCAGTAATGGTGTAAGGGTAGCAGTCAACACACTCTGGATTTAAAATAGGCCCCATTCAGATCTTGCAGGTAGGGGCTTCTCAAAAGGAAAACCAAAACTGGCATTGCACTGGCCTGTTGCAGCATTGGTCTCAGATAGGCTACAGCAGTAAGCCATGGAAGATTCAGGACAGCCACACGTGTAATTTTGCAATTGAACACTGCAATAATGTTGGCAATACAGTGGTCTACTGTAGCAGCAGGCCAGATTGCTACATGATGTAGCATCAAACAATGTTTCTTAGCCATTTGTGTGATGAGAAAAGAACTCTGTCACAAAACATCCTTGAATATAAATACACCAATCTCAGCTCATAACAGCATTTCTATTTGCACCAAGCATCTCCACAGCAATTGTCAGCTGGAGTTGCAACTGAGCAGCTACTGGTTCACTGAGCAGTACCATCTACTAGGAGAAACTGGTGGTCTATGAGCAGTTGGCTAGCCCTGATTTGTTCTGGGCTCCAAATTGGATCCATTGGATGCCGATGCCATTTTCTGACACTCTGTCCAGTCTTTGAGAGTCCTGGATTCAGCTATGGGTGTCTGCTCATGTCTGCCATCTGCCTCAGGCCATGGGTAGTGTACATCAGACCAACTGCAAGATTGCTGTACTGCAGAGCTGATTACTCATTGAGCATCAGTGAGGCTACCTTTCCACCAACAGATCTTACACCATCTAAACATTCTGCTGCCTCAGTAACATCTCTAGCTGCCACCAGCCATGGTTAGTTCCTGAGTGCAGCCATTGGCCTACTGTATGAGAAATAACAAACAATAAAGAATGTTTTATTGAGCCAGTGTTCTTGAATCGGTTCTCACTGCTGTACTGGAAGATTCTCACAGCCTTCCACACAAACCATTATGGGCAGAAGGGACCACCCTGCAGTAATGGTGTAAGGGTAGCAGTCAACACAAATGCTACATCATTGCATGCAGTTTCAGAGCTACCAGTGTCTACAACTGCCATGAAGTGACAATCTGCAGCACCACTTCAATGTAGTGAGTGAAATGAACTGTTTTCCATGTAGAGCTGGACACACAGTGTATAATCACTAGAATAGGATGTCTGGACATTATGCCAAGGAATATAGGGAATGCCAGGAATGCCATGGTAGCACTCAGCTATAGTAAGTAGGTGTGTTCAGTAGAAGTAAGTATGATTGGAGTATTGGTCCTGGGTCCTCTCCTGTTGTATTTTTCCTCTTATTGTGAACACAGGATTTGCAATGGATAAACTTGGTGTAGAGAAGATAAATATTACAGATGTAGGTCAAAGTTTCATGAGCCCAATGGTACAAATGTAGGCAGACAATACAAAGCTGCAAAAGCAGTTAGATTATCAGTCCATGTCAAATAATTTGGAATCCATTCTAGACTCTGGTACCACTACTTTGGTTTCTCTTTTTTCTGGTAAGGCAGAAGAGGATGTATGAGCATCCATAAGACAACTTGTTAACAGCAGCTAAGCTGTGATGTTGGTTGGAGGAACACCTTCTACATACGGCCCAATTGTGTTTGACTGAAAGGCACTAAAACTTGTATCATGTATAACAGAAAGTATGATCAGACTACTGCTCTGGAAGATATATACTGTATGTTATGACCCAAGTTTGGGATAGAAAAGGAATTTTACCACTGTGGTTGAACAGTGGTAGACTTTTGCTTAGATGACTTAGTGGATGGAAGAAATTTTACCTTTTTTTTCTTTTTTTTTTTTTTTTTTTTGAAAATTATTTGCAGTTGTCCATGGGAGGCTGTACATCATTGGGAAAAGCAGGTGGGGCCCATAACAACATAGGGTACACGGAGTGAGATGGAATGTCATGCATTTGTTGGATTCAGTGATATTGAGTTTTTGGGCTGGAGCAAAAAATATTCAGGTTTGTATGGAAATTTTGCCTCATAAAGGTGAGAGTTATTGTCCAAGCTTAAGGTTTGTTTTCTTGATTAATTATCATGCTGCAATTGAACTCGCTTTGTGCACAATAGAACCTGACTGGACATCATTCCATCTGGTGGGAAACTGCCGATAGTGCCTCACTGCTGTAATGTTGATCCCTTGAGCAATATGAATACTTAGAGTGCATGTGTGGCCACTAAGGATTGATTTGTGTGATAATGTACTATAAGATATGGGAAAACTAATGAGGGTGGGTATGGGAACTAATTAGCCTGTAAATGTATTGTCTCTAACAGAGCCAATAAAGGAAATATGGAATGTCGTATACTTGCAGAAGTTAGACAGAGAGCCAGTGGTGCCTGTCAGGATAGATAAATATATGCCTGTAAACATGGATGTTTCCAAAGGGTTGACAGTCACCAGTTTGGAAATTTTGCAGGAAGAAAATTTAAATAGAGCAAATTCAGACAGCTTAAGCAAGCCACCAGTATAGTTGCATTAAGGGAGAACGTTGTGCACATGGAGGGAGCAGAGAAGATAGCTACGGAACAGTTATTGTTGGAATATGAAAATCTGTTAAATCCTTGTGGGTCTTTCCCAGTGACTCCAGAGATAAAGCATAAGATACCAACTGGAAGTGAACTGCTAGTGTATCATAAACTGTACCATATCCCACAAATCTAAAAGTGGCTATGGAAGAATTTATTAACCAATAGTTATGAGACAGTATTATTGGGGAAAGTACCAGTTCCTGGGAAATGCCAGTAGTGACTGACCCAAAGAAATAAATAGGTGGGATGAAGGCATCTCATTTTTGTTGTGATCATCAGTACCTTAACAATTATACAGTTACAAATGTTTATCCAATCCCAAATCTAAAAGGAACTTTAGATAATCTAGGGCAATGCAGATATTTTCTAATATGGATCTGTGAAATGGTTATGATTAGCTGTAAGCAGCATCAGATGATCAGCCAAAGACAGCATTTATGGTCCTGTCAGGACACCATTAGCATCATAAATGCCATTTGAATTATAAAATGCACTATCTATATTTCAGTGCCTTTTAGGAAGAGTTTTTTGATGACTTAAACCTAGCAATGTATGGTTTATTTAGAAAACATAACTCACTTTGCAAAGGATATGGAAGAGGATTTATTATGAGTAATGGAAGTGTTTAAGTGGTGGTGCACGGTATGCCTGATTCTCAACATAGAAAAATTGGTCGTGAAGGAGTTTGGAAGGACTCCAGCATAATAAAAGTCATACAGGATTTTTTGGCACCTTGCACAGAGAAGGAGTTACAGACTTTTTTGAATTTGGTCAAATGTTATTGATAGTTTGTGCCAAAATTTATGGAAATAGCATGGCCACTCACTCATCTGTTGAAAAAAGGAGTGAAGTTTTACTGATTAGTGGAGTACACATATGTGTTCAGACATTTGAAAGAACTGTTAACAACTTGACTGATATTATTTTTTCCAAATTATGAAAAGGAATTTGTGTTGCCTATAATAGAGAACAACTACCGTACTACAGAGAAAGATATGCTGAGTCTCATATATAACATAACATATTTTCAGTGTTTTTTATATGGGTGAAAATTTAAAGTCATAATGACTCAAGCAAAATTGAATTGGCTGTTACGATTAAAAGATTCATTGAGTAGGTTAATGTGCTGGAGGCTAGAACTCAATGTATTTGATTTTGAGATAGGTCATGGAAATGAAGATACGGATGGGCTAGTCAGAAAGTTTGTGCTTTATAATGAGTAGATTCCACCACTGCAGAATGGCAGATTGTGCAAGAAACTGACAAAGACTGCAAGTGCAACCACAATTCGTTGTACACAATCAAGTGTCATTTATGTATGAATCTCAGACATGTTCTGGTTCCAGCTACATTCTGAAATCAAGTATTAAAGCAGGTGTGTGATTGTATGTTAGCAGGACATGAAGCTCATAGTACAACAGAACAAATTTTAGCCAAATAATATTGGCAGTGAATACATAAGCAGGCTGTAGAACAGTATGTCAAGAACTGTGTACCATGCTCACAATGAGCCACATTAAGTCATCAGCATATTTCACAGCAGAGATTACTGGAGGCCAGTAAACCATTTGAGATAATTGGTTTGGACATCTTATGTCCTTTTTGGCAGACACCTACAGGAAATCGTTACATCTTAATGATAATACATCACTTTTGCACTACATAGAAATGATAGCCATTCTGAATGAACAAGTGAAAACCATGGCATAAGCTGTGGTTAATAATTGCTTGTTAGAGTTTGGTATTCCAGAGACAATTATTGACCAAGGCCATAATATGACACCAGAGCTGATGAAGCAGCTTTGTCATTTGTTGTGAATTCATACATTAAGAATTAGTACATTATACCCACATGCAAGTGGCAGAATGGAATGGTTTCAGCAGATAACAGGGAAGATGGTGAGCCACTATGTCAACAGGCATCATGATGCCTGAGATACACCATTACATTAGGTTGTTGCAGCATTCACTTCAAAGCTTCATGAGAGTGCAATTCTATTACTGTATGAAGTAGTGTATGTATATAAGATGCCATCACCATGTGAGAGAGTCAAACACACAATGGAGGAAAATTTTGTGAGTACCTTAGAGACGGTATGGTGACAAATGAAGAAGTTAATACGAATGCCCTAGAATAGCAGGATTGAATGGGACAATGAAATGCCAAGTTGCCTAAATACTGTATTGTCTGGTCAAGATGTCCTTGCTAGTGAATGTGAAATTACAACTCCTTACTCAAAAACAGTTGTCCATGTTGGACATATTCAAGCCTGGCAAATTGAGCAAGCTGGTCACATGCAAAGAAATAAGAGATGGGTTATTGGAGTAGACGATAAATATAACGCTTTTCTCAAGACTTTTCTCATGCTCTTTGGAAGTTGTTTTCTGCTAGAACGTTTAAACAGGGTACTAGCACAAACAGGCAGCCTGGGTGGCTGACTACATCTACATCTACATCTATACTCCGCGAGCCACCTTACGGTGTGTGGCGGAGGGTACTTATTGTACCACTATCTGATCCCCCCTTCCCTGTTCCATTCACGAATTGTGCGTGGAAAGAACGACTGCTTGTAAGTCTCCGTATTTGCTCTAATTTCTCGGATCTTTTCGTTGTGATCATTACGCGAGATATATGTGGGCGGTAGTAATATGTTGCCCATCTCTTCCCGGAATGTGCTCTCTCGTAATTTCGATAATAAACCTCTCCGTATTGCGTAACGCCTTTCTTGAAGTGTCCGCCACTGGAGCTTGTTCAGCATCTCTGTAACGCTCTCGCGCTGACTAAATGTCCCCATGACGAATCGCGCTGCTTTTCGCTGGATCATGTCTATCTCTTCTATTAATCCAACCTGGTAAGGGTCCCATACTGATGAGCAATACTCAAGAATCGGACGAACAAGCGTTTTGTAAGCTACTTCTTTCGTCGATGAGTCACATTTTCTTAGAATTCTTCCTATGAATCTCAACCTGGCGCCTGCTTTTCCCACTATTTGTTTTATGTGATCATTCCACTTCAGATCGCTCCGGATAGTAACTCCTAAGTATTTTACGGTCGTTACCGCTTCCAATGATTTACCACCTATGGCATAATCGTACTGGAATGGATTTCTGCCCCTATGTATGCGCATTATATTACATTTATCTACGTTTAGGGAAAGCTGCCAGCTGTCGCACCATGCATTAATCCTCTGCAGGTCCTCCTGGAGTACGTACGAGTCTTCTGATGTTGCTACTTTCTTGTAGACAACCGTGTCATCTGCAAATAGCCTCACGGAGCTACCGATAGAGGGATAGGAATATCTTGTAGAACAAAGTGGCAATTATATCATAACGTTAAAAACAGTCAAAATCTAAATGCAGCAGCCCATTACAAACAGTATTGTAAGGTGCTTAAAAATGTTATTAGGAAGGCAAAAAGTTTGTGGTATGCAGATAGAATAGCTAAGTCTCAGGATAAAATTAAAACCATATAGTCAGTCGTAAAGGAAGTTGCTGGTCTGCAGAGACAGGTCGAGGATATAAAATAAGTGCGTAGTGTGAATGTCCATGTTACTGATAAGTCGCATATATGTACAGTATTTAATAATCACTTTCTGAATATAGCAGGTGAACTAAATAGAAACCTAGTCCCAACAGGGAATCATATAGCGCTCTTAGAAAAAAGTGTTCCGAGACTGTTACCTGAAATGCTCCTCCATGATACTGACAAGAGGGAGATTGAGTTAATAATTAAATCAATAAAGACCAAGAACTCTCATGGATAGGATGGGGTATCTAGCAGAATACTGAAGTATTGTTCTATGTATGTTAGCCCATTTCTCAGCCATATCTGTAACTTTTCCTTTAGGAGTGGTCGGTTTCCTGACCGATTAAAGTACTCGGTAGTGAAGCCACTTTATAAAAAGGGAGACATTGATAATGTTGACTATTTTAGACCTATTTCTATGCCATCGGTGTTTGCTAAAGTTATCAAGAAGGTTGTATATACAAGGTTACTGGAGCATTTAAATTCACATAATTTGCTGTCAAATGTTTAGTTTGGTATTAGAAATGGTTTAACAACTGAAAATGCTATATTCTCTTTTCTCTGTGAGGTTTTGGACGGATTAAATAAAAGGTTGCGAACGCTAGATGTTTTCTTTGATTTAACGAAGGCTTTTGACTGTGTTGACCACAAAATATTACTGCAGAAGTTGGACCATTATGGAGTAAGGGGAGTAGCTTACAATTGGTTCGCCTCTTACTTTAAGAACAGAAAGCAGAGGGTAATTCTCCACAATATTGAGAGTGGTAGTGATGTTCAATCCCAATGGGGCACTGTTAAGTGGGGCGTTCCCCAAGGGTCGGTGCTGGGGCCACTGCTGTTTCTTATTTATATAAATGATATGCCTTCTAGTATTACAGGTGATTCAAAAATATTGCTGATGACACCAGCTTGATAGTGAAGGCTCTTGTGTGTAATATTGAAACAGTAACAAATAATGTAGTTCATGAAATAAGTTCATGGCTTGTGGAAAATAATTTGATGCTAAATCACAGTAAGACTCAGTTTTTACAGTTTCTAACTCACAATTCAACAAGAACCGATATTTTGATCAGACAGAATAGGCATATTGTAAGCAAGACTGAACAGTTCAAGTTCCTAGGCGTTCGGATAGATGGTAAGCTGTTGTGGAAAGCCCATGTCCAGGATCTTGTTCAGAAGCTAAATGCTGCTTTATTTACCATTAGAACAGTATCTGAAATAAGTGACACTTCAACACAAAAAGTAGTCTACTTCGCATATTTTCATACGCTTATGTCGTATGGTATTATTTTTTGGGGTAATTCTTCTGATTCGAAAAGGGTATTTTTGGCTCAAAAACGGGCTGTTCGAGCTATGTGTGGTGTAAGTTTGAGAACCTCTTGTTGACCCCCATCCAAAAATCTGGGAATTCTGACATTGCCCTCACAGTATATATTTTCTTTAATGTCGTTTGTTGTTAGCAATATTAGCCTATTCCCAAGAGTTAGCAGCTTTCACTCAGTTAATACTAGGCAGAAATCAAATCTGCATGTAGAATGCACTTCCTTGACTCTTGTGCAGAAAGGAGTGCAGTATTCTGCTGCATCCATTTTCAATAAGCTACCACAAGAACTCAAAAATCTTAGCAGTAGCTCAAACTCTTTTAAGTCTAAACTGAAGAGTTTCCTCATGGCTCACTCCTTCTATTCTGTCGAGGAGCTCCTGGAAGAGCTAAAAAATTAAGCAAATTCCAGTGTTACATTGTTGATTTTCTTCATTTAAACTTACGACTTGTCACCTGAATATGTTTTTTTATATTTCATTTTATCTGTTTCTAATATCGTGTTATAATTTCATGTATTGACTCGTTCCATGACCATGGAGACTTCTCCTTAATTTGGTCCCACGGAACAATAAATAAATAAATAACAAATAAATAGGACAACATGGGCTATGGGGAAGCCACCTGGTAAAATTTTATGCTGAGCTTAATTTAATCATTGCAAACACTTGGATTAAGTATCATGAAAGAAGATTGTATACATAGAAGACACTATAATATTTCAGATAGATTATATAATGGTGAGACAGAGATTCTGAAACCAGATTTTAAACTATGAAACATTTCCAGGGGCAGATATGGACTCTGAGCATAATTTATTGGTTATAAACTGCATATTACTGCTGAAACAATTGCAGAAAGGTATGAAATTAAGGGAAGGAAACCTGAGTAAATTGAAAGAACAAGAAGTTACTGGTTGTTTCAAAGAGAACATTAGATGATAATTTCCTAAAACATGAGAAATGAATACAATAGAAGATAAATGAGTAGCTTTGAGAGATGAGATAGTGAAGGCAGCCAGGGGATCAAATAACCTAAAGACAAAACTTTGCAGTAATCCTTAGATAACACAGTAGATACTGAATGTAGCTGATGGGAGGAGAAAATATAACAATGCAAATGCAAATACAAAGCAAAAGGCAATATGAAGTCTAAAAATGAGACTGATTGAAAATGCAAAATGAATAAGCAGGAGTTAGCTAGATGACTAATTCAAAGAGGTAGAAACATGCTGGAAGAAAGGTCGATGACACCTACAGGAAAATTAAGAGACCTTTCAAGAAGAGAGACTTGTACGTATATCAAAATCTCAGATGGCAAGCCAGTAGTGAGCAAAGAAGGAAATACTGAAAGATAGGAGTCGAACATACAAGTGCTATGCAAAGGAAATGAACTTCAAGACATTATTAGAGAAAAAGATGAAGAAGTAGATGAAAATAAGATTGGAAATATAATACTGTGAGAAGAATCTGTCACACTGAAAGACCTAAGTGGAAACAAGACCTTTGGAGTAGGTGACATTCCCTCAGAATTATGAAGATCCTTGGGAGAGGCAGCCTTCATAAAATTATTCCAACTGATGGTAAGATATACAAAACAGGCAAATTACCCCCAGTCTTCAAGGAGACTAATAATTTCATCTCTGAAAAAGACGGGTGCTGATAGATGTGAATACTACCAAATCATCAGTTTAATAAGTCATAGCTGCAAAATACTGACCCAAAATATTTACAGAAGAGTGGAAAATATGGCAGAGGCTGACCTCAGGCAAGATCACTTTGGGTCACAGACAAATGTAGGAATACATTCAATTTGGCTTAGATGACAGGCTGAAGAAAGTCAAGTCTTTTTTTATAGCATTTGCAGAATTAGAGAAAGCTTTTGACAATGTTGCCGGGAATACACTTTGTAATTCCACAGCTTGCACTGAAAATAGACTGCAGTTATAAAAGCTGAGGGAACTGAAATGAATGCAGCAGTTCAGAAGGGACTGAGACTGGGCTTAGCTTACTGATGACATTGTAACACTCTAAGAGACAGTAAAAGACATTGAAGAGCAGTTTCATGAAAGGGACACTGTCTTGAAATGAGATTACAAATAAAATAAGTGTAATCGAATGTAATCAGATTAAATCACATAATGCTAAGGGAATCAGATTAGGAAATGAGGTACTAAAAGTATTAAATCAGTTTTGCTATTTGGCCAGCAAAATACCATACGTTGGCCAGACTAGAGTGGATATAAAAAGCAGACTGGCAATAGTAACAAAAGCATTTCTGAAAAATTGGAATTTGTTAAAATCAAATATAAATTTAAGTGCTAGGGAGTCTTTCCTGAAGACATTTGAATGGAGTGTAGCCTTGTATGAAGTGAAGGATGGGCGGTAATAAAATGGAATGTGCGATTAACTGGAATGTGCGATTAACATTTGTGACCAGGATCTATCTTCTAGGAAAATTTGGCAATAGGGTGCAAGTGTTTTTAAGTGTTTTTAGCTGACACACACACACACACACACACACACACACACACACACAGGGAAAATTCACAACCTGGCAACCTGGCCGGGTGTCAAACCTGGGGCCCTGAGATTCAGAGGCAGCAATGCTAATCCTAAGACCATCAGCTGCTGACACAGGGTGATAAACCGGTGAGACAAGAAATGAAGAGAAGCTTTTGAAACTTCGTCCTGCAGGAAAAGGTTGAGATTAGATATGTAGATAAAATAACTAATGAGGGAGAACTAAATTAAATTGGGAAGGAGGTAAATTTATGGCACAAGCTGACTAAAAGAAGGGATGATTTACAGAAAAAAATCATGAGGCATCAAGGGGTCATCAATTTGGTAATGGATGGAAGTGTGTAGAGTAGAAATGGTAGAGGGAAACCAAGGCTTAATACATTAATCAGGTTCACATGAAGTTATGCAGAGATGAAGAAGCTTGAACAGGATATGCTACTAAGGAGAGCTGCATCAAACTTGTCTTCAGACTGAAAATCATAACATCAACCATTTTTATTCTCATCTTAATGAAAAATAATGGTAAACAGATGCAGTAGATGGAAAATAACCTGTATAAGAAGATGGATCACTATTTACTAAATTGAGAAGGTACTTAGCACTGGTCATCCATGTAAAAGAGGGCACAATAAATATTTTGCCAAATTTATAAATTACTCTAAATTACATGAGTCAGTTAGTGAATTTATTTATGAGCTTCAATACACAACACCACTGCATGTTTTTCAGCAAAAATTTTTTAAGATTTGAGTATAGCTATGTGTAGATAGTTGGAGGAGGGGGGAATCAGCTCCTGAATAAGATACTGTTGCCTTAGTTACAAAGAAATGGGATAGTAAGAATATCTAATGAATGAAAATATGTATGTATTCTTCAGTTGTGAACCTCACTAAATATGCTTGGAATTTTATGGACTGAGATGCTGCAAAGATCCATCAGTGCACTTTTACAATATACTGCTGATGCAACTAAACACTATTGTGAAGACTATGTTGAACAGATGCACATTATATGTTTGTCTCTGAGATGGTTGTCAGTTATACAGATTTGTCCTGATCTCTTACTGCAGTTTAGGTCATTATGTTGAAAGCCAACTGATCATAAAGCTCTGAATGCAATCTTCAAATATTTGTTCTCCTATCTACACTGAAGTGCCAAAGTAACTGTTATAGGCATGCATATTAAAGTACAGAGATATGTAGACAGGCAGAATACAGCGCTGCAGTTGGCAACGCCTATATAAGACAAGTGTCTGGCACAGTTGTTAGATTGGTTACTGCTGTTACAATGGTAGGTTATCAAGATTTAAGTGAGTTTGAACATGTTGTTAAAATCGGCACATGAGCAATGGGTCACAGCCTCTCCAAGATAGCGAAGTAGTGGGGATTTTCCCATATGATCATTCGATGAGTGTACCATGAATATCAGGAATACAGTAAAACATCAAATCTCTGACATTGCAGTAGCTGAAAAAACATCCTGCAAGAATGGGACCAAAGACAACTGAAGAGAATCATTCAACTTGACAGAACTGCAGCCATTCTGCAAATTGCTGCAGATTTCAATGCTGGACAATCAGTAAGTGTTAGCATATGAATCATTCAATGAAACATCATCAATGTGGGCTTTTGGAGGTGAAGGCTCCCTCGTGTATCATTGATGACTGCATTACACAAAGCTTTATGCCTCAACACCAACATTTGACTGTTGATGACTGGAAACATCTTGCCTGGTTGGACGAGTCTCATTTCAAATTGTATTGAATGGATGGATGTGTACGGGTATGGAGACAACCTCATGAATCCATGGACCCTGTGTGTCAGCAGGGGACTGTTCAAGCTGATTGAGGCTCTGTAATGGTGTGGGGTGTGTGCCGTTGGAGTGATATGGGACCTGTAATATGTCTAGATATGACTCTGACAGGTGAACCATACGTAAGCATCCTGTGTGATCATCTGCATCCATACATGTCCATTGTGCATTTCGACGGACTTGGACAGTTCCAGCAGGACAATGCAACACCCTGTACATTCAGAATAGCTACAGAATGCTGCCAGGAACATGCCTCTGAGTTAAATACTTTTCCTGGCCACAAAACTCCCCAGACATGCACATTATTGAGCGTATCTGGGATGCCTTGCAATGTGCTGTTCAGAAGAGATCTCCATCCCCTTTTACTCTTACAGATTTATGAACAGCCCTGCAGGATTCATGGTGTAAATTCCCTCCAGCACTACTTCAGACATTAGTCCAGTCCACGCCACATCCTGTTGTGGTTCTCCTGCATGTTCATGGAGGTCCTACATGATATTAGGCACGTGTATCAGTTTCTTTGGTTCTTCAGTGTATTTTGATGGTAGAAAATCTAATACAGTTTCTTCAATGAAAATAGTATTATTTCATATTCAGACATGAGATATGTGGTTTCTTGATGCATTTGAGGTATCTGCCAGAAAATGTTCAATCAACTGTAAGTATGTGAAAATTATCACAATGTTACAACCAAAACAAAATGATACACAATGTACTAATGATGAGTATTTAATACTGTATGGAATATATATCGCACCAAAATTAAATCATACATCACCAAAAGACTCTGAAAACACTATAATGCCCCAGTTTAAGTCTCATACCACTGAAAAGATGAGTGAAATAGATATTAGTGCCAGTGGCATAGAGAAACAGCTGAAATTGTTAAAATTGAACAAAGCCCTAGGGCCCAATGGAATCCCTGTCAAACTCTGGACCCAATTTTCAGCTGTGTTAGCCCCTCTTTTAACTATAATCTATCATAGATCATTCAAACAAATATTATGCTCAGTTTCTGGAAGACAGGACAGGTCACACATGTCTACAAGAAGGGTAGCACTGGTGATCCACAAAACTACCATCCCAAATCCTTGACATGCATAGGTTGTAGAATCCTAAAACATATTATGGGCCCAAACATAGTGATATATTGTCCTCCATGTGAACCAGCATGGACATTGAAAATGCAGATCACATGAAGCCCAACATACACTTTTCACAGATGACATGCTGAAAATCATGGATCAAACATTTAGTGAGATACAGTATTTCTCAATTTTTTTAAAGCTTTTGGCTCAGTACCACACCTACACTTATTATAAAAAATATGATAGTATGGAGCATCAGATGATATTTGTGACTGGATTGAGGATTTCTTGGTAAGGAGGCTGCAGCATGTTATCAGGGATCGAGAGTCGTCGATAGATATAGAAATAGCTTTGGGTATACCCTAGGGGAGTGCGTTGGGTCCCTTTTTGTTCATGTTAGATACATTAATGACCTTGTAGACAATGCAGTAATATACAATGAACCACAGCCTGAACAAAGCTGCAAAAATATTCAGTCAGACATTAAAAAAATTTCAAAGCAGCTCAAAGATTGTCAACTTGCTTTAAATGTTTGTAAATGTAAAACTGTACACTTCCTGAATGAAAATACTGTATTAGTGAGTCACAGTTGGAATCAGTAAACTCACACAAATACCTAGGTGTAACACACACAAAGTGGGGACATGATATGGAACTAACACAAAGGTTCAGTCATGGGTAAAGCAGGTAGCTTACTTTGATTTCTTGGTAGAATACTAGGAAAATTTAATCAGTCTACAAAGCATATTGCTTACAGATCACTTGTACAACCCATCTTAGAATATTGCTCAAGTCTGTGGAACCCATATCAAGAGGACTAGCATGAGATATTGAGCATACACAGTGAAGTGCAACATCAATGGTCACATGTTTGTTTGACCCATGACAGAGTGTGTCACAGAGATGTTGAAAGAACTATCCCAGAAAAGTCTACCAACAATGTTCAATGTTTCAACAACTGGATTTAAATAATGACTCTCGGAGTACACTACAACCCCCCCCCCCCCTTCCTAACACATATTGCTCCCATGATGATGAGATCAGATTAATTACAGCACAAATGGAGGCATTTAAACAATCATTATTTCTACACTCTATATGGGAATTAAATATGAAAAAGCCATATTAATTGATACAGTGAGACATAGTGTCTGCCATGCACTTCACAGTGACCCTGAACAAATTCCTTCAACTGTCAGAAAATTATTAGACAGTTTGGAAAACTGGTTTCAACTAAATGGGCTAAAACTGAATATTGAGAAAACACATTTGCTGCAGTTTAAAACTAAAAACTGTAATGTAAAATAATTTCACATTAGTAGTAGAAACCAAAATCTGAAAAAAGTGGACTGTGTTAAATTTTTAGGCATGCATTTGGACCAAAATCTATCCTGGTCTTCACGCATAAAGTATTTAGCATGTAAATTACACAGCCTGACATTTGTACTGAAGATTCTGTTATATTCGACTAACATGGAGACAAGAAACACAGTTTACAACAGATACTTAGAATCAGTTATAAGGTATGGCATTATTTTTTGGGGAGGCACAAGCAAAATGACTAAAATCTTAGAATTACAAAAATCAGTTGTTAGATACATGTCTAATGCAAAACTGAAAGTATCATGTTGCCCATTGTTAAGAAATTTAACACATTCCGGTCGCTGCCCATAGAAACTATGAGCACGTATTTATTGCTGTAACAGTCAGTGCTCGAAGAATCTATGAGTGCCGCCCTCTTGATTTTTATTTCAGGGTGCTGCGTATTATATCTGTGCAGAGACATCTGGAGTTGAGTTTTTTGTCCTTGTAGTACATCGGTCAACCACTAGATAGTGTTCCTGCCTCCTCTAAGCTATAGCACCTACTATAAGTACTATGTGACTCAAAAAAGGCACCGAAACAATGCTCGCACATTCATTCTTGCAATGTGCATCTGTAGTTCTCTTTATCACAAACGTTTGTTGAAAATGGGGGACAGTTTCACTGAAGAGGAAATTCTGATGCTGCTTGAAGAATCTGGATCTGAAATTGGCGATGAGGGGTTTGAAACTGGAAATAGTTCTTCTGAAATACATGGTAATTATAATGGTCAGTCATTGTGTTTAGGGATGACAATTATATTCTTGGCAGTTTCACTGAGTTATATCATTTATTATGAAGGTGATAACCAGTGTTCCAAAAATGAAAATGGGCCATCAGATGTATTAGAAAAGGGTGAAGCTCCCATTCAACGAGGCAGAGGAAGAATGCAACAACAGCAGAAGTCAAAAAGCAATGTTGTTGACTGGGTAAATGACGATGTTCAACATCAATTACCGCTCTTTGAAGGTGTAGGTAATGTCTTGGTACCTTTGAATACCAAAAGTACTGAATTTGACTGTTGGAGCATCTTTATCGACACAAATGTCATAAAAAACATAAAACAGAAACAAACTGTTATGCTGCAGCAACAATTTCCAAATTGCAGAGGCAAAATAAGATAACTTCCAGGTCACTTTGGGCTAATTGGTCTGCTTTGACACTACATGAGGTGTATCAGTTTTTTGCTATAATTATTCACATGTGCCTTGCACACAAACCAAATGTTATGGACTATTGGAGAAATGAGCTAATGCTAGATTCCTCTTTACCTGCAAAAAGCATGAAAAGAGACAGATTTGGAACAGTTTACTTTATGCTTCATATGAATAACAATGGTGATTACATATGAAGGGGTCAACCAAACCATGATCCTATACACAAAATTTTAACTTTTTTTTTTGATAAATTTGTACTGAAAAAAAGAACAGTTTTTATACTGGCGAGAACCTCACAGTATGTGAGGTTTATGTCCATTCAGAGAGAGAATGCGATTTCGAGTATATATCAAGAACAAACCGAGCAGGTATGGTATAAAATTTTTCATTCTAAGTGATTCAGCAACAGGATATGTTTTGAACTGTGAAGTATACACTGATGCAGTGCAGATTCAGTGGTGCTATGTTTGTGCAAAAGTTGTCTACGTAAGGGTCATATACTGTACATGGATCACTTTTATACTTCTGTAAAATTCTTTGAAAGATTGTTTGATGATGACACATCTGCTGTTGGCACAGTAATGAGAAACAGAAGAGGCCTACCACAGGAATTCAAACAGTATAAGCTACGAAGAGGTGAAATAATTTTCAAGAGAAAAAAATACATGCTAGCACTTCACTGGAAAGATACTAAGGATGTGTTTGCCCTTTCTACCAAACATAGTGCTACAAACAGAAAATCCAGGGCTGGAATGGTAGAAAAACTGAAGCCTGATCTCATACTTGATTATAATAAAAATAAAACTGGTATTGATCATGGAGATCAGCTAGTTACCTACTATGATTTTCAATGATGAACAATGAAATGGTGGAAAAAGGTATTTCTTCATGTATTTATGATGTATGTGTTCAATTCTTACATTCTTTACAAGAAACTTTGGCCTTTCTCTCACAAACAAATCAGATTGTTTACTTTTATGGGGAACCTGGGAAACAAATACTCAAGAAATCAGGTGAAGCTTTCAATGAAGATGAAAAGCAGGGTTCAGAAGCAAACAGGCTAACTCCAAGGCATTTCTTTACTCATGTCCCATCGACAACAAGCAAGAAGTATGCTTCAAGGTACTGCATTGTTTGCTCTGAGAAAGGAGAATGCAGTACTGCAAACGAGTGAGAATGAGACCAGATGGTGGTGTGAAGAATGTAATGCAAGATTTTGTCTACCTGACTGTTACAAGCAATATCCCACAAAGACAAATTTTTCTCAATGAAAAGAGTTGTATAAATTCAATGAAATAGTTTTGTACAGTTATTTTATAATAATTTCTGATTTATTGCAGTTACAAAGTTTTTTCTACCTCTGAATCTTCTTATTTTCAAAATATAATGATTCTGTAAATGTGTGATATCTTTCAAACAACTTTAAACAAATGTTGAGATGTAGGATGATAATAAAAACATCAGTTAAAAGGTTTTGCTTTTCTTCATTATCTTTTGGTCTGGGGCCATGCAAGAAAGGTGCAATAGTGTACGACTTCTAATGGATTGCAGCAGTCCTTGTGGTCAAACTGCAATGTGTTAAAATTTTATGTGCTCCATGTTTGTACATTTAGAAGTGATTATTTTTGTATACAGTAACTCCAAGTTATTCATAGACAATAAATATAAACACGAATACAGTACTAGGAAAAAGGAGAATTTCATGCTTCCCACTCATAATTTATAGCTGTTCACACAAACCCCAGAATACCTGGGCATGAAAATATACAGCATTCTAAAAAAGAAACAAGTCCTCAGCATGGAGATGGGACAGTCACTACATAAATGTTATTATTCCTTAGAAGAATTTCTTAATAATAATACGACAATCTGGGCAAGTGGCTGAAATTTTTGGTTAATTAAGCTTAGAAGTTTTATGTCTAATAAATGACTGTAATAATTATTCCCTCTTTTTACAGTAATACTGTGTTAGGCTACACACAGTCTCTGTAAATTATAAATTAATAATTCTTGTTGCTGTAATACATGTAAATTGTAATAGCAGTATTGATGAGTTCCCTGCACATTAAATCTTGTGATTTAACTCTGTTTGTTATGGGACAATAAAAATTCTGATTCTGATT
The DNA here is from genome assembly GCF_021461385.2 of Schistocerca piceifrons. Classification (NCBI taxonomy): domain Eukaryota; kingdom Metazoa; phylum Arthropoda; class Insecta; order Orthoptera; family Acrididae; genus Schistocerca; species Schistocerca piceifrons. The sequence continues at coordinate 93,382,466 of NC_060149.1, read as the reverse complement.
ACGGAGTATAGATGTAGATGTAGATTGGGAACAAACAGTCAAAACAAAAGTCTCTGGTATCAGTGGAGCACAAATTATAATGATAATGAAGAAGATTTCATTATGTTAACATAGAAGGCATATGAAAATCAAAGAGACACACAATTGTTGAGCAAATATTATCAATTAAATATGTCAAAATTTGGCTAATGAAATCAAAATTTTTGAAAGAGAAAGTAAAAAGAAATATAGGTTTTTACTATTCTTCAACAAACCTAAAACGTAGTATACTGCTTATAAAAATTATTACCTTATAATTGCACCAATTTTTGGCAAAAATATTGCAAAAAATACACAAACAGTAATAATTAATGTATTCAAGGAGAGCACATGGAAGAAACCAGGATACTCATTTTCCACCAGTGCTGTGAAGATCTGTGCTCTCAGCATGTATGTAATGAGTGGATATACTGTCACAAGCTGGAAAAACAGAAATAGTCTTGCTACCGCTGTCATGAGGTCCCAGTTTTCAAAATTATTCAACAAGTTCTGTAAAACAAAGCAGAATTTGTTATTCAGTTTTTTTCTATTTTCCCCCTCAAACTGTATGCAATCACACTAGCAAAATCTGCTTGGTTATAAAGTATTCAGAAAATATTTATAAATTTAAAAAAAAATCATATATGCATAAATTAGACATATACTACAAGAAATCCAATAATCTGAAAGGAACTACTGTGCAGAATAATGAAGTGTGGTATAAGAAATCCTTTTAACTTAGATTTAGATACGTGGAATTTATCATTCAAATTTTACAGTTCTACCAGAAGTTATTGAAATGGAACTTGCAGAGGAAAATAATTTTTTGCATACAACAGTAAAGGCAGTGTTATTTAAGTTAGTATAGAGGACATAAAAAACATTATTCACAAATTTCACACAACTTACAATTTGCACCTAACTGTCCTGGGCAACGACTAACAGCAAATAAAGTGCTTAGTGAAATAGAAAACAAGATTTAAGAGTTAAATTCATGAACAATTACATTGCAATGGTATGACCAGCCTACAGCCTATTTATGAGTCTTCTTTAGATTATGCAGTAAAACACCACAAATTGATGTCCAAGGCTTGCTCTGACAAAATTAGATGAGATAAACTCATTTTGAATAAGGCTTTCAAGCTGAGTCATAATTCAGGCAATAGTAGAAATCATAGATTTCTTTCATACAGCAAATAAAGCTATTTGTGGTATATCATACAGGAATTGTGTCAAGCAGGGAAAACCAAAGTCAGGTTAATCAGAATTGAATAATGAATCCCTGAACTTAATCCACCTGAACATACAATTTCTAGTAAATAACCTCCCTGAATAGGAAATATTCTTTGAAAAAGTGTAGTGTGAAATGAGCACTGACTAAACACTGGCATAATAAGGAGGGATGCAACTTATACAATCCAGCTGGCTGTACCACCTTAACTGGTTACCATAGTTCCCAGATGGTGAAATGTGCTGGTGTACCTACATTAATTAAAGAAAATATGCACCTTAAAGCCAAAGGAATAGATGTTTAACATTTAACTCTAGAACAAAAATTTGAAGCTGCAGCTGTCTAGTTCCACAACTATGCAGCAATTGTAATGTTTATGTACTGGCCAACCAGCACAGTCTTTAAATACTTTGTGGAGTATTTGGAAAATATGGCATTATCATTAGTTAAATATATGATGAATAGAATATTAATAACTGATTACTTTATTTTCCCAAGGACATGCAGCTTTACTGTATGATTAAATGATGATGGCATCCTCTTGGGTAAAATATTCCGGAAGTAAAATAGTCCCCCATTCGGATCTCCATGCAGGCACTACTCAAGAGAACGTCATTATCAGGAGGAAGAAAACTGGCATTCTACAGATCGGAGCGTGGAATGTCAGATCCCTTAATCGGGCAGGTAGGTTAGAAAATTTAAAAAGGGAAATGGATAGGTTAAAGTTAGATATAGTGGGAATTAGTGAAGTTCGGTGGCAGAAGGAACAAGACTTTTGGTCAGGGGATTACAGGGTTATAAATACAAAATCAAATAGGGGTAATGCAGGAGTAGGTTTAATAATGAATAAAAAAATAGGAGTGTGGGTTAGCTACTACAAACAGCATAGTGAACGCATTATTGTGGTAAAGATAGACACAAAGACCATGCCTACTACAGTAGTACAAGTTTATATGCCAACTAGCTCTGCAGATGATGAAGAAATAGATGAAATGTATGACGAGATAAAAGAAATTATTCAGGTAGTGAAGGGAGAAAAAAATTTAATAGTCATGGGTGACTGGAATTCGTCAGTAGGAAAAGGGAGAGAAGGAAACATAGTAGGTGAATATGGATTGGGGGGAAGGAATGAGAGAGGAAGCCGCCTTGTAGAATTTTGCACAGAGCACAACTTAATTATAGCCAACACTTGGTTCAAGAATCTTAAAAGAAGGTTGTATACCTGGAAGAATCCTGGAGATACTAAAAGATATCAGATAGATTATATAATGGTAAGACGGAGATTTAGGAACCAGGTTTTAAATTCTAAGACATTTCCAGGGGCAGATGTGGATTCTGACCACAAGCTATTGGTTATTAATTGCAGATTGAAACTGAAGAAACTGCAAAAAGGTGGGAATTTAAGGAGATGGGACCTGGATAAACTGAAAGAACCAGAGGTTGTAGAGAGTTTCAGGGAGAGCATAAGGGAACAATTGACAGGAATGGGGGAAAGAAATACAGTAGAAGAAGAATGGGTAGCTCTGAGGGATGAAGTAGTGAAGGCAGCAGATGATCAAGTAGGTAAAAAGATGAGGGCTAATAGAAATCCTTGGGTAACAGAAGAAATATTGAATTTAATTGATGAAAGGAGAAAATATAAAAATGCAGTAAATGAAGCAGGCAAAAAGGAATACAAATGTCTCAAAAATGATATCGACAGGAAGGGCAAAATGGCTAAGCAGGGATGGCTAGAGGATAAATGTAAGGATGTAGAGGCTTGTCTCACTAGGGGTAAGATAGATACTGCCTACAGGAAAATTAAAGAAACCTTTGGAGAGAAGAGAACGACTTGTATGAATATCAAGAGCTCAGATGGCAACCCAGTTCTAAGCAAAGAAGGGAAGGCAGAAAGGTGGAAGGAGTATATAGAGGATTTACACAAGGGTGATGTACTTGAGGACAATATTATGGAAATGGAAGAGGATGTAGATGAAGACGAAATGGGAGATAAGATACTGCGTGAAGAGTTTGACAGAGCACTGAAAGACCTGAGTCGAAACAAGGCCCCGGGAGTAGACAACATTCCATTAGAACTACTGATGGCCTCAGGAGAGCCAGTCACAACAAAACTCTACCATCTGGTGAGCACGATGTATGAGACAGGCGAAATACCCTCAGACTTCAAGAAGAATATAATAATTCCAATCCCAAAGAAAGCAGGTGTTGACAGATGTGAAAATTACCGAACTATCAGTTTAACAAGTCATGGCTGCAAAATACTAACTCGAATTCTTTACAGATGAATGGAAAAACTGGTAGAAGCCGACCTCGGGGAAGATCAGTTTGGATTCCGTAGAAATGTTGGAACACGTGAGGCAATACTGACCTTACGACTTATCTTAGAAGAAAGATTAAGAAAAGGCAAACCTACGTTTCTAGCATTTGTAGACTTAGAGAAAGCTTTTGACAATGTTGACTGGAATACTCTCTTTCAAATTCTGAAGGTGGCAGGGGTAAAATACAGGGAGCGAAAGGCTATTTACAATTTGTACAGAAACCAGATGGCAGTTATAAGAGTCGAGGGACATGAAAGGGAAGCAGTGGTTGGGAAGGGAGTAAGACAGGGTTGTAGCCTCTCCCCGATGTTGTTCAATCTGTATATTGAGCAAGCAGTAAAGGAAACAAAAGAAAAATTCGGAGTAGGTATTAAAATTCATGGAGAAGAAGTAAAAACTTTGAGGTTCGCCGATGACATTGTAATTCTGTCAGAGACAACAAAGGACTTGGAAGAGCAGTTGAACGGAATGGACAGTGTCTTGAAAGGAGGATATAAGATGAACATCAACAAAAGCAAAACGAGGATAATCGAATGTAGTCAAATTAAGTCGGGTGATGCTGAGGGAATTAGATTAGGAAATGAGACACTTAGAGTAGTAAAGGAGTCTTGCTATTTAGGGAGTAAAATAACCGATGATGGTCGAAGCAGAGAGGATATAAAATGTAGACTGGCAATGGCAAGGAAAGCGTTTCTCAAGAAGAGAAACTTGTTAACATCCAGTATAGATTTAAGTGTCAGGAAGTCGTTTCTGAAAGTATTTGTATGGAGTGTAGCCATGTATGGAAGTGAAACATGGACAATAACTAGTTTGGACAAGAAGAGAATAGAAGCTTTCGAAATGTGGTGCTACAGAAGAATGCTGAAGATAAGGTGGGTAGATCACGTAACTAATGAGGAGGTATTGAGTAGGATTGGGGAGAAGAGGAGTTTGTGGCACAACTTGACTAGAAGAAGAGATCGGTTGGTAGGACATGTTTTGAGGCATCGAGGGATCACAAATTTAGCATTGGAGGGCACCGTGGAGGGTAAAAATCATAGAGGGAGACTAAGAGATGAATACACTAAGCAGATTCAGAAGGATGTAGGTTGCAGTAGGTACTGGGAGATGAAGAAGCTTGCACAGGGTAGAGTAGCATGGAGAGCTGCATCAAACCAGTCTCAGGACTGAAGACCACAACAACAACAACAACAACAACAACAACAACAACATACTTTATTTTAGATGTGCTAGTGAAAAATTCTAAGGCTAGATTCTAGATACTCTATGGTCACACAACTTTTATTGCCTATGTAATAAATCTACCAGACAATGTCACTTGAAATACATGTAAACATGATAGTCAATAGGATATCATTAGCTATTGCTATCTCACCATGATGGCCTTCTTCTGAGGCCATTTGCAGTTGCAGATATTCACATATCTGAGATTGAACCCAGAAAAATGAGACTACTCTATGGTACAACCTGAAGCATACTGACAGGAGTTCCATTTTCAACAGATATCAATCTTCTTGTAAATCACATGGAAACTTCTCACATACTAAAGCAACCACTTTTAACAGATAATGTCATTTTACAAACACCAAGAGGCCATAAGAGGTAGAGAAATGGCATTTTTCAAAGCTGTGGTTTTTCTCCTAATGTAGACAGGTGCATATACAGGGTGGTCCATTGATAGTGACTGGGCCAAATATCTCATGAAATAAGCATAAAACGAAAAACTACAAAGAACAAAACTGGTCTAGCTTGAAGGGGGGAACCAGATGGTGCTATGGTTGGCCCGCTATATGGCGATGCCTTAGGTCAAACGGATATCAACTGCATTTTTTTAAATAGGAATGCCACATTTTTTATTACATATTCGTGTAGTATGTAAAGAAATATGAATGTTTTAGTTGGATCACTTTTTTTGCTTTGTGATAGATGGCGCTGTAATAGTCACAAATGTGTAAGTATGTGGTATCACGTAACATTCCACCAGTGCGGACAGTATTTGCTTTGTGATGCATTACCTGTGTTAAAATGGAGTGTTTACCAATTGCAGAAAAGGTAAATATCATGTTGATGTATGGCTATTGTGATTAAAATGCCCAACGGGCATGTGCTATGTATGCTGCTCTGTACCCTGGACGAAACTCATCCAAGTGTCCAGACCATTCGCCAGATAGTTACGTTACTTAAGGAAACAGGAAGTGTTCAGCCACACGTGAAACATCAACCATGACCTGCAACAAATGATGATGCCCAAGTAGGTGTTTTAGCTGCTGTCACAGGTAATCCACACATCAGTAGCAGACAAATTGCGCGAGAATTAGGAATCTTAAAAACGTCGATGTTGAGAATGCTACATCAACATCGATTGCACCCGTGCCATATTTCTATGCACCAGGAATCGCATGGTGATGACTTTGAACATCGTTTACAGTTCTGCCACTGGACACAAGACAAATTACAGGACGATGACAGATTTTTGCACGTGTTCTATTTAGCGACGAAGTGTCATTCACCAATAGCGGTAATGTAAACCAGCATAATATGCACTACTGGGCAATGGAAAATCCACAATGGCTGCGACAAGTGGAACATCAGCGATCTTGGCGGGTTAATGTATGGTGCAGGATTATGGGAGGAAGGATAATTGGCCCCCATTTTATCGATGGCAATCTAAATGGTGCAATGTATGCTGATTTCCTATGTAATGATCTACCGATGTTACTACAAGATATTTCACTGCATGACAGAATGGCAATGTACTTCCAACATGATGGATGTCCGGCACATAGCTTGCATGGGGTTGAAGCGGTATTGAATAGCATATTTCATGGCAGGTGGATTGGTCATCGAAGCATCACACCATGGCCAGCACATTCACCCGATCTGACGTCCCCAGATTTCTTTCTGTGGGGAAAGTTAAAGGATATTTGCTATTGTGCTCCACTGACAACACCTGACAACACGCGTCAGTGCATTGTCAATGCATGTGCGAACATTACGGAAGGCGAACTACTCGCTGTTGAGAGGAATGTCGTTACACGCATTGCTAAATGCATTGAGGTTAAAGACATCATTTTGAGCATTAATTGCATTAATGTGGTATTTTCAGGTAATCATGACTGTAACAGCATGCGTTCTCAGAAATGATAAGTTCACAAAGGTACATGTATCACATTGGAAAAGCCGAAATAAAATGTTCAAACGTATCTACATTCTGGATTTTAACTTAGAAAACCTACCTGTTACCAAATGTTCATTTAAAATTTTGAGCCATATGTTTGTGACTATTACAGTGCCATCTATCACATAGGAAAAAACATTCATATTTCTTTACGTACTACACAAATATGTACACTACTGGTCATTAAAATTGCTACACCAAGAAGAAATGCAGATGATAAACGGGTATTCATTGGACAAATATATTATACTAGAATTGACATGTGATTACATTTTCAAGCAATTTGGGTGCATAGATCCTGAGAAGTCAGTACCCAGAACAACTACCTCTGGCCGTAATAACAGTCTTGACACGCCTGTTCATTGAGTCAAACAGAGCTTGGATGGCGTGTACTAGTACAGCTGCCCATGCAGCTTCAACACCATATCACGGTTCATCAAGAGCACTGACTGGCGTATTGTGACGAGCCAGCTGCTCGGCCACCATTGACCAGATGTTTTCAATTGGTGAGAGATCTGGAGAAAATGCTGGCCAGGACAGCAGTCGAACATTTTCTGTATTCAGAAAGGCCCATACAGGACCTGCAACATGCAGTCGTGCATTATCCTGCTGTAATGTAGGGTTTCGCAGGGATCGAATGAAGGGTAGAGCCGTGGGTCAAAACACATCTGAAATGTAACGTCCACTGTTCAAAGTGCCATCAATGCGAACCAGAGGTGACCAAGATCTGTAACCAATGGCACCCCATACCATCATGCCGGGTGATACGCCAGTATGGCGATGACGAATACATGCTTCCAATGTGCATTCACCGCGATGTTGCCAGACACGGATGCTGTAAACAGAGCCTGGATTCATCCGAAAAAATGATGTTTTGCCATTCGTGCATCCAGGTTTGTCACTGAGTACAACATTGCAGATGCTCCTGTCTGTGATGCAGCATCAAGGGTAACCGCAGCCATGGTCTCCGTGCTGATAGTCCATGCTGCTGCAAACATTGTCAATCTGTTTGTGCAGATGGTTGTTGTCTTGCAAACATCCCCATCTCTTGACTCAGGGATTGAGACGTGGCTGCACGATCCATTACAGCCATGCGGATAAGATGCCTGTAACCTCAACCGCTAGTGATACGAGGCCATTGGGATCCAGCACGGCATTCTGTATCACCCTCTTGAACCCACCAATTCCATATTCTGCTAACAGTCATTGGATCTCGACCAACACAAGCAGCAATGTCGTGATACGATAAACCGCAATTGTGATAGGCTACAATCCGACCTTTATCAAAGTCGGAAATGTGATGGTACGCATTTCTCCTCCTTACATGAGGCATCACAACAACGTTTCACCAGGCAATGACGGTCAACTGCTGTTTGTGTACGAGAAATCAGTTGGAAACTTTCCCCATGTCAGCATGTTGTAGGTGTTGCCACCGGTGCCAACCTTGTGTGAATGCTCTGAAAAGCTAATCATTTGCATATCACAGCATCTTCTTCCTGTCAGTTAAATTTCACATCTGTAGCATGTCATCTTCATGGTGTAGTAATTTTAATTGCGAATAGTGTAATAAGAAATGGGGGTTCCTATTTTAAAAAACGCAGTTGATATCCATTTGACCTATGGCAGTGCCATCTAGTGGGCCAACCATAGCACCGTCTGGTTTCCCCCTTCAAGCCAGACAAGTTTCGTTCTTTGTGGTTTTTTTCATTTTATGCTTATTTCGTGAGATATTTGGCCTAGTCACGATCAATGGACCACCCTGTATATAAGGTAATTTAGAAGTAATTCTCATAATTATCAGTATGAATAGAATAGCACTATTCACAACTTTTTGTTGTTATACTTTACAGAAATAGCCTGCAGTGGTTGTTTCTGGTTGTTGATGTATAACATGACTTGGTCCTAATCCCTGGAGGCTCTCCTTCATGATAGGATTTACAGAATGCAAAGTATGAATGAATGAATGAGTGTCAGAATTTTGGTTCACAATTCTCATTGCCTGACCCATAAAAAAGTACTAGTGGGCATGGCTAAGATTTAAGCTCTTCAAGAGAATTTTAAGTTTGATTTGTCCTTTTCTATATTAAAATCTAGAATTTATAAAATTACATGCTAGTGAGGCACATGCAATGAAGAAAATAACCACACAAGCTGTACAATAATGTTAGATTGAAGACCAATGGCATACTTGTTTTCAACAGCTGAACAAATCCGCAGTGTTGAACATTGCGTTTCCTCTTTCATTCCATGACTTACAGTACTGTTCCTTTTTGTATTCTATGGGCACGGACACTATATATAAAAGACTCAAAGAAAAAAAAGATCAACTGAAATTAGGACATTTGAATAATGATTATGGAATCCCCGTGTACTATGTCTTCACTCTTACAGAAACTCTGTTACAAAATTTCACTATTTCACATATCAACACTTGCTGCCAATTTTAACCAGAAACCACACGTCAATTCAGTGATTGACCTGTAGCTCTCTGGACCCCTATGTGTTTCTTTACAAAAATGGTTCAAATGGCTCTGAGCACTATGGGACTTAACTTCTGAGGTCATCAGTCCCCTAGAACTTAGAACTACTTAAACCTAACTAAGGACAGCACACACAACCATGCCCAAGGCAGGATTCAAACCTGCAACCATAGCAGTCACGCAGTTCCAGACTGTAGCACCTAGAACTGCTCGGTCACCCCGGCTGGTGTTTCTTTACATAGTGAAATCTTGGTGAGATGTTCTTCAGTCATCCATGGATAAGTACATATTCAGTGGGAAATGGTTTTGAGTATAAATTGTCATAATGGCTGCTTCAGTAAGTAGTATTGTAAATATGCACATCTATTAGGGGATTACAGATGTTATAGAAACAATATTCTGAAAAGGAAAGTTACCACTCACCATATAGCGGAGATGCTGAGTCACAGATAGGCACAACGAAAAGACTGTGCAAGGCAACAAGAGAAACACAAGAAAGAAAAGAAAGAAGGACAGACATTGAGTACAGCGATGCAGTAGAAGATAGTAACAAGGAAACAGCACTGGGTTAAGATCAAAGTCTTACAGTGTTTTTGTTGTGCCTATCGACAACTCAGCATTTCCACTATATGGTGAGTGACAACTTTCCTTTTCATAATATTGTTACATTCCACCCTGGATTTTCCATAGTTAGATATTATAGAAAGAAATATAGGCCTATGCACTATTATAAGCAATATTTAATAAATTTGTGGAATGATACACATTATTATAATATTTCTCAATTACTATAGATGTAACTACAAATAAATTTAACAAAACACACTGCAGTTATTAACACTTAGGTATGAAACTATTTAATTCATTACCAAGACAGGCACATCATGTCTCACTAAAGGCCTCTAAAAGTAAAATACAAAAATGTCTGAGAGAAAAGGGTTTTACACCACCAGATAATTTAAAAAGTGCCTTCATTCAATAAATTATGTGTTCTCTATTGTATAGTGTTCTTTTCACATATTTGTATTTGTTATTTGATCATATATATTTTAGAGAATAGTATTTAGTACTATATATTATGCAACCACATTTTTTAAGATGTCAGTCCCCACTGTAATTTTTTTAAAATTATTCATGATGATATTGATTGCATGAAAATACTTAAAGATATATGAATAAACTACATATATATTTTTTTAAAAAGTGATGAAACGTCTATTGCTTTAGGATACACTGGCATTCAAGCACAGAGGTTTCCATTGATTAAAGCCACAGTTAAGATAATAAGATAATAAGCGAATTCAATATTTCTTGCAAGGATATATACCTTTCACCTAGACTTGATGTTTTAAAGGATCATGCTTCTATTATTGTGAGATATCTGCTTCTTTTTCAACACCTTTATCTTCTATTATCTCACCAATGACATGACACTAGTGCCAAACAAAACAAGGTATTGAAACTGGACATTACCAAGTTTTTTGTAGACTGTGTGCTAGTTTTCATCATGGTTGTTATTAATATTAACTTTTGCCCTATCAGGTTTCTGTAAAAAAGTTTTAATCAAATCAGCAGTAGACACTACAGAAAATATTTCCCCAAAAATTGAATGAGACTGCTAGGAGATCCAGTGAATTCTCAGTTTTTGCAACAAAATTATTTTGTCCCTTTTGCAATTGCTTGATTCAGAGGCTAAATATTTTTGGTGGTACTGGGAAGAACAAAATCAAATTCAATGTGTTGCACTGAAAAATGTTTCAGGAGAGCTGGAGATCTGTCTATAAGAACCGCCACCTTGTGAATTTCTTCAATAAATTTGTGATCAAGTGATTTTATTCATGTAACAAAATGTTTGTCTGTCTTCCATGCTCATTGCTGATATGTTTACTTGCAAAACAGATTATGTATGTTTTAAAAGCAGCAAAAATTTGTAGGTTTACAGATGACAAGCAACTTCAATTTCTCTGTCCCACCAGCATTGGTGTAGGCAACTGTTGTTGTTGTTGTGGTCTTCAGTCCTGAGACTGGTTTGATGCAGCTCTCCATGCTACTCTATCCTGTGCAAGCTTTTTCATCTCCCAGTACCTACTGCAACCTACATCCTTCTGAATCTGCTTAGTGTATTCATCTCTTGGTCTCCCTCTACGATTTTTACCCTCCACGCTGCCCTCCAATACTAAATTGGTGATCCCTTGATGCCTCAGAACATGTCCTACCAACCGATCCCTTCTTCTGGTCAAGTTGTGCCACAAACTTCTCTTCTCCCCAATCCTATTCAATACTTCCTCACTATTAGCACCATGTCTATGCTGAACTTCCAACAATGGCTAGTTTCTTCTTGTACAGTGTGAGACTTGTCAGGGATGAGTTTAGAAAGCATTCCAAATTCATCTTCATTACATAGTTGACTTTTCATATTGTCCTATGAAGCCTGCTAAGACAAATTTTTCCAGGCACTAACATCATCTCCATTCATGGATTTAGCTTCAAGACAGAGTCTTCAGTAACTAATTCCAATACATCTCTAAAACTTACTGAGCCAACCTGAGTCCACAATAACATTTTCTACATTAACCTTCCTTCCAGTTTTTTGCTTAGCTTATGGGTCCACTTACAAGTGATGTATTCATTGAATTAAAGTATCACCCAGTTCAATGTACCCCCATCGTTACTTTCTACAACTTCATTATCTTTACACAGGCAATTTGTTGAATATCCTTCTGTTTGTTAACAAAACTTTGCAACATTGAAGGTGGCATAACAAGAGACTGTCTAAGGTTTTTTCTAGGGAAAACATCTAGTCTCCACACTTCCAAATCATTTGCAATTTATCAGCACCTGAAAATTTATTCTTCTTATTTTGCACAGCCATAGTGTGGAACTCAACACACTTTACTGTAAGAAAATGAAAATGTTGTTCACCATTCATGTAATTTGTCACAGTAGGGGAGGAGGGGTAGGCAACCTCAGGTGATATTACCTGCGAGGATTGTGTTTTGGTGGTCACCAGCTGGAAGAAGAAATGTAGCTCATGTCCTGTTCTTAACAAGAGCAAATCATTTTCATTGTGCTATCTGATAACTTGCTCATTACTTGCAGAGAAGCTTTAATGAGCCTAGCACAGTGTTGCAAAGAAAGACTTCTGACAGATAGGCAGCATGCCTGTGGCGGCCACACCGTTCAAACACGTGAAGGGCTGAACTACAGCACAGCCGACACAAGTAAGCGACGCCCGGCATTAACAAGTGCAGCTATACTGCTACACCGAATTTTAGCAATGGTGTGTTGCGGACATACCGTTCAAAAACGCAAAGGGCTGAACTTCAGCACAGCCAACACAAGTAAGTGACGCCCAGTATTCACGAGTGCAGCTATACTGCTAAGTCGAATTTTGGGAACGCTGCATTGCACACCGGACCCACGGAGCAAAGCAAGTGGACAGTGTGAGCCGGTCAACGAAATGCGACACACGTCTCCGCTTCACCGACTTCGCCGTCATGGACCACGTGCATCGAGTCAACGCGACTCCCCCGCAAATGCGTACACGCAGTCTGAAATGCAGATGTTCGTTTCACAGAGTGCACCTTTCCGTTTGACAGTGCCTTCCTCCCTTCTGTGGACATTGCGGCACTTCCGCTCGCATCAGGAGCTGGACATTTGGCGACGCGGCCTTGATCTCACTCGGTCCATGCGGTCGCACCACAGCTCATCATTGGATTGTACACCCTCCAGAATCTGTGATCGAGCCATACCGCTAGGGCAACACGCCTGTACGGATGAACATTAAGCATTTGTAACGTAGTGTAAGTCTTCCAAAGAATAAATGTGTCACGACAAAACTCCTGTAGTCATTCCGTCACCAAGCCTCTCCATTGAACACAGTGCGTGGGCACGGCAATAAAGCCGGTTCACCGCACGTTAATGACCTTAAGCGGTGATACCACACATCCCTGCTTCATGTCTTATGCAGGAGAGGAAGGAGAGGAGTGTTCTACATAGAAGATGCTTTAAATAGCCTCATATGGAAGTGTTTGTAGGGCTGGAGTCTAGAAGCAATTTAATTAGGAAAATGGTTTAGAGGGGAGCACCTTAATGAAGTTTTACTCTATCATAACTGGTATTTCCAACATTTTACCTGTTTCATCAGCTATGTTGTATATCATTTACATGCATTAGAGACATAAGAAGAGTTTTGATTCAAGTGTTTTTGGTGCCTCCACGAATAAATAAGCATGCTTTTGATCTCAGTAGTCAATCACAGATTTCCTTCAGCACCACTCGGAACAGCTGAAACTTTGGAAGACTAAGTAAAAATTCCAAATGCATGGTCAAAACTAATGACACATCCTGCTGATGACTATCTGTGATAGAAATGCATCTTTAGGTTACTGAATGTTAAGAAATCATTATTTGAGAAATTAGCCTACTGCAGAATAATACAGTCCACACGCAGATCATGACATAGGAGTACAGGACTAATCTTACACAAAGTATTTGTTACATGTTTACAAAATTGAATAAAGATCTGAGAGGAAACATTTGTGTGGATGATGACATGGTTGAAGAGATGGTGATGAGATGAAGTTTAGAGCATTTGAAGGACATCTATGAAACCAAGGTAAAATTCTCTGAATAAATTGACAATTGGAGTTGATAAAACAGAAACTGATTATTGATCAATTCTACAAATTCTGTAAACTAACTAAAGGGTATAATATCCTCCAAATGTTCAATCAACCTTTCTAGTTTCTTGATGATATTCAAAACAGGCCATTAAAGGATGTACTACAGTGTGTAACTGAACAAAGCAGTTATATAGGGGCTCACAAATGAATTTTGGCTACTTGATCCAGTGTATACAGAAAACTATTTACTGTATATGTATTCAAATTTATTGTAATGATGTTCAGACTGTGTAAAGCAGGATTTGTATAGTTAGTTGTGTCAGTGTCATGACTTGCCACTGGAACCAGTGCTTGTTTGATGCCATAGTACTGAAACACAAGCATTAGCGTGCATTACAGTTGCAGACAGTCAACGTGGCTCTGGACAAGGTGTGCCTTACTCGTAAATCTGTTTTATCAAAACAAAAGCAACAGAACTGCTGCTCTTCATGCATATCAACACATTAAAGGAATATGGAAAGGTCCTCTTTCCACACTGGAGTCAAAGAGCATGATTCAGAAGTTCAAATGAACTGGCAATTTGGGAATTGCATCAGAGAGAGGTCAGTGGCCAATTGCATCACAAATTTTTGAAATGGGTGCTACTGCAATGGATGAGAATGTTGGAAGGAATGTGCGATCTTCAAGCAATGCACAAGCTGCGTCATGACAGCTGAGGGATTCCATGGTACACCATTCGGCAAGTGCTGCAAACAATTGTGAATTGTAATTTTTAGTGTAGTTCCAGGCAATCATTGATGCAGATGGTCTTCAAATTGAGCAACATTTGTAGCCTGGATTGTAAACATGGTATGCAATTAACAAGTGTTACTCCCTCATGTGGAAATTAAAATGTGTTTCTTTCAATGATTCATTCATTGCTTCTCTTCTGCATGTCCTTACAAACGTTTCCACAAAGTTTTGTTGTTCTACAATCACTTGTTTTTCATGAGTGCCTTCTTGAGTAGTGAAAATTTAATTATAACCATGCTGCACATTTCTTTAGAGACTTTCATGTACCATAAGTAAAGTAACTTTTATAAAAATGAAACATGTACTTGTTATGGAAAAAGGCAACTAAAACCATGTAGGACCTACATAATGTAATAGGTAGAGTCACTTACTTTTATTAAGTTGTTAATTCCATTACTTTCCTTTTCATTTTACGAGCAAAGGTTTTTACAATATTTATTAGATAATTTGTTTCAGAATAACCACAAAAAGTCACATAAACAGTAGCCCCTATTTCACAATGGTCCTTCAATATTAGTTAGTTGTTCTCCTTGACATCTAGCCATTCTCTTCTAGTATTACTCTACAGCAAAGCTTTCAAACTTTTCCCTCATGGTGACACCCTTTGTAATATACACAGTATCATGAGATACCCTTTCACTAATATTAATAAATACATTCTACTGTAACAAATTATATTTTAAAGAGATTTTAATTTTTACATTTCATTTCTAAGTATAGTATAGTTATAAATTCAACACCTTTTCACTTTTCAGTGCTGTTATGAATTCAATGATGCATAAGGGCTTGATGTGCATTATATATCTGTCTTATATTAAATCTGGATGGAGGAGAAATTCACAAGCACTTCCTTATCTAACTTTCTCGATATTTCACATCTGACTGTTTGTATATCAGTCATAGAAAATACACTTTCCCATGACTATGTTGTGGAAAACTGCAGCAAAGTGAAGTGTGCACTTTTTTTGCTTTCCTTTTTTTACTTATGCAGGGTAATCTTGCTGAACAAAAATCTAGAAGTTGCATAAATAGAATTTTTGGTACTTAAATTCTAAAGTGCAGTTGTTTTTCAGGTTGAACATTTCATCCTCTTCAACAGGTTGAAGTTCACAACTACTGCTAAGAGTGAAGTATTTGTAATACTGTCCCACTGGTTTATAGCTAGTGTTGAGAAATATCCATGCAGTTTGTCTGTCAGTTGCACTTAGTGGTCATAAATCAGTAGCCACATTTTGTTACTAACTTTTCATTTAGCTGTCTATGGATACATTTAAAAATTGGATTATCTGTTTTTCTCAACCATATATTGATTTTTATCTCCTAAGGTTGCAATTTTGTTTGTGATCATGAGGATATTTGCATCCTAACCTTATGGACTGGCAGTTGTCTTTTTGAATATTTCAAATAAATCAGGAAGGAAAGCTAGTTTTGTGCTGCACAACTAATCTTTTAATGCAGCCACAAACATAGTTTTGTTTTGTTGCTCAAACAACTGCATCAATAATTATTAAATTCATACACATGGCTAAATATTCTCCCTCTTTATAGTCAGCAGACTTCTGTATAAAGAAGAAGGTTACAGTGCTGTCTTCCCAGCACATCACATGTATGAGAGAATGGTCTTGACCTGAGAGGCCTGCTCTTACTTTATCATTTTACCAGTCATGCCCAAACCTGGTTTCCAATCCTTCCCAATAAGTTTTGCTACAAGCACTTTCCTATGTAGAAAGCAGTGCATAATAATTAAGTTTTCATTTTTGTTGCTTCACCAGTGTCATAAATCTTTTACAGAATCTGTCACTGATGGGGCACCATCTGTGCATATGCCAATGCAATTCTTCCACGACAAACTCATTGTCTCCATGTATCCATTTATTATTTTAAAAAACCTTTGACTCTGATCATTTAAGGAATTTCCTTGCAACAGATATAATGCTCTATTATGTTTCATTCATTAATGAAACAAATAAAAGAAGCAAGCTGAGCTAGGCCACATACATTGGTAAATTCATACAGTTGAATTGCAAAAATTAAATTTAAATGATGGAAAATGCAGGATGGAATAGTGATAATATTATGAAAAGCGTAGATTGCTACTCACCATATATTAGAGATGTTGAGTTGCAGACAGGAACAACAAAAAGACTACTAAGCTTTCAGCGAGAAGGTCTTCCAATGAATTAGACAACATACACACACACACATTCACACAAATGCTGCTCACACACATGACCACTGTTCCTGACTACCGAGGCCAGACTGGGAGCAGCTGTGCATGATGGGAGTAGCAATCTGGGTGGTGGGTGTAAGGTAGAGGGTAGGCCAGGGAGGAGGAGCGAGAGCAGGATACTGGTGAGGGATTGTAAACTGCTATTTGAGGGAGCATACACGGATGAGGTGGAAAGAGGGTAGTGCAGTCAGGAGGCTAGCTGGTGGATGGGGAGTGGAAAAGGAGAGAAGTAAAAAGACTGTGGGTGCACTTGTGGAATAGAAGGTAGTGGAGTGGGAACAGGGAAGCTATGGTGTATGGAGGACAATGACTAACAAGGTTGAGGCCAGGAGGGCCATGGGAATGTAGGATAAATTGTAGGGGGAGTTCAAAGAGTTCCCACCTGTGCAATTCAGAGAAGTTGGTGTTCGTAGGAAGGCTCCAGCTGGCGTAAGTTGTGAAGCAGTCATTAAAATGAAGAACACTGGGATGGGGAGCATGCTCAGCAACTGGGTGCTCCAGCTGTTACTTGGCCACAGTTTGTCAGAAGCTATTTATGTGGACAGACAGCTTGTTGGTTGTCATGCCCAGACAGAATGAAGCACAGTGGTTGCAGATTAGCATGTACATCACATGATTGGTTTCACATGAAGCCCTGCCTTTGATGGGATACATGATGCTTGTTCCACCAACTTGAGTTGTAACAGAGTGTTCAATGTTTTCAAATATACCCTGAGTCCATCCCACAACTGTGTTATCAGCCATGGGAATTACTTTCCACATCACTTACCTACTCAGAGCTAAACATTGTTTTCATTATAGCACAGCCTGCTGGAATGATGGCTTTCTCTGTAATTACATGAAGTAATGTATTTTTTGCAATAATGTCAGCTACAAGACAACTAGCTTCTTCATTTTAATCAGAGGTCTTAAATTTCTTAGTACACAAAAAACTTTGCTGATTCTTCTGTCTTGGAATTTCATTGAAACACTCAAAACTTTTTCCTTGTAAATGTTTGTGTTTTTCTGGAATATGATGGAGCAGTTTATTTGGTACCATGCCTGCACTGTAAAGTTTTTCTCCACATTTTTCAAACTGTGGCATAGGACATTCTTCATTTCCAAATCATATGAACCCCATTTTTTAATATTCTTCATTGTACAGCCCCACTTTTGTGTTCTTGCTACTGCATGATGGTGCTGAACAAACAGAGGCTTGAGGTGCACTATTTGGTTGTTGTTCAGTATCTACTGTAGTTTCAGACACATTGCTTTACTATTTTTCTGCAGCTGATGTTTCATACACATCTTTCTGACAATAAATTTATACATTTCTGGTGACTATGTATATTATACCTGTTTGAAAAAAGTACAATAATGGCACATGACAAAAACAAAACAAACAAACAGACTGGAGGAAAAGTGTACAACCCTCACTATCACTGCTTGAAGAGCTTGTTAAGACATGGGCTGACAGAGGGCACCAGTGTATGTCAACAGAAGAGAGACATCTAGTGTTGTAATTGGAAGTTATGTGCCCAAAATAGTGGAAATTAACATCCCAGTCACTCATTTAATACATGATCTATGGTTAAAATGTATGAACAGGAGGATATTTTGCATTATTTTATCATACATTTTTCATTTGTTTTACATTCTGAGTTTATTAATCTCACAACACCCTTGATTATACTACTTGACACTCCAGGGTGAAAGAATATCCAGTTTGGAAAGCTCTGCTCTAGAGGTATATGAGTTAAAGTAAAATCTGGAGGTGGTCAGTAATATTCTTGGCCAAAGAGGAGATACAAGTATTTGAAAATAAAGTTTGTAGAAAAATCTTTGGTCCATATTATGATAATGAATTGCAAAGTTGCAAGAGAAGATGTAACACTGAAATCCACATGATGGCACAACAAGCAACAATAATAAGCATAATAAATTCCATAAGACTTCAGTGGGCAGATCATATGGTGAGAATGAAATCAGTAGATAACAAATTAGAGGCCTTTGACTGTGTAAATCACAGAATCCTCTTAAGTAAATTGGAGTATTATGGTGTCACTAGCAATGCTGTGAAAAGGTTTGAGTCTTACCTAGCTAACAGGAAACAAAGGGTGTTGTTGTGAAATAGCTGTGGAGTAAGCAGTCAGTCTTTATCTGACAGGGAATTAGTTACAAGTGATGTTCCTCAAGGTCCCATCTTGGGTCCATTGCTTTTTCTTGTGTATGTTAATGATCTCTCATTTGTTACACTAACAGATGCTAAGTCTGTTTGGTTTGCAGATGATACAAACATTGCAAGAAGTAGCAAGTCAAGTAAAGATCTAGAAATGACTGCTAATCAATTTTTCACTGGCATTAATAAATATTTTAATGCAGTTCAGAACCTGTAAGAGATTCCGTCTGGCATATGTATAACGTATGAAGACATGGAGATCGAAGAGGTTGACAGTGTTGAATTTCTGGGATTACAACTCAGTAATAAATTCAGTTGGAAAGGGCATGCCACAGAATTGCTGAAGCTCCTAAACAAGTCTGTATTTGCAGTGAGAATGATGTCAGATGTATGATATATCAATATAAAAAACTTCCATACTTTCATTCTACACTCCTGGAAATTGAAATAAGAACACCGTGAATTCATTGTCCCAGGAAGGGGAAATTTTATTGACACATTCCTGGGGTCAGATACATCACATGATCACACTGACAGAACCACAGGCAAATAGACACAGGCAACAGAGCATGCACAATGTCGGCACTAGTACAGTGTATATCCACCTTTCGCAGCAATGCAGGCTGCTATTCTCCCTTGGAGACGATCGTAGAGATGCTGGATGTAGTCCTGTGGAACGGCTTGCCATGCCATTTCCACCTGGCGCCTCAGTTGGACCAGCGTTCGTGCTGGACGTGCAGACCGCGTGAGACGACGCTTCATCCAGTCCCAAACATGCTCAATGGGGGACAGATCCGGAGATCTTGCTGGCCAGGGTAGTTGACTTACACCTTCTAGAGCACGTTGGGTGGCACGGGATACATGCGGACGTGCATTGTCCTGTTGGAACAGCAAGTTCCCTTGCCGGTCTAGGAATGGTAGAACGATGGGTTCGATGACGGTTTGGATGTACCGTGCACTATTCAGTGTCCCCTCGATGATCACCAGTGGTGTACGGCCAGTGTAGGAGATCGCTCCCCACACCATGATGCCGGGTGTTGGCCCTGTGTGCCTCGGTCGTATGCAGTCCTGATTGTGGCGCTCACCTGCACGGCGCCAAACACGCATACGACCATCATTGGCACCAAGGCAGAAGCGACTCTCATCGCTGAAGATGACACGTCTCCATTCGTCCCTCCATTCACGCCTGTCGCGACACCACTGGAGGCGGGCTGCACGATGTTGGGGTGTGAGCGGAAGACGGCCTAACGGTGTGCGGGACCGTAGCCCAGCTTCATGGAGACGGTTGCGAATGGTCCTCGCCGATACCCCAGGAGCAACAGTGTCCCTAATTTGCTGGGAAGTGGCGGTGCGGTCCCCTATGGCACTGCGTAGTATCCTACGGTCTTGGCGTGCATCCGTGCGTTGCTGCGGTCCGGTCCCAGGTCGACGGGCACGTGCACCTTCCGCCGACCACTGGCGACAACATCGATGTACTGTGGAGACCTCACGCCCCACGTGTTGAGCAATTCGGCGGTACGTCCACCCAGCCTCCCGCATGCCCACTATACGCCCTTGCTCAAAGTCCGTCAACTGCACATACGGTTCACGTCCACGCTGTCGCGGCATGCTACCAGTGTTAAAGACTGCGATGGAGCTCCGTATGCCACGGCAAACTGGCTGACACTGACGGCGGCGGTGCACAAATGCTGCGCAGCTAGTGCCATTCGACGGCCAACACCGCGGTTCCTGGTGTGTCCGCTGTGCCGTGCGTGTGATCATTGCTTGTACAGCCCTCTCGCAGTGTCCGGAGCAAGTATGGTGGGTCTGACACACCGGTGTCAATGTGTTCTTTTTTCCATTTCCAGGAGTGTATTATGTCACGTGGGATCATATTCTGAGGTAACTCATCAAACTGAGCAAAATTTTTTAGCGTGTAAAAGCAAGTAATAAGACTCATTTGTTGTGTAAATTCAAGAACATAATGAAGAAACCTGTTCAACGTACGTGTTATTCGAACCACTGCTTTTCAGCATATGTATTCCTTAGTGTAATTTCTCGGAAGTAATATGTCTCTGTTTCCAACCAATAGCTCAAAGAAAAAGAACAATCTACATAAAGACCTAAAATCACTTACCTTATTCCAAAAATGCATGCAATATTCAGGAACACACATTTTAAATAAATTTCCAGCAACCATTAAAAACTTACTTTCAGATAAAGCACAGTTTAAACAGAGTTTAAAGCCTATTTGATAGGTAACTTCTTCCACTCTATAGATAAATATCCTAACAGGGACTGTTAGACCAGCTTTAGTAAAAATGTCTGTTAGATTTCAATTTTGACAGAACATGGTCACAACAGTCAAGTCTAGGTACTCTGTGTATTACAAATTTAGTGAAAGTGCATAACTATGTTTCATTCTGACATTGTATTATTGTGAATATTGGCAGTTCCAGTTTTTTATAATGTAACCACATATTTTGACAATCTCCTGATAAATGACCACTGTAGCAAGTATTATATTCAAACGTTTTTTGGTTTTAATGTTATACTTTCTGACTAGTTCCACATCCATGTCAATCATCTCATTTTTGGGGTTATGGAATG
The DNA here is from genome assembly GCF_021461385.2 of Schistocerca piceifrons. Lineage (NCBI taxonomy): Eukaryota > Metazoa > Arthropoda > Insecta > Orthoptera > Acrididae > Schistocerca > Schistocerca piceifrons. The sequence goes on along the minus strand of NC_060149.1, from coordinate 93,360,847 downwards.
AAAACTGAATCTAATCTAATCTAAGACCACCTGGTTTCAAGAATATTCATGGAGAAATCATTTGGCAAGAGACCAAGGGGGAGATCCAGGAGTACATGGCTAAATGAATTTAAAAAAAAAAAAAGGTGCAACAGGATGGGCATAAATAATTGGCAGGAAGTAGCACAGGAAAGAGGCATTTGGAGGCAGCATGGGCGATCAGCACAGAAGCTTCAAGCCCCTTAGAAGCTAAGAAGAAGAAGACGAAGAAGAAGAAGAAGAAAGAGGAAAATTAATTTATACTCTTTAATATAAGTTCTTTTCCAATAATTTTACCCAGATGGTGTTTTAGTTGCATTAAATTGATTGAGAAATATTCCTCTAAGGTTGGTGAAGCAAATATCTACTTGACTCATAGGAATATCTAAGAAACATTCACCTTACACTTTTATGTAAAATTGTAGTCTTACGCGGCTTTTAACAGATCTTAATTCACTAACAAAAACTACTGTTGAAATGCACATCATTACTAATTATTGATTTAGTGACATGTAAATCATCAGAAGTCCCAATATCTCTTATCTACATTAAATTTATGACCATAATATTTAAGCTTACAAGTATATTTTGAATTACATCTTCTATGCATGACTTCTTTAGTGGGAGTCTTACGCGGCTTTTAACAGATCTTAATTCACTAACAAAAACTACTGTTGAAATGCACATCATTACTAATTATTGATTTAGTGACATGTAAATCATCAGAAGTCCCAATATCTCTTATCTACATTAAATTTATGACCATAATATTTAAGCTTACAAGTATATTTTGACTTACATCTTCTATGCATGACTTCTTTAGTGGGAAGCAGATGTAGAAAACTACCCCAATTGTCACATATGTAACTATGACAAGGACATATGCAACTGACAAATCACGACCCTGAAAAAATAAAATTTAAGAAAATTGGGTTATAAATTAACAAAACAGATTTATATATGGCTGTGAAAACTGATTTCTTTTTCTGTTTTCACATAGCGTGTGCTGCTATATGCATTTTCATTATTTGTAACTAATTCTAAATATGTGTTGCCAAGATCTTACATAATGCTTACACCAATTAATTTTTATTAATAGAGTATCTATTACACATAATCTTTTGTTTTTTTGTGGGATAGAGATATGACGATTACCAACTTACACAAAACAAAACAAAAAAAAAAAAAAAATTACCAGTTATTCAGTTATTCTCACTGACAGCCTAATAACAAATTTGTTTACAACCCACCTATCTGTACACAATAATTAATAAGTTCACGTAAAGATCTTTGAAAGAGCTCAGGTAACACCATTTCTTTCACCTTACAACTCTTTTATAAACTGAAATTTGAATTTTTGTTTTGAAGGTGTATATCATAATTCACTATATAAAAATTAATACTGAAGCAGCTACAACAGATCACATAATAACATAAAAGACTTAAAAACAATGACTACCAACTGTCCACCAAATATTGATTATCAGACCTTTACAAAAAATGAAGTATGTACAAAGTGTACAACAGCTTCATACACTATCTGGTCAATAGTATGTCTATTAGTGGACATTAACATTGGGTGTACCCACCCTTCATCTTTATGATAGCATGAACTCTTCTGGGGACAGTTTCAGTGTGCTCTCTATATGTATGTGGAGGAGCAGCATCCCTTTCTTCATCAAGAGCCAAAACCAGATTAGGTAATGATGTAGGATGCTGAGGTCTATTGCAGTATTGATATTCTAACACCTCCCAAATGTATTCCACTGAGTTCAAGTTACAACTATGGGCATGCCAGTCCATTTCAGGAATGTTACTGCCAATAAACCATTGTGTCACATATACTGCTTTATGAAAGGATGCATTGTCATGCTGATCATCTCAGAACTGTTCCTCTACTGTATGCAGTACTCAACATTCTGTTGTTATGCTACTGACTTTTAATCACCTCTGGGCAGTTTCAAGTAATTGTACATGTTGCCATCATGTGTTGTATCACATTAACAAACTGAAAAATGAGTGTTTGTTAGTGTTGTGTGCCACAACACAGCTGGTGACTGCTGAGTGAACTTGCATATGTTCCATCACTCAGACTGTGACAACCTGCATGTGAATTTCATAACTTGGCTGATGCTTTCGGTTGGCGAACTTTTCAGTGAACTGCAGACTTGATATGTTGAATGGCCACTGGCATTTCCTTCTTTTCAGTCACCATGGCGTAACCCTCTCTTGCTGTTGTTATGCAATATCTGATGGCTCACCACATGGAAAGTCAAAAGCATACAAAAGGCCTCCTGGGCAGAGTACTGCTGCAGCTAGTGGTAAATTTTTTGCCATTCCTGCTGTATGAGGAAAAGTCAGAAGACTGCATTTTTGTACAAAAAGCAGCTGCATCAGCACTTTACAGCTCTCAAGGTAAAAGAAAATGATACTACTAGATCCCTTTACTTATCATGGTTTCTGCAAGAAACTTATCAGTTGTTGCACATTTTGACCCTTCTGATGGAAACTGATAAACTGAATTTTGACAAAATTTGTTCCTCACTAGGTGCTCATTACAAAATACATCATCATGTGATTTTTTGTCACCTCAAGTTTTACCAGTGTCGCAATCAACTGAGTCAGTCATACTGAGCTTGGTCGACTGAATTTCAGGGACTAAGTCATCGATGCAAGTTTCTTATGCCTACCACCAAAGAATCTTATGCAGAGGGCATGATGAGAGACATGATCATATGTGCAGCACCCAGTAAAGAGTTTCAGTTACAGATTTTACTGTTTGATGGCCCCTCATTGAATGAAGTGTTGCATTTAGCTTAGACCTATGAAGTCACACAAGTGGCAGGCTGCTGGTTAGATTCCTTGGTGAGCATTGCCATGGTAAACAGTGAACATGGACTTGTGGCAGATTTGGCACCCAGTGGTGACAATGCAGCAGTACACAAGCAACAGTATGCACATCCTGCCACATGTAAACAGGGGGTCGCATGCCACTCCAGCTAATGACAACCTTACCTGTACTGCCTGACCTTTCTCAGAAGCATGCTAGAGACAACAGCCCATTCTAATGAGCAGATTGCACTAAATGTTCATGTCAGGGTCACATTGAATCTGTTTGTCAAGTGGCCATTCCTGTCTCGTGATCACAAGATGAAATGGGCATTAATGTTATATGTCAAACAATAGGAAATCCAGGATGGAATAATGACAATATTGAGAAAAGGATAGATTGCTATTCACCATATAGTGGAGATGTTGAGTCATAGGCAGACACAACTGTCTGTCTATGACTCAACATTTCCACTTAATGTTATATGTTCTGCACCATCCACTCAAGGGGGTTCCTTCAATAAGCTACTGTTTGTGGCTGGCAGGATGGTCAACTTTCAAGTTGATACAGGTGTTGCCCCAAATCTCATTAGCTTTCAAATATATTTACAGTTAGGGGAACCAACAGTAACTAAATTAGTTCAATGATTTGGTCAGTTACAGCAAGCAATGCATTTCATTGAAAAGTAAGTTTACCATGGAAGCCATTTACAAAAACATGACCAGGACATAACTTTCTTAGTCATAAACACTACCGATACCAAAAATCTCTTAGGTTTGGATGCAGTCACGTCTTTTGGATTTTCCATCAATGACACAGTCAAGATGGTCTCTGAGAATGTTCCTTATCAACAACTGTATGTGCTCTGCACTGAATTCCCCAACATTTTTTCTTCTGGATTGGGAAATGTGAAGAGTTTTGAAGCTGATAGTTTGCTGAAATCTATGGCATGACCTCAATTTTTTCATCTTTGGGCAGTTACATTTGCACTCTGTGGCCAGGTCAAGGATGAATTAGACAGGCTGCATGAATAGGGTGTGATAGAACTTATATTGTTGAGTCAGTGAGCTACTGTCCTGGTTATGATCAGGAAATCATCTGGCATAGACTGACTTTGCAGAGACCTCAAGATCATGGTGAATACTAGAGCCGATGTGGACACATACCCCATTCCAAAGCGTGAGGAGCTATATGCAAAACTCATGGGTGGGCAATTTTTCTTCAAAATTGACCTCACTGAGGCATACTTACAGCTCCCACTACACAAATGTTCAAAGAAGATATCAGTGATTAACACACCACATGGTTTATACAAAGATAAGCAGTTGGTTTTTGGAGCCTCCAGTGGCCTGGCAATTTTCTAGAGGTTCCTGGAACAGCTGCTTCACAATGTGCCGGGTTTTATTAGCTACTTGGATGACATCATCATCACAGGAAGTTCCACCAAGCAGCATTTAGCAAACCTGAAGACACACTTTTCTTCTTTTGTGGGAGGCAGGATTAACTACTTGACTGGGTTGTTCCTTGCACCACTGATATGTGTCAGTGCACTTTTCTCAAATCAAGTGATTGTTGGGATTGTGTTGACAATAAAAAACTTATGGAAGCAGGAATGTGAATTATGAAAATAAGCACATTACAATTGATTTATTTTGACAGTCTCATGAAGGTTTTTACTGGAGGAACAAAAACATACACAACACATTTTGGAAAATAGGTGTTCCAAGAATTTCTTTTTTTAGTAATACATTTCACAATTGAGTTTCTGAACTATGCCTTGTAGGAATAACATTGCAAACAAAGAATAGAAATCTCAGTGTTAGGTTGGTACCCATCTGTGCACATGCAATCATTGTTTCAATGTACCAACATGTGAACTTACAAACTGTTCAGCATATTTGTTAATCTGATTAATTATTACTGTTAAGAACCTCTCATCAAAAACAAATATGAAAATATGAAGTGGACTCTTGTGGCTGGGGTGAAACTCTAAATATACTTTGTCCAGTCTACCAAATGTTGTCAACTATGGGCCCGAGTGCAGTTCATCAAGCACACAGCTCAGTGCCACTAGGCAGTTCAAACTCAGTTTGTTCAGCACGGTCGAATGGTTTAAGTGTCATTTCAGCAAACATGAATTTTTTCAGCCTTAATTGCAGTACTGAGGCCACATCCTTTCTCACAAATGTGCATTACCAACGTAGAAACATGTGAAAGTGATAACACCCATGCCATTGGAGGTGAACCTCAAACAGCTCCACATTAAAAATTACAAATTAAAGAAAATTCAGTCCAGTAGCATGTCATATAGCTTATCCATTGCATCACTCATGTAAGAAAGCAGTGGTTTTCATGTGATTGGCCATGCATGAAAAGACATTCAGGGAACTCAAACAGTGTCTACTCTCAGCATCTTATCCAGTGACTTTCCAATCTAGGAAGCAGTTAGTGGTTTCAACAGACATGTTGAACTATGGGGTGGTGGCTGTCCTCACTCACTGAGAGGCTGATGGTTCAGAGCATCCCATTGCGTACACTTCAAAAACCCTCATCTCCGCACAATTTAAGCACTCTCAGATTGAGAAAGAGGCGCTGGTAATGCAATTGACTTTGAAGAAATTTTTCCTCTGTATGGCACCAAGTTCCACATGACAATAGACCATAAGACATTGATCTCATTGTCCAACACAACAGTTCATGTTCCAGATCATACTGCTCTTTGGCTCCAGCACTTGGCTATGTTCCTCTCAGGATGTACCTATGAAAACCATTTCAGAAGCACATCTCACCTCACAAAAGTGAACACTCTTTTTTGCTTACCTCTGGGGCCAGACTAAAAATTTGATCAAGAGGAAATTCTTTGTTTCTGTCTGGATGATGAGGCTCAATGAGCTGTGGACAATTTTACCATTATGAGAGCTCACATCACCACCATCGCAGAGGTCGACACCATTCTCAAACAAGTTCACACCTTCATCTTGCACAGGTGGACAGAACCTCTTTGCCACCACTATGGGCTGTGACACCATTTGCTCCTTTTAGCCAGAGACCACACTGCACTGTACATAGTGAATCCAACAGCCTTATGACAACAGATCCTACATTTGCTGCATGAGGGACATTGGGGTGCTTTCAGGACCAAACTGTTTGCTCAGTTCCATGCTTATTGGCTGGGCATTGACTGGGAAATAGAGAGCCTAGTCCGTCAATGCAACAGATGTGTGGAACAGCAGGCAGACCCATGTCAGGCTTTTTCATCTTGACCAGCAGCCATCAAACTTTGAGAAAGAGTGCACCTTGATTTTGCAGGCCTGTTCCTGAATATCACATGACTCACCATAACTGACAATTTTTCCAGGTTCCCATACATTTTAACTGCTTTACAACCACAGTGGAATACACAATGACAGCATTCTCAAAGGTTTTCACCTCTGAAGGCCTACCATAGACATTAGTGACCAAGCACATCTTTTCATCCCAAATCGAATGGAGAGGCAGAGCGGATTGTCTGGATATTCAAACAGCATATTAAGAAGTAAGTCTAAGATGCTTCCATAGAAGACACCCTAACATTTTTTTAAGTTCATTTTGGGTGACACCATTCAGCGCCAAGAGCCCATCAGAGCTTTCACATAGACATCAACCCCATTCTCTTCTGCATCTACTCCTGCTTGCAGCCAAACCCCCATTTCCTCCTACCACCCCAAAGTTCCAGTCTGGCATGTGGGTGTGCTCCTAGGAGTTTGGCTGATAAGATAGGTTGTTCCCAGCCACCATTCATCAGCAATGAGAGCGTAGGCTTTTTAGGCTTGATAATGAAGACTGGACTGTCACCCGACATCAGAACCTGCTCTGGTTACACACCTGCACCCTGCAATCTTTTTCTTCCCAATCCTTCCATCCTACCCCATTTTCACATCCTACAGAGAAAGAAGAGTTCATCCTTGAACCCCTCCCTCCATCCTCCTCCACCTGCCCCCTCTCATTCCATTGTTAGTTGCTCCATGCTATTGCAGCCACAGGGGACAAGACTGGTCTTGCCACTGGCTTCCCCACCATGGGGCAGACTGACACTTTGCATCAAGTTACCACAGCTGCAGATGCTCCTGGAGTGTGCACCAGAGAAGCAGCCACCGCTCTGGACCCCAGTCATCATGACGTCGCCTCCAGTGTCTGCCACTTCATCCATGGTGCCACTGCTGTCCAACTGATGTAGTCCCCTCCGGTAGGCCACTTCCAGCCCTATATTCAGGTGCCCACTGACCAGGGGCACCTGGAGCCTCTACCACGAGAGGGGCTGCGGAAGCAATGGTGGCCATACACCTCTCTCTCTGTGCAGCATGGGGCCAGGCCCAGTAGTCGGTTGGTGTGGTAGACTGACACTTATCACTACCTTTTGCCATCTGCCTCACTCGAGAATTGTATGCGGCACCAGTAACTTGTCATGCTGACACACCACAGATGTTGCTCACTGCACTGAGCTAAGGTCTGCTAGCCATGAATGTAGGGACCAACACTAGAGGTTCCATCATTGGCCTGCAGTGTGAGTCTACAACGCTGGCTGGCTGCATTGACTCAAAACTAGCACTGCCAACACTGGTGATGTCTACAGATGTCTATACCTAGGCTGTCATGAGACTCCTACTCTCTGTCTATGCTGAGTTGTCAACTTTTAACTATTGTGCAGCCCTCAAGATTTAGATGTTGTTATGCTACTGACTTTGTGTCACCTCTACGTCGTTTCATGTTATCATATGTTCTGCTGCCATGTGTTGTATCAAACAGATTCAAAATCCAGTGTTCATTCCTGTTGTCTGCCACAACAACGACAACCATTGGTTTTATTTTTACACTGACTAGTTTCACCTATGATCAAGAGTGATCTTCAGATCAGTACTGCAGTCTGAGAAGCTTCATGACATAGGTAAACAAATGTTATGATACAACATATTTACCTCTACCTCACTAGGTTTCTGACACTGCAAAGATTAGCTAAGGATGGCTGTGGATCACAGCTGAAGAAAGTCAGTGTTGTGAGGTATAACAAAAGAAGAAAAAAATAATTTTGCAGTCGTGGCTCTCCAGATTGACAGTAATGTCATATTTCACATTAATTAATATAATGAGTCATCAGTTGATCTCGAAAATTTCCAGTTATTTGAACACCACCATATTTTGCACTTCAAGAGGTTATAAAACTTGTCTACAGCTGTGGTATGGTATATAAGTTAATAAATACATCATTGCTCTTGTAGCTTATGTGTTGAAAAGAATGCACATAGAAAATTGCTACATTGCAAGGAAGCATATTAGCTGGCCTATCTTTAGGAGGCAAAGTAACAGTATTGCCAGTAGGAGCCTTTAAAAAAAATATCTATCTTTCGTAACTACTAGTTTTGGATGTTGGGAAGGAGGATCATGTCATGCAGATCCCAGTTTTGAAAGAGACCTAGGATGGAGGGGACCAAGATAATAGGGGAACTGAGCAGGAGGTGAAAGATGGTACAAGGTGGATCACTGCTTAGCTCTTCAGTTCAGAGGAAGGAAAGGCAAAGAAGTAAAAATTGATTAAGAGGAAGAAAAATGAGAAGTGAAATGACTGGAGAATGTAAGCAAGCAATAGGATGCTTTTTTCTGAAATTCAGTATAAGACTGGCCCTGAAAATAAACTATTTGTATCTATAATGAAGTAAAATTTCAGTTTTTTTTCTTTTCTATAGGGATAATTTTTTACACACGAATAATGTTAACTATTCTACAACACTAGTGGCAAATAAGGAAATGAGCATCCTGAGATGAAAGTCCTAGATGGACAAAGTTCTATTCTCATATTGTACAAATAGCACACCAGATTTGATCATGATTATGGGATCACACACCCTTGGATGGACTATAATAGATATTAATTTTTAAATGTCATATTTACAATGCAATCCTACGGACTTAAACACAGAGCATTATAAATAAGTTAGTGTTACCTTGGGAAACAGTCTCAAGCTTCTGCCACTTGATGTAACAACTGGTCAATGTGGGTTGTTAATAATGCAGAATGGGCCAGCTGCCATCTCATAATACCCTACACATATTCATTGAGGGGCTAGTATGTCAGTCATAGTGACCAGGGGCACTGACAAACATCCTGGAGACCATGTTAGGTATAATAAGAACTGTGTGCACAGTCATTGTCATATTACAGAAGTAAATATTCATGACATTACAGGAAATGGCATTGCTTCATCATTAGCAGGATATTAAACTCTAAGGTCTGTGAATGATCAGGATAGTGCACTAGATGTAGCCTCAACTGTTTAGTGCTCCATCAACAAATACTAGTGATTATCTGCTCACTGAAGGCTGTGGCATGATGCTCAGAATTGGTTCCACCTGTCACTTCTGGACAATGAAACACTCAACAAATGATAAGTACAGATGTCAAGGTAGACTCTGTTGTCATCACAAAGTGGAAATTCTTGCAAGTCAACCCAACAGTTGTGTTTATCATTACATCATTTAAGTTGGGTATCAAAGTGATAAGCTGTGGAGGGACACCAAATATGCAGTACATTTGCTCATGGCCCATTTACCAATGAAGGATTCATAATGTTACTAGCTGATAAATTAGGTGCAAGATTAGTTCTTATTTGTACTGTGTACTGTTATGCATATTTAGGTGATCTAATTGGCTGCCCAGAAATGATACATGGTAAGGTGTATTTCAGTGGCCACTCTAGCCCAGCTCAGGACAAAGACCTGATGTGGGTAAAGCCCATATGAAGGAACTGGACAATGGTCACTCACTTAGCAGAGTGTGGAATGACTAGAAATGGCAAACTCTGAGACAAGCCGAAAGATGGCATCTTTGAGAGTCTATAACAATTTACAGTCAAGTATCAAATGCAAATCTGAAGAAATTGGTAATTCCAGAAAAATGAGGTGCATTCAATGACGGAACAATAATATCAATATCTTTAGAAGAATGAAAGATAATAACATTGCAGTATAGCTATTATCACTGAAAGCTAAGTACCTGTACCTATTTCATTTCTGGATTGATTACGTTTTTGATATCTTTTCATTATGCAAATGTTTTCCAGAACATCATATCCTCCACAATGACACAGAAAATGGAAACAGCATGAATACTTCATATTTTGTCATACTTGTGAATTTGTTTATTGAACTGTTTACTATTTTGCCAGAAATTTTACGTAAATATTGATTGCAAGAGCTATTAAAAAACTAAGCTAATTTAAAGGTGATCAGTTGCATGTGTTAGTGGACACCACAATTGAAAAGAAAACTAAAAGACACTTCTGTCAAGAAGGCATAAATATTTATGTAAGCAATATTTAAGGACAAGCTGTTGTCATTCGTCATGAACAAACTTGTGCAAGAATGCTGGCGTCATTATTTTTGACCCGACTCTTACTTACATTTATTATAAATGATATGAATGTAACCAAATTTTTATAACATTTCCCTTATTTAAATATTGTTATAACATATTAGTTTAGTGCAGGAAAGTGGTCAAGGTGAGTCAAATCATGTCTGTAGGATGTAAGAATGATTTACATTTGGTGGGAATGGCATTCAGCCAGTCGAAAAGCAAACAGTAGTGGAACACTACAGGAGTCAAGTGGAGATTGGGGCTTCTAGAGTGAAGAGCTCAAGGGAGCAATTCTGGGCACTTTATGTCAGGTGATGGTAGAAGGCTGATCTGCATATGGTAACATGTGTGATTCAGTCATATAGGTTATTGATTCTGGGTGGTGAATGGCCGATACAATACTTTAACTTTTGAAGGATCTCTAACTCACAAGAGATCTGAATGTGCTCCAGAGTACCTAGAACAAACTACTTCTGCTTGATTTATGAAAATGAGAATAGACAGAGTGTGAATTACTATTCTGTGCATCACATGTTGAACTATTAATTGTTTTGAGCTGATCAATGTTCCATGTGTTGTGATTATGAAATGGATTTAGTATGCATATCTTTGATGACTATTTAGTTTGGGGATTTTGCTACCATTCTTGTAACGTTCTCAATATTACTTTACTGCATCTGATAAGAGTATTTCCTGCCTATATTTTAATCAAATATTGTAGGACCATGTCTAACTTATTTGAGATGTCCTTTCTTGAATAAACATTATTCAACATCATTATGTGTAGTCTACATCAACTGCAGATGGTAGAATAGAATCCTTGTTATTAGATTAGTCATTTAACTTTTATTTTGTATTTCTGTATATTTTATTAACTTGCAGTTCTAGCCAATGTGTAGACTATTTGACTGCAGGATCATAGTTACAGGTTATTGTTTGCGGTAAATTAGCTGCAGGACATGAAAGCAGATGGGGTGGCATGACCCTATGATTACATTGAGCTATTCTTTTTAAACAGAGCCATGCATAACCCAAGTACCTAAAGTATGACTAACCACACATAAAGATGCAACTGGTTTGCTTGTACAGGGTGCTATTTAGAAGAGCAACTACTCAGCAGTAACTGTTAGGCACTGTCATAGCTGCAGCACCTCACTCAGTAACTTTATTTGACAAAGTTTAGGTGCAAAATATCTTTAGTTAATGGTTGTCATTACAAAATACATCATAATTAAATCATATTGAGTGTCTTATAGCTATACAGAAACAGTTGATGCAAAATATTATCAGATCCCAGACCTATAGACTGGATGGACACATACATGGTAGAATTACTGAAGCTGTTAGTTGTAAGAAATTATAGAAGTTTGTGATGTTTCTGAAGAACATGGAACCACGGGAAAGAGTATCTATTCATAAGGTTCAACCTAACGTTGATACTCATCTACCACCTCTGAAAACTTTGCTGGAACCACAGTTGTAGCAAGTTTTCCACCACCACTTATTTTCTGTATGGTGCCTGAGGAAGGGGACAATGTGAACATGGGGTCTCATGTGGTCCCAGGGTTGCCAATCTGTATTTGTAGCATTATGAGGAAATGACATGCCCAAACTTGACTACTTCTAGAGATACATTGACAACACCATTGTTGTGTAGCCACATGTCAGGAAAGACCTGGATAAGGTCATTTGACATATTGATCTTATACGAGAGATCATAAACTTTAGAATGAGACTACAAATATCCAATACAATATAGCACCACTGGTGTTTTAAGAATCTCAATCCTTCTAGCTTGGGAAGCACCACTGGTGTTTTAAGAATCTCAATCCTTCTAGCTTGGGATACAAGTGAGCATGAATGCCTATCTACTGAGCTGCAACACCTTAGAGGGACCATCTTAAAGAATGACTATAATGAGACAAAAACTGTTAAAGCCTTGCAAACAACATGCTGTACTGAAATAACTGAGGAAGAGAGCAAGCAACAAGCATTTCTGCCCTATGTATGACCACTAACACCCAAGATTGCAAACATTCGAAACAATACAATACCAAAATTATCTTCTCACCACCACAAATTTTTAGAGATATAATTAGCTTGGGAAAGAATCTCATCTGCAAATGCCTTTCATCTTGAAACATAGCAGAGTGGAGGTAATCCACCTCCTAGTGTTTCACTCCTCTTAAACAACTATTTTTTCCTTATCTTTTATTTGAAACTGTTTATACAGTGGTATTTACAACATCTGTGTCATATGTTGTACTGCACACAGACACTGTGGCGATTGACAGCTATATGAAATGAAAGAAATTTATCTGGAATTGTGAATATGATTAGGCTTCAGCTGCACAATTGATCCATAACAATGAAACTTTGTGCTGGATCAGGACTCAAACTGGATTTCCCCTTATTGCAAGCAATTGCCTGAACTACTTCAGCTACACGAATATGCCTCCAGGACCAACCCAAACTTCCAAAAGTCACTGACACAGACTTTGCAAAAATTTTTTCCTGCCTAGACTAGGCCATAAAAATAATAATAAAAGTGTCTTCCTGTGTGGGGATCACAGCAACTGTGCGAGTGCAGGACGTAGACACACAGTGACATATGGAAGTTTGGGTCAGTCCTGGAGGTGTGTTCAGATAACCAAAGTGGTTACCGCGATCACTTGTGATGAATGGGAAATCCTCCTTTGGGTCCTGGCATGGCACAAATTTTCATTGTTCCTAATTAATTGTGTAGCCGAAGTCTCTTCACATTTACAAGTCCAAATAAATTTCTTTCAGTATTTATGCATATTGATTTCATGCTTTCTGGCAACCTGTTTCATTTTTCTGAAGACTAATTACCTTAAATAATATTTATAATTAAATTTCAGCCACATTTGAAATTACATTTGGCATTTGAGCCATCTGCTTGTTAGAGTCCAGGACTTGACACTACACTTTTGTTGCCCTAATTTTTATGAATCAAATAACACTCTTATGTAATTAAGCCTCTAATTAAGAATTTGAATAAATTAGTGAAATTTCAGATGTGGCTATTCTTCATGTAAGTTGGTAATCTACCACAAAGGCATATAGTGTGCTAATCAAATATCACTGTAAACTTTTATACTTTTCTAATCATCTATATTTTAGTTAAACAAAATCATTGTTGGGCCTTGTAGATTATCTACTCAAACTTTCACCCTATAGTTTTATAAATTAATATCTAATTACAAAGAAAACAAAATATAATTATTCCAGTCTACATATACTACCCCCACACACACAAATAATCAGTCAGTGGACAGAATTCAACCAATGAACAGCTATGTGTAGTCATCCGCTCTTCCGTAAAATGTTCACAGTTAGCAATCATCATGTCAACATCTCTACGCCAAATATCTTTATTATAGGTTCTTTGATTATTACAAGTATGAATTATGTCTGTTAGTGGGCACTTAATATTGGTGTTTTTACTTTTTGCCATATTGAATGTTTCTGATGGCTCACTCTAAGAACTGCAAATAATTAATTCCTTTTTCAGAATTGTGGTATGCAGAAAATTAATGTGTATGTTTTTTATGAAACTGTTTATGAAATATATTGCCATTACGAATAATCATGAAGTATTTGTGCTAACCTGATGTTGGTGGAATACAAACAAGAGTGTAAGATAAACCGATCACCAATGAAATTTGGATAAAAAAAAAAAAAGTGCTCTACACAATACTGGAGATCAGTGCATGTTGCACTTACAATGCTGCTTTGGACATGTCAGATACATTGATCCTGGAGAAAAAGTTAAATTGGTGTTTGCTGAACACAGCTTGGATGGCAGCCAAATGCTTAATTTTGAAAGAAATAGAGTAATCTATAGATCAAGCAGATTATGAGGCATCATATAAACGAAGATTATGGTTTATACCACAATAGATGCACATATAAAATTTTTGCATTTGCATCTTTCATTATTATAACTGGCATACCAAAGAACTGAACCACAAAGGTACTGCTGTTTATGATAATCAATTAAAACTGGTACCAGAGCCTTGATTTGAACCTAGATCCTCTGCAGAAGTGCTAACTACTGTGCTAACCTGGCACCACAGCTAACACAGCTGCAAGAGATACCCTAGTGTATATCCCTCCCTAATACCAACTCCAATTTATGCCTCAACCCATTTTGAGGCTCCCCTTCTTAATTCATATAAGTATTGCAGAGGTTCTCCATCATTGGAAAAGCACCTTAACTTGGATTATATTCATTGTCATAGATAAAGTTGAGACTTAACATGTCTTTGAAACATATAATTTCATGCGATTACTACTGCTATTTATTTTTCTAAATTAATCATTTATTTCTCTTATAAGTGAACTGTTAGCAGAACCTTGACATAAAAATTTGTTGTCATGAATTTGTGAATGTTTGATGAGCATAGGTAATGAATACAGAGCATCATATGCATAATGAAATGAAGTAAGACTGAAATGACTTACATTGTTTTCCTGGTGTTTGTTGTTCCTCATTATGCTAATTATAATGTTGTGAATGAAAAGAGAAAGTGCTAACATTCCAGATAGTGCTGGAAAACTAGACGAAAATGGTGGGACGTAAGATGGGCTCTCACTATCAGAGAGCTGTACATTAATACCCCACTTGCTGGCTTTGACAAAAACAAAAATTAGAAGATACATAATGGAAAGTGTACCTGAAACAGAGTAGTTTTTTTATTATACATAGCAAATGTTCATTACATTTCTATGGACACATTGTTATATTTATATATGTGAAAATAGACAGCCTACCTAATGAGTTAAATTTAGTGAAGAATGTAGCTGATTTGATGTTGATAAGAGGAGCTATAATTATAATTAAGAAAATTGGAACTGTTTTCTCCAGGTCCCAAATCTGATGGAATGCTATAGCCTCTTCTGGATGCTTCATGGACATAGTTATATTATACAGGTCAGGATGCCGCATACATAATACTAAAATCAGAAATAAACTGTCATTCATACATATAGGACATCATTACAGTCTGAAAATAATGGAAACATATAAAATACTAAAGTGTAGCTATTAAAGAATATGATATTTACAAGATTGGGATTATAAGGCTACTTTTAATTACATAAAAACTGCCAGGTTTAATATGCCCACAGTGTATGGTATTCTTAAACATTGCTGCAAATAATATGTTAAAAGTGCTTTGAGGGGCGTTCTCAACAAATATTTTGTTGTTAATGTTAACTACAGCGTATATTGTACATAGTATTACAGAAAATTTGCTTTACACTGTACTGCTGAGGAAATCTTCGGTGCTTTAAAACAATTTTCATCAAAATTTTTCAGAGATTTTTTTTATGTATATCCTTGTTGTTTATGACAATATCAGATAGAAATGCTGAAGGAAACATGCAGATATGGCCACTCAATGATTTATGTTTCACTGAAGTAGAGCAAACAGTATTCTTAAAACTGCATTTTAAACCTTGCCCGTCAAATGAAAATCTCTCACAAAGACTAAATGGTCACAGTTCATCACATTTTCTGGTTATTGAGTACAATGATGTGAAATATCATGGATTCAACAATTTAAATGTTTTCTATCAAAGGCCGTAGGTCTTCCTGAATGTGGAGAATCACCATCTTAACTTTGACCTTGAAATGAGAAAACAATTTTTTGATATGATTTCTCCAATGGCTCTCATTTCACACATTGCACAGTTGATTCTCATCATCAAAACATTGTCCTTGAAATGAGAAAACCATTTTTTAATGTGATTTCTCCTGTGACTCGTACTCCATACATTGCAAAAATGTTTTGAATTGCTTCTATTGCCTTCTTTCGAATAATGAGCCAAAGCGAATAACATGTTGCAGATGTTTCACTGCAAACACATGCTTTTAGTTCATGAACAACCACTATACCCTTCTAACAGGCACAATTGTCAGGTGGTACCTGTGTCATTGTCCACTGAATGTAGGGTGAACTTTCAAGTTAAAAGTGCCAGTACATGGATAGACAGACATTGTCAAGCTCTTTCATAGAAATTCAGTAACTAGTAGTTCAGATAGTGAATTAAATTAGCTTCGCGATTCCATAAGACTGATAATGTAAGCATACAGTTAAAATGCGGTTTAAAAATTCAAGGAGACTTGAACTCATGACTTTGATTTCACACTTTGTAATATTTAAAGCCAGATGACAAAATCAAGCGGTCCCAGACCAACTCAGGCAGGAGAAACACTTCCCCTAGGAACATCTACATCCTACTGTGTTATAACCTCATGCAGATGACCAACTAGGATTTTGAGGGGCAGCCAAGTTTACTGCTGTGTGTGTGGGTGGGTGGGGGGGGGGGGGGGGGAGGGGGACGAGTGGGGGGGGGGGGGTGAACAAATCTTTGCTTCCATTCAGTGATTATCTTCTTTATTTGTATGAAGAACTACAACAGAGTATAAAGTTGCAAGCCATTAATAATTGAGAATATGTCAAATATGGTTAAGATGTTTATTTGATTGTCACCAAAACATGTAATTATACTAAAAATTAAAGGAAATGCTGTACTTAGCCATTTGAGAAGCTCAGAAAATTTTCTTCCTGTCCAATTTTTTTCTTCGCGTGTTGTTGTTGTTGTGGTCTTCAGTCCCGAGACTGGCCTGATGCAGCTCTCCATGCTACTCTATCCTGTGCAAGCTTTTTCATCTCCCAGTACCTACTGCAACCTACATCCTTCTGAATCTGCTTAGTGTATTCATCTCTTGGTCTCCCTCTATGATTTTTACCCTCCACGCTGCCCTCCAATACTAAATTGGTGATCCCTTGATGCCTCAGAACATGTCCTACCAACCGATCCCTTCTTCTGGTCGAGTTGTGCCACAAACTTCTCTTCTCCCCAATCCTATTCAATACTTCCTCATTAGTTATGTGATCTACCCATCTAATCTTCAGCATTCTTCTGTAGCACCACATTTTGAAAGCTTCTATTCTCTTCTTGTCCAAACTACTTATCGTCCATGTTTCCCTTCCATACATGGCTACACTCCATACGAATACTTTCAGAAATGACTTCCTGACACTTAAATCAATACTGGATGTTAACAAATTTCTCTTCTTCAGAAACGCTTTCCTTGCCATTGCCAGCCTACATTTTATATCCTCTCTACTTCGACCATCATCAGTTATTTTGCTCCCCAAATAGCAAAACTCCTTTACTACTTTAAGTGTCTCATTTCCTAATCTAATTCCCTCACCATCACCCGACTTAATTAGACTACATTCCATTATCCTTGTTTTGCTTTTGTTGATGTTCATCTTATATCCTCCTTTCAAGACACTGTCCATTCCATTCAACTGCTCTTCCAAGTCCTTTGCTGTCTCTGACAGAATTACAATGTCATCGGCAAACCTCAAAGTTTTTATTTCTTCTCCATGAATTTTAATACCTACTCCGAATTTTTCTTTTGTTTCCTTTACTGCTTGCTCAATATACAGATTGAACAACATCGGGGAGAGGCTACAACCCTGTCTTACTCCCTTCCCAACCACTGCTTCCCTTTCATGTCCCTCGACTCTTATAACTGGCATCTGGTTTCTGTACAAATTGTAAATAGCCTTTCGCTCCCTGTATTTTACCCCTGCCACCTTTAGAATTTGAAAGAGAGTATTCCAGTCAACATTGTCAAAAGCTTTCTCTAAGTCTACAAATGCTAGAAATGTAGGTTTGCCTTTCCTTAATCTTTCTTCTAAGATAAGTCGTAAGGTCAGTATTGCCTCACGTGTTCCAGTGTTTCTACGGAATCCAAACTGATCTTCCCCGAGGTTGGCTTCTACTAGTTTTTCCATTCGTCTGTAAAGAATTCGTGTTAGTATTTTGCAGCTGTGACTTATTAAGCTGATAGTTCGGTAATTTTCACATCTGTCAACACCTGCTTTCTTTGGGATTGGAATTATTGTATTCTTCTTGAAGTCTGAGGGTATTTCGCCTGTTTCATACATCTTG
The DNA here is from genome assembly GCF_021461385.2 of Schistocerca piceifrons. Lineage (NCBI taxonomy): Eukaryota > Metazoa > Arthropoda > Insecta > Orthoptera > Acrididae > Schistocerca > Schistocerca piceifrons. The sequence continues at coordinate 93,342,614 of NC_060149.1, read as the reverse complement.
CTCACCAGATGGTAGAGTTTTGTCAGGACTGGCTCTCCCACGGCCGTCAGTAGTTCCAGTGGAATATTGTCTACTCCGGGGCCTTGTTTCGACTCAGGTCTTTCAGTGCTCTGTCAAACTCTTCACGCAGTATCATATCTCCCATTTCATCTTCATCTACATCCTCTTCCATTTCCATAATATTGTCCTCAAGTACATCACCCTTGTATAGACCCTCTATATACTCCTTCCACCTTTCTGCTTTCCCTTCTTTGCTTAGAACTGGGTTTCCATCTGAGCTCTTGATATTCATACAAGTCGTTCTCTTATCTCCAAAGGTCTCTTTAATTTTCCTGTAGGCGGTATCTATCTTACTACTAGTGAGATAGGCCTCTACATCCTTACATTTGTCCTCTAGCCATCCCTGCTTAGCCATTTTGCACTTCCTGTCGATCTCATTTTTGAGACGTTTGTATTCCTTTTTGCCTGTTTCACTTACTGCATTTTTATATTTTCTCCTTTCATCAATTAAATTCAATATTCCTTCTGTTACCCAAGGATTTCTACTAGCCCTCGTCTTTTTACCTACTTGATCCTCTGCTGCCTTCACTACTTCATCCCTCAAAGCTACCCATTCTTCTTCTACTGTATTTATTTCCCCCATTCCTGTCAATTGTTCCCTTATGCTCTCCCTGAATCTCTGTACAACCTCTGGTTCTTTTAGTTTATCCAGGTCCCATCTCCTTAAATTCCCACCTTTTTGCAGTTTCTTCAGTTTTAATCTACAGGTTTTAACCAATAGATTGTGATCAGAGTCCACATCTGCCCCTGGAAATGTCTTACAATTTAAAACCTGGTTCCTAAATTTCTGTCTTACCATTATATAATCTATCTGATACCTTTTAGTATCTCCAGGGTTCTTCCATGTATACAACCTTCTTTCATGATTCTTAAACCAAGTGTTAGTTATGATTATGTTGTGCTCTGTGCAAAATTCGACCAGGCGGCTTCCTCTTTCATTTCTGTCCCCCAATCCATATTCACCTACTATGTTTCCTTCTCTCCCTTTTCCTACACTCGAATTCCAGTCACCCATGACTATTAAATTTTCGTCTCCCTTCACAATCTGAATAATTTCTTTTATTTCATCATACATTTCTTCAATTTCTTCGTCATCTGCAGAGCTAGTTGGCATATAAACTTGTACTACTGTAGTAGGCGTGGGCTTCGTATCTATCTTGGCCACAATAATGCGTTCACTATGCTGTTTGTAGTAGCTTACCCGCATTCCTATTTTCCTATTCATTATTAAACCTACTCCTGCATTACCCCTATTTCATTTTGTGTTTATAACCCTGTAGTCACCTGACCAGAAGTCTTTTTCCTCCTGCCACCGAACTTCACTAATTCCCACTATATCTAACTTCAACCTATCGATTTCCCTTTTTAAATTTTCTAACCTACCTGCCCGATTAAGGGATCTGACATTTCATGCTCCGATCCGTAGAATGCCAGTTTTCTTTCTCCTGGTAACGACATCCTCTTGAGTAGTCCCCGTCCGGAGATCCGAATGGGGGACTATTTTACCTCCGGAATATTTTACCCAAGAGGACGCCATCATCATGTAATCATACAGTAAAGCTACATGCCCTCGGGAAAAATTACGGCTGTAGTTTCCCCTTGCTTTCAGCCGTTCGCAGAACCAGCACAGCAAGGCCGTTTTGGTTATTGTTACAAGGCCAGATCAGTCAATCACCCAGACTGTTGCCCTTGCAACTACTGAAAAGGCTGCTGCCCCTCTTCAGGAACCACACGTTTGTCTGGCCTCTCAACAGATACCCCTCCGTTGTGGTTGCACCTACGGTACGGCTATCTGTATCGCTGAGGCACGCAAGCCTCCCCACCAACGGCAAGGTCCATGGTTCATGGGGGGGTGTAAACACATAAATGTGAATATTGACTTATTCCTGCATATGTTCCTGCATTTATTGCACAGAACTGAATAAACAATTTATTTCCTTTTCTTGTCTTTCGTCTTTAATTTTAAAATTAAGGGAGAATGTGTTTGCAGTGATCATGTACTAATTATTTGAAGAACATAACTGACAACATCTTCCATTTCTGTTTCCCTAGCACAATTAATAATTATATTTGTACTGTCTGCAAAAATTATTCTGCTATCTCTGCTGGATACACATTAAGTGTAAATTCAGGTACATATATAAGAAATTGGATAAGAGTCAAAATCCAAAACTTGTATGTTATATTCATAATTTATCCCAAGGCAGTAAAATTTCTTTCATGTCAGTGTGTAGACACCATGACATATGAAAATCACTAACTACGAATTGTGGTCTCAAGCAGGCAATCTTATCATGTCCACTGATACTTCATCATGTCTTGGGGCTTTCCCCCCCCCCCCCCCCAATTCATCTTCTTCACAGCTATTTCCATTTCTTCCTGTGTAATTTGTCCTAATTCTGTTTCCCAACTTCTCTCAATTTCTCCATTATATGTTGTTCCTCATGTATTTGCTTCTTGAAATATAATGTATGTATTGCAATTTCTTCTCCACTTTTTATGCTTTAGTGCCAACTAATTTGAATTTGTATGAGCAAAAGAAGATGAGAACTTCACCCAAAAATAGATTGGCAGGATAAAATGAGAAAAATAAAAGTGAATGGTTATGGTTAATTCTTCAGTATCTAAAAAATTTCTGAATAGGATATCAGAATCATGCATATTTCTTTGTAACTTACCTGCTGGATATGTAGAATTTGGATCTGATGAGGTTGCTACAACACCATTTACTGCATCTGAAAGAAATTCAGAAGAGTCTCAAATTTTATGAAAGAAGGAGACGTTAAATTGATGATGAAATCACTTTAGTATCTAATTATCTCATTCTTTTACTACTTACCATATAAATAGTCAACTGAGTGATAAATAAAATTAGACATTAAGATCCAGTAGACAATGGTTGCACCAAGAAGCACTATCAAAGAAAATGATTTTGCTACTACTTCAGCTGGTCTCCCAAGGAGCTCTCTGCTTAAGTCTGCAACTTCACCATCTGGGCTATTAAAGCCTGAAAAGTAGATCAATATTCAATAACTGTTATTCAGTTTCAACTAAAATTTTAGTTTTGGTACGTCTGAAAAGGTATGTAAAGCAATAGATATCAGATCATACATGTTAGCCTCACTTAAGAAAAACTAAAATATAATTAAATTACCTCATCCTTAGCCTACGCACAGATCAATATTGAGAGGTAATCAAAAATACATCAGACAAGAACACGGCTTTGAACCAAATGTAGTGTAATATCCTAAAACAGAACTGATCCTATACCTCAACTGAAAATCAGTTCTTACAAAGATACAGCTATATTCCCCCTTTTTCTGATCTTATGAACTAGAGTTATTGTTATGGAAAAACATTCCCAGTACCGTACGTACATAATGTGATATGAAACAATTTTAGACTATCATCAGAACTGTAAGTCGTACAACCGTAACAAGAACCAATTTCATACATTATTTCTTCATAGATTATTTGATAAACAGAAATGATCACTTGTTCGATAGGCAGATCTTTAGATTCTCGTACAGCATTCTTGTCCTGCCAAAATTAATGTTGGAAACATCCTTAACAGTTTCGAAAACTATAAATATATTTAACTAAACTTGCATAATGTGACACTCCTGTTACATAGTGCTGATTATCTTTGATTATTTTTCTTCTTATATGTGTGTTTGATTTTATACTTTTTCAAAGTTAATGAGTGTCATGCATAAAATATTTTGTAGTACATAGAAAACTGTAAGTTACATTTGGACATTCTACACATTTCAGAAAAAATATCTAATATGAAGTAATTTTTGCTGAATTACAGAGTAACTATATGTATAACTATTGCAATATTTGCAACATTGATCAGTTTGCTCAAAGGAAGTATTTGATAGTGTATGGTCAGGATATAAACTTTGCTCTTTCAAAGTCAACTGCTGTGGCATAATAGTGTGTTCTGCACCTGCTGTAACTGTAACTTTCATATTGCATTACATTTAGTTTCTCCTTTGAACTTCAGTTACATTATCTTCATTTGATGGTAATTTTCCCACTTATTAAGTAAGTTAGTTAGCATAGCCTCCCAGAAAAAAAAGTTCAAGATAAAAGTTCTGAACAGCTTCAGGGCATCAACCGGTCTATCACAGGAGAAATAAAAGCCAGGGCTTTAAAACTTTCCAGTAACACTGTAATCCTGGCAGAGATGGCAAAGGACCTGAAGGAGCAATTGAATGAAATGCATAGTCTCTTGAAAAGAGCAAAAGCAAAACAAGGGTAATGGAATGTAGTTGAATTAAATAAATTGACGTTGAAATAATCAGAATACAAAATTAAACACTAGAAATAGCTGATGAGTTTAGCTTTTTGGGGAGAAAAATAACTGACAAAGGCTAAAGTAGAGATAATATAAAATGCAGATGCAACAGGAAGAAAATTGTTGCTGAAAAAGAGAAATTTGATGAGTTTAACTATAAATTTAATTGTTGGAACTTTTTTCTGCTACTGTTAAACCATTGCATAAGAGGGAGATGGGTCTGATGCTAACAATCTCGCTTTGACAGTTTTATCCAAAATTCTTGAAAATGTAATTTATTCAAGAATGGCTTCACATATTTGTAAAAATAAAGTATTAACAAAATGTCAATTTGGATTTATGAAAGGCTTTTCAACAAAAAATGCCACACATGCCTTCACTGACCAAATATTGAATGATCTGAATAACTGAACATCACATTTTGCGATTTTTTGTGCTCTCTCAAAGCGTTTTGACTGTCTGAACAATGAAACTCTTCTAGATAAGCTGAGGTATCTTTGTATGAATGGAACAGTGCACAAATGGTTCAATTCGTATGTAAGTGGAAGAATGCAGGAGGCTGAAATGAAGAGTACATATTGCCTGCAAAAATCAGCAGGGTCCTCTAACTTCCGAGAAATCAAGAACAGTGTCCCATATGGTTCAGTCTTTGGACCCCTGTTGTTCTTAATTATATACTTGCCACTCTATAGTCATGAAGATTCAAAAGTAGTTGTTTTTGCTGATTATACAATACAGTAGTCACACCCTACAAACAAGAATTAGATGAGAAAATTGTAAATAATATCTTTCAGAAAACTAGTAAGTGTTTTTTTGCAAAAAGTCTCACTAAATTTTGAGAAAACACAGAATATACATTTCTGTACAGTAAATGGAATAACACTGGTAAATATAGACTTTGAACAGAAGTCTGTTGGTATCAAAGAACATCAAAAATTTCTGGGTATGTACATTGATGAGAAATTGAATTAGCAGAAAGACATTGATAGTCTGCTGGAACGTTTGAGTTCAGTTACTTATACTACTATGGTTACTGCAAATTTTGGTGATAAACATACCAGTACACCAGCCTGCCCCCTCTATTTTCATTTACTTGTTTCATATGTCATCATATTTTGGGGTAATTCACTATTAATTGTAAAAGTATTCATTGCACAAAAGCATGTAATCAGAATAATAGCTGAAACTTCCTGGCAGACAGTTTTAATCTGCCAGGTAGTTTCATATCAGTGCACACTCTGCTGGAGAGTGAAAATCCCATTCTGGAAACATCCCCTAGGCTGTGGCTAAGCCATGTCTCCACAATATCATTTCTTCCAGGAGTGCTAGTTCTGCAAGGTTCACAGGAGAAGTAATGTGAAGTTTGGAAGGTAGGAGATGAGATACTGGCAGAAGTAAAGCTTTGAGTATGGGGCATGAGTCATGCTTGGGTAGCTCAGATGGTAGAGCACTTGCCTGCGAAAGGCAAAGGTCCCGAGTTTGAGTCTGGGACTGGCACGCAGTTTTAATCTGGCAGGAAGTTTCATATCAATGCACACTCTGCTGCAGAGTGAAAATCTCATTCTAGAATAATAGTTGATGCCAACCCAAGATCGCCTTGCAAAATTTTATTTAATAAACTGGGAGTATTCATAGAACCTTCACAGTACATATATTTACTTATGAAATTTGTTGATAATAACCCATCCTAATTAAAAAATAATAACAAAGTGCATAGTTACAACGCTAGAAGAAAGGATGATCTTCACTAGCCCGGGTTAAATCTGACTTTGGCACAGAAATGGGCGAATTATGGTCCCACAAAAATCTTTCGTCATTTAGCAAATAACATTAAAAATCTGAAGATAGCTAACTAGCATTTAAAAACAAATTAAAAAATTTCTGAATAACTATGTGTAGTCAATAGATGAATTTTTAGATATGAAGTATTAATTGAAAAAAATGAAGAAAAGAAAGAAAGAAAGACAGAAGTTATGTCATGTAAAGAAACATTATGTCAAACTGACATGTTCCATATCATTATGAAATGTCAATAATCATGATCTATGGAACAAGTATTAACACAATGTAATGTTGTGTAATAGAAGAAGAAAATCATCTATATTAAATACCTGAATTTCAAAGGAAATTTGAAGAAAAACACTCAGAGAACTTACAATATTAAGTGTACTTCACTTAATCATGACAATTTAATGAATGGATGGGTATGTAATTAGAATTCAAAAAATCTGGGTGACCACTGTATTGATTTAAAATGGTTCACATTGACTACGAATGGAAATATAAATGAAAGAGAATTAATTGTTATTCACTGTGGCTATTAGGTACAGTGTAAAAGAGTATTTATACTCTGCCTGTTAGAGAGGTATATTCATCAGCAACAAGATATCTAGAGAGCTGTGTAAGCATAAACTTGACATAGTTCCAGACAGTGTGCATTGTGGTGGTTAAGGGTATTTACACAAAAAAATTTCCTGCTATTGCTTTCCTGCCTTTTTTTTTTTTTTTTTTTTTTTTTTTTTTTTTTTTTTTTTTTTTTTTTTTTTTTTTTTTTTTTTTTTTAGTATGTAACGACACAGAAATATCTACTGGAAGAACATTGCAAAAAAGATAGTGACATCGTGTGAGTAGACTTGTGTCTGTATAATTTAACCAGCTTATATAACAGTACAAAATGGTCCATATTCAAAGGAAAGTACATCTAGTACTCAAATATTCATTGTTTTACTGCAACCACCCTGTAAAATAGCCCATACAATCACTCTACTCTGCATAAAATTCATTCTGGGAAAATAAATACCATTATATTTAATTTTATACATTAAGCTATGTTACACAAACTGCATAATTATCTTACCATGACATTTTTGTACTTCAAGTAACTGATATGCTGTGTAGAGACACAAAGCACCCATAAGGATCACAATCAAGATCCCAGTCCACAGACCAGCTCTTTCAATGCCCCATGGCATAGTTAGTAGAGATGACCCCATAATGGTATTCCATACTGCAAATCTAACAGTAAAAAATAAAAATAATAGATTTTGAAGATATTTCCCATAATCAACTGCTACAAGCATGTCATTTACAGAAAGAAATTTGTTGAGAAATCCTTAAAATTACATGCATGTTTATGGCTTTCACAAAACAACAGACAATTTTTCACAACAGAAATCAAATTCCCTATAGCATTATAAATCTCTAAAGCTTCTTTTTTATAAGTTTTTCTTATAAATATAAATGATATCAACATATTTTCAAGCAATTATTGGTTTTACTAAATTCACTGACCACAAAGTACTAATCATTCAATGAATTAGAAATATAAAATATCTAGAAATTTGTTTCAATAGAGAGAACACACACAGTTAGGTAAAAATATGTACGTTTGTTTTAGACACCTGAGTATGTAAAATATTTTTTGTGTATGACAACTATTTAATCCACAATGTAACATGTGTTGATCAAATGTTAGCAAGAAATTTTTTTCTGTTTTCATTAAATGTGCAAGTCTTATTTTTATTGGCCCTGTGAACTACATCACAGAGGACAAAACAAGTATTTTATTGCAGTGAACAAATGCAAATATTTTACTTGTAAATATTTCAAACATGCTGTTAGATTATACACTGAAGCACCAAAGAAACTGGTGTAGGCATGCGTATTCAAATTCAGAGATACGTAAACTGGCAGACTACTATGCTGTGGTCGGCAATGCCTATATAAGACAAAAAGTGTCTGGCACAGTTGTTAGATCAGTTACTGCTGCTACAATGGCAGCTTATGAAGATTTATGTGAGTTTGAATGTGACATTATAGTCAGAGCATGAGTGATGCAACCCAGCATCTCTGAGGTAGCGATGGAGTGGGGATTTTCCCGTATGCCCATTTCACAACTGTACCATGAATATCGGGAAACCGGTAAAATTCCAAATCTGCGACATTGCTACGTCTGTAAAAAGATCCTGCAAGAACAGGACCAATGACGACTGAAGAGAAACATTCAGTGTGACAGAAGTGCAACCCTTCCACTAATTGCTGAAGATTTCAATGCTGCACCATCAACAAGTGTCAGCGTTCAAAACATTCAATGAAGCATCAGCGATTTGGGTTCTCAGAGCCAAAGGCTCTCTTGTGTACCATTGATGACTGCACGACAAAGCTTTAAACCTTGTCTGGGCCCGTCAACACCGACATTCGACTGTTGATGACTGGAAGCATGTTTTCTGGTCAGACGAATCTCATTTCAATTTGTATCAAGCGGATGGATGTGTGAGGGTATGGAGACAACCCCATGAATCCATGGACCCTGCACATCAGCAGGGGACTGTTCAAATTGGATGCTCTGTAATGGTGAGGGATGTGTGCAGTTGGATTGATATAGGACCCCTGATACATCTGGATATGACTCTGACAGGTGACACATACGTAAGCAAACTATCTGATCACATGCATCCATTCATGCCCATTGTGCATTTCGATGGACTTGGGCAATTCCAGCAGGACAATGCAACACTCCACACATCCAGAATTGCTACAGAGTGGCTCCAAGAACAGTCTTCTGACTTTAAACACTTCCGCTGGCCACAAAATTCCCCAGATATGAACGTTATTGAGGATATATATGCCTTGCAATGTGCTGTTCAGAAGAGATCTCCACTTCCTCGTACTCTTACGGATTTATGGACAGCCCTGCAGGATCCACAGTGTCAGTTCCCTCCAGCATTCCTTCAGACATTAGTAGAGTCCATGCCATAGTGTTGTGGCACTTCTGCATGTTCATGGGGCCCTACATGATATTAGACAGGTGTACAAGTTTTTTTTGCTCTTAAGTGTAGTTTTATTACTTACAAAACTGAACCCATGGTGAAACCAATAGAGGCACATGTTAAACACTTTAAAGCTTGAAGGTTTGAAAGTACCACCAGGCAGGATGAGTATATTCTAACACTGGGTGGATCAGGCTGATGTGCATCATTACTCCCACTAATACAAAGAGTGGGCTTTGAACATTTAGTATTTGGTAGAATTCCCAAAGTATATGGCTTGTCTTTATTCTGACTACTTCTATATACTGCCTCTGTGTGAGGTGTTGATCCAGAGTTACCCAAAAATACTTTGTGGTGAGCCTTGACAGAAAGTTTTGGCTCTGGAGAGATGATTTGTTTTTTGCTGGAATACATAACTGGTTGTGTATTTTCAGAATTGTTTGTTTCTGTTGCTACTGCATGAGAAAAGCAGTGCCATCATCATTTCGTGCTGCATGTGTTTGTAAGGAGTGAAGCATGATGGCACAGTACAGATGGTACAGTACTGGGACTAAAAGATATCTTTGGAACAATATGGCTCTTATGTGGCATTTTGTTGACTTATATTTGTTTATATTAACAGTGAATGTCCTATTAATTGCTTGTCTCTGGTGCCCAGAAGTTTTATAGTCTCACAGAATGAGAATATTTTCAAACTTGAATATTTAAGACAACTCATTTTCACTCTGCAGTAAACTGCTGAATAGTTCACATCTATTTGCACAGCAGGAGTGAGCAAAACCCTTGTATAAATCAGTTATAGTGGACCAACTGGAGTGTCTACTGACACTCAGTAATTTTTCCCGAGGAAAGTATAGCTTTTGTAGCTACAAAACTTGTTGCAGTCTTCAGGCCAAAGACTGGTTTAATGCAGCTCCCCATGCTAATCTATCCTGTGCAGGCATCTTCATCTCTGAATAATTACTGCAGTCTACAGCCACATGAGCCAGCGTATCTCATTAAGTCTCTATCAACAACTTTTACCCCTTACACTTCCGCCCATTACCAAACTAATGATTTCTTGATGTGTCAGGGTGTGTCCTACCAACTGAGCCCTTCTTTTAGTTAAATGGAGCAATAAGTTTTTTTGTCTCAAAATAAATTCAGAACCTTCTCATTAGTTAGTCTATCTATCCTTTTAATCCACAGCATTTTTTTGTAGCATCATATTTCAAAAACCTTTGTTCTCATTTTGTCTGAACTGTTTATCACCCACATTTCAGTTCTGTATAAGGCTACACTCCAGACAAATACCTTCATAAAATATGTCCTAACACTTAATTTATATGGGATCTTCATAAACTCCTCTTTTGCAGCTTTCCTTGCTATTGCTAGCCTGCATTTTATACCCTCTCTTACCTCAACCAATGTCAGTTATTTGCAGCCAAAATAACAGAACTTATTTACTACATTTCATGCCTCATTTTCTGTTCCCCCTCAGCATCACCTGATTTAATTTAACTGCATTCCATTACCCTCACTTTTCCTTCTGAAGACACTAGCATTTCCATTCAGCTACTATTCCATGTCCTTTGCCATTTCTAATAGAATTACAATGTTATTAGAAAACTTTAAAGTTTTTATTTCTTCTTCCTGAACTCTAATTCTCTTTTCAAATTTCTCCTTTGTTTCCTGTACTGTTTGCTGAATTTACAGATTAAATAACATTAAGGAGAGAATGCAACAGTGTCCTATCCCCTTCTCAACTGCTGATTCCCTTTCATTCCCTAACATATTATAACTGCAGTTTGGTTTCTGTAGAAGTTTTAGATTATTCTCCTCTCCCTCTATTTTACAGCTATTATGCTCAGAAGTTAAAAGAGTGTATTCCATTCAACACTGTCAAAAATTTTATTCTCATGCTACAAATGTCATAAATGTATGTTTGCATTTTTCAATCTATCTCATAAGATAAGTCTAAGGGACAGTACTGCCCCATGTGTTTATAAATTTCTTCAAAATGACCTTCCACAAGGCCAGTCTCTACAAGTTGTTCCATTCTTATGTAAATATTTATGTAAGTATTTTGAAAACATGACTTATTAAACTCCTAGTTCCATAGTGTTCAAGCCTGTCAGCACCTGCATTCTTTGAAATTTGGGTTATTACATCCTTCTTGAAGTCCGAGGGTATTTTGTCTGTTTTATATCTCTTCCAGAACAGATGTGATAGTTTTGTCATGGCTGTCTTTCCCAGTTATCCCAATAATTCTTAGGGAATGTCATCTATTGCAATGGCATTGTTTCAGTTTAAGTCTTTTAGTGCTCTGTCAATTTCTTCTCCACCAAATAAGGTGGCAGAGTGATTAGCATACTGGACTTGTATTTGGGAGGATGACAGTTCTAACTTTCAAACTTGTAGAATAAAAGATGGATTAAAAAAAAGTAGTGTGCATTTCTTTTGGAGTGACCCTTGTACAAGGTCCTCCAGACCCTGAACTCCAACGACATCGAGGTCAACAAGGACAAATTCCAATTTCGCCAGCCCTCTGTCACATTTTTGGGTTACACCGTCTCCACTGATGGAATACAGACTTCCAAATCCTGTGTGCAGGCTATCACGTCACTGCCGCCTCTGGCTACTTACGAAGAACTCCGACATTTCTTGGGTACAATAAATTACTACCGTCAGCATCTGCCTTCTTGCCCCCGCCGTGCAGGCCCCACTGACAGATTCACTGTTGGGCAAACAGACTTCAGGCCTTAAACCAGTTCGCTGGACTGAACCTATGATGGAGGCCTTCAAGGCTCTAAAAGCTTCCTTAGCTCATGCCGTGACACTCGCCCATCCGACCTGTTGGCCGAGTTGTTCATCAGTACAGACGCCAGTGACATCGCGGTGAAGGCAGTACTACAGCAATGCAATGGCAAGATGGTTTCTCCCCTTCATTTCTTCTCTAAAAAACTGTCTACATCTCAGAAAAAATATTCCGCTTTTGGTAGGAAACTTCTGGCAATCTATGAAGCAGTCAAACACTTTCGCCCCGACATTGAGGGCCATTCTGGCTTCATCCTCACCGATCACAAACCACTAGCAGATGCTTTCTGCAACCCTTCTGAGGACCCACCCCCTCGGCATTTCCACCACTGATTTTTTCTCGCGAATCAGTACTGTCTCACGCATCATCGACTTATCCAACCTGGCCGCTCTCCAGGCCTCTGACGAGGAATCTCAAGCTCTCCTCACTTATCCTCAAACATCTCTCATGTTTACCAAAGCCTGGTGTTTTGGATGAGGTGTGGTGCGATTCAACTACCGGCACCCTGTGGCTGTTGCTCCCACCCACATTGCTCCAGCAAGCCTTCAATTCCTTGGATAACCTCACTCACCCTGGCATCCGTGCCACTACATGGCTGGTATCACAGCGTATCATTTGGAAAAATATTAAACGGGACTGTCAGACCTGGACACGCAGCTGTGTCCCCTGTCAACGCAACAAAATCGGCCACCACACCAACCCTCCACTAGGCAAGTTCGACATTCTGCTAAGGACAATTTCGTCATGTACATATCGACCTTATCAGTCCACTACCACCATTGGAGGGCCACAGATATATTCTCTCCACAATCGACCACATGTCTCACTGGGTGGAAGCTGTTCCTTTACCCAACATCACCGCTGAAACCATGGCCAAGGGTTTCGTCTCCTCATGGATTGCAGGGTTCGGTTGCCCAACCACCACCACCACCACCACCACCACCACCACCACCACCAACTAACGTCAGCAGTTTGAGTCTGCCCTGTTCACCATTTTATGTAATATCTGCGGCATTAAAAATATTCATACAACAGCCTACCACCCGCAAAGAAATGGGTTAGTTTAACAGTGACACTGCACCCTCAAAACTGCACTCAGGTGCCACGACTGCCTCTGGTCTGAGGTGCTTCCGTGGGTGTTACTTAGTCTCAGTTCAACCTTTAAACCGGACTTACAGGGAACCATCACTGAATTCGTTCCCAGGGAGAACCCAGTCCTACGAGGGGAACTTATCCTGCCTCAAGCACCAAAGGATTTTCCCCCCTCCCCAGATTTCATGAGTCGCATGCCAACCGCACTCAACACTTGCTCCCATGTTATGCTCAGGGATGATTCCTTTAGACAACCACTGCAATCACCCTACCTTGGCCCCTTTAAATTCCTCCAATGGGGCGAGACAACATTTGACATTATGGTCAAAGATCATCCTCAAACTGTTTCATTGTACAGGCTCAAACCTGCTTTCGTGGAATCCGGCATCCCTCTGCCATCTCAGTTGGACCCTCCTGACAACTTTTCTGCCATGGAGCCAGAAAATGCTTTGTCTCATCCCTTGGCGCTGTTTTCTCCAATCCATGATTCATCATTGCCATTCACAGGTTTTCCAGGCATGTCACCATCCACCCCATGTGCGAGTTTCACCACCAGTTCACCATCTGCAGAGACTCGCTCTCCCACATTCAACCTGTGCTACAACATGCCACCACACTGCGTGGACAAAGTGTCGATCATCACCTTCGATGACTGTGTCCTCATGCTCCTAACAGACACCATGGCCTCACCACCCAATGGGTAGTTAAATGTCAATGTGGTCCACAGCCTGTCCCTCCCCTCTGAGTGTGAGCTGTCAGAAATCCGCAGGTTCATCTTGTCGGACAGCTCAATCTGCATACGGGCCTGCACCACACTGTAGGCCATTCCACACGCCTGCTCTCAGGCTGGTCGATGCATCGTCCGCCCCTGCTAGTTAACTGACTAGTCACTCTGCCTCCTCACTCCATCTTGACCGAGATAGAAATAGTGCGCCTGCTCACTTGCACGACTACTACCAACACCACCACCCACATGACCTCTGCTCAAGCCTGCCTGTTGGTACTCCATACTGTGGGACGGGGAGGGGGGGGGGGGGCATCAATAGGTCATATTGATCATGATTAACATTAACGCCATCTCTGGACTCTGATTGCTCTGCCATGTTAGTTTTTAGTTCTGTTCTGTATCGCAAGGTGTGTATACATATATGACTTACTGTGAAATATATCTCTATGTGGAATTTAATGGAGATAGTTATTGTATTCAACTGATAATCGTATCTGGTTCCCATAAGAGAAACTGGCAAAAAAGCAGTAAAATCAGTAACACTAACCTGGTTCAAAGTAGAGACAACATTACTGACTCTAACAGAGTAGCACATTGACCAGCAAAAACCTATTTAAATGAAACAACAATATTTTTGTATGCTATAGGTGAAAAGGACATACTGAGTATTATAAAGGAATTAAAATCAAAATTTTCATCAGGCATAGACAATGTTCCTGATTCCATATTTTAAAACAATGTGCAACAGTATTGACTTTGCCCCAACTCATACTTGCATCTTTGCTATATACAGTGATGTTTTTCAGAAAAGCTAAAAATGATGAAGGTGAGGCCTGTGTTCAGAAATGGAGACAAGGCAAATGAAGAGAACTAAACACCATTATAGCTGCTGTCTGCCTATTCTGAAATACTGGGAAAGGTGTTTTACAGGAGACTTACTACATTCATAGAGCAAAATTAATTTGTATCAAGTACCCAACATGCATTCAGAAAAGACACATCAACAGAAACTGCCATTTCTAATTTGATCAATGAGGCCTTGACTGCAATAGACCAGAAGAAACACGTATCAACAATATTTATGGACCTCACAAAATCGCTTGATATTATAGACCACAACTTACTGCCTCAAAAATTGGAATATGTAGGAATTAGGGAACTGGCACATGTATGAGTGACATAATACAGGAAAAGCAGGTAGTAGCAATCACACATGAAGAAGATTGTATAACTAACATTCTAAAAGAAAAGAAATTAAATACAGTGTGCACCATGGTTCTAGTTTGGGTCCATTGTTGTTCTTGATATTCATCAATGAGCAAGAGTCATTCAAAACTCCCAGAAATTTATAAAATTTGTGGATGACAAAACTGTATCAATCAAAGGTAAAACTACTACAGAACTATGATATGAAATGCAAAAACTGTTTTCCTTACCTATTGCGCTGTGTATTAGATTATACTATTATTTTCATGTATTGTATGGGTTTGCTTTATTCCACAGTATTACATACCTAAAATTATTTATGGTAATGAATCAATTTTACTGTAATGTACCATGTATTTGAAACTGTATATTAATGTACAAAATAAGCAATATTTTGTACCAATGTTTTGATGAACTGGATGCTTCATAAATAAATAAATGTATTAAATACTTTCATCAATTGGGCCATTTTGCTTGTTGGGGTCCAGAATTTGACTTTACATTTTTTGTGGTACTAATTTTTCTGAAGAAGATATTATTCTTCATTATTCAATTATGCTCTTAATTAATAACTGAATAAATTAACATAATTACAAATATGGCAACTTTTCTTGTAAGTAGGTGTATCACAGAGGTGGCACACAAAATGTTTTGGTAACATTTTGTACTTTGTTAACAAACAAAATTTAGCTAAAGAAAATTCTTGTTGAAACATTTAGATCTTTTGCTCCACTAAATTTTCACAATACAGGGTGTTTATAAATGAACATTGGGGTTTTAATGCTTTATAATATTTATTATATTTAACTTACAGTTATAAATGATATGTCAAATGAAAGATCAACTCCAACAGGTTTACCAAGAACCTTATAAATATCCAATGTAAGCACCATTTGTCACATGGCACACATCAAGTCTATAGCTGAGCTCTTCCCAAACATTGATAAATGTGTCTTCAGTGATTGTAGCAACAGCTGCTTCAATCCAGTTTCTTAATTCAGGGAGGTCTACTGGTAACAGAGGCCCATACACACGATCCTTGATGAAGCCCCAGAGGGAAAAAATCACATGGTGTTAGGTCGTGTGAACATGGAGGCCATGTAAAGCAATTCCTGTCATTTGGCCCCTAGTGGCCTATCCAGCGCTTGGGTACAGTGAAGTTCAACCAATTGCGTACTTCACTATGCCAGTGAGGTGGTGCACCATCTTGCTGGAAAATGAAGTTCTCTGCCTCATCTTCTTCCAACTGAGGGAAGAGCCATTGCTCTAGTGTATCAAGGTAAGAAGTGTCAGTTACAGTAGGTTCACCAAAAAAGAAAGGCCCACAAACTTTCCGCCATGATATGGCAAAAAAAACAGACACTTTAGGGGAATCTCATTGTATTTTTACAACCTTGTGAGGATTTTTTGAGCCCTTGATGCGCACATTGTGAGTGTTAACATGTCTACTAAGGTGAAATGTCGATTCATCACTGAAGACAACATGATCCAGAAAATCTTCATCATCATGAAACAACATTTCGTTTGTGAAGGTCACACATAATCCATGGTCTGTCAGCTTTAGAGTCTGTAATAACTGTAAACAGTAAGAATGTAGTTGTATGCATTTTCTTAAAACTTTCCAAACAGTTGACACGGAAACTTGCAATTCACGACTAGCCTTCTGGACTGATTTATTTGGGCTACGAGTGAATGACTCTCTCACTCACTCAACAGCCTCTTCACTGACTCTTGGTCATCCTGTGCTCTTCCCTTTACAAAGGCAGCCAGCATCTTCAAATTGATGATACCATCTATGAATGTTGTTATCACTTGGAGGATCACAACCAAACTTCAGCTGGAATCCACATTGCACAGTAACTACATATTTGGTCTTTGCAAACTGCAAAACACAAAATGCTTTCTGTTCACTAGTCACCATCTTTGCTACTACTGCTGTCTAGCAGATTGCGGCAGAAACACTGCATGCTGTGCATGCGCACTGATGCCACACACAACTGTTTGAGTTGCTCTTTCATTTGACATATCATTTATAACTGTAAGTCTAATGTAAAAAATATTAAAAAGCATTAAAACCCCGATATTCATTTATAAGCACCCTGTACAGTTTATAAATTATAAAGTAATTATAATAATCATAAACTACCATAATCAGCGTTTTGAAACTGACTGTGGTATACTTTATGCATGGTTTGCTGATGCAGTCTAAACATTTAATAATTATTAAATATTGAAACCTATATTATGCTAGGATAAATGTTGAACCATGATTTTTGGATGTTTTTGCCTCTTTTGTACTTGGTATTGATGACTTTGACTGTATTACAGACCTCCAGCATGCTGCTGGTGAAATAGATCAGCAACTTTTTCTTTATTGAAATAAATGATTGGAATTCCATCAAAAGTCATATTGAGAGGTATCTTCTATTTATTTATTTATGGCGATTAGGTTCGAACTTTATGTACATTTTTGAACCATCTGTCTTTCTAAGTAATTAACACAGAGTCAAATATTCATGCTTGGAAACAGTCACAATAGACAGTTCAGAATGGCAACACAGGTAGTTCAAAACACAGTAAAAAAAACTATGCTGAACAGTACAGAGTTTTATTTTGAATGACATGTTGCCCTCTTAAAAATTTTGCATTGATGTTTATTTTATATGTTTTTTATTATAGTAGATGCACCAAACAGCTGCTTATAATAAGTAATATTTATTTATGAGAGACTGTTCAGTCTTTAATGCCATTTTCAAGGACGTATAGCTTGATGTGATGTCCATATTACATCATTAGTGGACTGTCTTGTAACTGTCACTGTTATAATAAAATGGTAAATGATGTCAATATATTGAAAATAAAATGTTAATTATGATGTGACAGAAGTTTGGCAGTTCCACTCTTACGATGCTATATGTTTACATGTGTTTGACGGTTTACATATAGTGTTGTAAGAGTGGAACTGTCAAACTTCTGTCGCATCATAATTAATATTTTATTTTCAACATATTGTCATAATTTAACATCTTATTAAAACAGTGACAGTTCTAAGACAGTCCACTAATGATGTAATATGGATGTCACATCAATCTATACATACTTGAAAATGGCACAAAGCCAAAACAGTCTGTCGTAAATAAAGATTTCTTATTAGAAGCAGCTATTTGGTGCATCTACTATAATACTCATGTTGTTATCTGACATATATAAAGCTGCTTCCCCTAAAGAAGAAAAATTATATGTATATTTGTATTTGAACTCTTCATGTCATTTGAAAACGGTTGCTCAGAAATCTGCAAGGGTTCCACTTCCACTCACTGATGGGACAATCTCAGATGTATGAACATGTTTTCTGCCTGTATAGGTATGAGTCTTGCTGCCACAAAAACTAAATTACTAATATTTTGGTAGCTGGTGTAAACGAAACTGTTGAAAGAGACAAAAAATGGCTCTGAGCACTATGGGACTTAACATCTATGGTCATCAGTCCCCTAGAACTTAGAACTACTTAAACCTAACTAACCTAAGGACATCACACAACACCCAGCCATCACGAGGCAGAGAAAATCCCTGACCCCGCCGGGAATCGAACCCGGGAACTCGGGCATGGGAAGCGAGAACGCTACCGCTGAAAGAGACATTGAAGTACCATATGAGAAGTGTAAATTTACTACAAGAAATGTTATGACTTTCTATGCGAAAAATATAAATCTACTTAAAAAGCTATTGGAACTATCAAGTGGAACTGAGGTGAGATAAAGTTTGAAGGTCATAGCAGACACTTCAAAGAGACGATCACCATGATACAGAATTAAGAATAACAAGATGTGTAATACTTAACCAAAACTAATGTTGAACTGCGTTATGCTTTTTGTAATAGAGAAAAATTTGTTTATGCTTGAGTGTTAGGAAGAGACAAAGGATTGTGCACTAAAGGTCCTTCTTCATTCTACTGATTTTTGTTGGAAACGATAACTAAGAACTTTGCATTACATCTGTTTATATTTTGCTCTGTTTAGTTTCACAGAAATGTATGTGTAAACAGATTTTTTGTATGCATTTTGTTTGAATCTTGCTAGTCTGAAACAGCTGCACTGTAATGAGTTGCACAGAAACAAATTTTCATTTACATGTACTCTGTAGTCTGTAGTCATTGTATTCCTAGTCTTTGTTGATGTATATAATTATTAGATTGGTCACAGTAATTTTTTGAATATGTAATTATTCACAATTTTTACTTCATTTCTTCTAGTAGTGTACAATTTTATTATGTACTTTGCAGAAATTTTCTATTTACATACATATTATAACAATATACATGGAATAATTATTTGCCTTGTGAGAAAGATACAAATTCTCCTAATCTTACTCTAATTATTGCTATTTGTGAATTAAATTTTCAAATGTTTTAAGTAAAAAAACTGCAGTATATATATGCATATAAATAAGGTTTTCTTTAAAGGAAGAACATGTGGACATAACATTCCAGTTAAATTTATGTAATTTTTTAACTAAATATTTTATTTTTAGGGAACTGTTTTCAGGAAATTATTTTCTTTAGATTTGTCAAAATTAAATACTGGGCAGTTCCATTATATTGCTATCCAAATTTTGATAATCCTACATGCTTGTAATGGAACTGATCAATGGCTCATTTCTTGATACAGTCATATAAGTGCATTAATTGACACATGGACATCCTTCAGAGACCATAAAAAATTTTGGCTCTTGATTATGATTCAATAAGATGTAGAGTGTTATTTCTCTTATGTACAAATATAAAGGAAAGGAAGGAAGGAAGGAAGAATGGAAGGAGGGAAGGTTGGGTTTAATGTCCCATCGGCATGGAGGTCATTAGAGATGGAGCATGAGCTCGAATTGTGTCAAGGATGGGGAAGGAAACTGGCTGTGTCCTTTTAAAACCAACCATCCCGGCATTTGACTGGAGCAATTTAGGGAAATAATGGAAAACCTAAATCTGGATGGCTGGATGTGAGTCCAGTGTGCTAACCACTGCGCCACCTCACTTGGTGTAAATATAAAAACTTTTAGTGACAAATTTTTGGATAATAATTTGAAAAGCGTGTAATGTGAATTTTGTAAAATATCAATGACATATAACTTTTACTTTTGATCATAAAGACCAAAAATATAAATAGAAACATCTTTGCATTGCGAGTTGAACATCTCTGGTCACTTCAGTCTAACTTTTTGGTATGAGTCACCACCTTTCTGAAATGCTGTTCTGATCTGTAATGCTGTGCTCAGTACAGCAATGTGCCTTGTATTATTATGTGCACATTTCAAGTGCTTTACTATGCCAGTATTAAAGATTAATGGGGAGCAACTCAGCTGTACTATTACACATTTAGTGTGTTACAACTGGTATCATTCTCAGAAAAATATCATGTGTAATGTTAAAGACCAAATCCAAATCAATTATCACAAAAATTCTGTGAACCGTCTGGCAGAAGCATGGTGAGCAGGTATGACATTCTGCTCACCATACTTCTGCCAGTGGTCAGCAGAATATATAGTTATATGATACACTGTACAAGACACATAACTGATGATTTTTTAACATAACAAACTTTAATCTGAAATATGTCTTCTTTCTTGCTCAAATTCTTAGACCATCCTTCATGAACTCTTCAAGCGAATATCAAAATTTCTGCACCAGTTTGTCATATACTGTTTCCAGTTGTTCTGAGTTGGTATTGAGTAGATCTTTTCCTTTTACTTTGTCACATATTTCCATACACATATGCTGTCAAGTTTGAGCTTTAAGTTTCAAATGATGGAAGGTAGCATAACATTATTTTGATTTCTGGTATTGTAACTGTACTGAAGCTGATTTTCTGCAAATAAATCAGCATTACAATGAACAAAGATAATCTTTTGGTAGAGGTACAGTGAAGGAGCACTTGGAATAGTTAGATTTTTTATAAGTGGGTGACATTATTTTCTTCAGTTTGCATTCTGCATATTTTTCATTAGACTCTTTAAGTGTTAATATACATGACATATTTTTTGGACTGCCTCAAAATATAGTTCCATACCCTACTACTACTCAAAGTTGGAACTTATTATGGAACCAGTACTTTATATAATTGATGAAGAGCAACAAGGTTCTGCAATATTTTGTTTCTAAAATTTATTCATGAGTAACCAAAAATCTGAGAAGCTTTTGGTAAAGCTGGAACATTCCATAAGTTTCAGCTAATTTAGAGAAACTTCAAGAAGACACCAGGAAAGAAATAAAAAAGGTAACTACTTTCATTTCAAATAGTGGTTTATAATTATGTGCATTAATTTGCCTCCTTTTTTTCTTTTTTTTCCATATGCAATCCTGAATAATGCTCACCATTAAAGACTGCTAGAAAAACCAAAAATCATGATTTTAAAAAAAATTGTTGATAGGAAGATGTGACTAGAAGTGGTCTTCTATACTCCTAAGTTATGGACCTATCAAATTTAACTCTAAAACAGCATGCAAAGGATGAATGAATAAATAAAATATGCTATTGGTAATGACAACTGAGTTTCTGAGGTATAAAAACTTGTTTGAAGGATGAAAAACTTCTTATTCAGAATGCATGGATAGCGATTCCCAGATATAGTGAAGAATTTATAACTGACAGAGATTTTACATAGACTAAAATTACAAAATACTGTAACATTATTTAATTTACATAAATTTTTCTAATAAACTTTATTATTAGTAACATATTAAAATTTTTCTTACATTGTAACAAAGCTGCTCTGTTTTGGACTCTCTTGATCTCTTCCAGGAACATATGGCACAAACACTGATGTAGGAATTACATGATCAGGTACCACCTACAACAATAAATTCATTATTTACTGAAAATATAACCAGTGAAAGAGGAAAAAATCATTTAATTTTACTGATTTTCTTTAAAATAATGACATGAAAATAGTATCTGACAAGCCTGAAAAACCAGGTTTCAATCCTGACAGATTATGGGAATTACTGAGTATCCCTTGAAGTCCCACAATTTGCCCTACAACGTATATAAATTTCCTTCCTCCCCAATTGAGTTCTGTACCTCTTCATTAATTATTAAATCTGCCAACATACTCTTCAGTCACTCCGTATTTCAAAAGCTTTTATTCTTTTCCTGTCTGTATTGCTGATCATCCACAGTTTGTATCCATATACACTCCTGGAAATGGAAAAAAGAACACATTGACACCAGTGTGTCAGACCCACCATACTTGCTCCGGACACTGCGAGAGGGCTGTACAAGCAATGATCACACGCACGGCACAGCGGACACACCAGGAACCGCGGTGTTGGCCGTTGAATGGCGCTAGCTGCGCAGCATTTGTGCACCGCCGCCGTCAGTGTCAGCCAGTTTGCCGTGGCATACGGAGCTCCATCGCAGTCTTTAACACTGGTAGCATGCCGCGACAGCGTGGACGTGAACCGTATGTGCAGTTGACGGACTTTGAGCGAGGGCGTATAGTGGGCATGCGGGAGGCCGGGTGGACGCACCGCCGAATTGCTCAACACGTGGGGCGTGAAGTCTCCACAGTACATCGATGTTGTCGCCAGTGGTCGGCGGAAGGTGCACGTGCCCGTCGACCTGGGACCGGACCGCAGCGACGCACGGATGCACGCCAAGACCGTAGGATC
This sequence comes from Schistocerca piceifrons, assembly GCF_021461385.2. Lineage (NCBI taxonomy): Eukaryota > Metazoa > Arthropoda > Insecta > Orthoptera > Acrididae > Schistocerca > Schistocerca piceifrons. Next base: position 93,320,000 of record NC_060149.1, on the reverse strand, counting down.
CTACGCAGTGCCGTAGGGGACCGCACCGCCACTTCCCAGCAAATTAGGGACACTGTTGCTCCTGGGGTATCGGCGAGGACCATTCGCAACCGTCTCCATGAAGCTGGGCTACGGTCCCGCACACCGTTAGGCCGTCTTCCGCTCACGCCCCAACATCGTGCAGCCCGCCTCCAGTGGTGTCGCGACAGGCGTGAATGGAGGGACGAATGGAGACGTGTCATCTTCAGCGATGAGAGTCGCTTCTGCCTTGGTGCCAATGATGGTCGTATGCGTGTTTGGCGCCGTGTAGGTGAGCGCCACAATCAGGACTGCATACGACCGAGGCACACAGGGCCAACACCCGGCATCATGGTGTGGGGAGCGATCTCCTACACTGGCCGTACACCACTGGTGATCGTCGAGGGGACACTGAATAGTGCACGGTACATCCAAACCGTCATCGAACCCATCGTTCTACCATTCCTAGACCGGCAAGGGAACTTGCTGTTCCAACAGGACAATGCACGTCCGCATGTATCCCGTGCCACCCAATGTGCTCTAGAAGGTGTAAGTCAACTACCCTGGCCAGCAAGATCTCCGGATCTGTCCTCCATTGAGCATGTTTGGGACTGGATGAAGCGTCGTCTCACGCGGTCTGCACGTCCAGCACGAACGCTGGTCCAACTGAGGCGCCAGGTGGCATGGCAAGCCGTTCCACAGGACTACATCCAGCATCTCTACGATCGTCTCCATGGGAGAATAGCAGCCTGCATTGCTGCGAAAGGTGGATATACACTGTACTAGTGCCGACATTGTGCATGCTCTGTTGCCTGTCTATATGTGCCTGTGGTTCTGTCAGTGTGATCATGTGATGTATCTGACCCCAGGAATGTGTCAATAAAGTTTCCCCTTCCTGGGACAATGAATTCACGGTGTTCTTATTTCAATTTCCAGGAGTGTATTAGGCCAACTCCAAGCAAATATTTGCAGAAAAGTTTTCTTTCATTTAAATTTATTATGTATGTCAATATATTGCTCTTTTTCGGAAATACTTTTCTTACTACTGACAGTCTGCATTTTACATGATCCAGTCATATTAATGTGACTACCGCATATGTTTGGCATCAATGTGCAGTAACCACCCACAGACCACAGGTGTCAGCACTAGCAGTGGACAGTATACAAAATCTGTCTGGGGAATGCAGAAAACAGTGCAGTCATTGTCATAGCACAGAAATGGAAGGACTTATCTGATGTCCAAAAGTTCATGATCATTGGCTTTTGGGTCAATGGCTAAATTTTTAAACTGTTCATGTGCTGCCATGGTTAAAGCATACCGTGCATGGCAAAATGGTGCTAACCAAAACTGGCACAGAGGCAATTGTGGTGCATCATGTGCCATAGAGGACAGGGGTGAATAATGGCTGTGGTTGATGTATATGGCCAATAGATATGCAACTGATGAGCAACTGACCACCCAGATGACCAAGGGGCTATGAACAGTGTCTTCTCAATGACCATTCAGTGAATGTTGCTGCATCTTGACCTTTGCAGCAGGTGTCTGGTTCACGCATCTATGTTGACTGCTGTTCATTGGTGACAAAGGCTGGAATTTGCATACCAATACCACGACTGGATTCCCACTGAGAGGCAACAAGGACTTTTCCAGATGGATCTCATTAGCATGAAATGTCTGAAATAAAACATCCTGCAGTTATCATTAGAAGGGTTCAGGCCAGAGGAGTGAGTGCTATGATTTGGAGAATGGGTTTGTGGCATTTCCTCGGTGATCTTGTGATTCTGGAAGGCGTATTGGATCAACACAAGTATGCATCTGTCCTTGTGGACCATGTCTGTGCAGTTTGTTTTTCCTCAACATGATGGCATCTTCTATCAGGACAATGCAATGTGCCACACAACTCACAGTTTATGTGCACGGTTTGAAGAGTGCCAGGATGGGTTTACCATATTCCCCTGGCCACCAAATACACTGGATTTAAACCCAATTGAGAATCTGTAGGACCATCTCAGTCAGGGTGTTCGTGATGTGGATCTTCAACTGAGAGACCTAGTGCAGCTGGTCATGGCACTAAAGTCAGCGTCACTCCACACACGTCAGTACCTTCCATTACCTGATTGACTCTCTTCCTGCATATCTCACAGCTGTCCATGCTGCAAAAGATGGTTATTCACGCTTTTGACAGGTGTTCACCTTAATGTGATTGGGCAGTGTATCTCTCTGCTGTGGATTATATCAGTTATCTTGCTGCATGAACAGCAAAACTCATCTGTCAATTTATGTATCTCATTTCGTAATCTAACTCTCTCAGCACAATCTGCCATAATTTTATCACACAATATTATCCTTCTTTTAATTTTATTGTTCATATTATGATCTCTTTTCAGGACACTATCTATTCTGTTCTATTGATCTACTAAGTCCTTTGCTGTCACAAAGAATTACAGAGGCTTTTCCAAACCTTCAAAATGTTTAGTTGCTCTCCCCTAACTTTAATTCCCATTTTTAAAAATCTATTAGGTTTACTTGAGTGTTTATACAGTGTACAGATTGAATAAAATCTCACACCCTTCTCAACTGCTACCTCCCTTTCACATACTTTGTTTCTTATAACTACAGTCTAGTTTCTAAACTTGTGGTAGATAACCTTCTGCTCTCTGTACGTTATCCACTTTGACTGCCATAACTGCAGTATGTTTCCTGAACAAGTTTTAGACAATCTTGGTCTTGTTTAGCACCAGAGCTGATACCAAATTTAATGATATAGTTCCATACCCTATCACCAGTTCAAAGATGCTGTGATATACTATTTTCCTGATGTTCATGCTGGCTGCATTGTGTAACATCATAATCGCATAATTGCAAATGCTAGGCTATTTAATTTATTTGCAAGTTACTGCATATGAGAGGCTCATGATAAGTTTTTATCTACCTGCATTCCTAGGAATTTCACATAGCTAGTTTCCTATAAATCATGGTTTTTGTGATTTAATTCAGTTAATAAAGTTTAAAACAAAATGAAGTAAGTTCTTTCCGTGTTTATTTTTAACCCATTTAGATTAGACTAGTTATTTAATTTTTCTAGGGTATTTATTACAGTTTCAGGAATTTGGTCAGTAGTTTTAGTTTAAATGATTACATAGGCCTATGTGTCATTTTCATATAAAATTGAATGACAGTCAATACTGAGTAGTAGATCATTTATGTAAAACAGAAACATGATGTGACCCAAGACTGAACTTGGGGGACTCCCTGCAAAATGGTTTTCCATTCTGAAATAATATTTTCCTCTCTCTGATATTACAACCACCCTTTGTCATCCATAAGCTATGTAGGACCATAGCCATTCTAATTCAAAGCTTTTAAATTCACAAGTTTCCAATTTAGTGACTAGTAAGCTGTGGTTCACACTGTAAAATGTCTTTGATGGTTCATAAAAAAATTCTGTAGCATGCAGGGAGTTACCTAGAGAAGAGCTAGTTTTGTGTTCACATTCATTGATGGAAGCCACTGTATTTTTGCCTTTTAGGAACCCATACTTATTTTTAGATATTATGTTAAATTATTGTGCAAAACTTTGGATTTATTTTGTGACCACCTTCTCAAATATTTTTGAGGGTGATGTAAGAAGAGGTTGTGTGATACATTCTTGTTTTGAATAGTAGTTAAACAACTGATACTTCAAAGTATCTGGGGAAAACATTTCTTCACAAGACTGATTTACCACTGTGGATAATGGATGCACAATTATTTTAGGGATTGCTTTTAACACTTTGTTTGGTGTTCCACCCCACCCTGCCAATGTCACATTTTTTGGTGATAGTATTGCATTTTCTATATCTTTTGATGTAGTTAAGCTGAATTTATGAAAGGTTCACTTTCATATTGTTCAGTGCCAAAGAAATTGACCATATCTGTGTAATTTTTTGCACCATTGTTTGATTTATTTACATTTATAAACAATTCATTAAGCAACTATGACATTTGGGCAGTATTTACAATAGTTTTACCCTCTACCTTAATTTCATAAATATCATGACCACTAGCTGTAGTGCCTGTGCAGCTTTGATTACTGACCATAGGGCCTTTCACTTGTTTACATCTTACAAAATATGTTTTTCAATAATTATGCTGCCATTGCAGTCTTCTTAAAAATATCATTGTAATTTTTTCATAACACAGTTGGGACTTTTGTGTGTTTTAGTTCCCTGTGTAGCTATGTTTCTCGAGCACTATATGTTTTTATTCCTTTTGTAAACCACTTTACTTTATCAACTATTTTTATGGTACATAACAAAAGGAAATTTTTCATTAAAGACATGCAAGAACTTTTACAAGAATCTAGCAAAAAATTCAGAACTTAAAATAGGCTCTATTGGTACTGAGTTCTACAGTCCACTGCACCTTACTTAATCTATGATGGAAAAAATTCATATTTTTTTGTACTGAACCATCATTAGTTGTTGGTTTTTAGAACAAGGTTCTATTATCTAGGTAACTCCATAAACATTGCGCAACAGCTACATCTACATGGATACTCCACAAATCACACTTAAGTGCCTGGCAGAGGGTTCATTGAACAACCTTCACAATGAAACTTCCTGGCAGATTAAAACTGTGTGTCGGACCGAGACTCAAACTTGGGACCTTTGCCTTTCGCAGGCAAGTGCTCTGCAATCTGAGCTACCCAAGCACAACTCACACCCCATCCTCACAGCTTTACTTCTGCCAGTACCTCGTCTCCTACCTTCTAAACTTTTACAGAAGCTCTCCTGCAAGGTTCGCTGGCAGGTACTGGCAGAACTAAAGCTGTGAGGATGATGCGTGAGTCGTGCTTGGGTAGCTCAGATGGTAGAGCACTTGCCCATGAAAGGCAAAGGTCCCGAGTTCGAGTCTCGGACTGGCACACAGTTTTAATCTGCCAGGAAGTTTCATATCAGCACACACTCTGCTGCAGAGTGAAAATATCATTCTGGAACCTTCACAATAATTCTCTATTATTCCAATCTCAAACACTGAACAGAAAAAACAAACACCTTTATCTTTCCATGCAATCTCTGCTTTCCCTAATTTTATTATGATGATTGTTTCTCCCTATGTAGGTCGGCATCAACAAAAAACTTAAGGAGAAAGTTGACAACTGAAAGTTGATGAGAAGGCTTCCTTTACCAGGATACAGATCATCTGGCTGTTTCTCAAGGAGCTCCTTGTGGGCTGGGGGAGTAGCTATGTATGTAAAAAAGTGTATTCCATTTGAGTCCATAGATGTATCACAACACTGCACTGAACAGATATTTGAATGTTCTGTAGGGGCAGTTGAATTTAGTGAAACTAAACTTCTACTTGTTCTTGTTTGTAGGTCCCCTAACTCCAACTTCAGAGCATTTCTGCTCAAGTTAGAGAGGGTTCTTGATTCACTTTGTAGGAAGTACCAGAAATTAATTATATGTGGTGACTTCAATATTAATTTTGTATATGATGGTGCAAGAAAAAGGATGTTGGTAGATCTCCTAAATTCATGTGATCTGATGCAAACTGTGCTCTTTCCAACTAGGTTGCATGGGAACAGTAGCACAGCCATAGACAATATTTTTATTCATTCTTCATTACTAGATGGGCATTCCATTAGTAAAACCATGAATGGCCTTTCAGACCATAATGCACAAATTTTAACACTAAAAGGCTTTTGTACTCAAACCATTGTCACATTTAATTACAAACTATATAGGAAAGTTAACCCAACAGCAATAGAGAGTTTTTTAAACCTTCTCAAGGAACAATAGTGGCTGGACGTTTATAGTGCCGATAACATAGATGATAAATACAATGCTTTCCTTAACACATTGCTCATGCTCTTTGAGAGTTGCTTTCCATTAGAACGTTCTAAACAGGGTACTAGCAGTAATAGGCAGCCCAGGTGGCTGACTAGTGGGGTAAGGATATCTTGTAGAACACAATTAAGCTACAGTAGCCCATTACAAACAGTATTGTAAGGTGCTTAAAAATGTTATTAGGAAGGCAAGAGTGTGTGGTATACAAATAGAATAGGTAATTCACAGGACAAAATTAAAACCATATGGTCACTTGTGAAGGAAGTATCTGGTCAGCAGCACAAGGTTGAGTATATAAAGTCAGTTCATATTAAAAATATTTCTGTTACTGATAAATCAGATATATGTAAAGTATTTAACAATCATTTTGTGAGCATTGCCAGTTAATTAAATAAAAATTTAGTTTCTACAGGAAGTCATGTAAGTTTCTTGGCAAATGCCTTTCCGAGATTGATGTGTGAAATACTCCTCTGTGATACAGACAAGAGGGAGATTGAGTCAATAATTAAATCACTGAAGACTAAGGACTCTCATGGTTATGATGGAGTGTCTAGCAGAATATTAAAGTACTGTGCTGTACATGTTAGCCCAGTATTTAACCATATTTGTAATTTTTGCTTTAGGAATGGTCAGTTTCCAGAGCGATTAAAGTACTCAGTAGTAAAGCCGCTTTATAAAAATTGGGAAAGGTATAATGCAGATAATTTTAGACCTATTTCTACGCCATCAGTGTTTGCAAAAGTTATTGAAAAGGCTGTGTATGTAAGGATAATTGATTATTTCATACCACACGATTTCCTATCAAATGTGCAGTTCGGCTTTAGAAGTCGTTTAACAACTGAAAATGCTATATTCTCTTTTCTCTGTGAGGTACTAGATGGATTAAACAAAAGGTTTCGAATGCTTGGCGTATTTTTTTTATTTAACTAAGGCATTTGATTGTGTTTATCACAAAATATTGCTCCAGAAGTTGGACCTTTACGGAATATGGGGAGGGGCTCACAATTGGTTCACCTCTTACTTTAGCAACAGGCAGCAAAAGGTCATTATTCACAATGTTGACAATGGCTGTGAGTGGGGTACTATCAAATGGGGGGTGCCCCAGGGATCAGTTCAAATCAAATGGCTCTAAGCACTATGGTACTTAACATCTATGGTCATCAGTCCCCTAGAACTTAGAACTACTTAAACCTAACTAACCTAAGGACATCACAAAACACCCAGCCATCATGAGGCAGAGAAAATCCCTGACCCCGCTGGGAATCGAACCCGGGAACCCGGGCGTGGGAAGCGAGAATGCTACCACACGGCCACGAGATGCGGGCCCAGGGATCAGTGTTGGGGCCACTCCTGTTCCTTATTTATATAAATGATATGCCCTCTAATATTATGGGTAACTCTAAAATATTTCTGTTTGTTGATGACACTAGCTTGGTAGTAAAGGATGTTGTGTGCAACATTGGCTCAGTTTCAAATAGTGCTGTCCATTACCTAAGTTCATGGCTTGTAGAAAATAAACTAACACTAAATCACAGTAAGACTCAGTTTTTACAGTTTATAACACACAATTCAACAAAACCTAACGTTTTAATTTCACAGAATGAGCATATAATTAGTGAAACTGAACAGTTCAGATTCCTAGGTGTTCAGATAGATAGTAAGCTGTCAAAGAAAGCTCACATTCAGGATCTCATTCAAAGGCTTAATAATGTCATTTTTACTATTTGAACAGTATGAGAAGTGAGTTATCATTCGACATGAAAATTAGTCTACTTTGCTTATTTTCATTCGCTTATGTCATATGGTATTATATTTTGGGGCAACTCTTCCCATTCTAAAAGGTTATTTTTGGCTCAGAGATGGGGGGTTTGGTCAAAAAGTGGTGTAAGTTCATGAACCTCTTGTCAACTCCTGTTCACGAGTGTGAGTATTTTGACATTGGCCTCTCAATATATATATTTCTTACTGTCATTTCTTGTTAACAATATTAGCTTATTCCCAAGAATAAGCAGCTTTCACTCAGTTAATACTCGGCAAAAATCAAACCTGCATTTGGATTGGATTTCCTTAACTCTTGTGTGAGAAGGTGTGCACTACCCTGCTGCATCCATCTTCAATAAGCTACCAGTTGAATTAAAAAATCTTAGCAGTAATCCATACACTTTTAAATCGAAACTGAAGAGTTTCCTCATGGGTCACTCCTCCTATTCTATCGAGGAGTTCCTTGAAAAATTAAACTCATTCTTATTGTATTGTTGATTGCGATTACTTAAACTTATGGAGTGACTTTTTCCAGGTTCATAAACATTTATTTTTATCTATTATTACTTTTATGTTGTAATTTCATGTACTGACACATTCCATGACCTTGGAGATTTGCTCCTCAATTCGATCCTATGGAACTTGACGTGCAAAAAAAAAAAAAAAAAAGATTCTGCCCCAATGAAAAATCCTTTGTTCTAACGAAATCCACCCCAAATCCTGTATCATGTCAGTGACACTCTATCCCCTATTTTGTGATAATACAAAATATGCTGCCCTTCTTTGAACTTTCTTAATGTACCCTGTTAGTCCCATCTGGCAATAATCTCAGACCATGCAGCAGTATTCCAAAAGAGGATGGACAAGTGTAGTGTAGGCAGTCTCTTTAGTTGATTTGTTATATTTTCTAAGTGTCCTGCCCATGAAATGCAGTCTTTGATATTCTTTCCCCCACAACATGTACTATGTTTTCTTTCCTATTTAAGTTGTTCATAATTGTAATTTCTAGATATTTTGTTGAATTTATGACCTTAACATTTGACTGATTCATTGTGTAACCAAAGTTAAATGGATTCCTCTTAGCACTCATGTGGATGACCATACACTTTTCATTATTTAGGGTCAATTGCCAACTTTGGTGCCTTACAGTTATCTTTTCTAAATTGTTTTGATCTTCTGATGACTAGTAAAGCCATCAGATGTCTAGTAAAGTTTACTGGACAATAAATGATAGCATCATCTGTAAACAACCTAAGACTGCTGCTCAAACTGTCTCCTAACTCATTTATACAGATTAGGAACGGCAGAGGGCCTATAACACTACCTTGGGGAATGCCATAAATCACTTCTGTTTTACTAATGATTTTCTGACAGTTGCTATGAACTGTCACCCCTCTGACAGGAAATCATGAATCCAGTTATGTAACTGAGATGATACTCCATAAGCAGACAACCTCATTACAAGCCACTCGTGTGCCACAGTGTCAAAAGCCACCTAGAAATCAGAAATATAGAATCAATTTCAAATTACTTATCAATAGCACTCAGCACTATTTGAACACATTATATGTTCCAAAATCCTGCTGCATATTAATGTTAATGATATGGGCCTGTAATTTAGTGGATTACTCCTACTACCTTTCTTGAATATTGGTGTGACTTGTGTAAGTATCCAGTCTTTGGGTATGGATCTTTTGTCAAGCAAGCAGTTGTATATGATTATTAAGTATGGAGCTATTGCATCAGCATGCTCTGAAAGGAACATAATTGGTATACAGTCTGGACCTGAAGGGATTTGAGTTGCTTCAGTACTCCGAGGATATATACTTCTAAGTTATTCATGTTGGCAGCTGTTCTTGATTTGAATTATGGAATATTTACTTTGTGTTCTTTGGTGAAGGAATTTCAGAAGACTGTGTTTAGTAATTCTGCTTTGGCACCACTGTCGTCGATACTATTTACATTGCTACCATGTGGAGAGTGTATTATTGTGGCTTGCTGCTAGCATATTTTTCAAATGACCAGAATATCTTTGGATTTTCTGCTAGGTTTCAAACCAAAGTTTCTATGTAGAAACTTTGTCTTGAAACCTGGCAGAAAATCCAGACAGATTCTGATCATATGCAGAGCATGCTAGTGGCAAGACAGAACCGGTGCCTTCTCTGTGTGATCGCAATGGAAATACTATTGACGACAGTGCTGCCAAAGCAGAATTACTAAACACGGTCTTCTGAAATTCCTTCAGCAGGGAAGATGAAGAAAATATTCCAGAGTTCGAATCCAGAACAGCTGCCAAACCCTAATTTACACAAGTAAAATAAGTAAAATTAGTATTGAAATGCAATTAAAACTCATGTCAATGAATTTTGTCAAGCTGTCGTAAACCTGTGTTGAAATTAGGGCCTATTATGACTCTGTTCCTGATTTATTTTTTAAATTGCTGGAATATACACTGGAATTCTGATAAAAAATTTCCTTTTATTATTTTCATAACAGGAATTCTTTACACAGATACAATTATAATATTTTGTCTTTCCTCTAAGTAGCACCTTTCTTACATACATTAAGTTGATAGGAGTTATGTCTTGCTTTACTTTCCATTTGCCAGTGGCCTTGCCACAGTGGTAATGCTGGTTCCCATCATATCACCAAAGTAAAGCACTGTCGGGCTTGGCTAGTACTTGGGTGGGTGACTGTCAAGTTTACCAGATGAGGTTGACAAATGGGGTGTCCTCAGCCCTTGCGAGGCAAACTGAAGAGCTACTTTATTCAGAAGTAGAGAAGTAATGTCTCCAGTCACAATAGCTGACAACAGCTGGGAGAGTAATGTGCTCACCACATGTCCTACCATATCTGCATCCAACAAGGCCTGTAGGCTGAGGATGACAGGGTGGACAGTCATTATCATTGGGCCTTCAAGTTCTGTTCAGATGGAGAAATTTTAATTTACATTCCATTCACCTCTCCACAAGCACATAGGATTAACTTGCGGATTACATTACTCCTACAAAATTTACTGGCAACATGTAAATATCCAAGGATATTTGAGGTTTTTATACTGTCCTCCATAGGCCAATGTTCATTGATGCAAACAGCTTATGTATTTATCCTTTCTGTCAGAGTGATTTGCGAGTTGTTAATTTTTGTTCCTCTGCCAAGTTGGTAGTATGTTAGCCTTCAGAGCATTAGTAAAGTATTTTTACTTCTTTGAATATTTTGAAGGACATCTGTTAAGATTGTTTGTATTTTTTACATTTTATTGTTTGCTAATTTTTACACCCCATCTCTGTATGCTAGTTTCTCTTATCAGTATGATATTACAAATATCACTGTACAGATTGTTTATTCTAGGCAAGCCTAACTTGTTTGTATGTAGCCCGTCTTGTCCTAAAGCTTAACATTCGTTGGCCTCATTAGTAGTTCCAAGAGCACGACATGCATTGTTGTGCTACTTGCTTTATGTCTTTTTTGAGATATTCTTCTTTAGAACATTAGGTAAAATTTTACGTGAAACCAGTTAAGTGCAGAATCCATGCAAATTTGCACATTTATTTATGTCCTAAGCTATTTAATGTCTTTCAAACCAGTACTGTATTTGAAAAGGAAGTGACAAAGGTTATAAAAAAAGTTAAAGGCAAAAAAGACATCATGAAATTCCAAACTATCTAATCAAGCAGGTGACAGCAGAAATTATTGTACCACTATTGGATAGTGTCAACTTCTTATTCCAAGAACGAGCATTTCCTGATCAACTTAAATTAATTAAAGTAGTATCTGCACAAAAAATGAGAAAGTATGATGAGCCCAACAATCAAAGACCAGTAGCTTTAGTATCGGTCTTCTCAAAAATATTACAAATGCTAATGCTCAACAGACTTCCTGCTTTCCTGGAAAGGCTTAATGTAATAACTGCAGCACAGCATGGATTTTGGTATCCTATTTGTGGACATGCAGCAGACTGGATAACATTGTAGCTTAGTAACAGGAGGCAATAAGTAACCAATGAAAACATAAACAGATCAGAAATTATAAGCATTATCAGAAATTATAAGCATTAAGTATGGTCTGTTTCAAGTATCTGTAACAGGACCTATCCCATTTAGTGAATCTGTAAATAATGTACAAACATATGACAATGAATGCACATGACATGACTGCACTAAATGTTGCCAACAATTTTGATGCACTTGAGAAAAACATTTTCATACCAGTCAGTAACAGAGCACAATTCCGCATGGAAAACAGCTTTAATCTGAAGAAAATGCTATGTGCATGGTTTTCAGCAATAAACAAACACAATAAACAAGGTTTTTTGTGGTGAAAATAGAGCGGAAGAAGTAGCTTCAGTTAACTACAGGCCTATCTCAATCTCAGCCTGCTTTCCTAAAGTTTTTGAAAAAAATAATGTACCAAAAACTAATGGACTTCATTTGGAAAAAAAATTTACTAAGTTTAGCTCAACATGGGTTCAGAAGCAACGGATCTACTGAAACTTCAACTGCGGTATATGATTGCATAAATACACTATTAGATCTGTTAGATAAAAAAACAACCCATAACAGACATATTTCTGGACCTCTCAAAGGTTTTGACACTGTTGACCACAAAATATTGCTGGAAAAAATAGAACACTATGGTATCAGAGGAATTGCAAACAATTGGTTTGCTTCATTCCTAACCAATCAGATGCAGAGAGTCAGCATGAAATATACTAATAGACAAACTAACTCAATAACCAAAATTCTATTGAGTAACAAAACTGTAAAGCAAGGTGTACTACAGGGCTCAGTATTGAGACCTCTACTTTCCCTCCCGTATATTAATGACTTGAGCATGAATGTAGATGCACAAAAAACAGTTATATTTGTTGATGACACAACTGTACTCTTCAAAGGAGAGAATACAGAGGCTGTGCAAAAAGCTGTGATCTTGCTCACTGAACGACTCAGCAACTGGGCTAAAATCAACAGATTAACTATCAACACCAAAAAGACAGCTTCCATGAACTTTCACACAACACAAAATGCAAATTCCTCTCAGCCACGTGTCACTGTAAATAACCAGCCAATAGATACTGACACTGTTTTCAAATTTGTGGGTCTGTGTGTTCAAGATGAAATGGAATACACATACTGGAAAGGTAAATGCCAGAATTAGTACTGGCTGTTATGGATTGAATGTACTGAAATCATGTGCTAGCCTGAAAACATTAACCAGTGCATACTACACTTACACCTAAAATATGGTGTGATATTCTGGGGAAATTCTCCAACTGCCCTGAGCACATTCAAAATCCAGAAGAGAGCAATGAGGATTATTACTGGGAGCAAACCCAGAGACTCCTGCAAACCCATCTTCAGAAAATTGTAAATCCTTACACTGCCTTGTCTATACATTCTTGAGACTCTAAAATTTTTCAGAAACCACATAGTGCCAACTGACTCCAGAGTTATAAAAAATAATGAAATACATAAACACAACACCAGGAAAAACTCAAATCTGCATGTTTTATGTACAAACACTCAACTGTGTAAAAAGGGAGCTTTCCACATGGGCCTCCAACTGTTCAATAATCTTCCCACTAGTATTAAGTCCATCGAAGACAACATAAAATTTAGCAAAGGCGTGAAGTCATATTTGTTGTGTCACTGTTTTAACTCTATAAATGAATACCTAGAATAGTAATCTTGCTATTTATGTTAAACTGAAAACACTGAACAATCTTTGCAATATAATACATTAGGATACTATATGTTAATATATGTTAACATGTTAACTGATATTTTGTGACATCTGTAACACACTATGTACCATCGGATCACATGGAATAAATAAGTAAATAAAGGTGCAACAATAGATAGTGGACTAAACTGGAAACATCAGATAAATGCCATTTCCAATAAGCTAAGCTCAGTGATATTTACAATGAAACATCTGCTTCAGTATGTGTATCAAGGCCACTAGCCATATATGCAACATAGGATCACAGTATGGAGAACTCTATAATTATAGAAATGAGAAGAATATTCATACAGCAGAAGAAAGTCATTTGGAATATAGTAAAAAAGTAGCATAAAGAATCTTTTAGAAATTATTTCAGAGATCTTAATATTTTGATGTTTCTATCACTGTATAGGTTCAGGATCATTGTGGCAATATTATACGAGCCCACAAAAATGGAGACCAATGAGACTATTCATCCCCATAGCACAAAGAGCAGAAAACAATTTCAGTGCCTTTCACATAGACCACAGATTTTTGAAAAAGTCTCCCAGTGCTCTGGTATCAAGTTAATACAAGCACTGCAAAATTGAGAAGACATTCCCGGCAAAACTAATAAATTCTAATGGAAGAAGAATTCTATAATGTAGCTGAGTATACGAGCTGACAATGAACAAAAGTTCAACCTGTAAGTGATAAATTTTATGTACAACATTAGGAGAAACTACTATTACAAAGTAAACTAGAAGGAGAACCACTTATGGGCAGCTAAAGATAATATTATGTCACAAAATTGTAGTTTTTAAACTCTGGTAACATAGATCATTATGTATTGGGTAACTTTATGTATTATAAAATATTATGTATTGTGAATCTTTCTGTATAAGGTGACATTATCTATTGTAAAAGATTATGATAGCAAACCATTATGTATTATGAGCAGCCTATACTGTCCAAGTCATTACATGTGTTTACTGTGTAAGCATTTATATGAGGGCATACTGAAAATTAATGCCCCCGAAATTTGTATGTGAAAATTCTTAAAGCTTTTTGAATAAAATAAATATTATTACCATCTACACCTGTGTGCTGTAATTGAGTTATGAATTCGAAGAGCTCATCCACACATGGGGCACCCTCTCCTTCAGCATGAGAATGCAAGACCACACACGAGCACTGCGGCATCTGCAACAATCCAACGCCTTGCATTCACTGACATTGGTCATCCTCCATACAGTCCTGACTGGGTACCACCCGAAATTCATCTGTTTCCAAAACTAAAGAATGCTTTCGAGGACTTCTCTTTGACAGTGATGAAGCAGTGCAAGCAGAGGTGAGGTTCTGCCTCTGTCAATAAAATTAGTCACTCTACAGTGATGCGATAATGGTATCAACAAATTGGTCCCTCGTAGACAGCAATGTTTCATCACCTGGGTGTCTACATTGTGAAATAAATAGATATGGTAGATATGAAGAATAAAGATGTAGAATGTTAATTGTGGTTGTTCTATCTAAAAGGATTAAAAGTTTTCACACAAATACTGCAGAGGCATAGGTGTCTGCAAGGAGGGGCAAGAGCTGGCACTTGCCCCCTCCTGGAATCTGGGGGGGGTAAAGATTTTTTATTCATTAGAAAATTCTCACACATTTCTAGAAATGATTGTCTGTGACATTACTAAACTGTATATTTCGAACTACATAGAGAAATGGGCAATACTGTGATGTAGCAGTTACTGTATAATTAGGATTTGTTTGGTTGTCAAGTTGTTCATGGAATACTATGCTCTTTCCTCAGCATGGCAGCAGTTTTTGCACTGTCCAGTAGTGTAGACGAATGGAAACCTTTAAAGAAGAGAGCCAAAACAGTAGACCACAGTCTTTCTTCTGTCACTTCTATGAATATTTTATATCAAGATGTAGAAAAGGATCAGTCAAACTTCCAGGCATGTGAATTTGACAAAACTTGACAGACATCATAATCATGACTGCAGTATATCTGCCCGACACCCATCCTGAATCCACATAAGAATGCTCCCTTACACTTCTATACAATGTAATCACAACAGGAGTTTACCATTTATCTGTGGACAAACATGAATCATGAAGATTTGCTTCTGTTTTACATGTCAAAGTAATTGCATTAGGCTCTGAAGAACATGGCCATGCTGTTCATCAATGGACTCAACATCAACTGAAAAAGAGTGAAAAAAATTGCGAAATTGAATGATCAAAAAGATATTCTTTCCAGGAATTGGATTTTGTCTGACTCTTTGGGGTGCAATGTGATGCAACATATAACCACAGAGTTCGCGAATTCTGCAGTCCAGCTGGCATAACTGACAATAAATTTTGGAAATGAGAACTACTTTGGTTTAGTGCTAGGTTGCTAAAAGCCCATTATATGAACCAATTTCAAAGTGGTTTTGTGAGGTTTCCCCACAATTATCAAGTCAAATGCTAGCCGTGGGCCACACTTTACCCAATGAACTCAAAACATTTGCCTTGAAAACACATTTTGCTCAATGTTTTTATTACACCCATCATCATCAGATACTAAAGACAATGTCTTGTTGGTGTAGCCATTCTTCTCTGTCCATTACCATTCATTGTAGTTGCTGGAATTCATTCTACTGATATCACTTCATAACGTGTATGTTCTAGGTCTGCTTCTTGATTTTGTTACCAGTATTTTTCCTTCCAAGAAGTACTTGTTCACCAGATTTTCTTTCAGTTCACAATGTTTTTGTGGTTCTTCTCTATATCCACCTCTCTATTGCTTCTGTTTTTTCCCCTTTTCTTGTATCCCAAGAATCCACCCTTCTCAACTGTAGCTTAAAATTCTCCAAGTAAATTTTTTTATGAACTTCTTTCTTTTTTGCCTATTAAGGTGGGTTGCTGGTTAACAAATTACTCTATTTCAGAACGCTTGTTTACTCTCTGAAATTAATTATACAGAGGTGTCTTATAAAGCTGTACACCTCAAATATCGATTAATCATCTCTAGTTGAATTGCTTGTGAAATAGAAACACTGTCTTGAAAGTTGGCTGCACTGGACTTTATCAGAAGGTTGAGTACAGCTGTTTGTTCATGCATCAGTTGTTATAAGAAGCTTGTATTGTTGAGTTGTTATGGAAATGGGGCAGTTTGCATTAGAACAGCAAATTGATATTGTGGAGTGTTACATAAAGACAGGCTCTATCAAGGAATGTAAAAAAAAAACAATGTTTCAAGTGATGTATCTTGGTAGGGAGCTCCTCACAACCAGCACTATCCAATATTTCTACAAGAAATGGAGGGCTGTAGGATCCATTCATAATGTGCAGAGCAGTAGGTGACCAACAGTCCCTGAAACTAAAGACCGAATTCACATGGACAATACAAGAAGTCCCTGGAAGTTGGTAAGGAGCTTATCACAGCAGGTTTGTGTGTCCCATTCATCATGCCACCATTCTTAAAAGATATGAAATTAAAAGCCTATTGTGTGAGTGTAGTGCAAGAGCTGAAATTTGAGGAACTGGAAAAATGAATTCATTATTGTAACTAGCTGTTAACATCAGCTGCTAACATTTACTTGGACCTCTTTCCTTACTTCCTGTCAGATGAAGTCTATTTTTATTTGTCAGGTTATGTAAACTCTCAGAATTGCTGATAGGGTCACAGGAAAACTCTCATATTCTGCATGAAGAATCTCTCCACTCAGAGAAGATAGATGTTTGGTGTGAATTGTCCAACATGCGCATGGTTGGACCCATATTTTTCAATTGCAGCTTAAACAATGCCAGATATATAGAGGTCTTTGACTCTTTCTGTGCACAATTAACAGATGTAGAGAAGCTGTATGCAGCATTTCAACAAGATGGAGGAATCACTCACACATCCAACCAAAATATGGCTCATATCGCCAATGTTTTCCCTCAAGATAGACTTGTCAGTAGAGGCCTCTGGCCTCTACAGTCCCCAGCTTAACACTGTATGATTTTTATTTATGGGGCACACTAAAAAGCAAAGTGTATGCTGGCAATCCTCACTCAATAGATGACCTTAAACCAAACATTACTAGAGAACTTGATAAAATCATACCTACAGATTACATCATGTTGCTGGCAATGTCATCACATAAAGTCAGAGATGCCTGGATGCCCATGGCCCTCTCTTTCAGCAACTCTTATAAACAGGTAAATACATGTTTCTAACATTATTATTCTCTAGTCATTTTTTGGTAGTTCATTGTTATTATTCTCAGATGTTAGGCATACCAATTTTATGTAAGATACCCTACACTTCTGTTATCTAATACTGTACTATCTAAGTACCAAAATTCAAGTATTTACATTATCATTTTACTTACACTCTTTCTGTTCTCCTTCACTTGTCTGTTCAATTTATCTGTCATTATTATTTTAGTCCTGTTTGTGTTTATTTTCAGTTTGTGCATTGTAGAGTACATCCTCCTCAGAATCTGCTAAGACTATTATCATTGAGTCACAGTCAGGATTTTTGTTATGATTTAGTTCCCTGACTAGCTATCCTTCTTGAGCACTAGATGTTTTTATTCCTTTTGTAAACTTGTGAAAATCCTGACATGTCATTCTTGGATCATCATTCGTTCTAATATTCACTGAATCATTCGCATAATAAATGGAAATTTTGCAGTTGTGCCACCTCTTGGAATAATTTCTGCACACTCCTTTGTTTGGAGGCATTAATTTTCAGAATGTTCTCATGTGTAAGTATATTTTCTACACTGTACATATCATGATATGCCCTTTGCTACAAGTACCTACACAGTTGTGCAAAAGGTAATTTACAGAACAAAAAACTCACTATTACAGTCACTTCCAGTACCAGTATTTCCTTTATGTGTGAGTAAAATCACACACATCAAATAAATTCTCCTCAAAAACTTAGGTCCAAACATGTCCTATTGAATGCTAAACATGTTTTTCATATCAATTGGATTACAACTCATGCATGTGTCATGATATATAGTGCATTTTCGGATGTTATGAGCTGCAAAATTCATGTTTTGCACTGTAGCATCAGTTGTAATTAATGTGGTAGCAGAGGTCAAAGAGAACTCACTGATATTCACATTCCCCTAACTAACAAGTTTGAGGACCTGTCTTGCACTGAAACTGAAACCAAGAGGGTAAAATTCACTTCACCTACACCTGCTGCATCCTGTGTCTAGACAGGGCAAATGCAAAAGCGTAAGATTCTATTAATCACCTTCAGTTCAAGCATAAGGGAAATGGCAGCAAAGGATGTGAAAGAACATCATAGGATGTCAATGTGTATGCGTTCGGGTTTCATTTAAAGGGTTTAAAATGCTATTTTGGCAGCCATTGTGGAAACAAGGTCTCTACATCTACATCTACATCCATACTCCACAAGCCACCTGACGGTGTGTGGCAAAGGGTACCTTGAGCACCTCTATCGGTTTTCCCTTCTATTCCAGTCTCGTATTGTTCGTGGAAAGAAAGATTGTCGGTATGCCTCTGTGTGGGCTCTAATATCTCTGATTTTATCCTCATGATCTCTTCACGAGCTATACGTAGGAGGGAGCAATATACTGCTTGACTCCTCAGTGAAGGTATTGTGGGGCGGCGGGTGGAAAAATAAATATTTATGTATTTCTTTTGTATTGCTGTTCTCAACACAGGCTCTCTAACTACAATGTTGGCAACCAGAAAGTGATTAGCAAAAATGTGATGCCTGCAATTAAAGTTCACTGTGCCCACTCTGATGGAGAAAAAGTTATTGATTATTGAAGTTCATTACTCTGAGGATTTAGGATGATGTCTGGGATTCATAGAAAATGCAGTTTACTACAACAATTTTCACTATATTCTGAAAACAATAAAGCATAAAATTACAGACAAATGATTACCCATATCAGCTATTGTACTGTCAGAGCTGTTCAGAGTCTATTGTGTGGATTCTATTATCCCTAGATAACGAAACTGTTCAACAACCATTACTGATGTAAATGTTCAAATTGAATGCTCACCAAAATTTGATGTTAATACTCATCAAACACCATGCTAGTAATGGTAGAAAGTCTATCCTGCAGCGACACGTGAAAATACGACATACACACACTGAGAAGAAATCACTGGAGTCATTCTGCAATTAACTCTTTACCCCAGTGTGAACTCATTGTTACGTCCATACCGAGTTACATAACATGGGATCCAAGGCTGTTCTTTGCAACTGCCCAAACGTGATGCGGCTTCCAATATGGAGTGCGCTCTGATACGAATCTAGAAGAGAACTGGGGCATTATTCTAGATTGCATGTTCTTGTTTATATAGCCGCGGTGTGGACCGCCAAAGGAACAGCCGACAACATTTGCCTTACTGACTAACTGCTGGGCTAGCAAAACACCGCTTCAAGATACTAAATAATTAATTGATTCAGTTGCTGAAGGCCAATGAAGCTCTCGAGTTAATTGTGCAATCAGCAGACAGGCAAGTATCTGTAATAAAATTCTAATGTGGCTAGGTTAAATACTTTAGGTGAGAGAATTATTTTAGTTGTACTGCACGCAATAGATGAGCTCTGAACTTGTCCTTTGGAGAGACGCTACAGCTATAGTTTTATAGCTACCTTTTTGAAACTTCTCACATCTTTGTTATTATAGCATATCTCCCTTCTACCTAAATCTAAACATCCTGGCTTTATCTAATCACTTACTTAATCTATCTTGCTTCTGAACTTTTAGGACACAAAAACAGAAAATCATGAATGTCAACCAAAATATTACTTTGTGAGATACAGCATGCTGTTTCCATTAAATTACAATGAAAAAGGAATCTGAATATAAAATTTTGAAGCTTCTAGCTCCTTCCTGTTGTGCCGATGATTTTTATGTAAAACATCCAAATTTTGAAAACTGTTGAAGTTATTAAACCGAAACTTAACACGTTATCATTTTAGCATCACTCCTGACATGCTATTAACTTTTCAGATTATTTACTTTATTTTTAAGGTATTGCACAACATTCGTGACATCATAGCTAGTTACACTGGACTAGGCTGGTGCACAATGGAAAGCATATGAATTCTATATGGCATGAGTAGGCTGCTTTCCTACAGTATGTTCTTGAAACTTCAACAAAAGCACATACCGAGATACTGAGCATCTCTCTTGCAGAGTCTTCCACTGGAGTTTATCAATCATCTCCATAATGCTTTCGCAATTACTAAATGATCCTGTAACAAAGCACGCTGCTCTCCGTTGGATCTTCTCTATCTCTTCTACCAACCCTACCTGGTATGGATCCCACACCAGTGAGCAGTATTCAAGCAGTGGGTGAACAAGTGTACTGTAACCTACTTCCTTTGTTTTTGGACTGCATTTCCTTAGGATTCTTTCAATGAATCTCAGTCTGGCATCTGCTTTATTGACGAATAATTTTATGTGGTCATTCCATTTTAAATCACTCCTAATGCGTACTCCCAGATAATTTATGGAATTAACTGCTTCCAGTTGCTGATCTGCTATATTGTAGCTAAATGATAAAGGATCTTTCTTTCTATGTATTCGCAGCACATTACACTTGTCTCCATTGAGATTCAATTGCCATTCCCTGCGCCATGCATCAATTCGTTGCAGATCTTCCTGCATTTCAGTACAATTTTCCATTGTTACAACTTCTCGGTATACTACAGCATCATCCACAAAAAGCCTTAGTGAACTTCCGATGTTATCCACAAGGTCATTTATATGTACTGTGAATAGCAACGGTCTTACGACACTCCCCTGCAGCACACCTGAAATCACTCTTACTTTGGAATACTTCTCTCCATTGAGAATGACATGCTGCATTCTGTTATCTAGGAACTCTTCAATCCAATCACGCAATTGGTCTGATAGTCCATGTGCTCTTACTTTGTTCATTAAACAACTGTGGGGAACCGTATCAAACGCCTTGTGGAAGTCAAGAAAAAAAAACACGACATCTACCTGGGAACCCATGTCTATGACCCTCTGAGTCTCATGGACGGATAGTGTGAGCTGGGTTTCACACAATCATTTTTTTTTAAACCCATGCTGATTCCTACAAAGTAGATTTCTAGTCTCCAGAAAAGTCATTGTACTAGAACATAATATGAGTTCCAAAATTCTACAACTGCTCGACATGAGAGATATAGGTCTATAGTTCTGCACATCTGTTTGACGTCCCTTCTTGAAAATGGGGATGACCTGTGCCCTTTTACAACCTTTTGCAATGCTATGCTACTCTAGAGACCTATGGTACACAGCTGCAAGAAGAGGTGCAAGTTCCTTCACATACTCTGTGTAAAATCGAACTGGTATCCCATCAGGTCCAGTGGTCTGCAACTGTAGATTATGTCACACATTGGGATGAACAATGCAGTTATGATGATTACTTTGGAATTAATAAACAGTTTATTTACTTTTTTGCACACATCTCGCTTTCATTTGCATCATTAAGAAAGAAATGAGCCAGATGCTGTCAAATGAAAACCTTTGAAGGGATCGCAATATCGTAATGCCACTCCTTATGGAAGAAGTTGAGGTCCCTGTGGGAGCACTGGAAGGATGTGGGCACACATCCAAGTAAGCATGTGCATGCTTCAATCCACTGCAATCACTAGTGCCAAAAACAGATAAATGGAGGCTGCAAAAGGAGAGCAAATGTTTGTACTGGGTTTCTTTACAGCAGGAGGAGCATGGGTAGTGGAAATTCTTCGAACAATGGCACATATGTATGAAGTACACTGCATGTCCATTGCAAGGGTCAAGGAGTGGCACAAGAGATTCAAGGAATAATGGATGTCATTGGCTGATGACAGTCAATCTGGAAGATCACACCACATTGCCAATGTCACCATCCAGCTGGTGGATACACTTTCTATAGAATATGGGTGATTCTTGGCGGCAGCCATTGTCCCAGAAGTCCAATTGAGCACTGGAACTGCAAGGGGCATTCAGTGCTATCTGTACACTTGTGCCAGTCTTCGATACATTTCCATTCACCAAACTCTTTCCACTGTCAGGAAACACACTAAATCCCTCTGTTCTTCTTTGGATGCTTCCATTTCTCTGTTTTCAGTGCTACGGTTCCTTCCTGACAAGGGGCAACATCCTTTTTGGTAGTTGCAGTCTACATGGTTGACTGGTCTGATAAAACAGTTACTCATTCAAATCTTTGGATGGAGACCACTCTACACCTACATAATTACTCTGCAATTCATACATAAGTGACCGGCAGAGGGTTCTTTGAACCCTCTTGAAGCTATTTCGCTACCATTCCATTCTCAAAGAGTGCGTGGGAAGAATGAACACTTAAATATTTATGAGTGAGCTCCGATATCTCGTATTTTATTATGATGATCATTCCTCCATACGTAGGTGGATGCAAACAAAATGTTTTCACATTCAGAGGAGAAAGTTACTGATTGAAATTTTGTGAAAAGCTCTCCATACAAAGAAAACTGGCTATGTTTTAATGATTGCCACCCCAACTCACATAACATATCCATGGCATTCTCCCCCCTATTTCACAATAATACTAGTCCAGCTGCCATCCTTTGAATTTTTTCAATGTCCTCTGTAAATCCTATCTGATACAGATATCATACTGTCCAGCAATACTACAGAAGAAATATAGGTGTAATGCCTTGACTGTTGTGACAGTGCCACGACATTCAAAAGTGCCGCTACGTTAGTACGCGAACACGGCGATAGAGGCGCTCCGCAGCTCGGCCGAGCGCGGGAGCGCCACCTGGCTATGAACGGCGCCGGCCGCATGTCACGGCACGGCAGTCGAATGACAGATACGGAGTTAGTAACATGTAACCCGTTAGTGTTTCTACTTTTGTATATCCACGAAATTTATTAGTGACTAAAGGTTATAACACTTTTTGGCGACGAGGTCGGATATTTTTTTTCTTGCGTTGTGGAATTGTGTGTTCGTGTCGGGGCAGACATGGAACAGCTTATGCAAGCGCTTATTGAACAACAAACACAGCTGACGGCTGCTATTCAAGCGTTGTCGACGTCGCTTACTCATCGTCTGTCTTCCTCTTCTCCGCCGCCGTTCCCTCCTTATGACGAGGCCGCTGAAGACTGGGAGGATTATGAGAAGCGTTTGCGGCAACACTTCTTGGCTTTCGGCGTTGTCGACGCTCCTATGTGTAAGTCGTTATTTCCATCTTGGATTTCCCCACGGATCTATCAGCTGCTATCTCAGTTAGACCCTCTGCAGGAACCTGCCTCTCTGTCCTTCCAAGAAATGTGTGACTTATTGTCTAACTATTACCGAAAAAACACCCATGTCGTTGCCGCCCGCGTGGCGTTCTACCGGTGTCGTAAACAGCCCCATCAATCTTACCGGGCTTGGGCGGCGGAACTACACGGTCTGAGTCGGAAATGTCAGTTTGTCACGGACACTCATCATGAGTCTTACGCTGATTCAATGGTTAGGGACGCTATTTTACGGCTTGCTCCTGATAAAGAAGTTCGGCAACGTGCCTTACAATTGCCAAACCCGTCGTTGTCGGAAGTTCTCAGCATCGCTCAATCGTTTGAAGTGTCTCACGCTGCTGGTGCGCAAATAGACGCGTGGTGTGATGTAGGCGCTGTACAAACCACTTTCGACGCAGACAATTTGCCTGTTTCACAGGGAAACGACGATGTGACGGCGGTGCACTCGCGTCAACAACGTCGCGTTGGGCCGCCACGCTCGCAGCGAAAACAGCAACCACAGAAGCAGGTTCGTTCCGCCCTTCCTTCTTGTCCACGTTGTTTCGTACAGCATGACAGGGCCGCGTGTCCAAAACGTTGGGCCACGTGTAATTCATGTAGGAAAAAAGGCCACATTGCTTCTGTGTGTCAGTCCCCTAAAGTTCCTGTCGACGAGGACGAGGCATCGGACATGGATGTTAACTGTGTGCTTTCTCAAACGAATAAGTTGTTTGTTACTGTTCGTGTTCTGGATAAAGACATTCGCAAGTGGACACTGGTTCTGCAGTAACTCTCATTAATTCTCGCACGTATTTGGAGTTGGGCTCCCCTCCCTTGTCTCCAGTTACGCGAAATCTACGAACTTATAATAAGCAGAAAATTCCTATCGTTGGCCAGTTTCATGCTTCCACTGCCTACAAGTCTGTTGTTAGGCCCCTCACGTTTTATGTGGTGGATCATGCGGGTACTGAAAACCTGTTCGGTTATGATGCTTTCCAGTTGTTCGGGTTCTCCATTGATGATGATGTGCACCTCATATCTGAGGACATTCCATATCAACAGCTGGATGGCTTGTGTTCTGAATTCTCGTCCGTGTTCTCTGCTGGTCTGGGTCGTGCCAAGGATTTTGAAGCCCACATTACTCTTAAACCTACGGCTCGCCCTAAGTTTTTCCGGGCACGCCCTATTCCGATGGCGTTGCGTGCACCTGTCAAAGCTGAGATAGACAGGTTAACGGCTTCGGGGATTCTCCTTCCTGTTACCTCCAGGGAATGGGCATTGCCCATCGTGGTGGTTTCTAAACCAAACGGGAGTCTGCGATTGTGTGGTGATTTTAAAGCCACTGTCAACGCTCAAAGCCTCATTGACACTTATCCTCTTCCCCGTCCTGAGGAGTTATTTACCAAGCTCGCTGGGGGCCAGTTCTTTTCCAAACTTGACTTATCGGAGGCGTACCATCAGTTGCCGTTGGATGCATCTTCCAAGGAATTTCTCGTCATCAACACTCCTTGTGGGTTGTATCAGTACCAGCGGTTGCCATTTGGCGTCGCTAGCGCGCCGGCCATTTTTCAGCGGTTTTTGGAACAGCTCACGGCTTCCGTTCCCGGCTGCATCAACTACCTGGATGACATTGTTGTCACGGGGGCCTCCACTGAGGAGCACCTTCGCAATTTGCGTTCACTGTTTCGGGTTCTGCATTCGGCTGGGTTGAAGTGCAATCTGGACAAGTCACAGTTCTTCCAACCCTCCGTTGTGTATCTTGGTTTCCACTTGTCCCGTGAGGGTATACGTCCTCTACCACAGCACGTTGCGGCCATTACCGCTCTACCCCGGCCGTCTACGGTCAAAGAACTTCAGGCGTTTCTAGGCAAGGTTGCTTATTATCACAAATTCATTCCCTCCGCGGCGGCGGTGGCTCATCCTCTGCATCAGCTGTTACGCAAAAACGATCCTTTCTGTTGGTCCGCCGAGTGTGAGCAGGCTTTTGTCCGCCTGAAGGCTCATTTGCAGTCGGCGCCTTGTCTTGCCACATTCCGTCCGGGTCAGCACTTGGTTCTGGCGACTGACGCATCACAGTATGGCCTAGGGGCTGTTCTCGCCCATCGGTATGAGGATGGGTTGGAACGACCCATCGCCTACGCTTCCAGGACCCTCAACGATGCCCAACGGCGTTACTCTCAAATAGAAAAGGAGGCGCTCGCTATCATTTATGCTCTAAAAAAGTTCAGCGTTTTTTTTGTATGGTTCTAAGTTTCACCTCATCACCGACCACAAGCTGCTGGTCTCTCTGTTCAGCCCCTCAGCGTCGCTTCCGGATAAGGCAGCTCACTGCCTGCAACGTTGGGCCTTATACTTGTCTCGTTTTCACTATGAGATTCACTATCGCCCCACGGCCCAGCACGCCAACGCTGACGCATTGTCGCGTTTGCCGATGGGCCCCGACCCGGTTTTCGATCGAGATGAACTACTCTGTTTCCACATTGATGAGGACGAACGTCGTGCGGTCGAGCGTTTTCCACTTACTGGTTCGCAGGTCGCGTCGGCTACTGCGCGGGACCCGGTCCTGCGTCAGGTGATCGGTTTTGTTCAGCGGGGTTGGCCGGACAGGACCAAGGGCCGGGCATCGGATCCGCTTCGCAACTACCATGCCTTGCGCCTTCGTCTGTCTGTTCGTGAGGGTGTTGTTCTTCTGGCCACGGATGGCGCATCTCCACGGGTTGTGGTGCCCGCCTCTCTTCGCAAAGAAGTTCTCAAACTATTGCATGAGGGCCATTGGGGGATTTCTCGGACTAAGTACCTGGCCCGCAGGCACGTTTATTGGGCCGGTATTGATTCGGACATCGCCCACATGGTCGCTGCGTGTGATCAGTGTGTTCAACAACTGGCTGCGCCTCGTACTCTGCCCTCTCCGTGGCCTGATCCGGCGCAGCCGTGGGAACGGGTGCACGCTGACTTTGCCGGACCCTTCCTCGGTACTTATTGGCTACTGTTGATTGACGCCTTCTCGAAGTTTCCGTTTGTTGTTCGCTGTCCGTCGCCCACCACTGCGGTGACGACGCTGGCTTTGTCCAAAATCTTTGCGCTAGAAGGTCTTCCATCCACGATTGTCACGGACAATGGCCCTCAGTTCTCTTCGCAGGCCTTCCGTGATTTTTGTACTGGACAAGGGATTCATCATATTACAGCACCGCCCTTCCATCCGCAATCGAATGGGGAGGTCGAGCGCCTTGTCCGCACTTTGAAAAGCCAAATGAAAAAATTCCTTAGTGATTTTTCCACAGATGACGCTCTGTTGCAATTTCTGAGTTCTTATTGCTTCACGCCTCTGGGTGATCGCAGCCCTGCTGAACTCTTGCATGGCCGCCAACCGCGCACTCTACTGCACCTGCTTCACCCTGTCAGGCCTTGTACTGTGTCCCCTAGTGCGGGAAAATACCCGGTGGGCGCCGACGTGTGGGCACGGGGGTATGGATCTCGCCCTAAATGGATTCCAGGGGTGGTCCAGGCTCTTCGTGGCCGCCGGCTTTGTGAAATACGTACGGACGACGGCATGGTTGTTCGCCATTACGACCAGATGCGCCCACGGGTGGTGGCCACGCCGGTACCACCGCCCCTTCTTTCGTCTCCACCAGCCCGAGAAGCCAGTCCTGTCGCTGCTGCCGATCTTCCGGGCGTGTTGCTGCCGCCGCCGTCGCTACCGCTTCCGAGTACGCCGGAACCGGCCCCAGTCGCGACGCCGCCTTCTCCGGGACCCATCTCGCTGGAGCACACCCCCAGGTCCACGACACCTATGGATGCTGCTCCGGAGTTTTCACCCATCATCTCGTCCAGGAGGCATGTTCCACGCGCAAGCTTCCGTCCTGGACATTTTCGACCATACTCTCGTGTTTCTCCGCGGGATCTTCTCGGGGCCTCCCAAGAGGCCATGGATGTCTCCGCACTGTCCGTGTCTCCAAGGAAGTGAGTTAGTTTTTTTTTTTTTTTTTTTTTTTTTTTTCAAGGGGGGAAAAGCGTTGTGACAGTGCCACGACATTCAAAAGTGCTGCTACGTTAGTACGCGAACACGGCGATAGAGGCGCTCCGCAGCTCGGCCGAGCGCGGGAGCGCCACCTGGCTATGAACGGCGCCGGCCGCATGTCACGGCACGGCAGTCGAATGACAGATACGGAGTTAGTAACATGTAACCCGCTAGTGTTTCTACTTTTGTATATCCACGCAATTTATTAGTGATTAAAGGTTATAACATTGACATTTTACAAGTCAGAGCATGGAATATTAGATCCCTTAATTGGGTAGCCAGGTTAGATAACTTAAAAATAGAAATGGATAGTTTTAACTTAGATATAGTGGGAATTAATGAAGTGCAGCAGCAAGAAGAACAGCACTTCTGATCAAGTAACTGCAAGGTTATCAAAAAATTCAATATGGTAATGCAGTGAATGATAAGACAGACAGATTTTTCAGCACATGAAAATTTAATTGTGATGTATGACTGGAGTTCAATAAAGGAAGAGAAGGAAAAATAGTAGGTGAATGTGGACAGGGAGAATGAATGAAACCGGAAGCTACCTAGTAAAATTTTGCACAGAGCATAATTTAATCATAACCCACACTTGGTTTAAGAATCATGTAAGGAGTTTGCATATGTGTAAGACACCTGGGGCCACTGGAAGTCTGCATATCAGTTACATAATGGCAAGACAGAGATTTAGAAACAAGATTTTAAACTTTAAGTCATTCACAGGGACAGAGGTGGGCTCTGACCATAATTTATTGGTTTTGAACTGTAGACTACAACTAAAGACATTGAAAAATGTAGGAAATTAAGGAAATGAGTCCTGAATGAATTGAAGCAACCATAGGTTGTTGAGAGCTTCAGAGGCAGCATTAGGCAATGTTTGCCATATTAGGGGAAAGGAATAGACCTATAATAGAAAATAAATGGGTAGCTTTGAGAGCTGAAATAGTGAAGGCAGTAGATGATCACATAGGAAAAACACAAGACCTGGTAGAAATCCCTGGATATCACAGGAGATACTGAATTTAACTGATGAAAAGAGAAGGCATAAAAACACAGCCAATCGAATAGGTGAAAGGGAATACAGAAGTCTAACAATTGATAATGACTTAAAAGATGAGGAGGACATGGGAGATACAAAAATTGAAGATGAATTTGATAGAGCACTGAAAGGCCCCTTGAGCATATTATGTTACTTCTGATTTAGTGAGATTTATGGGAGAGACAGCCATGAAAAAATTATTCTATCTGATATGCAAGATATACACTACTGACCATTAAAATTGCTACACCACGAAGATGACATGCTATAGATGCGAAATTTAACCGACAGGAAGAAGATGCTGTGATATGCAAATGATTAGCTTTTCAGAGCATTCACACAAGGTTAGTGCCGGTGGGGACACCTACAACGTGGTGACATGAGGAAAGTTTCCAACCGATTTCTCAAACACAAACAGCAGTTGACCGGCATTGCCTGGTGAAACGTCGTTGTGACGCCTCATGTAAGGAGGAGAAATGTGTACCATCACGTTTCCGACTTTGATAAAGGTCGGATTGTAGCCTATCGCGATTTCAGTTTATCATATCGCGACATTGCTGCTTGCATTGGTCGAGATCCAATGACTGTTAGCAGAATATGGAATTGGTGGGTTCAGGAGGGTAATACACAACGTTGTGCTGGATCCCAACGGCCTCATAACACTAGCAGTCGAGATGACAGGCATCTTACTCGCATAGCTGTAATGGATCGTGCAGCCACATCTCGATCCCTGAGTCAACAGATGGGGATGTTTGCAAGTCAACAACCATCTGCACTAACAGTTCGACTATGTTTGCAGCAGTATGGACTATTAGCTCGGAGACCATAGCTGCAGTTACCCTTGACGCTGCATCACAGACAGGAGCGCCTCCGATGGTGTACTCAGCGACGAACCTGGGTACACGAATGGCAAAACGTCATTTTTCAGATGAATCCAGGTTCTGTTTACAGCGTAATGCTGGTCGCATCCGTGTTTGGTGACATCGAGGTGAATGCACATTGGAAGCGTGTATTCATCATCACCATACTGGCGTATCACCCGGCATGATGGTATAGGGTGCCATTGGTTACACATCTCGGTCACCTCTTGTTCGCACTGACAGCACTTTGAACAGTGGACGTTACATTTCAGATGTGTTATGACCCGTGGCTCTATCCTTCATTTGATCCCTGCGAAACCCTACATTTGAGCAGGATTATGCACAACCGCATGTTGCAGGTCCTGTACGGGCCTTTCTGGATACAGAAAATGTTCGACTGCTGCCCTGGCCAACACATTCTCTAGATCTATCACAAATTGAAAAAGGCTGGTCAATGGTGGCCAAGCAACTGGCTCATCACAATACGCCAGTCACTACTCTTGGTGAACTGTCGTATCGTGTTGAAGCTGCATGGCCCGCTGTACCTGTACTCGCCATCCAAGCTCTGTTTGACTCAATGCCCAGGCATATCAAGGCCATTATTACGACCAGGGTGGTTGTTCTGGGTACTGATTTCTCAGGATCTATGCACCCAAATTGCGTGAAAATGTAATCACATGTCAGTTCTAGTATAATATACAGGGTGTTTCAAAAATGACCAGTATATTTGAAACGGCAATAAAAACTAAACGAGCAGCGATAGAAATACACCGTTTGTTGCAATATGCTTGGGACAACAGTACATTTTCAGGCGGACAAACTTTCGAAATTACAGTAGTTACAATTTTCAACAACAGATGGCGCTGCAAGTGATGTGAAAGATATAGAAGACAACGCAGTCTGTGGGTGCGCCATTCTGTACGTCGTCTTTCTGCTGTAAGCGTGTGCTGTTCACAACGTGCAAGTGTGCTGTAGACAACATGGTTTATTCCTTAGAACAGAGGATTCTTCTGGTGTTGGAATTCCACCTCCTAGAACACAGTGTTGTTGCAACAAGACGAAGTTTTCAACAGAGGTTTAATGTAACCAAAGGACCGAAAAGCGATACAATAAAGGATCTGTTTGAAAAATTTCAACCGACTGGGAACGTGACGGATGAACGTGCTGGAAAGGTAGGGCGACCGCGTATGGCAACCACAGAGGGCAACGCGCAGCTAGTGCAGCAGGTGATCCAACAGCGGCCTCGGGTTTCCGTTCGCCGTGTTGCAGCTGCGGTCCAAATGACGCCAACGTCCACGTATCGTCTCATGCGCCAGAGTTTGCACCTCTATCCATACAAAATTCAAACGCGACAACCCCTCAGTGCCACTACCATTGCTGCATGAGAGACATTCGCTAACGATATAGTGCACAGGATTGATGACGGCGATATGCATGTGGGCAGCATTTGGTTTACTGACGAAGCTTATTTTTACCTGGACGGCTTCGTCAATAAACAGAACTGGCGCATATTATTATTATTTATATTGTTATTGTGGTCTTCAGTCCTGAGACTGGTTTGATGCAGCTCTCCATGCTACTCTATCCTGTGCAAGCTTTTTCATCTCCCAATACCTACTGCAACCTACATCCTTCTGAATCTGCTTAGTGTATTCATCTCTTGGTCTCCCCCTACGATTTTTACCCTCCACGCTGCCCTCCAATACTAAATTGGTGATCCCTTGATGCCTCAGAACATGTCCTACCAACCGATCCTTTCTTCTGGTCAAGTTGTGCCACAAACTTCTCTTCTCCCCAATCCTATTCAATACTTCCTCATTAGTTATGTGATCTACCCATCTAATCTTCAGCATTCTTCTGTAGCACCACATTTCGAAAGCTTCTATTCTCTTCTTGTCCAAACTATTTATCGTCCATGTTTCACTTCCATACATGGCTACACTCCATACGAATACTTTCAGAAATGACTTCCTGACACTTAAATCAATACTGGATGTTAACAAATTTCTCTTCTTCAGAAACGCCTTCCTTGCCATTGCCAGCCTACATTTTATATCCTCTCTACTTCGACCATCATCAGTTATTTTGCTCCCAAATAGCAAAACTCCTTTACTACTTTAAGTGCCTCATTTCCTAATCTAATACCCTCAACATCACCCGACTTAATTAGACTACATTCCATTATCCTTGTTTTGCTTTTGTTGATGTTCATCTTATATCCTCCTTTCAAGACACTGTCCATTCCGTTCAACTGCTCTTCCAAGTCCTTGCTGTCTCTGACAGAATTACAATGTCATCGGCGAACCTCAAAGTTTTTATTTCTTCTCCATGGATTTTAATACCTACTCCAAATTTTTCTTTTGTTTCCTTTACTGCTTGCTCAATATACAGATTGAACAACATCGGGGACAGGCTACAACCCTGTCTTACTCCCTTCCCAACCACTGCTTCCCTTTCATGTCCTTCGACTCTTATAACTGCCATCTGGTTTCTGTACAAATTGTAAATAGCCTTTCGCTCCCTGTATTTTACCCCTGCCACCTTTAGAATTTGAAAGAGAGTATTCCAGTCAACATTGTCAAAAGCTTTCTCTAAGTCTACAAATGCTAGAAACGTAGGTTTGCCTTTCCTTAATCTTTCTTCTAAGATAAGTCGTAAGGTCAGTATTGCCTCACGTGTTCCAGTGTTTCTACGGAATCCAAACTAATCTTCCCCGAGGTTGGCTTCTACTAGTTTTTCCATTCGTCTGTAAAGAATTCGTGTTAGTATTTTGCAGCTGTGACTTATTAAGCTGATAGTTCGGTAATTTTCACATCTGTCAACACCTGCTTTCTTTGGGATTGGAATTATTATATTCTTCTTGAAGTCTGAGGGTATTTCGCCTGTTTCATACATCTTGCTCACCAGATGGTAGAGTTTTGTCAGGACTGGCTCTCCCGCGGCCGTCAGTAGTTCCAATGGAATATTGTCTATTCCGGGGGCCTTGTTTCGACTCAGGTCTTTCAGTGCTCTGTCAAACTCTTCACGCAGTATCGTATCTCCAATTTCATCTTCATCTACATCCTTTTCCATTTCCATAATATTGTCCTCAAGTACATCGCCCTTGTATAGACCCTCTATATACTCCTTCCACCTTTCTGCTTTCCCTTCTTTGCTTAGAACTGGGTTTCCATCTGAACTCTTGATATTCATACAAGTCGTTTTCTTATCTCCAAAGGTCTCTTTAATTTTCCTGTAGGCGGTATCTATCTTACCCCTAGTGAGATAGGCCTCTACATCCTTACATTTGTCCTCTAGCCATTCCTGCTTAGCCATTTTGCACTTCCTGTCGATCTCATTTTTGAGACGTTTGTATTCCTTTTTGCCTGTTTCACTTACTGCATTTTTATATTTTCTCCTTTCATCAATTAAATTCAATATTTCTTCTGTTACCCAAGGATTTCTACTAGCCCTCGTCTTTATACCTACTTGATCCTCTGCTGCCTTCACTACTTCATCCCTCAAAGCTACCCATTCTTCTTCTACTGTATTTATTTCCCCCATTCCTGTCAATTGCTCCCTTATGCTCTCCCTGAATCTCTGTACAACCTCTGGTTCTTTTAGTTTATCCAGGTCCCATCTCCTTAAATTCCCACCTTTTTGCAGTTTCTTCAGTTTTAATCTACAGGTCATAACCAATAGATTGTGGTCAGAGTCCACATCTGCCCCTGGAAATGTCTTACAATTTAAAACCTGGTTCCTAAATCTCTGTCTTACCATTATATAATCTATCTGATACCTTTCAGTATCTCCAGGGTTCTTCCATGTATACAACCTTCTTTCATGATTCTTAAACCAAGTGTTAGTTACGATTATGTTGTGCTCTGTGCAAAATTCTACCAGGCGGCTTCCTCTTTCATTTCTGTCCCCCAATCCATATTCACCTACTATGTTTCCTTCTCTCCCTTTTCCTACACTCGAATTCCAGTCACCCATGACTATTAAATTTTCGTCTCCCTTCACAATCTGAATAATTTCTTTTATTTGATCATACATTTCTTCAATTTCTTCGTCATCTGCAGAGCTAGTTGGCATATAAACTTGTACTACTGTAGTAGGTGTGGGCTTCGTATCTATCTTGGCCACAATAATGCGTTCACTATGCTGTTTGTAGTAGCTTACCCGCATTCCTATTTTCCTATTCATTATTAAACCTACTCCTGCATTACCCCTATTTGATTTTGTGTTTATAACCCTGTAGTCACCTGACCAGAAGTCTTGTTCCTCCTGCCACCGAACTTCACTAATTCCCACTATATCTAACTTCAACCTATCGATTTCCCTTTTTAAATTTTCTAACCTACCTGCCCGATTAAGGGATCTGACATTCCACGCTCCGATCCGTAGAATGCCAGTTTTCTTTCTCCTGATAACGACATCCTCCTGAGTAGTCCCCGCCCGGAGATCCGAATGGGGGACTATTTTACCTCCGGAACTGGCGCATATGGGGAACCGAAAAGCCCCATGTTGCAGTCCCATCGTCCCTGCATCCTCAAAAAGTACTGGTCTGAGCCGCCATTTCTTCCAAAGGAATCATTGGCCCATTTTTCAGATCCGAAACGATTACTGCATCACGCTATCTGGACATTCTTCGTGAATTTGTGGCGGTACAAACTGCCTTAAACGACACTGCGAACACCTCGTGGTTTATGCAAGATGGTGCCCGGCCACATCGCACGGCCGACGTCTTTAATTTCCTGAATGAATATTTCGATGATCGTGTGATTGCTTTGGGCTATCCGAAACATACAGGAGGCGGTGTGGATTGGCCTCCCTATTCGCCAGACATGAACCCCTGTGACTTCTTTCTGTGGGGACACTTGAAAGACCAGGTGTACCGCCAGAATCCAGAAACAATTGAACAGCTGAAGCAGTACATCTCATCTGCATGTGAAGCCATTCCGCCAGACACGTTGTCAAAGGTTTCGGGTAATTTCATTCAGAGACTACGCCATATTATTGCTACGCATGGTGGATATGTGGAAAATATCGTACTATAGAGTTTCCCAGACCGCAGCGCCATCTGTTGTTGAAAATTGTAACTACTGTAATTTCGAAAGTTTGTCTGCCTGAAAATGCACTGTTGTCCCAAGCATATTGCAACAAACGGTGTATTTCTATTGCTGCTCGTTTAGTTTTTTTGCCGTTTCAAATATACCGGTCATTTTTGAAACACCCTGTATTTGTCCAATGAATACCCGTTTATCATCTGCAATTCTTCTTGGTGTAGCAATTTTAATGGCCAGTAGCATATTACACAGTCTAAATACTCTCAGACTCTAAAAAGAATGTAATAATTTGAATTCGAAAGAAGGCAGGTGTTGACAGGTGTGAATACTACTACCTGACCATAAGCCTTGGTTGCAATATATTGACACAGATTATTTACAGAAGAACAGAAATATGGGTAGAGGCTGACCTCAGGGGTAGATCAGTTTGGGTTTCAGAGAAATGTAGCAATGTGTGAGGTAATACTGACAGTACAACTTATCCTAGAAGATGGATTGAGGAAACACAAAATTATGTTTGCTTCATTTTATCTCTGCAGAAAGGTTTTGACAATGTTCACTGGACTATGTTCACTGAAATTTTAAAGGTAGCAGGGATAAATATATGGTCCAAATGGCTATTTGCAATTTGTACAGAAACCAGACTGTAGTTAGAAGAACCAAAGGAAATGAAAGGGAGGCAGTAGTGAGGACAGGAATGAGGCAGTATTGTAGCCCATCTCCAGTGTTATTCAGTCTGTACATTGAGCAAGTTGTGAAGCTGACCAACTAGAAACTTAGAAAGGGAATTAAAATTCAGGAAGAAGAAATAAGAACTTTGCTGTTTGCTGATAACATTGCAATTCTGTAAGAGACAGCTAAGGACTAGGAAGAGCACTTTAATGGGGTGGATGGTGTCTTTAAAGGAGATTATAAGATGAACATCTACGAAAGTACAAACAATGAGAATGAACTGTAGTTGAAGTATATTGCTGAGGAAATTAGATTGGGGAATGAGACAATAAATGTAGTATATGAGACTTGTTACGTGAGTGGCAAAGTAACAGGTGATGGCTGAATCACAAAAGAAATAAGATGCAAACTGGCAATAGAAATAAAAGCATTTCTGCAAAAAAAGAATTAACATCTAATATAAACCTTAATACTGTGAAGTCTTCTCTGAAGGTGTTTATATGGAGTGTAGCCTTTTATGGCAGTGAAAGGAGGGCGATAGGCAATTCTGACAAGAAGAAGATGGGAGGTTTTGATATGTTGTGCTGTAGAAGAATGTTGAATATTGGAATGGTAGATCGAATAAACAAATGAGGAGTTACTGTCTCAAATTAAATAAAAACAAATTTAGACACAATTTGACTAAAGGAATAGATTGGTTGGTAGGGGACATCCTGAGATATCAAGGAATTATCAGTTTAGTAAAGGAAGTAAGTGTGTATGGGGGCAGGGGGGAGGGAAGTAAATACTGTAGAGGGAGACCAAAGCTTGATTACAGTAAGCACATTCAACTGGATGTAGGTTGTGGGAGTTATGCAGAGATGAAGAGACTTGTACAGGACAGACTAGCATGGAGACAGGGCTCGCTTAAGCCCAAGTAACACAAACTACTGCTTGGAGTGCTAAGCTAAGAAGGATGCCAGTGGCACCACTGCTGTAAGATTTCTATACAACACATAAAATGGTTAGAAGTGACTGCTTGGCGCACCAGTGGTGCTCAGTGCAATATCTGTGTATGTTATGGAGGAAGTGGATGATTAGGGAAGGTAAACTTTCCATAGTGAATGTATACAATAGTAGTGGAACAAAGCAGATGTATCAGACACAGCAGCGATGATGTCATCCAAGATGGTGGCCTGTAGACTTGGCAACAGCACATGGTGTCATCCAGGATGGCAGCCATGACATCAGCTGATGATGCAAGTACCGTTATCCAAGATGGGTGGAAAGTGCCACGGATCCCTGCCACGCCCCACTGGCAGTAAGTTCAAATTCCATCATGCAATGCAACCTCTAATAACCTAAGAAAATGGAGTGAAGATAGGTCAATTGGGCTACCTCCACTAACCTAATAAAATGGCGGGAAAGAAAAGGCACTTGGGCTACCTCCACTAACCTAAGTCATCCGACCGTCAACTCTTCCTCGGGATTGGTAGGAAGTTTGAACTTTGGAGGGACGATAGGCCAATTGGGCAATCTCTATTAACCAAAGAAAATGGCGAGAAAGAAAGGGTACTTAAGTTACCTCCACTAACCTAACTTATCTGACCGCAACCTTGTCCTAGGAAATGGCGGGAAGAGGACTCAACCCGTGCTGGACATAAGTCTTTATTTTGCATGCACTATTTATTTAAAAAATTAGAGGCAGTACTACCATCAAGTGTAGCTGCCATGAGGTCCAGTGCCCATCTGATCTAGTACACAGCACTGCCACCATAGGACGCTGTCATCAATTCCATGCCGTAACCCAAGATGGTGGGGTAAAATGGTGGGAAACAATGTGGTCGCCACAAGGTCCGGGTCTAGTACACAGTACCGCCAACAAAGAGCATTGTCGTCTGTTCTGTGACATAATCCAAGATGACTGTCTGGAAGGGAAAATGACTCAGCCTGCACTGCGCTACTGGAGAGAGGAGGAGTGTACTTTATTTCTTTTGGAACAATTTATTTAGGGATGGATTTAAGATAGTATATTTATCACACTGATACAGAACACACGCTCTGACATGCTTGGGGTCACACTACACAGCCCACAGACCTGTAAACTACTACTAAATAATGCTCTGCAGACATGCAAACAACTCCTAAGTTACCAAAATAATTTCAGTACACAGCACACAGACATGCAAACTTCTCCTAAATAATGCAGTACACTGATGTGCAGACACGAAATCAACTCATAAACTGTCCAAATAACGCATAGCACAGCCTACAGACCTGCTCACAAAATAATGCAACAGACACGCAGACAACGTGCCCAGGCACCGCCCACCACCCTCTATCCACTGGACCGCACAGAATGCAATCACACATGCACCCAGAAGTCGGGATGCACTGGCACCCCCCCCCCTCCCCGAAGTGACTGATAGGTGTCAATTTGGGTCCATCAAGAAGCATGAGGCGGCGGCATCCCTTTCATACTTGACACCTGATAAATTCCTCTCAAAATATATGACCACCTAGGCACTGTTGCTCACGCAACTGGACGGGAGCCAAGAGTGATTTGCAAAGTGTGGACGCTCCAAGGGCATGCAAGCCTCAACACTGCCATGAGCCACTGCCAGATGCAAGCCAGCATGAGCCATCACTCTCGCACCGCTGCCGACGGCATGTCAAAGTTACCTCTACAGTTAAAGTTCTTCGAGTGTTACACTGACATCACATGTCAATCTAAATAAGTGCAAAGTCATCCTCTAAACAGCATGCACGTGTGTTCCTGCTCCAGGTGTGATCCCTCTCTCTACCTGCAGTCCAGCGAAGACAAAATTGCCGAGCGACTCTTCCTTGCAGACACTGCAGAAATCCGTTCCAGAATAGCACAGGCTGGTTTCTCCCTAGCGATTCTAGTAGGGCATGTGTAACGTGCGGCTAACACATCGCTGCGTGTAGCTACATACCACACATCTAGCAACATTCTCAATGTTATACTGAAGCCATATGGCTATCTAAAATAAGATGCAAGTCGAACTCTCGAAAATTGTATAGTGCCCCAGAAATACTTAACGTGCAGTTTTGTAGGAGCTTTCGTGATGTCTCGGCTTGTACACATGGAAATTCTTGCCCTGAAATAACCTGTTTACGAAAATAGTGCAGTATAATGTCGAATGCATTCTTCCTCGTGATCCTAACGTGGCACCTCATCCACCACGTTACCCTTCCTGCTTTCAACATACACAAACATTCTCATTGCCATCTAGAGACTCCTATATCCCAGCACAAAGGATGTCTTGTGAATGAATTGTGCATTGGGTTTGGCTCTTATCGAATTTATCAACGGAATTACTGATGCCGCCGGTGTGGAAGCACCATCCATCTTTTTTTTCTTTCAGCAGCAAAAAAACTATTTTACACATATCGCCATACTGCATCGACAATTAAACCTTGCAAAGGGCTCCTACGTATCGTCAAATACTGAAAAACTCTTACTCAATTACACTGCTCTCCCACAGAGGACACGAGCTTTAATATTAGAGCGTGAAACCGATCTCCAACCCAGCAATATATAATGCCTATAATGTCAATATAGTAAACATACAATTCGTCTCCTGCACCATACAAAACCACCCCTTTTACATCATTCGTACATATACCGCGAAGACAGACAGCACCGTATACACTCCTCACAGCAATAGATATTTCCCTGCAAGGTCGGCGGTCATCCACGCCCGACATGTGACCAGAGCGCCCTCAGTGGACCGAAGTCACTCTGACAGCTGTTCTACAAATTCGAGCTTGTTTCCCCTCAGCAGAAACACATTACTGTTTCTGGTCCAAATGTGATTCCTTCCTTGCTTTATACACCACCTCCAGACTCTGGGATTACAAGAACACATGTATTTTCGCATGGTTTGCCATAATATTATACCATTTTCGCGGTACTTCTCGATATCATTCACACATAAGTATCCTACCGATTGCTTGTGCACATAATTCTGAAGATATAGTCTGGAAATTATTTCTCTACAAACCCCAAACTTTAGCAAGGTGGAGCGTGCTTTTGACCCATGAGTAACTAGAAACCTATCCCATCTGCGAAGATCTTTACGTGAGAACTCTATAAAAAAATAGAGTAAACTGATATTTCCACTCGCTGATACCGATGTCGGTGATGTAACAGATTACAAATCATCCCTATAATTTACAAAGTCGAATAACGTGTTTCTCACGTCTAGAGAACCAGTAAACGTGTCTTTCACTTGCTACATTCCTATAATCCAACAGACCTCTCCATTGAGACGGCTCCTACCGTTAAGGGGAAACGTGGATCATTCCCACACAGGTCACCAGCGCTGCACGCCAAACAGGCATAGACGGAATCATCCCTGTACTTACAACTAAATGTTACGATTTCTGTCTCAGTTGAGCAACATTGGACAATGAGCGAAGTATCAGAAATACACTCTGTTGACAGCTGTGGCTCTGGAAATATAAATATCGGTACCATTCTTATGACTTGACATACTCTTCCCTTTGCTATTACAGTACTCCACGTCAAATCCATACCTTCCTTACAACTGTGCATAGTCATTTCTTTTGCACAT
Organism: Schistocerca piceifrons; assembly: GCF_021461385.2. Taxonomy (NCBI): domain Eukaryota; kingdom Metazoa; phylum Arthropoda; class Insecta; order Orthoptera; family Acrididae; genus Schistocerca; species Schistocerca piceifrons. The sequence goes on along the minus strand of NC_060149.1, from coordinate 93,280,252 downwards.
GTCAGAACACAAACACATACTTCGTAAGCCTGATGGTCAAGGCGAACCTATCACGCACCACCTACTACTAAGTGTAATACTCCGCCAATAAATGATTGCAGACAATACAAAATAATACTGAGAGAAAATCAGCGATGGGTGGACATGTCTCAATAAGTTTTTCAGAAAGAGATGAGTGATCGTCTTACAAACCGCCAGATGTTAAAAAACCCAATCACGACAACTACTGTATGCTGCTGTCACAAGCGGTCTTGGGTCTACAGGTGCACCCAAGTATCCATGTTAAAAGCTATACTGGCTTTATAAATCGAGGTGTGGCATTACCTCCAAATGAACTGGTTTTTCCAGACAAATAACGATACTGTGATCGCCAGAGTGTATGTTATCACACCAGCAGTGTGGTTACACATCGCCGATGGTGCACCCTTGTAATAAAATTACATAATTTTGAAAGTGATTCAGCTAAGGAGCGTGGTATGAAACCCATATTTGCAAGCCCCTCACGCCACTGTCACTAGATATTTCACCAGTATTTGTAACACATTCTGTCTCGATGCAATGTCAGAGGGTCAGTGATGTATCCACTGGACTATAGGCAATGGTTGATAGAGAAGGATCACAAACAGTAGATGGTGTGATGATTGAGGTCAGAAGAAATGTACACTAGCTTACCAGATCTCTACTGCTACGCTAGCCACTAGAAATGGCATCTGGGGTTTGGAATCGAGTCCCCCCCCCCCCCCCCTCCCCCATAATTCAAGCACATATCTGTGTTGGGACCTATGGAGAAGTCTTTTAATGGTTACAGCCACTAGTGAATCATATTTCTGGCACTCTCATATCTCGAAACTAGTCAGCTTTCTCGAACCTACCTGCTACAGTAAAATTCCCGCCTCGTTTTACGTAGCCCCTATGCATCCTGCAACTGCCCCCTCAGACTCTGCGCTACGATCCCTGCAGCTTTGCGCTCGTGATCGTTCCAATGTAAGTCGGAACTGAGTATGAGTCAGAGGGAACTATATCTAACACCTTCTGCAAGCCGTGTAGAAACAGGCGAAGCTGAGTTAGTGCGACTGAACTGTGTTTTGGCCATTCGATGGCAATGAAGCCTGCTCCTGCAACATGAGGTAGTATAAAAGGCAGTACAAGAACTGGGGGAAGGGCGTGGATTTTGCTACTGCATTGTGGCTCTTCTCCAAACTACAAGCAGGTACTACAGATCCATGTCCCTCAGGGCCCATTCACGCGTATCTCCCCTAACATTCTATCATCGTTATTCTATTCCATCCACCAGAGAAAAATTATGAACTATAAAAGCTCCACTAACTTCATCTGATAGAGAACTCCATAATATTTTTACCGCAACTCTCTCCTCCCATATATCGAAAACAAATACCGCATGCATGCCGGCATCGAGCACATGTGACGATCCTATTAAATATACCGGTATTGATCAACGGCACAGACCAGTTTAAGGTTTCATCACCTGTACTGTAGGAGGATGACGCTCCCTGTGACCCTGTGTCGTTGTTTGAAACATTTTTTTTCTGCTGTAAAACACTTTTTACACTGCCATACATTTTCTTTTTCCGCCACGACTTTGAGGTCTGTGTCAGGTTCGAAACTGACATTAACACATTCTGATCCATTGCCTCTCGCAAAAAACTAGACGTCGTGCGGTGTAAATCATCTTGTTACTGTGGCTACCATAACATGACACACATGACACACACACACACACACACACACACACACACACACACACACACACACACACTGGATGATTTTAAATAAAAGACAGTTAACAACATAAGGAAACTGGAAGAGTTTGGCGGTGTTGTGGAGAATTTCCGTCGCGCGGGATTAGCCAAGCGGTCTCAGGCGCTGCAGTCCTGGACTGAGCGGCTGGTCCCGGCGGAGGTTCGAGTCCTCCCTCGGGCATGGGCGTGTGTGTGTGTTTGTCCTTAGGATAATTTAGTTTAAGTAGTGTGTAAGCTTAGAGACTGATGACCTTACCAGTTAAGTCCCATAAGATTTCACACACATTTGAACATTTGTAGAGTTTCCAAACTGCTGTCCGAAAGTGATTGACGACCTCTACATTTAAACTCATCTGTCACAGTGACGGAATAACTGATGGCACTGCATTCTCTTTCGACTGATTCCTCAAATCGTAGCCATTTACGCGATCGCTGTTTCATTGCTATCCATCCCCAGAAAGTGTTGCCCCTCCACCAAAACTCTCTCTCCAGCTCAAACAAGTGATGTCAGTCAATCATTACGTGGTAACCAACAGCATACCAGTGGACGGATGGGGTGGAGAAGACACCATCAATGCACTCTAATAATAAGCATCACATTGATAGTGCGAACGATTTTAGCAATTTTACACTAATTTCAACACCGAGCAAGGCTGCGACAGCATGTTTCCCAGTTTCAGTATCATAGCTAAACTGCCCCCTCTCTACTTTGCGAGTATCATTGCGAATGTAGATAGATGACTGTGCAGTACATCCATTCATTGTTAAGTGTCTAACATATACATCATCAAAGTATACTAGTCAGCTCTCTACATATTTCTAACATCTCGAGCATAGTGCTTAATTTACGATCTATCTGTGTGCTGATGGGGGTCACAGAGCATTCTCGCAGTCTTAGGATAAAATTAGAGACTGAAAGACCCCTCACACTGTCATTGACCAACCCACCATGCAGCATGGTTATCGATTTAATCTGCAACAGACCAGAAGTAGACCGCTACACTCTACGTCTCATGAATGAATGGAGTTTTCCGAGTCCTCACCCATCCATGTGCATGAGATTTCTCGAGATGCACCCATGTCGAGGAGGTTAGCACCCCTTATCGGTGTATAGTAACAGATTTGAAAGTGTTGAGATGTAATAGCAGACAGTTAAGAAGAACAAGAAATAGGAGATTTTTATGCATGATGGAGCTCAGACGGATAGAGTTCCAAGCATTTTACGTAAATCAACTACGCTATCAACTCCAAAGTATTGTTCTAGAGTCTAGAATCCGTACCTGGAAGTACTGGTAAAAGAGAACATGAACACACACATTCCAAGGGCTACAGCGTTCCGTACTTAACACAGGCTGTAATGTTAGATCGCTTGAGTTTCCGACCTATCAGTCGTGTGGAATGCAGCGCTGTTAATATTCCAATGTAAGAAATATATTTCCAGCGCATGACATACATCCTTCTTGCAGATTTCTCTACGATAAACTATGGTATCGAACCATAAAACGAGAAAACTACCTCCTTAAAACAGTGGCTCTGTGTGATACATGCATAATTTACCTTTCCAGAGATGTATAGCATCCACTGCCCACATCTGATCACGGTTCAGAAATTATACTATACCCACATCAGTCCTATATAAAATGATCATTAGTTATGGAGAATACGTTTTACAAGGAAACAGATAAACGCATAGCAGTGGCGTCCGACATGTGAAGTTACAAGTCATGCCGCCACTAACTTTGTAAACAGCACATTTGTCAAGTAGATATATACACATCGGATTGCAGTGTCTCACAAACACCTATCGCTAACTTAGTTATGAAACTGAAGTATCGATTCTACATTTAGGATGCGACGGGGGAATGGAGTACATCGCATAAATTTTCGTTCGTTTAGAGGAATTTGTCACGTTTCACCACACGTGAGATGGAAGTCCTCTGATGACCGAGAGGTTTACTGTTAACGATCGCAAGTAGACACTGCTCTAGGACTCACACAGAACCAGTGGTTGTATACGAGTCGAACGCAAGCTGCGTCACACATCTGATGTGTCCTGATGGAACATCAGGAAAAAAAATTGTCAAATGACCAGCAGAAACTTCTCCCTCCCTCCATTCTCTCTCACTCTCTCTCTCTCTCTCTCTCTCTCTCTCTCTCTCGAATGCATCATGAGTCTACCAATAAATCGCACCTCGTTACAATCTCAACCGACCAATCCCTCCACACTATGTCCTCCTTTAACGATCACCCTCTATATTCAGTGTCACAGTATTTGTATGGAAAAACCATGTCATTCGTATAGGTAATGCCATACGTGGATTTATAAAGCCGGTATAGCTTTTAACATGGATACTTGTGTGCTCCTGTAGGACGAAGACCGCTTGTGATGGTAAAATGGTTGTTTTTTTTAACATATAGCATTTTGTAAGACGATTACGCCTCTCTTTCTAAGACAAAGTGGTAGCACTCACAAGAAAATGTTATGAGACATGTCCACCCATCGTTGATTTTAGGCCAGTATTATTTCGTATTGCCAGCAGTCAGTTATTGACCAAGTATTATACTTAGTAGTAGGGGGTGCGTGATAGGTTCGCCTTGAGCTTCAGGCTTATAAAGTATGTGTTTGTGTTCCAACATGGCACAACGGAAATGACAATGTCCAATTGTAAGGAAGGTATGGATTTGACGTGGAGTACTGTGATAGCAAAGGGAAGAGTGTGTGAAGTAATAAGAATGGTACCGATATTTCTATTTCCAGAGCCACAGCCGTCAGCAGGGTATATTTCTGATACTTTGCTCATTGTCGAATGTCGCTCAACTGAGACTGCAATCATCACATTTAGTTGCAAGTACAGGGATAAAATATGGATGAGGCTGTTTTTTTTCCTAGGACGATCCTGTCTATGTGTGCCTGGCGTGCAGTGCCGGTGACTTGTGGCGGGAATGATTCATGTTTCCCATTAGCGGTAGGAGCCGTCCGAATGCAGCGGCCTGTTGGAGTGTAGGAATGTAGTTGACTTAGCTGTATTGTGCTCTATCCGGCCGAATAGTGAACTAATACTTAGTATGTGTTGGATAGCTTTCGTGAGCATGTGGAAATTTGAAAAGATTCAATATAGGCACGTGTTTGCCCTGGACCGTTATTCCCTCCCTGCAAATGGTTCAGTTGACTACTTCTGTACATTTCACGACATTATTTAGTTGAGGGAACTTCGATTGCGGTGTGTGCATCTAGCAGGTGAAAGACGGGTGGAAGACACGTTTGCTGGTTCTCCTAACATGAGAAACACCTTAGCTGACTTTGTAAATTGCAGGGATGATATGGAATCTGTTACATCACTGACATCAGTATTCGTGAGTGGAAATATCAGTTTCCTCTATTTTTTTCGAGTTCTCACGTAATCGTTTTTTCAGATGGGATAAGTTTCTAGTTACTCAGTGGTTTACAGCATGCTCCACCTCGCTAATGTTTTGGGTTTATGGAGAAGTGATTTCTAGTCTATATCTTCAGAATAATGTTGGGTGAGCGATCAGTAGGATATTGCTGTGTGCTTGATATCGAAAAGTACTGCGAAAATGGTATAATATTATGGAAAACCATGGAAAAATACATGTGTTCCTGTAGTCCCAGAGTCTGGAGATGGGTGTAGAAAAGCAAGCAAGCAGGCCTGGATCAGAAACAGTAATGCGTTTGTGCCGAGGGGAAATGAGCCTAAATTTGTAGAACAGTTCTGAGAGTGACTTCGATCCTCTGAGGGCGCTATGGTCACACATTGGGAGTGGATGACTTGTGACCGTCGGCCGTGGGAAAATATTTAGTGCTGCAAGGAGTATATATGGTGCTTTCTGTCTTCGTGGTATATGTACGAGCGTCTGGTGGTTGATAGTTATACGAATGATGTAAAAGGGGCAACTTTTGTATGGCTCAGGGTACGAATTGCTTGTTTACTATATCGACAGGGTACACGGTGATATATTGCTGGGTTGGAGATTGCTTTCATGCTCTAATATTCAAGCTCCTGTTCTCAGTGGCAGAGGAGTGTAATTGAGTAAGAGTCTTTCCATATTTGAAGATCTGTAGGTCACTTTGCAAGGATTAATTGTAGGTGCAATATGGGGATCTGTGTAAAACAGTTTTTTGCCACTGAAAGTGTCGTCTGCAGAAAGAAAAAATAGAAAGGTAGATGGTGCATCAGTATTTCAGTGCGCAAATGAACCAATCATAATACTCCATTCATTTCACAAGACATCCTTTGTTCCGGAACGTAGCAGTGAGGACGTTTGCGTTTCGGAGATGTTTGTTGAAAGCAGGACTTAACAATTTCCAGGAAGGGGTGCCACGTTAGAACTATCAGGAGGAATGCATTCAGCGTTATTCTGTTAGGACAAGAATTTCCATGCAACAAGCTGAGACATCATATAAGCTCCTACAAAAGCAACCGTTAAGTGTTTCTGGGACACTATACAATTTCCGAGAGGTCGACTTGGCTCTTATTTTACATAGCCATGTGATGTCAGAGTATAACATTAAGAACCTTTCAGATGGTGAGTCACCATGCAGATGTTTTGTGGCAATGCGTCAGCCATTCTGGCTATGTGTGCATGGCTAGACGCAGCTCGTATGTCCCATTATGATCGCTAGGGAGAAAGCAGCCTGTGCTACTCTGGAACAGATTTCTATAGTGCGATCTGAGATGTCACTATCGACAGGTATGGCGTCAGTAATGGTAAACACACATGCTGCCCAGAGGCGTTTCGCGTATGGGCCTGATGTGAGCGCAACTTGGAGTTCTGTTATGTCAGTATAACACTCGAAGAACTCTAACTGTATACCCGAAAATAGATGTGACTTTCATCTGCTTGTCGTGGGCTGTAACGGTGTGAGAGTGATGGCTCATGCTGGCTTATGTTCGGTGGTGGCTTGTAGGGGTGTCGACACACATGTACCCTTGAGCCTCTGATATGTTGACAATAGTTCAAAAGCGTTTTTATGTGCAATGAGTGTTTGTGTACTACATTATTTCTGTCTGTTTAACCCTTGTGAGTGTGTTGGCAGAGCATTATATATGCATTATTTCAGTTTACGAGCAGTTTTCAGGCCTGCACATCAGTGTACCACATTATTTCGGTGATTTACGAGTAGTTTGCAGGTCTGTATGCTGTGCACTGCATTATTTAGACAATTTACGAGTTGATTTCGTGTCTGCACATCAGAGTACTGCATTATTTACGAGTATTTTGCATGTCTGTGTGCTGTGTAGTGCATTATTTCGGTAATTTAGGAGTTGTTTGCATGTCTGCAGAGCGTTTAACATGCGATATTTCGGTAATTTATGAGTAGTTTGCAGGTCTGTAAGCTGTGTGGTGTGACCCCAAGCATGTGTTTTGTATCAGTGTAGTAAATAAACTATGTGAAATTCGTCCCGAAATAGATTGCTCGAAAATAAATAAAGTACATCTCTTCCTCTCTCCAGCAGCCCAGCAGAGGCTAAGTCATTTTTCCGCCATTTTTCCCCCCCACACCGCCATCTAGGATTACATCAATGGAGGGATGACAGTGCCCTCTGGTGGCAGTACTGTGTACTAGGTCAGGTGGTCTCCAGACCTCATAGTGGACAGACCAGATGGTGGTACTGCCTCAAATTGTCTGAATAAAGAGTGATTGTAAAATAATGACTTATCCATCCTATCCAGCACAGGCCGATTCCTTTTCCCGCCATTTTCCCCCACCCTGAACCGCCATCTTGGTTTATGTCACAGGAGGGATGAAAGTGCCCTCTGGCAGCAGTATATACTAGGTCAGTTGGACTCTGGACTCCATGGTGAACACACTGGACAAAGGTACTGCTTCTAATTGTTTAAATAAGGACTGCATGCAAAATAAAGACTTATGTCCACCACAGGCCGAGTTCTCTTCCTACCAATTCCTAGGAAGAGGGGGCGGTTGGATGACTTTGATTAATGGAGGTAGCCCAAGTGACCTATTTTCCTGCTACTTTCTTCAGTTAGTAGAGGTAGCCATGGTGTGTTGCATTGTCCTGATGGAATTTGAACTTCCTGCCATTTTCTGGCGAAGGGGAGGGGAGAAGGTCAGGTTAGTGGAGGTGGCCCAATTGACCTGTCTTCCTACCATTTGCTTAGGTTAGTTGAAATAACCCAAGTGCCCTTTCTTTCCCACCATTTTCTTACATTAGTGGAGGTAGCCCAATTGACATATCTTCCATCCAAAACTCAAACTTCCCGCCAGGGAGGCGTGGCACTTTCCCACCATCTTGGGTAACGGTATTCGCGTCATCAGGGGACGTCACGGCAGCCACCTTGAATCACGCCAATCACGCAATCAGCTGACGGCACGTTATGTCACGTACTTGCGTCATAATCTGACGTCACGGACACCATCTTGGATGACGCCGTCAGCTGACGTCACGGCCGGCATCTTGGATAATGGTACTTTGGGGCCGCACGAAGGTTGTCCTCTACTCACGAAACACAGGCCAGCTATGTGATCATCGTGTCAGTGAGACTGACGAAGAGCGTAGACAGCATTTGAAGGCAAATCAAATAGAAATTCTTAAGTGCGATCCATTCTGAGTCCGGAACAATGGATAGAATCGAGTTCGACTTGCCCAGTTGGTGCTTAAGCACAAATTAATTTGGAACGTCAACAAAACAGACAACCAGACGTGTGTTATCGGTTGGTGATCATACCTCAGGTGCGTTGCAAAGATTGAACTGATATCAATTCATGTTCATCTGGTGTGTTGCAAACAGTTGATTTCAGTTCATGGTTTATTTCTTTGGAAGAAATATCACCACTGACTGAGGTGTCGAAATATAGGTTGGTGTACGCGCAACACAAGTTAGCTACAAGATCTTCAAGTCAATGAGACTGACAAAGAGGGTAGACAGCATTTGGAGGCAAACCTATCAAGAATTTCTCAAGCGCGAAATACTGTTATGAAAGGTACTATCCTCACAGATCCAGAAGCTCGAAATGTCTCTCTCAAACATTATATACTATTCCCAGTCATGGTTCCATTTGTAATGATAATGAATAAGGTCAGAGAAAGAGAGAAAGAGAGAGAGAGAGAGAGAGAGAGAGAGAGAAAGAGAGAGAGAGAGAGAGAGAGAGAGAGAGAGAAAAGAGGGGGGGGGGGGAGAGATGGACAGGAAAAAGGAAGGAAATGGATACAATGTAGGGGATGAAGGATATGGAGAAAGAAATAAGGGAGGAGCAGATGGGTAGAGAAAGTGTGGGATCAGAGATGTGCAGGGGGAAGGTGATGGACAGAAATAGTGGGGGGAGGAGGGAGCTTGAATCGGTCCTGGAGACATATTCTAACAGCTGGAGTTGTTGAAGTGACCACTCACAATAAGTGGGAAATGCGTATCGGAACAAATTCTCATGGGTCATAAACAGCTGTTGTCAATGCATATTCGCAGGTTGGGAATCTATTTCGTATTGTTTACTACAGCTATAATCAGCAACATAGCTGCATGTCTGAAGGGAGTTTGTATTGTGAAGATACACCATATAAACACAGAATTTTAACCACCAATAATGTATCTAATCGTTCCTTGACGGGCTAAAACTACGATGTAATATTTGTCTCCCTGTGCGGGCTTAAGGGTTGGGACTACGTGACATATGGAAGTTTGCATCACTGCTGGAGGCTTGGTCGGACAGCCAAAGTGGTTAAGGCTACTTCTCGCGATTAGCAGGATATAGGGGATCGAGTACCACTCCAGAACAAGTTCATAGTCGTATAATGTGATTCTATCTCTTCATGAAGATTTTTCGTAAATTTGACAAAAAGTATTCCTGAAATCTACTTTTCAATTGTATCTCTATAACAGAGCTTTTTTTCTTCATTGTTATTTCAATTATTATAAAAATAGGCTGGTGACAGTGGAGAAAACCACAGGCAAAGTTTACATATGTTTAAAAGAGGTTTTAAAATACATAAAAAACATATTGATCGACAATATTTATGATTTTAAAACATTTTAGATGATTTTATATGACACTTAAAGTATAATAACTGATTAGAATGTTAATAAAGCTATGGTGTAATTGTGTAATGATCTTGATCATGATAGAGAAGGACCCTGTAGAACGGCGGGTGGCGACTGTAAGTCAGACAATGGGAGGAATGGGGAGAGGAAATGAGAATATGGTGTGAGGCGGAGCGCTGTGATTATAAAGTTGGAAACTGGAGTATATCTTGGGATGAATTTCATCCTTAGCGAGTGGAAGTTGGTTGAAATTTTACTGGGAGACGATTGATAAGGCATGAAGACGCTTGGAAGGTGGAATGTGGCTGTATTGGCGGAGCTGGATACCTGGACTGCTGGTTAGTGGGATATAGCGGCGCGTTTCAGCGCCCGGCTATTCGGGTGAGTATAAAGAATAAAACAATCTGATTACTAAAATAATTTTTTTGGAAAGTAGTGTCATCTTGCGGAAGAACTAGTAACTTGCCCCTCGAGGAAGACTTGTTGCCACGCAGCTTGCGGTAGTTCCTCTGACCCAGCAGACGCGAGGCACGATGAACCCAGTGAACAGCAGGAGAGACGTCACAGTCAACACACATCACCCAAACGTTCTCGAAAAATATAAGATACCAATTCGGAATGAATTCTGTTTGTTCGTTCAAAGTTGTTTGTGGAGCTCTTTTTTTGAGGATACAAATTTTTAGACCCCATAAGACTTTCTGATATTTTATTAGTATGACCAGATGAAAAGAAAAAAATAAGGCAATGTGCCCACATGAGCGCCATCTATTGGCTTGTACTTGTGTCTTTGAAATTTGTGAGGCATTTATTGACAGAGATACTGAGTGATGTTTTACAAGTTCTGAGTTTTGACGAGTGAGCTTTAATTATTTTAAATATTACTTTTTGGATTTTCATCTTTTGCTGCCTGATAATGTATAACATACACCTCTCTCGTTATGTTTCATAATCTTCATTACAGATCTGATTATGGCAGAACCTATAAACACACATCAAAAAATGTTTTCCATCACCTCGGTTCCGAGAGATCCGGAATCTGTACAGAAAATTAGAATAGAGATCATCATCATCATCATTTAAGACTGATTGTGCCTTTCAGCGTTCAGTCTGGAGCATAGCCCCCCTTATAAAGTTCCTCCATGATCCCCTATTCAGTGCTAACATTGGTGCCTCTTCTGATGTTAAACCTATTACTTCGAAATCATTCTTAACCGAATCCAGGTACCTTCTCCTTGGTCTGCCCCGACTCCTCCTACCCTCTACTGCTGAACCCATGAGTCTCTTGGGTAACCTTGCTTCTCCCATGCGTGTAACATGACCCCACCATCTAAACCTGTTCGCCCTGACTGCTACATCTATAGAGTTCATTCCCAGTTTTTCTTTGATTTCCTCATTATGGACACCCTCCTGCCATTGTTCCCATCTACTAGTACCTGCAATGGTTCATGGTGTGGGTTCCTGTAGTAATGTCCTAGTTCATGAACCATGGGCAACGTATGAGTGGCCAAGTAAGTGGTCCGGACAGTCGGGATACCAGTTACTTTGGAATAAGGCTGGGCATCTCAGACATATTCTGAGTCGTGGTCACCTTTGTGCTCATACGGCAAAGACTACCAAATCCACCGGTTAGTCCCTCAGCCGTTAGGGGTAAAACCCAATGGGACTCGGGGCAAGTAAGGCTAGCAACCTGCTTCCCTGGTACTTTAAATATGATGCTGGCAACAATCAGAGCAAATTAGAATAGAGATCAATATAAAAATCATTTCCGCCCTTTTATTGTTCATGAAAACCAAGCATTGCATGTTGTACCAGTATACAGTGAGACCTTCAGAGGTGGTGGTCCCGATCGCTGTACACACTGGTACCTCTAATACCCAGTAGCACGTCCTCTTGCATTGGTGCATGCCTGTATTCGTTGTGACATACTATCCACAAGTTCATCAAGGCACTGTTGGTCCGGACTGTCCCACTCCTCAATGGCGATTCGGCATAGATCCCTCAGAGTGGTTGGTGCGCCACGTCGTCCATAAACAGCCCTTTTCAATCTATCCCAGGCATGTTCGATAAGCTTTATGTCTGGAGAACACTCTAGTCGAGCGATGTCGTTATCCTGAAGGAAGTCGTTCACAAGATGCGCAAATTGTCGTCCATGAAGACGAATGCTTCGCCAATATGCTGCCAATGTGGTTGCACTATCGGTCGGAGGATGGCATTCACGTACAGCCGTTACGACGCGTTCCATGACCACCAGCGGCAACGTCGACCCCACATAATGCCACCCCAAAACAGCAGGGAACCTGCACCTTGCTGCACTGCTGGACAGTGTGTCTAAGGCGTTCAGCCTGACCAGGTTGCCTCCATACACGTCTCCGACGATTGTCTGGTTGAAGGCATATATGACACTCATCGGCGAAGAGAGCGTGATGCCAATCCTGAGCGGTCCATTCGGCATGTTGTTGGGCCCATTTGTACCACGCTGCATAGTGTTGTGGTTGCAAAGATGCACCTCGCCATGGACATCGGGAGTGAAGTTGCGCATCGTGCAGCCTACTGCACACAGTTTGAGTCGTAGTACGACGTCCTGCGGCTGCAAGAGAAGCATTATTCAACATGGTGGCGTTGCTGACAGGGTTCCTCCGAGCCGTAATCCGTAAGTAGCGGTTATCCACTATAGTAGTAGCCCTTGGGCGGCCTGAGCGAGGCTTGTCACCGACAGTTCCTGTCTCTCTGTATCTCCTCCATGTCCGAACAACATTGCTTTGGTTGACTCCGAGACGCCTCGACAGTTCCCTTGTTGAGAGCCCTTCCTGACACAAAGTAACAATTCGGACGCTATCGAACCGCGGTATTGACCGTCTAGGCTTGCTTGAACTACAGCCAAGACGAGCCGTGTGCCCCCTTCCTGGTGGAATGACTGGAACTGATGGGCCGTCGAACCCCCTCCATCTAATAGGCGCTGCTCATGCATGCTTGTTTTGGGCGGGTTTAGCGACATCTATGAAGAGTCAAAGGGACTATGTCATGATACAATATCCACAGACAACGTCTATCTTCAGCAGTTCTGGGACGTGGGGGTGATGCAAAACTTTCTTTGATGTGTGTACTATGATATGTGACGAAATAAAGGAACAATAAAAATAAAAGTTACTGTACATCGGTATATGGAGGCCTAACGTATGGAGTTATTTATTTTAGTTTATATTCTCCACACTTTAGTTTTTTACGCTTTTCAACAACAAAAATCTGATTTTTTTACCTGTATGAAATAACGTTCATATTTACGAGATGAGAGAAAGAAATATGTTGATATAAAATAGATTATTACATGTCAGTTCAGTTTTTTTAACAAAATGAAACGATTATTTCCAGCACATTAACTCAGTCTGTGAGAGATGTTTGCAATAAACATTATGACGTTCATTTATAAGCGTTCGCCAACAAATATAAATCCACTTAAGTTGAATGTTAATTTCTGTAAGACGACCAACTTCGTAATTTTTTGCCTATAAGCACGTCTTATGTTTATTATTCATTCTTTATCCATCACATACTCACTGTACAGTATTGTTTGGAGTACTGCTAATGCCTGATTGTTGACACTCTTGACAGTTTATTCAAATTACTCAGTTACGCAGCTATGTGTCTCAATATCATCCTTTCCCTATTACTTCTGATTCACATTAACTGTGCTACAAAATCTCTGCACTGTTCCATGACTTAATATAGGTCATTTCGGCAATGGCATAATCATCACAGAGCGCTGAAAGACAAAAACTATTACAACAGTCAATAACGATTTTTACCTTCACCTGTGTTAAAGGTAGTCTACTGATAGTTGGAATTCAACTTCTTACCCGGCCATCCTGTTTTACTGCGTATATTGTTTCTCTTAATCAGTTTAAATGAATGTCAGGTCGACTCTTTCATCAAGGCCATGGAATATTTATTCCGCGATAAACAATAATTACTTCCGGCTGATCGATTCTAAAAAAGTAGAATGCCCTGATTGTCCTCTATTATGGAAGTTATTAGTTGTACATCTCAAGCAGTTATAACCTAATTAGACAGCCACCCTACACTTTATTCGACAATTAAGCCGTGTTTCAGAAAACATCCTATACTTCTCCTACAGGTCTTCATTGAGTGCCCCTAACACACGTTTTGTTCCATTAACTTTGCCTGTTTGTATAATCTTAATTTATAGATGCCCCCATGGTACTTCTCTAGCGATCACGACCGGTTAGGCATTAATCAGTCAGCTATTACAAAATCTCAATAGATCTCCCTCCTTATTTCATCATAAACTCTCAACGTATACAGAATCATTTATCATTCGTAGAAAAGCAATTATTTACTCTAATACGTCTTGTGCACGTGTACTGTTATCCTTGTGAGGAATGTTACGGTATTGGTCTCACTGCCTTAACTGGGTTATTTATTTCTACTGTATTTTAGCTTTGCGTTGTCTGTTTGTTCGTTTGTTATATGCGTGGAAGAACAGAGAAAAAAACTGCTTGTAAACAACACTGTTCAGTAAAATTATTTGCAGAAATTTTCTCCATTTTGTTCCTCATTTATGTAGACTTCATAAATGGCAAAAACAAATTTGAAAAGAGTGAGATAACTTACGTCACTACATGCTATTCATCGTCATTTGATCGTAATCAAACATGTACTGATATCTTGAGGGGGAGTCTCTCTTGTTTCCTCAAAATATTTAATGTTTGTTTACATGACGTATGAATGAGGGTTGTGGTTTATTGTGAAACTAGCCAAGTATCCGGCATCGCCCAGGTACGTATTTATTCCAGTCTTCTATTAGTCCATTTCCTCCTTCCCCCTCTCTCTGTCAACCTCTTCCTATTGCTCTCTCTGCCATCGGATTCCCCCCATCTCTCTCTCTCTCTCTCTCTCTCACACACACACACACACACACACACACACACACACACACACACACACACACACACACACACACACAGCCAACAGGAGACTGGTGGCTCTAAACCACCTCCCCCCCCCCCTCCACAATATTTCTTTCCAGATCGTAACTGATATGTGTACCAGATTTTGCTGAAATCGTTTCAGGGGTTTAGGACGAGCTTCTTACCTATAGTTTTGCCTACGTACGCAAATGTGAAATATATTTCACAAATGCTTAACATATTTCAATGTGTACACATATTTCATCTGTTATCTCCAGTGAATTTCAGCCTGCAATTTCATTTTCACGCAGTCAATGTTTATGTCATCGTATCTCTTGAACTATATGTCGTACAATGATATAATTTTGTAGGTACATCGAGTGATATATGTGGCTACTACCTGCAAAATGTGTTTCGAATATATTTAGTATTAAGAAAGTAATAAATGAAAGAGTCGTACTACATGCGGCAGTTTTACTGCATGAAGAGTGAAAATGTAGTAAGTTGGGGTTGTCAGTGAGAAAAAAAAATCATAAAGGTTTGAAATTATATGTAAACTTCGTTGCAAGTCACTAAGTGCTCTCATTTTCAAATACTGGATGAATAAAGTATGGGTATCATGTCGTGGCCTAAACTGCTTTTTCATCTAACCTCCACCCGTTTGATAGGTGATTCTTATCCCCCACAGCGATTCTTCCCAGACAGTAAGTGGTATTTGTATAAAGTTTGGTTGAAATCGGTTCAGTCGTTTAGTCGGAGATGTGGAACATACACATGTAAGTACATTTTTATAGCGTGTATTTATAAGGATGTAGTGATGTACTTGCATATTTATGGAGGTTCGAAATCTCGATCACGGGAACTAGGAAAACCGCATTCACGTCTGTCAGCCAATTCGGCCACAGAAGAGATTATGTCCGTGAAAATACATAATTTACAGGTAAAATTTAAAGATTTATTTTTGCTTACATTTTTTAATATTTAACATCTATTATCTCTAAATTTAGTTAATAATAAAAGAGAACTATTCAGTTTTTGCAAACGTAGAAGGTAACCATCTTCACAGTTTTCGTATGTAGACCCAGTCAACTACCAGGTTAGACTGTTTTCGCAATCATTACGAAAACTGGATAACACTTTACCATTAAATCAGAATAGCTGTGGCTTCGAGATGTAAACCTCATCTCGGTGTTCCACAACTAATTGTACAATATCGGCAGATGAATGGAATGTGTACGCATCTCATTCAGTGTAAATAAAGGAGTGTCACATTTTGGCAGCGAAGTGTGTCTTTAAGCGCCAAGTCGCCAAGGTTTCCTTTATTCACTTGAACAGAGCAACTATCCATTACGAAATGTGAGAATTGCATCTTAAGTGTAACTGTTTTGAAAAGATGAATCGTATGAGATCATATGGTATGTAGTGTCACGGTTTTGTTTTTGAGGTCGATGAAAGAAAGAGACCGGAGAAATTCAGTGCCAGCACATCAAACACGCCTTCAGGCCTCTATGCCAATTTTCATTCAATGCTTTCGTATGGCATCATATTTTGGGGTAAGGCATCATTAAGGAAAATAGTATTCATTGCACAAAAACGTGTAATTAGAGCAATAGCTGGAGCACAGCCAAGGTAATCTTGCAAAAATTTATTTAAGGAACTACAGATATTCACCTATGAAATTTGTTATTAATAATTTATTTCAATTCAAAAGTAATAGCAATCTGTATAGCTTTAACACTAGGAGAAAAGCTGATCACTACTTTGGGTTAAATCCAACTTTAGATCAGAAAGGGGTGACTTGTGCTGCCACAAAAATCTTTGGTCACATATCAAATAGCAACAAAAGTCTGACAGATAGCCAAGCAACATTTAAAAAGAAAAGAATTTCTGAATGGCAATTCCTTTTACTCAGTTGATGATTTTTTAGATATTAATTAGTAAACTTACAACTAAAAAGAACTTGAATTATGGCATGTAAAGAAACATTTTCTTTAACTGACACGTTTCGCAATATTACGACGTGTCGTGTCTATTATCTATGGAACAAGTTTTAATGTAATCTAATGTAATGTAGCAGCAATGGGGCGACCCAGCTTAACGCCTCCATTCTAAGGAAGAGCCAACATCAACACTGTTACATACTCTACTGCGAATAGATTTGGGATTTAATCGAGATCACTGGTAAACAGCCTGGTGAGCAGGCGCGTCAGTCATCGTCTCTCTTCTTTTTGTCACCCATAGCCTGGTGACAAAAATTTATGCTATTACCAGGGCTAGAAACGGCAACCATTGGGTCCCAATACCCATCGCTACTAACCACAACTATAAGAGGCGAATGTACTCAAGTATAAGTTTCGTGTTGGAACTACAGAACCTCATCACATCATAGGTATCATAAGCATAAATCTTCTTTGTCGCAGTACCGAAGTAAAGGTGAAGCAGCTGGTCATTCTATTTAAAATTTTTCGTTGAAGTAGGCCTACTTACCAGTGCAGACTCATCTTCTGGTGCGTATGCTCTCAGTTTACTGTAGTATTGAAAGCGATTATATGTCATTGAGTTCATCTCGTCTGGTAGCCCATTCCTAAATTTTTCGTACGTGTTCCCATGGTAGAAAGGTGGTCTTCTGAAAAACAAACGTTATGTCATGTGTTAACGTAACATTAAAATGACCATGCATTTCGCTTTAGCGACTACCACACACAAGAAAACAGCATCTGATAATAACGGCTCTTATGTTATTACTCCGCCGCCTCTACTTAACACTTTCGACTAATATCTACATTTAAAATGTATATGTACAGTAATTTAGTGTAGAAAATATTATCACTGTTTGATTTCAGTGCATTTATTTGCAAACCTACAACTTCATCTTCAAACCTGTCAAATTTCAACACTTATTTCCCTACTCTCTTGATGTTTCCTGGAATATTCGGTCTATATAATGACAGTGTTCATCGGAGGTGAGGGTATCATCTGGAGTGCCCCAGGGAAGTGCGGTAGGTGCGCTGTTTTCTATCTACATAAATGATCTTTTGGATAGGGTGGATAGCAATGTGCGGCTGTTTGCTGATGATGCTGTGGAGTACGGGAAGGTGTCGTCGTTGAGTGACTGTAGGAGGATACAAGATTACTTGGACAGGATTTGTGATTGGTGTAAAGAATGACAGCTAACTCTAAATATAGATAAATGTAAATTAATGCAGATGAATAGGAAAAAGAATCCTGTAATGTTTGAATACTCCATTAGTAGTGTAGCGCTCGACACAGTCACGTCGATTAAATATTTGGACGTAACACTGCAGAGCGATATGAAGTGGGACAAGCATGTAATGACAGTTGTGGGGGAGGCGGATAGTCGTCTTCGGTTCATTGGTAGAATTTTGGGAAGAGGTGGTTCATCTGTAAAGGAGACCGCTTATAAAACACTAATATGACCTATTCTTGAGTACTGCTCGAGCGTTTGGGATCCCTATCAGGTCGGATTGAGGGAGGACATAGAAGCAATTCAGAGGCGCGCTGCTAGATTTGTTACTGGTAGGTTTGATCATCACGCGAGTGTTACGGAAGTGCTTCAGGAACTCGGGTGGGAGTCTCTAGAGGAAAGGAGGCGTTCTTTTCGTGAATCGCTACTGAGGAAATTTAGAGATCCAGCATTTGAGGCTGACTGCAGTGCAATTTTACTGCCGCCAACTTACATTTCGCGGAAAGACCACGAAGATAAGAGAGATTAGGGCTCGTACAGGGGCATATAGGCAGTCATTTTTCCCTCGTTCTGTTTGGGAGTGGAACAGGGAGAGAAGATGCTAGTTGTGGTACGAGGTACCCTCCGCCACGCACCGTATGGTGGATTGCGGAGTATGTATGTAAATGTAGATATCACCACATGTACTGGACCAACTGTTCAGCCTGTGAGAAATCGACCATTGTCGAATGTCAAATAACATTCACTTTATATCAGGGACGTGCGAGGGCCATGCAGATGGAATCATTTGGCATTTGTTTCTATATAATGACAGAGGAGACCACGCGAAGGGGACTTTGCTATCAGTACATCAGCAGAACCGGCGCATCTCTTAGCCGCCTGAACGCGTTAATGAGATCCCATACAGATCGTGAAATTTAGCTTGCAACATTAAACTGAAGTTTCAATTAGTAATAGGTAACAGCAACATTTAGGTGTCAAGCGACAGCTATTAACGACTCGAACTCCAATAAACTCAGAACAATACGAAAGTGGCTATGTAATGGCATACATTGTATTTTCAGAAATGCTTTCTGTTCAGTGGGGAAACTGCGCGAATCAGTGAGGCGTGGAAATCGCTTTGCTTAGCTGTTAGATGATTATAGACTTTATTAAAATTCAGTAAACCAGTCTCGACTGCAACAGATCTTTATTTTGGTTGGCAGCCGGTTTCGATCTAAAATATAGACGATCTTCATGCACTGCAGCACAACATTAATACATGTTCAGAGGGACGTCTAAACGAAGAGATGGTTACATGGCTAGAAACGTCTACAATACAAGCTACATTAATAACAAAATGAGATGTTATACCCATGATCGCGGTTCGCGGACGTGGATGGAGCAAGATCCGCAAGGACGTCACCTGCTAAGTGAAGTTCCATTACTCAAGAATATATACTGTAAGCCCCGTCCATCGCATACGGCGTTACGTCATTGACAATCAATCAAGTACTCATTGCGTGAGGTGTATTACATTAAATGATATAGTAGAAATTTAGAAGAAAAATACGTATAAAATACGTACGAAAATTATGTACATATAGTTCACAACAAATTCTATTATAATGTATTTAAAATAAGGAAAAACACAGTAAAAGGCTTGATTTGATCGGTTTTATACGTAGACTGCCCTCTATGGGCGTTTATGTGAACTCATTTACATTATTGTTGTTGTTGTGGTCTTCAGTCCTGTGACTGGTTTGAAGCAGCTCTCCATGCTACCCTATCCTGTGCAAGTTTCTTCATCTCCCAGTACCTACTGCAACCTACATCCTTCTGAATCTGCTTAGTGTATTCATCTCTTGGTCTCCCTCTACGATTTTTACCCTCCGCACTGCCCTCCAATGCTAAATTTGTGATCCCTTGATGCCTCAGAACATGTCCTACCAACTGGTCCCTTCTTCTCGTCAAGTTGTGCCACAAACTCCTCTTCTCCCCAATTCTATTCAATACCTCCTCATTAGTTATGTGATCTACCCTTCTAATCTTCAGCATTCTTCTGTAGCACCACATTTCGAAAGCTTCTATTCTCTTCCTGTCCAAACTATTTATCGTCCATGTTTAACTTCCGTACATGGCTACACTCCATACAAATACTTTCAGAAACGACTTCCTGACACTTAAATCTATACTCGATGTTAACAAATTTCTCTTCTTCAGAAACACTTTCCTTGCAAATTGCCAGTCTACATTTTATATCCTCTCTACTTCGACCATTATCAGTTATTTTGCTCCCCAAATAACAAAACTCCTTTACTACTTTAAGTGTCTCATTTCCTAATCTAATTCCCTCAGCATCACCCGACTTAATTCGACTACATTCCACTATCCTCGTTTTGCTTTTGTTGATGTTCGTCTTATATCCTCCTTTCAAGACACTGTCCATTCCGTTCAACTGCTCTTCCAAGTCCTTTGCTGTCTCTGACCAGACGTAGCAGAAATGGCTGTGTTGGTTACTATAGCAATAGCTTGCCGGTATCGATAGTGCTGCACCACGAATAAGTATAGGCATGAATTTGGGAAATTCTTGTTAACTTCGCACAGCTATGGCTGGAAGGCAGTAGTTAAGGGACCAATTGGCCCATCGGATGGCAGGCGCGGGCAGTGCTGATATTTTGCAACCGCGTCTGCGAGGCAGGTTTACAACATTGCGGGCACTATATGCAAATATGAAGTAATCAGGGCAACACAGGACACCGACGTGCTGTGAAAAGCCCATACGTTGCAGTTACAATAGCGCCTAATAGGCTGTGTGTAGGGGCCGAAGCGGACTGAGGAAAGTTGACGTTGTAATTATCAAAGAGTACTCCACTTTTCCCCTCCAGAGGAACTACGTCAGAAGCGTACAGAAAAGACGTATTGAAAGGGTACAGTACTGCCCAACATAGAAAAGATGTACAAAAACATACTTTGTTGTTCTCGTCAGAACAGAGTTTTTGTAGAATAACACCATTTTATTTAATACACCGAAGCCTAATACCAATGTAGGAAAGAAGGGCAATTTGTATGTTTAATTATTCAGATGTGAACTTCCTTAAAATAGATCCCTGAATCCAGTTTGGAGCCGGCCGGGATGGCCGAGCGGTTCTACGACTAGGCGCTACAGTCTGGAACCGCGAGACCGCTACGGTCGCAGGTTCTAATCCTGCCTCAAGCATGGATATGTGTGATGTCCTTAGGTTAGTTAGGTCTAAATAGTTCTAAGTTCTAGGGGACTGATGACCTTAGAAGTTAAGTTCCATAGTGCTCAGAGCCAATCCAGTTTGGTAATGTTTTTGAATTGAATGAATGGCTGGTCGTCTGCTGACCACAGATAGTGAAGGTAGATTATATAATCATCTTTGAGAAAGTTCTCTGGTCACCTTTGGCTGAACCAAAGAGAGGAAGTATACCAGAGCACCAGAAGGCCTGGAATGTGGCTGACCAATACCGTGGCATGGTCCTCCCCCACTTCTGCGGAAGCGCTGGATGACCAGATGAACGGCCATGTTTCAGCACTCTGTCGCTGGTTCCTGAGCTGTGAAAACGTGCTCTATGTGTGCTCCAGAAAAACAAAGTTAAATGGAAATGGTATGCATGTAGAATATTTAGGAGTAGATGACCTAATAATTTCTCTTTTCAGAAACTTTTGGTGGGAGGCTGATGTAAATTGTCCTGAAAAAGATAGGCAGGTAAAAATTCATGGGGAACATAGGATTCTTCGGAAGTGACAAAGAAACCACGTGTTGTAGTCATAAGACGAAATATTAGCGTGTGGTAGTATTAAGATGAAATACTTGCGTGTGTAAATCGAAGATGAAAATAATTAAGATTTCCATGTGCAGAACTCGAATTAGAGGCAAGCACTTCCACGTGGTGGGTACAGTGTGAGTCTCAACCTGATTATGAGACAATAAAAAGAATTAGAAGTGCTTTTCCCAGCATTCAGTCGAGGATCCGTGTGTGAAATAAATAAGATACTAAAACTTCCATTATGAGATTCATTCGTGTGACGCCAGCTTGATATTCAAATACTCTGAGAGTGAATTAAGGTGAGTTTGCCATCTACCCGGCAACTCCATGAGGGTTGCATTGCACAGGGAGATGTGCATAAATCCTCCAGAGTTTGTGGTAGGAAAATTATTACGTGGGTCAGTGACGTGTGAATCTGGGATGGCTATTGTTTGATGTGGGAAAGCAGAACGAGTAGAAAACTAAACATTTTGTTTTTAGAGATGTGTTTTATACTGTCAGTGTGATTTATTATGTGTATGTAATCTGTGTGATTTGCATGAGACAGTAGCGAATTTAGTGGGTCAAGCATGATTTTTCACAGTACAGCACGAAAGTCGGTAAAATCGTTATGTTGCTAATGAATGAGATTACGAGAGTGTCGGAGAGAATGAAGTAGCAAAAGATTCCTTGCCAATCCAGAAAGTGCACAGCAGCAATAGACAGAAACATTATGAGATCATAGAATAGTAAAATGCTTATGTTACATCATGTCCATTGGGTGGACAATCACTTGTTTTACTATTGTGTTTAAGTGTAATGCAAGAAATTTTGCAACATTAGCATGAAAGAATTTATTGTAATAAAAGAGGACATATATGAGACAAGTAGTGGTGTTGATTATTGAGTTGTGGACATAACCTCCATTTTCTTGCTGGGTTGTCCAAGCTCTGGATAAAATATATACGACAGGAAGGAAATGTGGCCTTGCCAGGGTGGAGTGAGTCCATCAGAAATGTACAATAGCTCTTAGTCAGATGCGTTATCCATTCCGTTGCATTAAAAAGTAAGGACGAGAATAAATTATAGCTTAGCTGAAAGGCACTAGGGCTCATATTTCACGCATAGTTGCAGTGGGTTCGATAATCGTGAAAATATTTCTCATGTACGAATAATAATCGCACTCACTTGGCAAGCCACTCATATGGTAGGCCTGACTATTAGATGTCACAGAATGGGGTAGGAACCTCCCAGTATAAATAAGCGAGGCCGGAGGCTCAAATGTGGGCAGTCGTGTCGCCATCCTGTCTGCGTATAGAATCGGAGAGAATAACGATTGTTTAAGTTTTAGGCCAACCACGACGACCTTCTGGTGATGGATATCGGCGGCCAACTGGCCCGCTAAAGCTACCTCCAACCTCCACTGCACTGACGCGTCATTGATGTGGCGGGGCGCGTTGCACGTTGGAGCTACACCGGCGCGAGAAACTAGAGGACTGCGGATTGCAAATTGCCGCCCACAGGGGCGCGAACTCGCGGCCTGCCGGGTGCAGAGCTGTCTGTGGGCACTGAATAAGCTGTTCTGGGCGGACGGCCAGAGCTGCTAAGGCTCAGTACAACGACGGCGGTCAGTTTCTTCCCTTCGGCGCTCTACATGGGGTCCACGAGTCGCGCTTGAGGTAGCAGTCAGCCGTGTTCTGGGCGCCACTTAGCCGTGGTGAGACTAGGTTTATGGGCAACCGAACGCCAACGCAGCAGATTCCAGTGTTCGCATTGGCCTTGACCCACACACGCTGCGCGGCTCCATCGCCGAGTTTAGCGCGAGGCCGGCTGTGTACCTTCGATGTAATGAAGTCAATGACACATTTGCCTGTGTTTCTCTGCACGATTCGGCTTGAGTCATCCCTCCCTCCCAAACCATACCTCTCGGTCGTTCTGACGTATTACAACCCCTGATCTCAGAGGGTTGAAACAATTTGGTGTCAGAAAGTGGTTGTTTCGCTTTCCAGCACAATCTGTTGCGTCGTAAAACGTTCGTCCATGTCCACCACTATGTTTTGGTGAGAGAGTTGGTTCTGGCGACTGCTAAGTGAGGCAGTGGCACTTGACGTAGGTACCAGCTCAATACAATGTGGTGTGGTGAGTCTAAATTTTATTTATATTATTTTTTTTTTTTTTTTTTTTTGTCACAACGGAGGGGTATCTGTTGAGAGGCCAGACAAACGTGTGGTTCCTGAAGAGGGGCAGCAGCCTTTTCAATAGTTGCAGGGGCAACAGTCTGGATGATTGACTGATCTGGCCTTGCAACACTAACCAAAACGGCCTTGCTGTGCTGGTACTGCAAACGGCTGAAAGCAAGGAGAAACTACAGCCGTAATTTTTCCCGAGGGCATGCAGCTTTACTGTATGGTTAAATGATGATGGCGTCCTCTTGGGTAAAATATTCCGGAGGTAAAATA
Source organism: Schistocerca piceifrons (assembly GCF_021461385.2). NCBI lineage: Eukaryota > Metazoa > Arthropoda > Insecta > Orthoptera > Acrididae > Schistocerca > Schistocerca piceifrons. The sequence goes on along the minus strand of NC_060149.1, from coordinate 93,256,134 downwards.
GTCCCCCATTAGGATCTCCGGGGGGGGACTACCAAGATGACGTCGTTATCAGGAGAAAGAAAACTGGCGTTCTACGGATCGGAGCGTGGAATGTCAGATCCCTTAATCGAGCAGGTAGGTTAGAAAATTTAAAAAGGGAAATCGATAGGTTGAAGTTAGATATAGTGGGAATTAGTGAAGTTCGGTGGCAGGAGGAACAAGACTTTTGGTCAGGTGAGTACAGGGTTATAAATACAAAATCAAATAGGGGTAATGCAGGAGTAGGTTTAATAATGAATAAAAAAATAGGAGTGCGGGTAAGCTACTACCAACAGCATAGTGAACGCATTATTGTGGCCAAGATAGACACGAAGCCCATGCCTACTACAGTAGTACAAGTTTATATGCCAACTAGCTCTGCAGATGATGAAGACATTGATGAAATGTATGACGAGATAAAAGAAATTATTCAGGTAGTGAAGGGAGACGAAAATTTAATAGTCATGGGTGACTGGAATTCGAGAGTAGGAAAAGGGAGAGAAGGAAACATAGTGGGTGAATATGGATTGGGGGAGAGAAATGAAAGAGGAAGCCGTCTGGTAGAATTTTGCACAGAGCATAACTTAATCATAGCTAACACTTGGTTCAAGAATCATAAAAGAAGGTTGTATACATGGAAGAACTCTGGAGATACTAGAAGGTATCAGATAGATTATATAATGGTAAGGCAGAGATTTAGGAACCAGGTTTTAAATTGTAAGACATTTACAGGGGCAGATGTGGACTCTGACCGCAATCTATTGGTTATGAACTGTAGATTAAAACTGAAGAAACTGCAAAAAGGTGGGAATTTAAGGAGATGGGACCTGGATAAACTGACTAAACCAGAGGTTGTACAGAGTTTCAGGGACAGCATAAGGGAACAATTGACAGGAATGGGGGAAAGAAATACAGTAGATGAAGAATGGGTAGCTCTGAGGGATGAAGTAGTGAAGGCAGCAGAGGATCAAGTAGGTAAAAAGACGAGGGCTAGTAGAAGTCCTTGGGTAACAGAAGAAATATTGAATTTAATTGAGGAAAGGAGAAAATATAAAAACGCAATAAATGAAGCAGGCAAAAGGGAATACAAACGTCTCAAAAATGAGATCGACAGGAAGTGCAAAATGGCTAAGCAGGGATGGCTAGAGGACAAATGTAAGGATGTAGAGGTTTATCTCACTAGGGGTAAGATAGATACTGCCTACAGGAAAATTAAAGAGACCTTTGGAGAAAAGAGAGCCACTTGTATGAATATCAAGAGCTCAGATGGAAACCCAGCTCTAAGCAAAGAAGGGAAAGCAGAAAGGTGGAAGGAGTATATAGAGGGTCTATACAAGGGCGATGTACTTGAGGACAATATTATGGAAATGGAAGAGGATGTAGATGAAGATGAAATGGGAGATACGATACTGCGTGAAGAGTTTGACAGAGCACTGAAAGACCTGAGTCGAAACAAGGCCCCCGGAGTAGACAATATTCCATTGGAACTACTGAAGGCCGTGGGAGAGCCAGTCCTGACAAAACTCTACCATCTGGTGAGCAAGATGTATGAAACAGGCGAAATACCCTCAGACTTCAAGATGAATATTATAATTCCAATCCCAAAGAAAGCAGGTGTTGACAGATGTGAAAATTACCGAATTATCAGTTTAATAAGTCACAGCTGCAAAATACTAACGCGAATTCTTTACAGAAGAATGGAAAAACTGGTAGAAGCCGACCTCGGGGAAGATCAGTTTGGATTCCTCAGAAATGTTGGAACACGTGAGGCAATACTGACCCTACGACTTATCTTAGAAAATAGATTAAGGAAAGGCAAACCTACATTTCTAGCATTTGTAGACTTAGAAAAAGCTTTTGACAATGCTGACTGGAATACTCTCTTTCAAATTCTAAAGGTGGCAGGGGTAAAATACAGGGAGCGAAAGGCTATTTACCATTTGTACAGAAACCAGATGGCAGTAATAAGAGTCATTGGACATGAAAGGGAAGCAGTGGTTTGGAAGGGAGTGAGACAGGGTGGTAGCCTCTCCCCGATGTTATTCAGTCTGTATATTGAACAAGCAGTAAAGTAAACAAAAGAAAAATTCGGAGTTGGTATTAAAATCCATGGAGAAGAAATAAAAACTAGGTTGCAGTAATTACTGGGAGATGATGAAGCTTGCACAGGATAGAGTAGCATGGAGAGCTGCATCAAACCAGTCTCAGGACTGAAGACAACAACAACAACAACATTTTTTATGTTTGTTCTCGTTGTCAGCGTTAGTTGTGTTAGCTACGGTACAAGATGTTTAGAGTTACTGTTGTGAAGCCACAGGAACCTGTGGACTTATCTTTGATTAGAATTAATGGTTTGCGTGATAATGTAGTGCTAGTGAGATGTCCATTTTGTAGTTTTTCTGTGCACAAGTTACTGTGTACCAGAGGTTTAGCAGCTGTTAGTACTGTATTTAGGTGTACTTGTCATCTGTCTGGTAGTTGTACTGAGTGTAGGTGGGCGATTGTTAGCCGGAGGAATTAATCTGTGTTTACATTTTTTTGTGTAGAGTTGAACGGGAGTATGTGTTTTGCCACGTTTAAAAAAAATCGGTAGCATTTAGGTGGAAGTAGAGTACGCAAAATGGTGTAAACCCGTGCTACTGCCGCAGATGCAGTTGCTGCTATAATTCGGCTAGTGCAAGCGAGAGTACGCGAAAGAACTTGCCCCCCCCCCTTCTAACAGCCGTGTACCGCAGGTCTCTAGAGGAACGGAATGTTCCAAATGATTGGAAATGAGCACAGGTAGTCCCAGTCTTCAAGAAGGGTCGTCGAGGCCGGCCGAAGTGGCCGCGCGGTTCTGGCGCTGCAGTCTGGAACCGCGAGACCGCTACGGTCGCAGGTTCGAATCCTGCCTCGGGCATGGATGTGTGTGATGTCCTTAGGTTAGTTAGGTTTAACTAGTTCTAAGTTCTAGGGGACTAATGACCTCAGCAATTGAGTCCCATAGTGCTCAGAGCCATTTGAACCATTTTTGAAGGGTCGTCGAGCAGATGCGAAAAACTATAGACCTATATCTCTGACATCGATCTGTTGTTGAATTTTGGAACATGTTTTCTGCTCGCGTATCATGTCATTTCTGGAAACCCAGAATCTACTCTGTAGGAATCAACATGGATTCCGGAAACAGCGATCGTGTGAGACCCAACTCGCTTTATTTGTTCATGAGACCCAGAAAATGTTAGATACAGGCTCCCAGGTAGATGCCATTTTACTTGACTTGACTTTACTGGAAGGCGTTCGATACAGTTCCGCACTGTCGCCTGATAAACAAAGTAAGAGCCTACGGAATATCAGACCAGCTCTGTGGCTGGATTGAAGAGTTTTTAGCAAACAGAACACAGCATGTTGTCTCAAAGAAGAGACGTCTACAGACGTTAAAGTAACCTCTGGCGTGCCACAGGGGAGTGTTATGGGACCATTGCTTTTCACAATATCTATAAATGACCTAGTAGATAGTGTCGGAAGTTCCATGCGGCTTTTCGCGGATGATGCTGTAGTATACAGAGACGTTGCACCATTACAAAATTGCAGCGAAATGCAGGAAGATCAGCAGCGGATAGGCACTTGGTGCAGGGAGTGGCAACTGACCCTTAACATAGACAAATGTAATGTATTGCGAATACATTGAAAGAAGGATCCTTTATTGTATGATTATATGATACCGGAACAAACACTGGTAACAGTTACTTCTGTAAAATATCTGGGAGTATGCATGCGGAACGATTTGAAATGGAATGATCATATAAAATTAATTGTTGGTAAGGCGGGTGCCAGGTTGAGATTCATTGGGAGAGTCCTTAGAAAATGTAGTCCATCAACAAAGGAGGTGGCTTACAAAACACTCGTTCGACCTATACTTGAGTATTGCTCATCAGTGTGGGATCCGTACCAGGTCGGGTTGACAGAGGAGATAGAGAGGATTCAAAGAAGAGCGGCGCGTTTCGTCACAGGGTTATTTGGAAATCGTGGTAGAGTTACGGAGATGTTTAGCAAACTCAGGTGGCAGATTCTGCAAGAGAGGCGCTCTGCATCGCGGTGTAGCTTGCTCGCCAGGTTTCGAGAGGGTGCGTTTCTGGATGAGGTATCGAATATATTGCTTCCCCCTACTTATACCTCCCGAGGAGATCACGAATGTAAAATTAGAGAGATTTGAGCGCGCACGGAGGCTTTCTGGCAGTCGTTCTTCCCGCGAACCATACGCGACTGGAACAGGAAAGGGAGGTAATGACAGTGGCACGTAAAGTGCCCTCCGCCACACACCGTTGGGTGGCTTGCGGAGTATAAATGCAGATGTAGATGTAGAACAGAGCAGTTTGAGCGCACGAAGGAGAGAAATTTCGAACTTAATCGCGAGTTAGAGGCTTAAAGGAGAGTCATGATCAGTCGCTATCAGAGTCTCGGGAAAAGAAGTCTGGACTGAGAGTGCATTCTGTTCTGTATAACCCGGCAGTGGTCGCACTGAGTAATCTCTTCTCCGGCAAGGCAACGGAGGACGTGACAGTTTTCCTTAAGGATAAAAAAAATGTTCAAATGTGTGTGAAATCTTATGGGACTTAACTGCTAAGACCATCAGTCCCTAAGCTTACACACTACTTAACCTAAATTATCCTAAAGACCACACACACCCACTCCCGAGGGAGGACTCGAACCTCCAGCGGGACCAGCAGCACAGTCCATGACTGCAAAGCCTTAGATCGCTCGCGTTAAGGATATTAGGGACGCTGCGGGAGCACATAGGTGGTCAGATGAAGTAGGCTAACCTTGTATGTTGCTAATATGCGTCTGGCAGGCGACGCCAAAGCATATGTTGCCTACCACGAGATATTGAGTAAAGTACAAACATTCCAGGAGTGGCTCACGGAATTGTGCGAGTGATACCAAAAGCAGAACAGTGTGGGAGGAATTTAGTACATTGTCTATCAGCGCGGCGAGTCTGTGAAAGCGTTCTCGGATAGAATCCATAATCTAAACGGAAACAAATATGTACAGACCCAGAATACAGAAGCTAATAAGGTATTGTTACAGGAGGCACAAAATAGAGCGTTAGATGTTTTTTTACGTGGTGTACCCACTGAAATGTTACGGAGGACACGGATGGAGAACCCAGAGGACTTGCAGTCAGCTCTTATAGAGGACGTGGATATGGCCAAAAAGAGGAGAGTGGACCATCGCGTGTTCCCTTCTGAAGTCAAGTGTTATAGAAGTAGTAGGGAGGACCATGTAAGGAAACAGTGTAAGAAGCCACAGTTCTTTATGTGTGGCATAGTGGGCCACCGGGCATTTGAGTGTAGCGGTACGAAGGGTAGAAAGCACCGGCAAGGGAAGCAGCCGTTAAACGAAAATGGGATTGCTTCAGCCGTTGGAAGGCAGTCTTAGTAGACTGTAACACAGCACAAGTTAGTGGACACACAGAATGTAGCTTGGTGGGCTAAGTGGTTGGCAGCAAACAGAGATTTTTGACGAACACAGGTGCGAATGTGTCAGCTATCAGTCTGGACCTCGTGGGAAAGAGGAGACTGGGGCACATTTGTGACATTTTGTTCTTTGTGTTTAATGAAAGTGTGAAAGCAGTGGAGGCAATTCGAAACACTTGTGCCGTGTGTAGAGTGAGAGCTGTCGAGAAAGTCAAGTTGTATCGTTTCAAATACGATCGTTTTGAGATAAATTAATCGCCACATTCAGGATGACAAACACGCGTCGATGAAGGACTTTTCTGCGATTTACTACTATGGTTAATGACAGTGTATGCAGTAAGTGGCAACTGTGGCGACCAGTTAACCTTTGTGCAACACTTGCTTTCAGTAGTCATATTGATGCCAAAAGGAAGGAAGAAGGATTACGGTGCGAACTGTCGTCGAGAACGAGATTAGACGCGAAGCAGAATTTCGAACTGGGAAGGATGGGCAATCCCGGCATTTGCCGTAATACATTTAAGAAGGTCACCGTAAACCTAAATCAGTACGATCTGATGGAAATTTGAAGTACCGTATGGTAACATCATAAGAAGAAAATAGTGGGTAAGTCATAACACATATTATCTCAAACGATCGTCTGCATACTCCACAAAATGTATTGTTATTGACATACGTCTGGTGCCACAAAGGAAGTGTTTTGTGCTACGAAATGCTTCACAGGGATGTGTCCATTGCAGTTGTTGCCAAGAAATGAGATGCCTTGCAGTCACAGAGTAACAAATGCTACCTTCCTTTTCTCTCTGCCCTAAGATAAAAACAACTGTGGCATACGTCTAAGTAAGGAATACTTTGCAAGCTTTTCGTTCTTTTAATTTACACTTCTGTACTCTTATCCATTCCCAGATCCCTCCCTCCTTCCTGCTACCCCTCGCTTGACATCTGCATCCACATCTACAAGAATACTCTGCAATTCGCAATTAAGTTCTTGGCAGGGTGTTGCTTGAACCACCGTCACATTATTTCTCTACCGTTCTACTTTCAAAAAAGACTTGGAAATAATGAACAATTTTACCTTACCGTGCAAGCACTGATGCCTCTTATCATAATTCTCTTGTTTCCCATGTATGTCGGGGTAAACAAAATATCGTGACATTCAGCAGAGGAGGTTGGCTCAAATTGTTCAAATGGCTCTAAGCACTATGGGACATAACATCTGAGGTCATCAATCCCCTAGAACTTAGAACTACTTAAACCTAACTAACCTAAGGACATCACACACATCCATACCCGAGGCAGGATTCGAACCTGCGACCGTAGCGGTCGCGCGGTTCCAGACTGTAGCGCCTAGAACCGCTCGGCCACCCCGGCCGGCCATCATTTTGCAGTTCGCTTTGCTCTTCTAAAGAGTTTACTAGACGGCAGCATTACGCGTCACAAATCTATGAGAAATGTTCTGATTGTCTACTAAATAGTTTATACTCTACGTGATCAAAAGCATCCGGACACCTGGCTGAAAATGACTTACAAGTTCGTGGCGCCCTCCATCGGTAATGCTGGAGTTTAAAATGGTATTGGTCCACCCTTAGCCTTGGCGACAGCTTCCACTCTCGCAGGTATACGTACAATCAGGTGCTGGAAGGTTTCTTGGTGAATTGTAGCGCAGTCTTCACGGAGTGCTGCACTGAGTAGAGGTATCGATGTCGGTCGGTGAGGTTTTGCACGAAGTCGGCGTTCCAAAACATCCCAAAGGTGTCCTTTAGGATTCAGGTCAGGACTCTGTGCAGGCCAGTCCATTACAGGGATGTTATTGTTGTGTAACCACGCCGCCACAGGCCGTGCATTATGAACAGGTGCTCGATCTTGCTGAAAGATGCAATCGCTATCCCCGAATTGCTCTTCAACAGTGAGAAGGAAGAAGTGCTTAGAACATCAGTGTAGGCCTGTGTTGTTATAGTACCACGCAAAACAACAAGGGGTGCAAGACCCTTCCATGAAAAACACGACCATACTATAAGAGCACCGCCTCTGAATTTTACTGTCGACACTACACACGCTGGCAGATGACGTTCACCAGGCATTCGCCATACCCACACCATGCCATCGGATCGCCACGTTGTGTATCGTGATTCGTCACTCCACACAACGTTTTTCCACTGTTCAATCGTCCAATGTTTACGCTCCTTACACCAAGCGAGGTGTCGTTTCGCATTTACCGGCGTGATGTGTGGCTTATGAGCAGCCACTCGACCATGAAATCCAAGTTTTCTCACCTCCCGCCTAACTGTCATAGTACATGCAGCATAGTACTTTGGAAGCATTGAGCATAAAACATAGTGGGATTAGTGCAAAATCTTCGGTGCAAATAGACAAAGAGAGATTCAGCAAATCAGAAATTGCTAATTTAAATGCACTGAAGAAGCAAGACAGAAAAGAAGAGCGATGAAGAGAAGAAGAGAAGATCAGTATGACTCAGATGATGCTCAGTATGGTGCAGGGTAGCCTGCCCGGCTAGCCGCGCGGTCTAATCCGCTGACCGAGCGAGGTGGGGCAATGGCTAGCACACTGAACTCGTATTCGGGAGGACGACGGTTCAATCCCGCGTCCGGTCATCCTGATTTAGGTTTTCCGTGATTTCCCTAAATCGCTCCAGGCAAATGCCGGGATGGTTCCTTTGAAAGGGCACGGCCGACTTCCTTCCCCGTCCTTCCCTAATCCGATGAGACCGATGACCTCGCTGTCTGGCCTCCTCCCCCAAAAAAACCAAACCCAACCCTCTAATGCGCTGCTTCCCGAGAGGGAAGGCGTGCCGATGTCCGGTGCGCCGCCCAGCCTTGGATGGTTTTTAAGGCGGTTTTCCATCTGCCTCGGCGAATGCGGGCTGCTTCCCCTTATTCCGTCTCAGTTACACTATGTCGGCGATTGCTGCACAAACACTGTCTCCACAAACAAGTACACCATAATTACTCTACCATGCAAACATTTGGTGTTACACACGTCTGGTACGAGACGTTCCTGGGGGTGCGGGGGAAGGGGGCAGGGGGGTCCACTGGTGATCGAACCGCACAATAACCCTGGGTTCGGTGTGGGGCGGAGGTGGGGTGGGTGGACTGCTGTGGCCTATTGTGGGGTTTTGAACCACTGAGGGCTACGGAGATACTAAGCTTCTCCGTCGTTTCTAGTTTCCCAGTTTAATACACAATAATAAACACAATGGTGCTGGATAATACTAATTATAAGTTCAAAAAATGTTCAAATGTGTGTGAAATCTTATGGGACTTAACTGCTAAGCCATCAGTCCCTAAGCTTACTCACTACTTAACCTAAATTACCCTAAGGACAAACACACACACCCATGCCCGAGCGAGGACTCGAACCTCCGCCGGGACCAGCCACACAGTCCATGAGTGCAGCGCCTGAGACCGCTCGGCTAATCCCGGCTCGGCTAATTCCGCGCGGCACTAATTGTAAGTAATTCTCATAATTAACTGTATTAAAATTGGAATATTAAACTTCAAACCGATTTTTCTCAAAACTACATTTTATGATTTTCAGGAATCATTATTTTCTGAACTAAAAGGCTTAAAAGTATAAACTTGGTAAATTTGTACTTAGCCGGCCGAAGTGGCCGAGCGGTTCTAGGCGCTACAGTCTGCAACCGCGCGACCACTACGATCGCAGGTTCGAATCCTGCCTCGGGCATGGATGTGTGTGATGTTCTTAGGTTAGTTAGGTTTAAGTAGTTCTAAGTTCTAGGGGACTGATGACCTCAGAAGTTAAGTCCCATAGTGCTCAGAGCCATTTGAACCATTTGTACTTAGGATGGTAATAAGTTGTTACATGTAAATTGATAACCACCAGCCCGACAGAAACTGTTTTTTGATCACTAATGTATAAAAACAGGGAAATTTTATTATGAAAGATTAATAAATGTTCCTTGAAATACATCAGAGATGGGTTGTTCATTTTAATTGTAAATGCAGGAATGGTTGTTACATACATTCAGTAAACATTTCACTGTTCTAACACTTTCTTTTGAAAAGTGTACCTGTTCAAAGGGTAAAAGAGCATTGGCAGAATAGGGATAAAATTGCGTTCCGTCTCCCCTTAAGATTCCTATTTTATTTTTAATTTAATGAACTGCTGCGCATGTTAAAACATTAATCGTCGCTATGGAAACATTTAAACTACTTACTACACGTGAAATTGGTTTGTCAAAACCGTGAATTTGCGAAAGTGAATCGCATACTAAAACGGACGAAGCCACATCGTGAACAGTAAGTCAAAGTGAATTTTACACTGTTAAAAAATGGTATGGGCCGTTAGTAGTCGCGACCGCTATGGTCGCCGGTTCGAATGCTGCCTCGGGCATGGATGTGTGTGATGTCCTTAGGTTAGTTAGGTTTAAATAGTTCCAAGTTCTAGCGGACTGATGACCTCAGAAGTTAAGTCCCATAGTTCTCAGAGCCATTTGAACCGTTAGTAGTAACAGAATTGTCTGCGTAAGGAACGATATAATCATACACATACGATCTAGGAACTATGCAGCAACATTTACTTCCGACCAGTCTGTGACTGAAGGGTATATAAAGAACACATTAAGCAAGAGGACGTAACCATCGCAATGCACAACTGGTAGAGCTGCTTTAATTAGCCGCCAGACCCGACAACCCACCGTCGACGTCACAACTCACTGACCCGAGACCCGTGGTCTTTCTCGGGTGTCTCGGCACTGACCCTGAAAGTAGTTCGTTTCCATTCTAATATTCGTTTGTTTCCAATGAACTTCCATAAATAAATGTAGTTTCAGGGAAGAGTGTTTGAAATCAATGTTGACATTGTTGAGACCACCATTAACAATAGTCATTGCTATTCACCTCCGTCATTCGTTTTTTATTTTATTGTAGTTGTTATTGCATGTGGTTTATGTATCTTTTGGGTGAGTGTCTTCTTACCAATGTGTGCAACGTTTTGCTGTCGTATGCGGCAGGTTGCGTGATCCTTGGCGTTCGCCATTACTTTCCGTAGCTACAAATGGTTCAAATGGCTCTGAGCACCATGGGACTTAACTTCTGAGATCATCAGTCCCCTAGAACTTAGAGCTACTTAAACCTAACAGGCCTAAGGACATCGCACACATCCATGCCCGAGGCAGGATTCGAACCTGCGATCGTAGTGGTCGCGCGGTTGCAGACTGTAGCGCCTAGAACCGCTCGGCCACCCCGACCGGCTCCGAAGCTACAATTGAGCAATATTACAATCAGCTCTGCTATTGTTTACAAAGTACTACATATACTCTGAGTTTGCTAACCAAGTTCTGATACATTTCATTTCAATAACACTGGTAGTGAAACGGGTTCTTTTGAGTTTAAAAAAATTATCAAATATATTTCATTACGTTTTCAAGTTAAATGTTCAAGTAAATAGAACAAATTTCTTTATTTCCGTCTGTGATCACAAACTTGTTAGGTCCTCAAACTACCAGTTTTTGTCACTAATGACCGCTACAGATTTGCAACAAAACGTGCGAAAAATACAAATACTACTAGTGGTTTGTCTACAGCTTAAAACAACAAAACAGACCACAATGAAAAGTGTTACTGACATACATGTGAAAATCGTGCGCTTCCGAAAGCAGATACTGGACTGTAAGGCGTACCCATGAGCAGATACAGACTCAGATCACAATTTAGTAGTAATAGTGATGATGAGTAGGCTGAAGTTTAAGAGACTAGTCAGGAAGAATCAGTATGCAAAGAAGTGGAATACGGAAGTGTTAATGAATGAAAAGATTCGCTTGAAGATTTCTAAGGCTATAAGATACTGCGATAAGGAGTACTTCAGTAGCCAGTTCAGTCGAAGAGGAATGGACATTTCTAAAAAGGGCAATCCCGTAAGTTGGGAAGCAGGTACAAAGAAGGTAACTGCGAAGAGAAAGAATGAAGTACAAAAACGTTTAGCGAAATTCAGCAATACAGAAATACAAGTCGCTTAGGAATGAAATAAATAAGGAAGTGCAGGGAAGCTAAGGCGAAATAGTTGCATGAAAAATGAGAAGAAATCGAAAAAGAAATGATTGTCAGAAAGACTGACTCAGCATACAGAAAAGACAAAATAAACTTCTGTGAAATTAAATGCAAAGATGGCAACATTAAGAGTGCAACGGGAATTACACTTAAATCCAGAGGAGAGAGCGGATAGGTAGAAAGAGTATACTGAAGACCTCTGTGAGAGGGAACTTGTCTGATGTGACAGAAGAAGAAGCAGGGGTCGATACAGAAGAGATAGGGGATCCAGTATTACAATTTAAGAGAGCTTTGGAGGACTTGAGATCAGATAAGGTAGAAGGGATAGATACCATCAAAATTTCTAGAATCATTAGGGGAAGTGGCAACAAAACGACTACTCACGTCACTGTGTGGTATGTACGAGTCTGGCGATATACAATTTGGCTTTCGGGAAAATATCATCCACAGAATTCCGAAGACTTCAAGGGCAGACAAGTGCGAGAATTATCGCACAATCAGCTTAACAGCTCATGCATCCAAGCTGATGACAAGAATAATATACAGAAGAATGGAAAAGAAGGTTGAAGATGTGTCAGATGACGATCAGTTTGGCTTTAGGAAAGGCAAAGGCGCCAGAAAGGGAGTTCGGACGTTGTGGCTGATAATTCAAGCAAAACAAAAGAAAAACCAAGACACGTTGTTAGGATTTGTTGATCTGGAAAAAGCGTTCGTCAATGTCAAATGGTGCACGATGTTGGAAATTCTGAGGAAAATAGGGGTAAGCTATAAGGAGAGACAGATTATGGAAGACCAAGAACGAAGTGCTAGGATTAGGTTCAAATGGTTCAAATGGCTCTAAGCACTACGGGACTTAGCATCTGAGGTCATCAGTTTCCTAGAATTAGAACTACTTAAACCCAACTAACCTAAGGACATCACACACGTCCATGCCCGAAGCAGAATTCGAGCCTGCGACCGTAGCAGCAGCGCGGTTCCGGACTGAAGCGCCTAGAACCGCTCGGCCACCGTGGCCCGCCTAGGATTAGGAAAAGACAGGAATGTAGTCTGTCACTCCTATTGTTCAATCGATACATCGAAGAAGCAATGATGAAAATAAAAGAAAGGTTCACGAGTGGAACTAAAATTCAAGGTGAAAGAATGTCAATGATAAGATTCGCCTATGACATCGCTTCTCAGTGAAAGTGAAGAATTACAGAATCTACTGAACGGAATGAACAGTCTAATGAATGCAGAATATGGATTGAGAGTAAATCGAAGAACGAAGAAAATAATGAGAAGTAGCAGAAATGAGAACAGCGAGAAACTGAACAAAAAGATTGATGGTCACGAAGTGGATGAAGTTACGGAATTCTACTGCCTAGACAGCAAAATAACCTATGACAGACGGAGCAATGATGGCATCAAAAGCAGACTAGCATTGGCAAGAAGGACATTCCTGAGAAAAACGAAATCAAAGTGTGTAAAACAATTCAAGAGATGCTTAAGGGTCAAGCTGTAGCTTGAAATGGAAATGAGCGTTTGGCGTCATTGGCCGGGAGGCCCGTTACAGGGCAGGTCCGGCCGTCTTGGTGCAAGTCTTATTACATTCGACGCCACATTGGGCGACTTGCGCGCCGTTTGGGGATGAAATGATGATGATGACAACACAACACCCAGTCCCTGAGAGGAGAAAACCCTCACCCCAACCGGGAATCGAACCCGGGCCCGTAGGACGGCAATCCGTCATGCTGACCACTCACCTATCAGGGCGGACAGCTGTACCTTCGTACGAAGTTACATAAGCTTAGACTTATTTTGTAACACCATGCAGGAGGTTTTCGTGTCAGCTATGACGATACGAAAATAAGGACAACGCAGTATCCATTTCGCAAGCAGAGAAAATCTCTCAGCCAGCAGGGACTCGAACACAGGCCCTTGCGATTAGCCATCTGCCACGCTGACTCCACAGCTACCGAGGCTGACGACCTATGGACCTATACTGCTCACGTAGACGTAATATGGAGGGCGAAGTCGACGTGTTTTAAGCAAGTGAGCAAACTTAGAATGGTTAACACTGATGATTCAAATGGCTCTGAGCACTATGGGACTTAACATCTAAGGTCATCAGTCCCCTAGAACTTAGAACTACTTAAATCTAACTAACCTAAGGACATCACACACATCCATGCCCGAGGCAGGATTCGAACCTGCGACCGTAGTGGTCGCGCGGTTCCAGACTGAAGCGCCTAGAATCGCTCGGCCACACTGGCCGGCGGTTAACACTGATTCTATGGTCGTTTGTTATGAGAAAGAAGCAATGACAGCCACTTCCGCCACACTGTTATAAGTACTAGAGTTTTTGGCTTTTGTTCCCTTTTTTCATCCATTCAATGTATTCTGTAGATCACGTCATGGGGAAGAACCTTCAGATATACGGAATGAGTCGAGGTATTTAGTGACAATGAGGAATGGCTCTCAGAAACAAATCTCTTACGCTGTATTAGCAACTAAGTACAATGAAAGTGATCCACATTTGCTTTAAACAGTCTACAAATGAAGTAAATAGAATTAGCGGGATTGGTATCACATTAAAAAAAAGTGCTATTTGTTCCATTACACTAAGCAGCTACTGTTTCTCGTCTGCTAAATGTCAAAGAAGAATAGTTATCAAATGTTGTAAGAATAGATGCCTATTTACAACAAACGTTATTACTTGTCATACCGCTAATTTGAGTTTTTAATCCTTGAATGTAGATGCTTAAACAATATGCAGACACTTTCCTTTGGCGTTGTTCGTAACTATTCCTGTATCACTAGGCATCTTCTCACATTTTGTAGTACAGTGCAGTAATCAGGGAGAGAGTCAAAAATCATCTACACTTTTCTTTCTACAACGTATTTATAAAAAAATGAAGGCTCTACATGGAGATTATTTTTCAATATTTTCTCCTTCCTTTTCAATGCACCTAGGTTCAGCGGTTCGCTAGCTTGTATGTCCCTCCCAAGAAGAAAGTTTTCGATCGGCCGCGAAAGCACTTTGACATCGCTTTCTGCAGCTCAACATCTGAGGCAAATAAACGACTTTGCAGAACATCCTAAATTTCTTGATGGTTTCAACGGTGTGGTGAGCCGTGTGCTGGGGGAGATTGTCAAGCAACATCAACACTTTGTTTGACCAACACACCTCGTCGTTTGCGAGAATTGCTGGCTTTAGCTCGTTTTCCAAGAATTCACTGAGAGATTGGCTGTTGATGGTTATTTCCTTTGTCATGATCTCCTACAGTACAGGCCCATCTGCGTCAAAAACAATAGTAAGCGCAACTTTTCTGACCGGTGGCAGAGTATTGCCCTTTTTTTTCATCCAGTTTGTTTCCATTCTATTTTTCTATTCTCTGGCATTTTGATTCTGGCTGATAGTGATGAACCCACGTTTCATCACTCGTGTGATTATTCTGGTACAAAACGAATTGCCTTCCCTGTTGAAACGGTCGAGTGAGCGTTGGCAGATGTCAAAACTGTCGACCTTAAGTTCTTAAGTTAGCTGTCTCAATACCAATCGCACAATAACTTTATGGAAGCCGAGTTCATCGTGGGTGATTTGGAAGGCAGAACAATGACTGATTCCGAAGAAGACGTTTCCTTATTAATGGAAACCCACTTATCAGCTAAGACCATCACTTGAGCTCACTGTGTCATTTGGACTGTGGTGGACGTTAAAGGCATCCTGCTTCATCTTCTTGTGTCACCCTCGGCTGGCCGCTATCAAACATCTCGATCCTCAAATTAAAACTTTCGCGTGACACTGCATTGTTACCGTACTATACTGAAAGTCTACGATACACCATTCCACCCCTTCCGATATTCCTCCTTGGTGCAAACAGCTGAAGTGGTCGGGTCGCGTAGAAGTGTAAAAGGCAGTATGAGATCTTGAAAGGTTTGTATGATCAAAGTTTGGATAATTTTTTACTCTCACTCGTAATTGTTTCTCGGATTGCAATTTCAATATCTGGTACCAGCAGTGCAGTTATGTAGATTGCACATCTGATTTAAAATTGCGTTGCATCACAGTAATTATTCGGTTCGGAATTTAACAAAAGTAAAATCGTTTCCATTCGGACGCAATGGCTTGTGCCGGATTAACGATGGTACATTGATCAATCTAATTGTGTGTTTTATATTGTTTTTGAAACTTATCTAGACAAAAGTTCCCGACCTATGCCGCAGCAACACAATACGTTCTACCCTTGACTTTCCTCGTGCAAGGTAACTGACTATTGTAATAATAGGGTATAAGAAAGAATATCTATAATTAGTGTATGACAGATAGCTCATCATCGTTACAGGTAGTAGTAACTACTATAACAAGTCAAGACGTCGAACATTTGCTTCGGAGAAATATTGTGAGACTTAAACAACGCTATCCCGCGGCAAACGCGAGTAATTTATAAGGTATTGCTCTCTGGGAGACTTCGAGGGTTACAATGTTGGCTACAATGACTGGCTGCAGATAGTAGTGTTGATAATTAGGGAGAGTTAGGGCGGGAGGGAGGGAGGGAGGGAGAGAGAAAGAGAGAGAGAGAGGGAGAGAGAGAGAGAGAGAGAGAGAGAGAGAGAGAGAGAGAACTAGCACGGGCACATAGCCTTCTTCAAATAACTCGAAGGCGGCCATCCGGCGAACGTGTCACCACCAACAGTGTCACATGCTATCAGTTATTAAAAACTGCCGAGTGGTTTGAAATTTAAATGACATGTAGTGTTCACGAACTGTACGCTCAACTCACAGAATGATAAAGATTACTTCCATCAGCAGAAGTCGAGACGACTATCTCTACTTCGAGCTCCCCAAACTCGTGATAGTGTAAAATAACAGTTTCTTTCCATCAGTGTAATATTGCTTAAATGGCAATGACACAATGACTTCGAATATTTCCTTTCTTGTAACTGTATCTTACTTTAGACAAAACGACAACTGTCGTTGTTCTAGATTTCAAATGATCCTCTTCATAATAACATGCTTTGTTCCAATCGGACCGCGTATTATTAGTGTGCATTTACAGGATTACCTATACAAGTATAGCTTACTTCTTCAGTTGGTCTTGCTAGCATGGGTAGGATATATGCATGCTGTGTGCGGATCTAGGAGAAGCTGCCCGCTGTTCACTAACAGCCGAATACCCATTTGGCTATGGCCAGCAGCCTTCAGGCTGCTGCCTTGGGGGTGCAGTAGTTGCGGAGAATGTAGCGCATCGCATGGGACATCCCAGGCGTCGCTTGTTTAACGCACGGGCTCTGCTGCCGAGGCACCTCCTATAGTTGGAGTCACGAACGATGGCGGTCGACTTTAGGCTTGTTCTGCGCACCTACGTCACGTATTCTCCGACAGCCAATGAGCGTTCAGTAGTGTTCTGAGCGCTCTGCTGTGAATACCGTGGTTAATGCGAGCATTTAACGTTATTCTAGCGAAATTTTTAATGAATTTCAATTCCATTTGTTGCAACCGGCCGGTGTGGCCGAGCGGTTCTAGGCGCTTCAGTCTGGAACCGCGCCACCGCTACGGTCGCAGGTTCGAATCCTGCCTCGGGCATGGATGTGTGTGATGTCCTTAGGTTAGCTAGGTTTAAATAGTTCTAAGTTCTAGGGGACTGATGACCTCAGATGTTAAGTTCCATAGTGCTCAGAGCCATTTCAACCATTTGAACCATTTGTTGCAAGCTGACATCGCTGATGGTGATGGTAAGTGATAAATTTGGCATAAGCAAGCGAGAGACATAATTGCATAATATAAGCTTTCTTCGAGCGGAAAGTACGCGCATGCGCATACCTTAACTGCCGCTGGGAATCGTCAACAATTCAATCTCCACCTGTGCCTCGAGATGCGCGAGTCGCCATCGTTCTTGGATCGGACTGTAGCGTACCTGACGCCGTGGATCACAGCAGGGTGAGTGGCGGGTGGTAACGCGTTCGTGTCACTCGAGGCGGAGGACCAATGTTGGGGCCAATGTCCTGGCCTCACCTATTCGCCCTGTGAGTGAACTGGTGGCCTTTACTTCAGCAGAGTCCAAGCAGGCACATGTGGGCAAGAGATTGCTAGTTATGGGGAAGCCCTTAGGAAGATAGTGTTTAGGACTGCAAGGAAAGTCAATGTGTATTCGCTATGTCTGCAGAGTGGAGGGCGGATGGCTCATCCGAGACGCGGAGGCAGCCTTGCCAGCTGCTATCGAGCGTGCAGGGTGCAGTCGTCTGCAAGCTTTGGCCTACATCAGCATCAACAACGTCTGTCTCATGAGTTCTGAGGCGATCATCAGTTCATACAGGCGGCTGGCGGAGGTAGTGAAGGCTGCTGGCCTTGCGCGCAGGGTGCCAGTAGAATCGCAATTTGCAGCATTGTTCGCAGAATTGATCGGTGTCCTTTGGTTTGGAGCCAAGTGGGGGGCCTCAAACACAGGCTTCGTCGACCCTGTGACTGTCTTGGCTGCAGATTTCTAGACCTGCGTTATCGGGTGGGGATTTGTAGGGCTTCACTTGATAGGTAAGGGGTGCACTACACAAAGGAAGCAGCTATTCGAGTAGCAAAGTACTTTTGGAGTACAGATAGGGGTTTCTTAGGTTAGGCGGTAGTTTGAGGTACTCTGATGACACGTGCCGGTCTAAACGCAGAAAGGGAAATCAGACCGCGTTCAGAGTGAAGATACTTCGACTGACTAAATTTTATCAGTAAACTGTAGAAGTATTCGTAACAAAGTTCCCGAATTTACTGCCCTCCAGGAAAGTTCTCGTGCTCAAATTATTCTTGGAACCGATAGCTGGCTGAAATCCTAAGCATAAAGCTCTGAAATATTGAATGCTATAGGAGGTCGAATGTTCACTCAAGAGCCAATGCCGACATTATTGGTAACCTACGTAAATTGGTACGTTATGAGCCCTCAACCCACTAACTATAGTAACGGCACGATAAGTAGTCCACCGGCCTCCAAATAGGCTAGAGATAGTTAAAACCGGTTTCATTTGAAACACTTCGTGTCGACTGGGGTCTTTTTCAGATTGCCAGCAACCTCAGCGATCCAACAGTTGCGACACTGTCGTTGCACGTTGAAGTAATGGTTTTACTGTGGCGTGAAAGACTTTGACTAATAATCGCATTTGTACCTATATTTAAATGCATTATTGAATGTGACAGACCATCACTAAAGTTTGATAAATGATTTAATTTATTTCTTTTCTCTCACTGCGTTGTATTACAACAGAAAATTTAATTTCGTAGTCCTTGCTAAAAATATGTACAGCATTTAAAGTCGACCGTCTCTATAATGCACGTTCACGAACTCATGCTACTTCCGTTTGAAATTTATATCGCAGCAGCTGATCGGTAAGACTCGCGCACTCCTGTGAGTTGTCAGTGCTGGATCATAAACAATAAAACACTCTCTCTCACACACATCTTCTAACCCGCAGTGGCTTCGCTTCTTACCCCACTGCCCCTTAGTTAAAGCGGCCAATTTAGCTCGCGGACGAATTCACCGTCGTCAATTAAAGTTTGGCGGGTCTTAAAATATTGTTGTCTCTCTAAGTATCTTTCTTTGTTACTGAGAAGAAAAACTATGCTCTTAAGAAGCTCTTAACGTTAGTATGCGTTTTTGGATTCGGCTGCTGATTGCTAAATGCATATTATTGGGAAATACGGCTGAGAACCACCGGCCGTGCGAATACTTGATTTGGGCAGCAGTTTGACGACCACTGTCCTAGTGGGTTGTATGACAACTATATTGCACACTTTTTCGAATATATATAATGCCTTTTACTTACCAACACGTAATAATTTGTAATTACCTACTTGATGTATCTTAAAAACACGCTATAGATAAAGGTTTTTTTACAAAACCGTATACAGTATGTACTTGTCATAACACCATACAGAGTTTAGTTGAACAGACGAGAGGAATGAGACTGCTCCTAAAAATTAAAGGACTCGCCCGCTAAGGCGCTGAGACTTCATCTATCCTGCTGCAAATTTTTCTGCATCAAAGCAATGCAGTGGAGGTGCAGTAGATTTGAAAGTGTCGAAATGTGAAGGCGATTTTTCTGATAAGTCAGTGTTAGATTGCGGGCTTTCCAAAACAAAATGAAATGATAGTGGTGGCCCTCAACTACGTACCCTCAGCCTCAGAGCTGAAATATTAAACGTTTTGGCAGGTTTCGTTGTCTAGGGACTGGGATACGTAGTTGCCACATTAAAAGCCGTGTACTACTGAGACTACAGTCTGCAATATGAATATACACATGAATCGAATGGTCGAAGGCTCCTATCACTCGGCAATTGCGAATTTTGAATGTGACACAGAAATTCATAAATGAAAGTTTGCAATTAAATAAAATCTGCAGATACTATTTTAACGACTTTAAATGATGAGTACGATAGCAGAAGTACCTTTAAGAACGCCATTTATTACTGTAAAACACTTATTGATGTCGATGGTTAAATAACAGGGAAACAATAGATCCCTACTTCATCTACATCTACATCTACATTTATACTCCGCAAGCCACCCAACGGTGTGTGGCGGAGGGCACTTTACGTGCCACTGTCATTACCTCCCTTTCCTGTTCCAGTCGCGTATGGTTCGCGGGAAGAACGACTGTCTGAAAGCCTCCGTGCGCGCTCTAATCTCTCTAATTTTACATTCGTGATCTCCTCGGGAGGTATAAGTAGGGGGAAGCAATATATTCGATATCTCATCCAGAAACGCACCCTCTCGAAACCTGGCGAGCAAGCTACACCGCGATGCAGAGCGCCTCTCTTGCAGAGTCTGCCACTTGAGTTTGTTAAACATCTCCGTAACGCTATCACGGTTACCAAATAACCCTGTGACGAAACGCGCCGCTCTTCTTTGGATCTTCTCTATCTCCTCCGTCTCCTCCGTCAACCCGATCTGGTATTTAGTTATGAACAACAACATAGCTCGTGAGATATTCACTTGAAAACGCATACTACGTCTTCATTGCAGAAGCCACGGAAATCTCATAAGTGCACAAGTCGGCACTATAAAATATTTCTATCTCCCACGATCACGTGCAAACTGCTCCACTCTCCAAATATTTCCCGCAACCGTCCGTCGCGCCTCCACGTCCAACACTCCACCAGTCCTGTGCGACCCGATGCTCCTTCCCTAATTCGATACAGTCTCTCCATTCTGCGGCAGACGCCTACCGTAGTAACGAGCGCTGTGATTGTGTAGAGCGCTCCCGCCATGTCTCCAAGCAAATGCACACTCACAAAGATATCAAAATACATACGAAATACTGGATTTGCATTTAAATAACTTGAAATTAAATAAATACCCTATGGCTGGACCATAAACACGCTCTAACACACATTATTAAATACATAAACAAATCAAATAAACATACGAGGGTCACTCCAAAAGAAATGCATACTTTTTTTTTAAATCCATCTTTTATTCTGCATGTTTGACAGTTTTACAGTGTGTAGATACACTCTTTAGGAACAATATTTTCATTTCTCCGCATAATTTTCATCCCTCTCAATTGCCTTACGCCATCTTGGAACCAGCCGCTGTATACCCACACGGTAAAATTCTGGACCAACCTGTTGGAGCCACTGTTTGGCAGCGTGCACAAGGGAGTCATCATCTTCAAACCTTGTTTCACGGAGAGAGTCTTTCAGTTTGCCAAAGAGATGATAGTCACATGGAGCCAGGTCAGGACTGCAAGGCGGATGTTCCAGTGTTGTCCATCCGAGTTCTGTGATCGCTTCCATGGTTTTTTGACTGACATGTGGCCGTGCATTGTCGTGCAACAGCAAAACATCCTGCTTTTGCCAATGTGGTCAAACACGACTCAGTCGAGTGTGAAGTTTCTTCAGTGTCGTCACATATGCATCAGAATTTATGGTGGTTCCACTTGCCGTGATGTCCACAAGCAAGAGTCCTTCAGAATCGAAAAACACCGTAGCCATAACTTTTCCAGCTGAAGGTGTGGGTTGAATTTTTTTTCTTGGGTGAATTTGCATGATGCCACTGCATTGACTGCCTCTTCGTCTCTGGTGAAAAATGATGAACCCATGTTTCATCATCTGTCACAATTCTTCCAAGAAATTCATCTCTAGCATTCTCGTACTGTTCCAAAAGTTCGCTGCATATCGTTTTTCTTGTTTTTTTGTGAGCCACTGTCAACATCCTGGGAACCCACCTGGCACAAACCTTTTTTAACGCAAACACTTTCAGTATTCTGCAAACACTTCCTTCCCCCGTCCCAACGTAGCATGACAATTCATTCACTGTGCTGCGTCTGTCAGCAGTCAGCAATTCGTTGGAAATGGAAATTCGTTAACTCTCTGCACATTGTCTGAAGTGTGTGCAGCACGAGGCCTGCCACTGCGAGGACAATCCTCAATATTGCCGTGCCCGCTTTCATCACGTAACCTGCTTGCCCACCGACTAACTGTACTGCGATCGACAGCAGCATCTCCATACACCTTTTTCAACCTCTTGTGCATGTTTCCCACTGTCTCGTTTTCACAGCACAGGAATTCTATGAGAGCACGTTGCTTCTGATGAATGTCAAGTATAGGAGCCATCTTGAAGACACGCTGTGACGGCGCCACTCACGAGAACAGGTTGAACTAAGTTTGAAAACAAGCGGGAAGGATGTATCTACACACTGTAAAACTTTCACACATGCAGAATGAAAACTGTGTTTTTAAAAATAGTGTGCATTTCTTTTGGAGTTACCCTCGTATATCAAAGGAACAGAAACAAAAGCAGGCCAGTAGCCTAATTTATTTTCTCCACATTTAAAATGTTAAGGTATTTGTTGTCTTATTAGCTTACTCATACCACCAACTGCCATTTTAATCCGAACGCCAGTGACTGTGAAAATTACTAGTACCCTATTTTTGATCATGTTCATAAAACTTTCCGACACCGCTGACACGTTGGTTACTACCTGAATCTGCCGTAGAAGTGCCTCTACCATTTCTTTGCCAACTTTAATTTCAATAATTGGCTATACATTGACCATTTCCTTTCGTTCTAAATATTTCTCCCTTAATAAATCATTTTCTATGTCTCGTCCCTTCTCTTCCAATTCTAGCGTATACACATCCCTCAATATCATGTTCATCCCAAAATTATTCATTAAATATTTCCTTCGTCCCAAATTCATTCCTTCCATTTTATAAACCTCTAGCAACTTTAAACTTCTCTCGTTTTCACATATGCAGCAGTAACGACCGTGACGTTCTACTGTACCAACGCGAATCTGTCACACTTAAATCACACTCCTCCTTCATATACCAATTCGTAAGAACTTCATTACACAAAATACCCTCACCCACACTATTTGCTTAAGCTCTCTCTAAATTTTCTGTTAGTTCTTCCACATCTTTCGCCGATTCACTACCCACAGCATGCACAACATTATTGTCTTTTCCCTCCAAAATATCGACACTTGCCGCTTCAACAAAATTACACATCAATTCACTGTTAAACACTTCATCTTCCTGAAATAATAAATCGATGCCTAAGCCATCATCACCATAAATAGTCATCTCAGCAACCTTATCTGCTGATGCACCATTTAAATCACTACATAAATTCACATCAGAAACTCTAGTTTCCTCCGTCAACAAATTAACTTTACATGAAACGTACACAACTTTATCTTCCACTGCTATATTACACAAATTGCTGCTACCTTGTTGTACAATTTTGGGACTTCAGACTTGCTACATTCAGCTGTGATCGGACAAAACTCAGCACACACTGCCATTTCTACACACTTATTATTCAGATTAACCCCCGATCCTACTTTACACACATTCTCACATTCATACTCTGACCAATGTTTTAGATCCACACATTCATCAATAAGTTTAGTTTCGCCTTCATTCGTGACTAGAAACGCGTAAATTCCTTCCTCCGAAGTATCAATACCAGTAGCTTTTACATCATTACATAAATTACCATTACTCTGTTCCTTTAAACAGAAATCATCTACGTCCGCCGATACATTTTTAACTTCAACTGCTGGTGAGACATTGACGCTTTCCGCCGAAACACGATCACCCTCAACTTGCAGCTGGCGAGACCAAAGCGACGCCGCCTTCACTAACATCGACACTTTTCGCCGGCTCACTATTACTTGCTACTGCGATTGCTTCCTTACTGCTGTTGCTACTATTTGCTAATACCCCTTCAGAACTCTCCACACAATTTGCTTTAACAAAATTCATTTCCTCTTTAACTTCTTTTTGAACCACTGAATCTTTCCATTCATCACCATTCACACACTCATTCATTACACATTCATAACTTACATCAACCCCGAAAATTTATTACCATTCCTTTTACTTAAATCTCTCACAAATCTATGCTTCCGCCGTTCACGCCTGCTTTTATTGAAAGATCCACCTATATTACCTTCCTCTTTAACATACTCCATATTACGTATTTATTGCCTTTCTGCAAACCTATCAACATTTCTGCCATTACCATTGCCTGTTCAAATCGCCATCCCGGACGTGAGATGTGGTGAACAACAGTTTCCCGCCCGGTTGTTGTGCGACTGCAATTCGCACGAATTTCCCTTGTCAAATCTGCGTTTTTTACTAGGGTCCCATTCACGGAAGTTATCACTCCCGTTCGTTCTCTGACCATTCTGCTCACTCCAGTTACTACCTACCTGAAAATTCCTTTGATTTCTCTCACGATTATTATTTTGGTGACGATTATTTGGATTCCCATTTTGAAAACTACCACACCGTTTGCTCTGAGGTTTGAAATTCAAAGTCCTCTCTAATTTTTCTACAAATTCTAGAAATTTGTCTACAGGATCACATGGATTATGGACAAGATTCCACCGCAAATTTTCGGGTAATCGCCATTTTAACGTGGTGATTTCCGTTAAAACCACCAACAGATGTTTCACATGCATAAGCTTGACAAATTCGCGCTTACAAAAATCTCTCATTGTCCCATTACCGTACCTGTAATTCGGCCGGCTTAAGAATTCATTTTGGATCCGCGTCTGTTTTGCCTGGCTCCAAAATTGATTCAAAATACACTTTTCGATCTCTTCGTACGATTAACAGGAATTACATTTAACATTTACCCAAGACTGTGGGTCTCCCTCCAAATGCCGTGTAACGTATTTTATTTTCGCTTCGTCCGACATGTCGCGAACAAACGCTTCCCTACACGCGGCCAAGAAATTTTCTGGGTGATATCTTCTGTCACCCTTGTAACATTTCTCAGATCCGGTATTTGCCCAAGAGATATTTATAACCGGCGTGGCTTGTTTGGAGGCTAACGAATTTAAATTACTTTTTATCTGTTGCATTTGTTTTTAAATTCATTTTCGCTAGTAATACTGGACTCTATTTTATCTTTAATTTTACCCATTTCTTTCTCACCCTCACCTACACGATTGGCAATATCACTAATTGCTAAATTTATATTGCTTTTATGAGCGTCTTGTGCTTTCTACAGTCGCTTACCTTTCCCCCAAGTTCCGTCTGTATCTTATCCATTTTTTCCCAAGATATTTTTCCACTGATTCGATTTTAGATTTTACTATTACAACTTCGTCTGTAATTTTCCCCATATCCAATCGGACACATTTTAATTTATCAATTGCTTTTTCGAGGCTACCCATAATTTTCTCAACTTCCTCTTTCATAGCAGAACCTATTTCAGTTCGCATTGTACCCATATCAGTCCGAATTGTATCCGTAACTGTTCGAATTGTACTGATATTACTCGTATTTGCCATTGTATTCATATTATTTCCCAATCCCTGGATAATTTGCATTAGCTGAGACATCATATCTCCCCCACATTCGTTCCCCTTGCCTGAATTCCTACTATTTACACTTTCGCCCTCTGATTTCGGACTAACCGGCTCACTTCCGTTTTCAGAATTACACATACAAGGTAACTGCTTTATATTCGCGAGATCTCTAAGTGGAGTTTGAACTTCAGAGTTAAACACTATCTCACTATTTGTGCAAGCACTTATGTAAGCTGAGATGGTTCCCTCTGCCATTGTGATGCCATGGGTTGCAGTGGAAGTCGACACTGAAGACTGCCCTGGAGTACTCGGAGACGCTACCGTCGTACCGCTGTTGGTCTGCGTCCGCAACTGGAGAAGTCGCTTGATAACTGTAGCTGCTGCCGGTTACCGCGTGTTCCAGCCGTCTCTGATACCGCTCTCCGTTAAACGTCCTAACCGCTACCGTTCCCTGCACTCAACTTATTTAGACTCTGAGCCCCCACGCAAATTACCTTTAACGTGATTGATTAGGACCTCTATCGATAGCATGTGGTAGTTGTGAAAATTACTACGTAATTTCACTATTTCCAGAAACCTACTTGTGGAAAAAAAACCAGATCTCACACTGTGTTTTGTGAGAGGTTCACTCTACAGAAATCTATACTGGTTGTGCAAAGACTTTTACACGTTACATTGTACGCTGAATAACAGAGAGCAAAGGAATTACCACTTTGCTTGACACAAATCCCGGACGAGAAACCTTCAATTGCGGGCTTTCAAAAGCAAAATGAAATGATGGTGGTGGCCCTCAACTACGTACCCTCAGACTCAGAGATGAAATTTAAACGTTTTGGCTGGTTTCGTTGTCTCGGGGCTGGGATACATAGTTGCCGCATTACAAGCCATATACTGCTGAGTCTACAGTATACAATATGAAAAATATACACAAGAAGTGAATGGTCAAAGGTTCCTATGACTCGGCAATTGCGAATTTTGAATGTGACATAGAAATTCATAAACGAAATATTACAATTTAGAAAAATCTGCTGGTACTATTTTAACGACATTAAATGATGAGTACGATAGCAGAAGTACCTTTTAGAATGACATTTATTACTGTAAAACACTTATTGGTGTCGATGGTCACCTGCCCGCATCTCGTGGTCGTGCGGTAGCGTTCTCGCTTCCCACGCCCGGGTTCCCGGGTTCGATTCCCGGCGGGGTCAGGGATTTTCTCTGCCTCGTGATGGCTGGGTGTTGTGTGCTGTCCTTAGGTTAGTTAGGTTTAAGTAGTTCTAAGTTCTAGGGGACTGATGACCATAGCTGTTACGTCCCATAGTGCTCAGAGCCATTTGAACCATTTTTGTCGATGGTCCAGCAATTAAACAAAAGGCGCTGCAGTCTGGAACCGCAAACCGCTACGGTCGCAGGTTCGAATCCTGCCTCGGGCATGGATGTTTGTGATGTCCTTAGGTTAGTTAGGTTTAACTAGTTCTAAGTTCTAGGGGACTAATGACCTCAGCAGTTGAGTCCCATAGTGCTCAGAGCCAATTAAACGAAATATAAGTTGAATAACAGGGAAACAACAGATTCCGCGTAATTAGTTATGAACAACATAGCTCGTGATATATTCACTTCTAAACTCATACTACATCTTCACTGCAGGAGCCACGGAAATCTCTCAAGTGCACAAGTCGGCACTACGAAATATTTCTATCTCCTGCGACCACGCGCAAACTGCTCCACTCCCCAAGTATATCCCGCGACCGTCCATTGCGCCACCACATCCAGCACTCCACCAGTCCTGTGCGACCCGATGCTCCTCCCCCACTTCCATACAGTCTCTCCATTCTTCGGTTGTCACCTACCGTAGTAACGAGCGCCGTCATTGGCTGAGCACTACCGCCATGTCTCCAAGCCAGCGCACACTCTTAAACATATTAAAACACATACAAAATACTGGATTTACATTTAAATAACTTGAAATTAAATAAATATTCCTACGGCTGGACCATAATCACGCTCTAACAAACGTTATTAAATACATAAACAAATCAAATAAACATATATCAAAGGAATAGAAACAAAAGCAGGCCAGTAGACTAATGTCTCTGTGCTTTCTAAAACACAGTAAATATTTGACCAATTTCTTCATGAATAGTTTATATCGGATATAAACAAAGACATAGGAGAATACATATATTTATAAGCACGCTGCTACCGGTTTATCGTGTAACTGTGGAGTGCTTATGGCCTGACGCGATCAATAGTAATCGGCCACTTTGACCTCCAATAACTCATGTACTATTCAAGTTACGTGCCTGTAATTCATACCAATTTTGGAACGCTAATACACTACTGGCCATTAAAATCGCTACACCAAGAAGAAATGCAGATGAGAACAACCACCTCTGGCCGTAATAACGGCCTAGATACACCTGTGCATTGAGTCAAACAGAGCTTGGATGGCGTGTACAGGTGCAGCTGCCCATGCAGCTTCAACATGATACCACAGTTCATCAAGAGTAGTGACTGACGTATTGTGACGAGCCAGTTGCTCGGCCACCATTGACCAGACATTTTCAATTGGTAAGAGATCTGGAGAATGTGCTGGCCAGGGCAGCAGTCGAACATTTTCTGTATCCAGAAAGGCGCGTACAGAACCTGCAACATGCGTCGTAACACATCTCAAATGTAACGTCCACTGTTCAAAGTGCCGTCAATGCGAACAAGAGGTGACCGAGACGTGTAACCAATAGCACCCCATACCATCACGCCGTGTGATACGCCAGTATGGCGATGACGAATACACGCTTCAAATGTGCGTTCACCGCGATATCGCCAAACACGGATGCGACCATCAAGATGCTGTAAACAGAACCTGGATTCATCCGAAAAAATGACGTTTTGCCATTCGTGCACCCAGGTCCGTCGTTGAGTACACCATCGCAGGCGCTCCTCTCTGTGATGCAGCGTCAAGGGTAACCGCAGCCATGGTCTCCGAGTTGATAGTCCATGCTGCTGCAAACATCGTCGAACTGTTCGTGCAGATGGTTGTTGTTTTGCAAACGTCCCCATCTGTTGACTCAGGGATCGAGACGTGGCTGCACGATCCGTTACAGCAACGCGGATAAGATGCCTGTCATCTCTACTGCTAGTGATACGAGGCCGTTGGGATCCAGCACGGCGTTCCGTATTACCCTCCTGAACCCACCGATTCCATATTCTGCTAACAGTCATTGGATCTCGACCAACGCGAGTAGTAATGTCGCGATACGATAAACCGCAATTGCGATAGACTACAATCCGACCTTTATCAATGTCGGAAACGTGATGGTACGCATTTCTCCTCCTTACGCGAGGCATCACAACAACGTTTCACCAAGCAACGCCGGTCAACCGCTGTTTGTGTATGAGAAATCGGTTGGAAACTTTCCTCATGTCAGCACGTTGTAGGTGTCGCCACCGGCGCCAACCTTGTGTGAATGCTCTGAAAAGCTAATCATTTGCGTATCACATCATCTTCTTCCTGTCGGTTAAATTTCGCGTCTTTAGCACGTCATCTTCGTGGTGTAGCAATTTTAATGGCCAGTAGTTTAGCTTTCTAAAGACACGTCGATCGACAAAATCTGATGATCTGTTTAGATTTTGGGAATTCATTGTTGGGTGTTACATGTACAATTTACAGCCGGATACTAAACTTTAAACTAATA
This sequence comes from Schistocerca piceifrons, assembly GCF_021461385.2. NCBI lineage: Eukaryota > Metazoa > Arthropoda > Insecta > Orthoptera > Acrididae > Schistocerca > Schistocerca piceifrons. The sequence goes on along the minus strand of NC_060149.1, from coordinate 93,227,157 downwards.
AAACTATTCAAAATCTGATTACACCATCAGAATCGTCGTGCAAATAATGGTACTGTACATGTTTCTTTTTAAGGATCATAATTCCTCTGGCTATAATTAATTTCTATATGAACTGTGAAATGTCTGCTACTATGGTTTCACAAAGTCCGCCATCTTTGGCACTCCTGGCATACACATCTCCATCATCGACACAAAGCACAGACCTCGACACCACGTGAACATGGAATTTCCAGCCACGCGGTCGGCCTGGACCACACACTGCAGCTACCCCTCTTGCACCGGCCGATGCTCTGCACCGTGCGGCCAGGCCAACTCCGAATTTAGAATATTTTCAGGGCGCCACAATTCGCCCGTTACCTCACAAGATCCATGGCACTAAATCCGTGTTCACATTTATCCATAGATATACACAAATCAAAAAACCTTTGCATCACCTCAGTTCCGAGAGTTCCGGAACCTGTACAGAAAATTGGAATAGAGATCAACATTAACATCAATTCCGCTCTTTTTATTGCTCATGAAAACCACACATTGCATGTTGTACCACCATACAGAGAGACCTTCAGAGATAGTGGTTCAGATTGAGGTACACACGTGTACCTCTAATACCCAGTAGCACGTTCTCTTGCATTGATGCATGCCTGTATTCGTCGTGGCATACTATCCACAAGTTCATAAAGGCAATGTTGGTCCAGATTGTCCCACTCCTCAATGGCGATTCGTCGTAGATTCCTCAGAGTGGTTGGTGGGTCACGCCGTCCATAAACAGCCCTTTTCAATCTAGCCCAGGCATGTTCGATAGGGTTCGTGTCTGGAGAACATGCTGACCACTCTAGTCGAGCGAAGTCATTATCCTGGAGGACGTCACTCACAAGATGTGCACGATGGGAGCACAAATTGTTGTCCATGAAGACGAATGCCTCGCCAATATGCTGCTGATATGGTTGCACCGATATGGTTGTACTATCGATCGGAGGATGGCATTCGTGTATCATACAGCCGTTACGGCGCCTTTCATGACCACCAGCGGCGTATGTCGGCACCACATAATGCCACCCCAAAACAGCAGGGAACCTCCACCTTGCTGCACTCGCGTTCAGCCTGACCAGGTTGCCTCCAAACACGTCTCCGGCGATTGGCTGGTTAAAGGCATATGCGACACTCATCGGTGAAGACAACGTGATGCCAGTCCTAAGCGGTCCATTCGGCATGTTGTTGGGCCCATCTATACCACGCTGCAATGGTGTCGTGGTTGGAAAGATGCACCTCGTCATGGACATAGGGAGTGAAGTTGCGCACTATGCAGCCTATTGCACACAGTTTGAGTCTTAATACGACGTCCTGTGGCTGCAAGAAAAGCATTATTCAACATGGTGGCGTTGCTGTCAGGGTTCTTCCGAGCAGTAGTCCGTAAGTAGCGGTCATCCACTGGAGTAGTAGCCCTTGGGCGGCCTGAGCGAGGATCTTCATCGACAGTTCCTGTATCTCTGCATCTCCTCCATGTCCGACAGCGGCATAGCGTGAGTGGAGATTTTGACACTTAGTCTCACCTGCATTCGTGCTTAAAAAAGATGTAATAGTAATTCATAACAAAAATATGAACAAGTTTCTACTAAGCCTTCTAAATGTGCGAAGACATCAGTTTTGTAGCCCGCGCCGCACCCTGAGTATTGGTGTATTTGCCTGCTTCAGACTCGACTGCTCCCAGTCTCTTCCTCCCTTCCCTTACCTGGCTGTGTGCACCTGCGCGTTAGTGGCATTCTCAGCTCCCCTCCACTTCCCCTCTTCCACGAAGGCCGGTGCGCTGCACTTGCTAGCAGGTGTCGAGACTAGTCTCTGCCGCTTCCGTGCTGGCTTTTAACACGAAGTGAACAGTCGCGCAGTTTGTTTTCATAGTCATTCTTGTGTGATTTTAGTGCATACTTTCGTTGTGTCGCCAACATGAGCGAGTCAGCAACTGAACACCTTATATAATTTTTATTGAAAACGCCTTTTTCCACATTAAAGTACGAAAAAAAGTGTGAATTGAAGGACAAACGACTTACTCCTATACTCAGTGTAATTTAAAGTGAAACCAAACAAAAACGCACTTTTCAGGCAACCTGGTGTAGTTAATAACAGATTATAATGTTATGCATGTCTTCTGTTTGGTGGTGAAAAGGAATGTTGCAGTTAGGGCATTTGTACAATAAACAACTTTGACAGGAAAGGACAAAAGCATCGGATATCCAAACGTCACCCCCAGAACAAAGAATCATTTCAGTTATTGGGCAAAAGTAGAATTGAGCACGCCCTTTCTGAAGGCGCTCGCCTGAAAGCAATAAAATACAACGAACAAGTTGCATCCAACAGGAGAGTATTCGCTCGTCTTATTGAGACAATTGTATTTTTTTGTAAACAAGAACTAGCCCTTCGCGGCCATCTAGAAGACGAATCCTCCAGCAGCAAAGGTAACTAAATGGAATTGTTGGATTTACTAGCTCAAGGAGAGCAGTTAATCCGACAGCATCTGTCATCATCTTCAATCTTTAAAGGAACTTCTCCAGATATACAGAATTATGTAATAGAAATGATAACTCTGGCAGTTAATAAGAAAATAAAATCTGAAATTCAGAACTGCAATTTCATTTCGATTCAGGCTGATGAAACATTAGAAGTGTCATGCATGAGTCAAATGAGTATAATATTCAGGTACTGTATTGCAGACAAAATTGAGGAAAGGTTCGTTGGATTTTACGATGTTTCAGGAGATAAAACTGCTGAAGGTTTGTCAAACATTATTCATGCAGTATTGAAAGAATGGAATGGGGAAGGAAAAGTGGTTAGTCAAATATATGATGGCGCTGCAGTCATGGCGGGCAGAGAAAGAGGACTACAACAATGGTGAAGCAGTTCTGTCCCTAAGCGCTGTTTATTCATTGTTACGCACAGCAACTGAATTTGGGACTGTTACATGCCTCCAAAATCATACAAGTACGCATGTTTGTAAGTAATCTTACTGCATTCTATTCGTTTTTCAGCAAATCATCAAAACGAACTGTACTGCTAACTGAGAAAGGATTTAACTTCCACATGTATGCAACATTCGCTGGAACTTTCGTTCCAGGGTAGTTTCAACAATATCTAGTCATTTCTCAGAGCTAGACAGTGTTTTTAGTTATGTAATTGATGATACAGGCTCTCAGTGGGACCCATAATCTTTGAGCTGTGCTGTGGGAACGAAACGACGGATGGATGATCCTACGTTTTTCTACTTGCTTTGCTTCTACTGAGGGTGCTTTGTTTATGTTGTTCATCTCTTTAATGTTCTTCAGTCGAAATCTGTCAGTATATCTGCTTGCCACGACGAAATAAGAACTGTCTTGAGAAACTTATGACAATTAAGAACAGAAACATTCGTTGACGAAGGCATTAAATGCGGCTTGTGTTTGAATGGCAACTTATCATTTGTGACAGTCAGAAGACATATCTCAGGGCACTAACTTCCGAGATACTGGATTTGCAAATTGTTCAGATGGAAAGAAGATTTCAAGACTTTCCCCACATTCAGTTTGTTGAACTTTTGAACGCAAAGTGTTTCCCGAACTATCAAAAATAATTCCCACAGTTGAAACTGCTTCAGTTATTAGAACAGTACCTTTTTTTCAAACAAGAACAACTTGAAAGTGAACTGTGTAACATATACGCTGATGAGAAAAAACACTTATCTCCAAGAATACTCTTAAAGTACATTGTCAACAATGATTTATACTCTGTTTATGAAGAAACAACGAAGTTCCTGCGTTTGGTTTTGACCCTACCCTCATCTACAGCAAGTAGTGAACGAAGCATGAGTACTCTCAAACGAGTGAAGACTTATTTAAGGAAATCAGTGTCCAACACCCGGCTGTCATGTTTGAGCACGTTAGCAATAGAAAAGACACTACTGGAAGAGCTATCCAGTGATCAGATCTTTGTAGACCGAGTTATAGACTTATTCGTGGAGAGAAAAGACAGGCGCATTGCACTTGTGTACAAGAAAATATAAGTGCTTCTTCTCTTGCTGCTGGAGTTCTACAAATTTTTCATCGTTTCTTGAACATGTTAGTTATTATTATTATTATTATTATTATTGTTGTTGTTAGTGGCGGTGGAAGTAGTAGTGGTAGTGGTAGTGGTAGTAGTAGTAGTAGTAGTAGTTGTTGTTGTTGTTTTATTTGATGCATTTTGTTTCATTTGTTTAAATTATTGTTTATTGTACTATTATGTCTCCCTATAGTAACTGTAGAGTCTCTCCAGCTTTTACAACCGCGCTACGCCAATGATGTCCAAACAACTTTGCTTTGGTTCACTCTGAGATTCCTGGACATTTCCCTTGTTGAGGGCCCTTCCTGAAACAACAATGCGGACGCGATCGAACCGCGGTGTTGACCATCTAGACTTGGTTGAATTAAGCCAACAGAGCCGTGTTCCCCGTTCCTGGTGGAATGATTGGAACTGATCGGCTGTCGGACCACCTCCGTCTAATAGGCGCTGCTCATGCATGGTTGTTTACATCTTTGAGCGGGTTTAGTGACATCTCTGAACATTCAAGGGGACTATGTCTGTGATACAATATCCACAGACAACGTCTATCTTTAGGAGTTCTGGGAAGCGGGGTGATCCAGAACTTTTTTGATGTGTGTAGGTATAACTTCGATTGCTTTCACAAGCTGTTTCACACGAGCAGGGATGTGTTGAGGGTTTTCTTTATAGCATCGAAAGTATTTAACTTAATTTAAAATCTACCTTCTCACTTAAATATGGAACTAATATGTCGCCATAAAACACACATTCATATTCATCTGAAGACCACGTGTCTGAATTTAATTCGGCTGTATCCGAAAAGAAATTCAAGTCTTCAGAGCGGTTTCTTATATTGTCTACCAAAGACTGAAAAAATTTCTTGCGAAATGTTTGAAATTTGTTATACTTATAGTCATCGCGACCAATTTCAATATGCGCGTTTCCTCCAACTCCTGTATTATCATCCTAATTCTCAGCGAGTCATTAGTTTTCAGAGTTTCAAGGGCTTTTATAGCCACGTCAATTTCTTGTTTGGCCTTAAGGACTGATGAATTTCTGTTTTACATAAGGAATGATAATATTTGCAGAACTTTTAGGGCCTCATACAGCACAACTAATTCCATTGTAAGCATCCATTTTGTGAAAAATTTTAGCAACCTTCGAAATCCGGATCTGTCACGATTTGATTGGGAACCACCGTGACTCAGTTTTTTGGAAATACGGACAAGACAAATGAAAGCCTGGCCTGGTTTTAATAGCTGAGAGGGCAGTTTTTTGTGAAACACCCTGTAGTTGTCTTTGATTATTGGGACTTTGAGAAAACACAAAATATAGGGAAGTTAAAAACGTCTGTTTATGGTACACATCTGCCACATCATCCAAAACATTATGGTCAGCTAGTTCCATTTTGTAGTTCGTACAACGCACGGCAATTAAGTTCTTATGTAAATGACTACGCATTAGAGCTGCCACGCCTTTGTAATGTGCAAGCATTGTTGATACATCAAGTGAAGAAATGCCAACAAGATGGTTTCTTAATACATGGTATTTAATGTTATACTGGGGCTGGTAACAGTCTACCGGAAATACCTTCTCCTCCTCCACTTTCTAAGTCAACGATATCGAAAAAATAATTCAAGCAACGCCCTCAGAAGACAAACGAACATGTATTATTTAACAGATTTTACAGGAAATCGTTGTACTTTTGTCCACCATGACACTGAAGATTGTATCCGATTCTGTAAGGAAGTAAGTAAGATTATTATTCATGTCTTCTCCTTTAAACATAATGATATTTCGGCGTTAATGCTTAGAATGAAGCATACAATTGACAGAAAAAAAGATTTAATTTTTGTAGTTCCATTACTTCGAATCTGATTTGAATGATAATTTCTGATCAGCTATTACATATGCGGATCTGGACAACAAAGGAGTTGTAATTACTTTTTCTTGACGTTGCTTTCCTCACAACTTTTCACTTTCACTCGCACATTTTTCTATATTTTGCTTTTCTTTGCTACGTATAATTCTACACATTTCATGTGTGATTTGCACTTTGCATGGTCACCAGTTTTACCACATAGTTTTTTGGTGTTATTTGCAGAAACACCAGCTAAAGACCGCATTATCGACAAGAACATGTGCCATGTTTTTCGCCTTCAGATCACGATCTTTTGATCACACTGTGTATATTACCAAGCTTTTGTCATTCACAGACAGCCACAGCTTAGTTTTTTCCAGTTTTGAAAAAGGGTAAGGGTACACAATATCCCACTACAATTTTAAGCCTAATGTTACTCCCATTCGTACCTTAAGAATTCTTACAGTTCTTAGTCCCTGAAGATTCAAAATCTTTCTCTTTGTTAGCACCTTCATTACCGTTTTTATTTTTAGACTGACCTTAAGTTTTAACTCTTTTAGCGCCACCGTTAGTATCGTGACTGTCAATGTTCGCCCACGTTTCTGGGGATGAATTGCTGTTAAGGAATGACGAAATTTTGCTTTGTTTGCAAGACATGCTGAAATTCCGTAACTTTTCCAGGTAATGCTACATACTCGCAGGCAACGAATGTCAGAGCTTACGTTAGATTAAAGCAACAATTACAGCTCGAGAAGGACAATTCAGTTTGAAACGTCTTCAAATGTTTAAATACATAACGCTTCTTTCCGAAATCAGTGAGCAAACATGTTAATAAAGCAACGATTACAGCTCGAAAATGACAGTTCAGTTTGAAATGTCTTCAAATGCTTAAATACATAACGCTTCTTTCCGAAATCAATGAGCAAACATGTTAATGTTAATGTAGTAATAATGTATTAATATTTATATTTTCTGTGTAAAGTGCCACAAATTTAAATTAAATGTTAAGTATTACATATCCGATGAGGGGGAAATAAAGATTGGGATTGGATTGGTAATTTTAAATCAGAGGGTAGGATGATTTGATGCCGAGGGGGAGGAGGCGTGGAGGGTGAGGGGGAATCCCTGCCATCCCCCTTGCAAATCGCACGCTGCTCTATTGAGATCGAAGCTGAGTGTGACAGTGAAGTTACCTGATTGCGTACAACAGGTCTGGTGGAGCCAAGTTAAATGTTGAATGTTTTTACCGGCCACACGATTCCTCTGTGACGGATCTACGGCCAGTAGCGCGTAATACGCATATCTTGCAATACTAGTAGGAGGCGATTTCAACCTACCGAGTATAGACTGGGACGTCTGTGGACTAATTGTGGGGCTACAGTCAGACAGTCTCGTGAAATATTTTGAACACATTCAGTAAAAACAGTCTTGAGGAGCTAGTTCGGCAGCCCAGACACGATGGAAATATTTTAGACCTTGTAGCTAGAAACAGGCCGGACCTTGTCGACAGCGTCAGTATAGAGTCGGGGATTAATGACAATGATGTCATTATAGCAACTATGGTTGTGAAAGTTAAGAAATCAGTCAAGAAGGCTAGGCGAGTGTATCTGCAGAGGGTAAGCAGTTGAGAGCATCTCACTTAGTCAATTGAAGTCATTTAGCAGTAACACGGACGCAGAGGAATTATGGGCAAAGTTTAAACAGACTGTAAGTTGTGATCTGGGGAACTATATGCCTAGTAAGTGGATTAAGGACGGAAAAATCCACCTTGATTTAAAAACATAATCCGGAAATGCTGGGGAAGCGAAGAAAGATTGTTGTACTCTCGGTTCAAAAGAGAACGCGCAGATGACAATAGGCAAAGGTTAGTATAGATCTGTGCGTCTGTGAAAAGATATATGCGCGAAGCATACAAGACCTACCACCGTCATACCATAGCAAAACATCTGACCGAGAACCCGAGAAAATTGTGGTGCTATGTAAAATCGCTAAGCGGGTCTAAGCCTTCCATCCAGTCAATAGTTGACCATTCTAGTGAGACAATCGAAAAAAGCAAATGAAAGCAGAAGTTTCAAATTTGCGTTTAAGAAATCTTTCACACAGGAACATACCGTCACTTGGCCATCGAACAGACTCCCGCATGGAACAAATAGTAATAAGCATCACTGGCATAGAGAAACATCTGAAAGAGTTGAAAACAGTTAAGTTGCCAGGTCAAGATGGAATCCCAGTTCGGTTTTACAAAGAATACTCTACGACATTGGCCCCTTGCTTACCTTGCATTTATCACGAATCTCTCTCCCAGTGCAAAGTCCCAAGAGACTGGAAAAAGAGCATGGGACTTCTGTGCGTAAGAAGGGTAAAAGAACGGACCCGCAAAATTACAGGTAAATATCCCTAACATCGGTTTGCTGCAGAACCCTTGATAATATTCTCAGTTCGAAAATAATACATTTTCTTGAGAGAGAGAAGCTTATGTCCACGAGTGAGCACGGTTTTAGAAAGCATCGCTCGTGCGAAACTCAGCTTGCCCTTTTCTCACATGATACCCTCGAACCATAGATGAAGGGCAACAGGCAGTTCCCATATGTCTACATTTCCGGAAAGCATTTGACACGGTGCCCCACTGCAGACTTAACGAAAGTACGAGCAAATGGAATGTTGTTGTTGTTGTTGTGGTCTTCAGTACTGAGACTAGTTTGATGCAGCTCTCCATGCTACTCTATCCTGTGCAAGCTGCTTCATCTCCCAGTACCTACTGCAGCCTACATCCTTCTGAATCTGCTTAGTGTATTCATCTCTTGGTCTCCCTCTACGATTTTTACCCTCCACGCTGCCCTCCAATACTAAATTGATGATCCCTCGATGTCTCAGAACATGTCCTACCAACCGATCCCTTCTTCTAGTCAAGTTGTGCCACAAGCTCCTCTTCTCCCCAATTCTATTCAATACCTTCTCATTACTTATGTGATCTACCCATCTAATCTTCAGCATTCTGCTGTAGCAGCACATTTCGAAAGCTTCTATTCTCTTCCTGTCTAAGCTATTTATCGTCCACGTTTCACTTCCATACATGGCTACACTCCATACAAATTCTTTCAGAAACGACTTCCTGACACTTAAATCTATACTCGACGTTAACAAATTTCTCTTCTTCAGAAACGCTTTCCTTGCCATTGCCAGTCTACATTTTATATCCTCTCTACTTTGACCATCATCAGTTATTTTGCTCCCAAAATAGCAAAACTCCTTTACTACTTTAAGTGTCTCATTTCCTAATCTAATTCCCTCAGCATCACCCGACTTAATTCGACTACATTCCATTATCCTCGTTTTGCTTTTGTTGATGTTCAACTTATATCCTCCTTTCAAGACACTGTCCATTCCGTTCAACTGCCCTTCCAAGTCCTTTGCTGTCTCTGACAGAATTACAATGTCATCGGCGAACCTCAAAGTATTAATTTCTTCTCCATGGATTTTAATACCTACTTCGAACTTTTCTTTTGTTTCATTTATTGCTTGCTCAATATACAGATTGAATAACATCGGGGATAGGCTACAACCCTGTCTCACTCCCTTCCCAACCACTGCTTCCCTTTCATACCCCTCGACTCTTATAACTGCCATCTGGTTTCTGTGCAAATTGTAAATAGCCTTTCGCTCCCTGTATTTTACCCCTGCCACCTTCAGAATTTGAAAGAGAGTATTCCAATCAACATTGTCAAAAGCTTTCTCTAAGTCTACAAATGCCAGAATCGTAGGTTTACCTTTCCTTAATATTTCTTCTAAGATAAGTCGTAGGGTCAGTATTGCCTCACGTGTTCCAACATTTCTACGAAATCCAAACGAGCAAATGGAATAGGTTCTCAGATACGCTGATGAGCTGAAACATTATGACCACTGTCCACCGCGAGGCTGAATGCCTCCGGGTGGTGCTGCAGGCACGTGACGCAGTAAGGAAAGGATGTAAGCGGAAGAGAGACGAATGGACAGTCATTATAGTGATGACACTGGCCGTAAATGCGAAAATCGACTGATATAAAAGGTTTTGACAAAGGGCACATTGTTATGGCCCTGCGGCTGGAAACGAGAATACGTGAAACGGCGAAGCTGGTCACCTGTTGGCGTACTACTGTCGTGAGCGCCTATGGAAAGTGGTTGAAGATGGCGAAATAACGGGTAGGCTGTATGGTACTGGACACCACATCTCATCACAAAACGTAGAGGTCGAAGGATCATCCAGGATAGGCAGCGACCTGTAGCAGATCTGAAGACAGAGAGTAATGCTGGTGCGGGCGCAAGTATTTCGGAGCACACCGTTAAAAGGCCATTGTTGAACATGGAGCGCCACATCACACGACCCCTGTGTGTTGACCGAACGACATTGTCAGTTATGATTGCATTTGGCACAGCATCGCCGTGGATCGATAGAAACGTGTCGCCTGTCGAATCAGTCGCATTTCTTGTTATACCAGGTAGATTGTTTGGTCCTTACACGCCAGCATTCAGGCGAATGTCTGCACGAAACATGCACTGCGCCACAGATGCAGGCCGGTGAGGGCACAATTATGCTATGTGGTACACTGAGTTGGTATTTCGTGGGATTTATGGTGGTAATCGAAGCACAATGACAGCAGTGTACTACATGAACTTTATTGCGGACCAACTGCATCGCTTCATGCTTGAAGTCTCCCCCTATGGCGTTGGCATCTTCAAGAAGTATAACTGTCCATGTTGCAAAGTTAGAATCGTGCTACAGTGGTTTGATGCGCATTACAGTGACCTCGCATTGACGTCTCGGCCAGCAAATGTGCCTGCAACACACACAGGTCGCCAGCTGCGTGCCCGTAAACTACCATCCCATAATTTCCGAGAATTGCTTGACCTGTAAATAGACATATTGTGCCACATACACTATGTGATCTAAAGTATCCAGACACCCCAAAAACATACATTTTTCATATTAGATTCATTGTGCTGCTACCTACTTCCAGGTACTCCATATCAGCGACCTCAGTAGTCATAAGACATCGTGAGAGACCAGAATGGGGCACTCGGCGAACTCATGGACGCTGAACGTGGTCAGGTGGTTGGGTGTCACTTGTGTCATACGTCTGTACGCGAGATTTCCACTCTCCTAAACATCCCTAGGCCCACGGTTTCCGAAATGATAGTGATGTGGAAACTTGAAGGGACACGCACAGCACAAAAGCGTACAAGTCGACCTCGTCTGTTGACTGACAGAGACCACCGACAGTTGAAGAGGGTAGTAATGTGTAATAGGCAGACATCTCTCCAGACCATCACACAGGAGTTCCAGACTGCATCAGGATCCACTGCAAGTACTATGACAGTTAGGCGGAAAGTGAGAAAACTTGAATTTCATGGTCGAGCGGCTGCTCATAAGCCACACATCGCGCCGGTAAGTGCCAAACGACGCCTCGCTTGGAGTAAGGAGCTTAAACATTGGACGATTTAACAGTGGAAAAACGTTGTGTGGAGTGACGAATCACTGTACACAATGTGGCGATCCGAAGGCAAGGTGTGGGTATGGCGAATCCCCGGTGAACGTCATCTGGCAGCGTGTGTAGCGCCAACAGTAAAATTCGGAGGCGGTGGGGTCATGGTGTGGTCGTGTTTTTCATGGAGGGGGCCTGCACCCCCTGTTTTGAGTCGTACTATCATAGCACACACCTTCGTGCTTCCCATTGTTGAAGAGATATTCGGGGATGGCGATTGCATCTTTCAACACGATCGAGCACCTGTTCATCATACACGGCCTGTGGCCGAATGGTTACACGACAGTAACATCCCTGTAATGGACTGGTCTGCAGAGAGGCCTGACCTGAATCCTGTAGAACACCTTTGGTATGTTTTGGAACGCCGACTTCGTGCCAGGCCTCACCGACTGACATCGGTACCTCTCCTCAGTGCAGCACTCCGTGAAGAATGGGCTGCCATTCCCCAAGAAACCTTCCAGCACCTGCTTGAGTGGAAGCTGTCATCAAGGCTAAGGGTGGGCCAGCACTATATTGAATTCCAGCATTACCGATGGAGGGTGCCACGAACTTGTAAGTCATTTTCAGCCAGGTGTTCAAAAGGGTCAAAACGCACTAAGCACTATGGTACTCAACATCTGAGGTCATCAGTACCCTAGACTTAGAACTACTTAAACCTTACTAACCTAAGGACATCACACACATCCATGCCCGAGGCAGGATTCGAAACTGCGACCGTAACAGCAACGCGGTTCCGGACTGAAGCGTCTAGAACCGCTCGGCCACAGTGGCCGGCCTTCAGCAAGGTGTCCGGATACTTTTGATCACATAGTGTATATCCGGAATGCTATCAAGGACTTGAAGAATCCATGCCAAACAGAATCTCGGTTGTACTATGCTTGAAAAGTGGAACAACATGCTATTAAACAGGTGGTCATTATGTTTTGGTTCATCGGTGTAAGCGAGTGGCTCGAAGAGCTCTTCAGTAGCAGAAGCCGGCATATTGTCGTCGACGATGAGTGTCTTTCAGAGACAAGATATTGTTAGGAGTGTCCCAGGGAAGTGCGATGAGACCGCTATATTTTATGTATACATAAATGATCTGGCGGACAGTGTGGGCAGCAATATGCGGTTATTTGCTGATGATGCTGTGGTGTACGGGAAGCAGTCAAAGTTGAGTGACTGCAGGATGATACAAAATGACTTAGACAAAATTTCTAGTCGGTGTAATGAATGGCAGCTAGTTCTAAATGTAGAAAACTGTATGTTAATGCGGATGAGTAGGAAAAACAAGCCCATGATGTTCGGATGTAGCATTGGTTGTGTCCTCCTTCACACAGTCAGCATTAGTTGTGTCCTCCTTGACACAGTCACATCATTTATATATCTGGACGTAACGTTGCAAAGCAATATGAAATGGAACGAACATGTGAGAATTGCGTTGGGGGGGGGGGGGGGGGGGCGAATGGTCGATGTCGGTTTATTGGGAGAATTTTAGGACAGTGTGGTTTGTCTGTAAAGGAGACTGCATATAGGACGCTAGTGCGACCTATTCTTGAGTACTGCTCGAGTGTTTGGGATCCATACTAGGTCGGATTAAAGGAAGACATCAAAGCAATTTAGAAGTGGGCTGCTAGATACGTTACCGGCGGATTTTGAGGAACGCTATCCAGAAAATATAGGGAACCGGCATTTGAAGCTGACAGCAGAACGATTCTACAGCCTGCAAGATATACACTCCCGGAAATTGAAATAAGAACACCGTGAATTCATTGTCCCAGGAAGGGGAAACTTTATTGACACATTCCTGGGGTCAGATACATCACATGATCACACTGACAGAACCACAGGCACATAGACACAGGCAACAGAGCATGCACAATGTCGGCACTAGTACAGTGTATATCCACCTTTCGCAGCAATGCAGGCTGCTATTCTCCCATGGAGACGATCGTAGAGATGCTGGATGTAGTCCTGTGGAACGGCTTGCCATGCCATTTCCACCTGGCGCCTCAGTTGGACCAGCGTTCGTGCTGGACGTGCAGACCGCGTGAGACGACGCTTCATCCAGTCCCAAACATGCTCAATGGGGGACAGATCCGGAGATCTTGCTGGCCAGGGTAGTTGACTTACACCTTCTAGAGCACGTTGGGTGGCACGGGATACATGCGGACGTGCATTGTCCTGTTGGAACAGCAAGTTCCCTTGCCGGTCTAGGAATGGTAGAACGATGGGTTCGATGACGGTTTGGATGTACCGTGCACTATTCAGTGTCCCCTCGACGATCACCAGTGGTGTACGGCCAGTGTAGGAGATCGCTCCCCACACCATGATGCCGGGTGTTGGCCCTGTGTGCCTCGGTCGTATGCAGTCCTGATTGTGGCGCTCACCTGCACGGCGCCAAACACGCATACGACCATCATTGGCACCAAGGCAGAAGCGACTCTCATCGCTGAAGACGACACGTCTCCATTCGTCCCTCCATTCACGCCTGTCGCGACACCACTGGAGGCGGGCTGCACGATGTTGGGGCGTGAGCGGAAGACGGCCTAACGGTGTGCGGGACCGTAGCCCAGCTTCATGGAGACGGTTGCGAATGGTCCTCGCCGATACCCCAGGAGCAACAGTGTCCCTAATTTGCTGGGAAGTGGCGGTGCGGTCCCCTACGGCACTGCGTAGGATCCTACGGTCTTGGCGTGCATCCGTGCGTCGCTGCGGTCCGGTTCCAGGTCGACGGGCACGTGCACCTTCCGCCGACCACTGGCGACAACATCGATGTACTGTGGGGACCTCACGCCCCACGTGTTGAGCAATTCGGCGGTACGTCCACCCGGCCTCCCGCATCCCCACTATACGCCCTCGCTCAAAGTCCGTCAACTGCACATACGGTTCACGTCCACGCTGTCGCGGCATGCTACCAGTGTTAAAGACTGCGATGGAGCTCCGTATGCCACGGCAAACTGGCTGACACTGACGGCGGCGGTGCACAAATGCTGCGCAGCTAGCGCCATTCGACGGCCAACACCGCGGTTCCTGGTGCGTCCGCTGTGCCGTGCGTGTGATCATTGCTTGTACAGCCCTCTCGCAGTGTCCGGAGCAAGTATGGTGGGTCTGACACACCGGTGTCAATGTGTTCTTTTTTCCATTTCCAGGAGTGTATTTCGCGTAAGGACCACGAAGATAAGATTCGATGAATTAGGGCTCGTACGGGGGAATACAGACAGTTGTTTTCCCTCACCTATTTGCGAGTGGAACAGGAGGGGAAATGACAAGTAGTGGCACAGGGTACCCTTGGCCACGCACCGAACGGTGGCTTTCAAAGTATATATGTAGATTTAGATGTAGATGTTAGATTTAAGTTACTCTTCTATAAGCACTAAAGGCACAGAAATTGTTTTTTTATGTGATATATGAGTACACCTTACCTGTTAACGTTGGATTGTAAGTCTTTTTTTTCTCCCGATGGAACCTCTGTAGTAACTGTCGTCTCGAAATCGCTTGTTTCCGAGTCCGGAAACATGCAGATCCCCCTGTAAATGAAAACCACATTAACTGTGTTGCTAATAACTGTAGCATCAAATTTGCATATGAGTCGTCACTACAATGAAAAACATATGGAAAACAACGAAAAAGACGAAGAACAGGGGAACATATCGGTGATTGTTACTATATGTAAATTGTTGACATGGCTTCTTTAATCTTCAAATAACTACAGATACTGTAGTCAGTTCAAAAATGGTTCAAATGGCTCTAAACAATATGGGACTTAACATCTGAGGCCATCAGTCCCCTAGACTTAGAACTACATAAACGTAACTAACCTAAGGACATCACACACATCCATGCCCGAGGCAGGATTCGAACCTGTGACCGTAGCAACAGCGCGGTCCCGGACTGAAGCGCCTAGAACCGCTCGGTCACAGCGGCTGGTTGCCTGCAATAAGTGTTCCAGTATTTTGTTAATCAGAAAATTCCGCGCAGAGCAATGCCATTGCAACATGTAAGTGTAACATACACAGCTGTCCCCAAAATCAGGGAATAAAGTAACGACATATCTTCTTATATACAATCTGCTATGCGGTGTTCTTATAGCAGACGGCCACTTCGCAGATGAAAAACATATAGCGATGGGATTGTATTATTCAGACTGATAGAAGAGCAGTCTTTCGTTCAATGAGACGAGGAAATTTATGAAGTGGATTCTAACGTGGACAATATGCAAATTATCTTCTACGAACATGTTAAGTGAATTTGCAGTTGTTGGCCAAGAGCTATTTAAGATCAAAATTTGGATAATGTTCGAACACTTGACATGAGGAAGATTACGTATATACACTGCTGGCTATTAAAATTGCAACAGCAGGAAGAACGTAAAATAACGAAATTTTATTTATTGTTCATTTACTGTATAGTGGGGAGAATAAATGATTTAATTTGTGCGTGATTTGGGGATATACAGGATGCGAAGTTTAGTAGGCAGAACTGCCACCTCTGGCAGAATAATGGCTCTAAACTTGTCTGGGGATCGTGTCGAACCGAACTTTGATTACAGGCATATTGCTTCTGCTCTATGTCAGACTTCATCCGCCGCAGCGCAGGCGCGTGATGGCGTATCAGTTTCTCGGCAACCCATATTTCCAGTGGGTGAGAGACCTGAAAGATACCCTGGCCAGGACAACAGTCGAATTTCGTCTATATCGAGGTAGGTCAGGACAGTACGGCCAGTATACGGACTTGCGTTACCTCGGTAAAAGATAACTTCATGGAGATCTCGAAGATAGAGCACATCCACTGGTCTTTAAACGTATAAAAAGTAACGCCTTCTGTTCAAGTTACTATCTGTGCGGAGCAGAGATGAACATGTTAAGTGCCTAACGGCAACTCATACCATCACACTAACAGTAGGCCCACATGACAATGACAAATGATATCGGTCTCCTTGGAAGTTCGATGCACGCATGTGTCTGTTGTGATGCTGTACGAAGAAATCGGAGTCGTTTTAAAAGATGGCGCTGCGCTACTCGTGTATCCGCTGCTGTCGTTATGCACACCACTGTCGTATAGAAACCTCTCTTGCTGCAAGCAATACTATTTCCTGGCTCGAGGTATGCGAGGTGGCTATACGATACTGCACGGCAGGGCAAACGATATACTGTATGTTTTCTTTGGCGCTAGACGTGTGGGGCCGTTAAAGTCCTTCATGGTGATGAGCATGGCGCTGTTGGATTCACTGATTCCATATTCGCATTGTAACGGATGGCTCTGAGCACTATGGAAATTAACTTCTAAGGTCATCAGTCCCCTAGAACTTAGAACTACTTAAACCCAACTAACCTAAGGACATCACGCACATCCATGCTCGAGGCAGGATTCGAACCTGCGACCGTAGCGGTCGCGCGGTTCCAGACTGTAGTGCCTAGAACCGCTCGGCCACTCCGGCCGGCCATTGTAACGGAATCCCGCTTCTGACACCAATTACAACAGGGTGTCTAGGATGGCTAGTGTGAGTGGTGATTCTGTACCGAATAAGGTTGCAGGTACAGCAGACAAGGCAATCCCTGGATACAAGAAATCCTTTATTGCTGTTTGTTTATTAGACTTTGATGTTGCTAGTCTCTATGGCGAGGGCGGTAATTACACCGTCACGGCGTCTCCAGGTACGCCAACCTCCGACCCGGCCTTGTAGACTGAGTTGCCAGATTTTCAGGCAGTAATAATCCCTTAAATGTGTATGCATTTATGCACCAAAAAATTTAAATTACGCACATAAAGTATTCACGTAAACTGTTCGCGTGAAATGATATAAAAACTGCATTGATATCGTTTTAGTACAAATAGAACATATGTAAATGCCTGTGAATGATGCACAAAGAAACGTTAACAAAACATGCAAGAAAACTAGTACTTTATATTAATTTACAGAAAGCTATTGTGCTCACAGTTATGTTTCCTCCTCCCTTCTGTCACAGTTCACAATCACTTTATGTTCCAGATGTTCGAAAGTAAGTTGTTGCCTCGCAAAATGTGCTTGTAGGAGGAGAAACTTCTCTGCTTCACAGGAACTTAAAGGTGCATGTACAGAATCGGCTGTTTGTTCCCTGTTAGCGATGTATTGCTCGGAAGTTCGAAGCACTTATCGGTTAAAGTTTCTTCGACTTCACAAATTTGTTCGTATTCTGGATTTTTGAAAGTATGTTTTGAACTTTTTGCTTCACTATTTAACTAACTCTCCCAGGAGCAGAATCAAGTTTAGAGACTGCGTTTTTGAACACAATAAATCACAAAGAGAACTGCCTGTCCCCATAGAAACAATTGCCTTGGGAAGATGAGAAAAATGAGCAGATATATATGTAAGATCAACTACTATTTCTGGGGTGTTCAGAACATCTTGGACAGTTTGAACTGATGCTGCATTTTTACGATCAAATGCAGAAACGAGTTCCTCACAGTTTCTAAATCTTCGGTGTAGTAAATTACTGCAGGCAAACATGTCTCCCAGCGCCTTATGATTGGTTCTGGTGGCAGCGGAACGTCGAGTGCTGCTGCTTTGAAGGCTTGTTTTCTATAAGATGCTTTTACACCTTCTTCAAAGCAGACAACAATTTGTCAGCAGGATGAAAATTTGCACGAATAGTTTCAACTATGTGATGTAACCCATGAGAAAGACAAATCAAATGTATCATGATGGGAAATATAACTTTGAGAGCAGTACCAGCTTTGACCATGTAACTTGCTGCACCAGTCACAAACAGTTGTACATGCTCATACTGAATGTCATATGGCCATAGTAAATTTATACAAGCGATAAAAAATGAGGAAACTGTGGAGTTATTTGTCATTTGAAACTGATCCATGGCAAGTACATACGGCGTAGATCGTACATTTTAGTCAAGGGAACCAATTAAAATATTTGAAATAAACCGTCCCTCACAGCTTTGTGTTCCGTCGATTGACACCCTTATAAAATTATTTTGAATTAGATCCCTTATTTTTTTAATGGTCTGGTCGTAGCACTGCTGTACGTATTTTTTACGTATTGTCGATTCGTCTGACATTTTACACCCTGTATGCTTCTCAGTGAAATTTCTCAGAACTAGGTTAGTTAATTTCCACAGCAGAATATCTGACAGCAAAACGGTTTCGCACAAATCAAAAGAAAACTACGAAAAAGAACTGTTAGAACATTTACCTAACAACATCTGGATGGGACCACTTTTGTGGATTGACGTCTTACATTCGTTCCGAAAATGAGTCATTTGCAGTTTAGTATTGTATTGATTTAAATGTTATGCACATTATAAATTGAAACACTTTTAAAAAATCGTATTCAAATTAAATAATAATATTAAAGCTGTTGCTATGTGTTACATATTAAGCAGCTTGTAATACTTACATCGGTTAGGAGTAGGTTTATTTTATGTAACTGTGTATCTGAAATTTGTGAAGTGTGTATTCATTGTTGTTTAAACTCCTTGATCTATGGTAAGAAAATTAGAGTTTTGTAATGTATATATGAAAGAAGCAAAAGAATATGTTGAAATTTTAAATTATTATAATATGAATATGTTTATATAATAGAATATGTTTGTTAAAACCTGCTTCATGCTTAGGGCAATTGTATTTGTAACATGTAAACGCTGTAGGAAAGTCCCTCTGCAACGGAGGTGGCATGGCGCGATGTAAAGGGAGGGGTTGGTGGTCGAACAGGGCACCTCCTTCGTGTGAAAGGTACGCAGTATGTGGCTAGCTTCAGCACGGTACACTTCGACGGTGCTAAAAGAGGTAATTGGAAGCTGCATTATAAGGGATTTGCCTCGGATGAGGATCTGACTATTATTTGGTATTCACGGCATCGTGGAATGGCTCTAATAAGTTGAAAATCCGACGCCAAGAAGAGACTTTATAGAGCATGTGTACATCAAGAGCCGTGAGTACAGTTAGCCGCCATGTCACCTGCCACCAATCTTCGCCACTGCTTCATAAACTTCATACACTCAGTTAAGTAATGTATATGGGCATGGGCCAGTTAATTTATATGCTGTTTCAGTAATAACCATACGAAACATAAATTCGTGTCCGGAACCATATTTTCAATCCTGATCACGAACCCACGCAGGGTCCTCACCTACGTGTTACTAAAATCGAGTATCCTGATTTATATGAACAATTCTTGAAAGTGAAGTTGGATAGGATTTTGCTACAGAATCCTTAGTTTATTATAAAGTATAATTTTGTAGGATTACAGCGCAAGATTGTGTAAATATTATTGGAAAGAGTACCTACTTCACAGGTAATTAAAGTTCAAGTACATATAAAGCTTAAATGAACAGATTTACGATAGTATTGTTAGAAGAGAAATTATGCACAATTTTAAAGATGGTGTATTTTTGGAACCCATCATGAAAGGTTCCTTTTTTTTTAAGTTAATTAAACCCAGTGTTGTACTTTATTGTCTTGCAAAGTAATTTATGAACTACTCCAAGTGAAGTGAATGATTAGCTTTTAGAGTTGGTCTTTACTACTGGAATAAACAAAGAACTTTGACTAGTGAAACTGTACTAGTTTATGGGTCCCCGTCATATCCACGCCGCGCGGGATTAGCCGAGCGGTCTAAAGGCGCTGCAGTCATGGACTGTGCGGCTGGTCCCGGCGGAGGTTCGAGTCCTCCCTTGGGCATGGGTGTGTGTGTGTTTGTCCTTAGGATAATTTAGGTTAAGTAGTGTGTAAGCTTAGGGACTGATGACCTTTGCAGTTAAGTCCCATAAAATTTCACACACACACACACACACACACACACACACACACACACACACACACACACACACACATCCTCCACCTATTAAGAAAAAATTTAACTATTAGTGTTACTAACAACAACTACTATATGTAGAGGAACTTAAACAGTGTATTTATGATATTGCTAACCTTTATTTGCGTTTTTCATGTCAGTCAAGATAGAAGCCCCTCATGTCCAAATTTAGTTCTGCACTTCATGCAGTGACATTTCAGTATCTGATAAAGCAATGCTCTTTAGTGTGACTGTCATTAGTAAGAACGTGGTGCCAATTTGTTCCCCATAATTTACTGGTGTGTGTGTTACTGGTAACTTCAGCTACACAATATAGAGTGCACTGTGTCAGTTTGTATCCTGTTTGCTATTCAAAGGGAAATCTTATCAAAATTAACTTCAATAACTAATACTCAATTTTCTCAAAAATTTTGCATCACCTCGGTTCCCAGAGTTACGGAACCTGTACAGAAAATTGGAATAGAGATCAACATAAACATCATCTCTGCCCTTTTTATTGCTCATGAAAACCACACATTGCATGTTGTACCATCATACAGAGAGACCTTCAGAGACAGTAGTCCCATTGCTGTAAACACCAGTATGTCTAATATCCAGTAGCACGTCCTCTTGCATTGATGCAAGGCTGTATTCATCGTGGCATACTATCCACAAGTTCATCAAGGCACTGTTGGTCCAGATTGTCCCACTCGTCAACAGCGATTCGGCGTAAATCCCTCAGAGTGGTTGGTGGGTCACGTCGTCCATAAACAACCCTTTCCAGTCTATCCCAGGCATGTACGATAGGGTTCACGTCTGGAGAACATGGTGGCCACTCTAGTCGAGCGATGTCATTATCCTGAATGAAGTCATTCACAAAATGTGCACGATGGGGGCGCGAATTGTTGTCCATCAAGACGAATGCCTCGCCAAGATGCTGCCAATATGGTTGCACTATCGCTCGGAGGATGGCATTCACGTGTCGTGCAGCTGTTACGGCGCCTTCCATGACCACCAGTGGTGAACGTCGGCGCCACATAATGCCACCCCAAAACAGCAGGGAACCTCCACCTTGTTGCACTCGCAGGACAGTGTGTCTAACGCGTTCAGCCTGACCAGGTTGCCTCCAAACACGTCTCCGACGATTGTCTGGTTGAAGGCATATGCGACACTCATTGGTGAAGAGAACGTGATGCCAATGCTGAGCGGTCCATTCGGCATGTTGTTGGACCCATCTGTACCGCGCTGCATGGTGTCGTGGTTGCAAAGATGGACTTCGCCATGGACATCAGGAGTGAAGTTGCGCATCGTGCAGCCTATTGAGTACAGTTTCAGTCATAATACGATGTCTTGTGGCTGCACGAAAAGCATTATTCAACATGATGGCGTTGATGTCAGGGTTCCTCCGAGCCGTAATCCGCAAGTAGCGGTCATCCACTGCGGTAGTAGCCCTTGGGCGGCCTGAGCGAGGTATGTCATCGTCAGTCTAGGTATGGTTGAACTACAGACAATAAGAGCCGTGTACCTCCATCCTGGTGGAATAACTGGAAGTGATCGGTTGTCGGACTCCCTCCGTCTAATAGGCGCTGCTCATGCATGGTTGTTTATATCTTTGAGTGGGTTTGGTGACATCTCTGAACAGTCATAGGGACTGTACCTGTGATACAATATCCACAGTCAATGTCTATCTTCAGGAGTTCTGGGAACCGGGGTGATGCAAAACTTTTTTTGATGTGTGTATATTTACAAGTTAATGTGCCTAATTGGGCTCGCGACCGTTAATTTTTTTTTCTTTCTTTTATGATTTTACCACTTTCATTAACTCCCAAGGTTACAGTCCGTTTGGTTTTTTTTTTTTTTTTTTTTGTTAATTTCATCAAAATCAGTCTATTATATTCCGATACCCTTGTCCATTAGACACGCGCGCGGTCGAACTTCAAAATCCTCTCAGAGGGTAACATTAGCGTGTTTCACTGCACGTTCGTGTTATAAGGTCCAAAGGACACAGTCCCGAGTAGTCCCTTAATATTCATGTTGGTGCAGCTCTGCAGGGAAACCAGGGAGGTCTCGCAACCAAGGCCACGTACTACGAGAGCAAGTGCAAAGGGTAACTCCTAGCAGCGAATGGGGAAAAATGAACATCATAAATAAATACATAAAAATAAGCTTTCATATTAACCGAATAAGTGAGGACATATTCAAAAAAATACATATTTTGTAGAGAATAAGTATTTTAATTTGAAACCATTAAAGATTTCCGAAAATCTTATGCTTATTCACAAAACAGACAAAATATCCGTTTATATGAACTATAAAAAATGCCTAAAACGTAAGAAAACAAGTGAATCGAACATATTATCCACAAAGCATACGTGTCGAATAACAGAAAAAATATGCATTTGCTCGAAAATCCGGTCCCTACTGATGGTGCTGGCCGTGTGCTACCACCACAGCTGTGTCTGAGGGAAAGAAATCTCACGTTACCGCCGGTCCGTAGCGTGGTAAGACCAATGAAGATAGCTGTCACTGTAAATACGTCAGGTTGCGTCCGTCCCTCCCCTCTCCTCCCTCCCCACCCTCCCCCACCAGTTGTACAGGGCGCGGACGTCCGAAAAGGTGGCATCAGAGTGTTGGCTACTAAGGACCTGGGCAGTCAGGCAATGCTCGTTCGTGGGGCGACGTTGGCGGCAGCGACCTCAGGGCTGTGTCAGTACAGCTTGCGGCGCTGATTGACACACAGTAGGCGCCAGAGATGGGAACCCATCCGACTGACGTTTCACTTTAATGGGTTAAATAAGTAACTGTTTGTTTGCCTGCAGCTTTCAACAACGTCAGCCCAATCTTCCAAGCCAATAAAAAGAACACTAGACGCCCAAGGTTGGACTCGAGCCCATCCTGACACACGCCGAGACAATTCCTACCAATCAATAGCGGTCATTTGCAGTACGCCCTGAACATATCGCATGTGTGTGGCAATAAGGCCGGCTCACTGCGCGGCTGACATGTAAGTGGCGGAAACAACACTTTTTCACTTCAGCATGAGGCCTAACATGATCTTCTGATAAACAGCCAACTTAAAATGCCATATTGAATAAGAAACCCCGTGCATAATTCTTCTTTCTATATAGAATCAATATAGCAATTCTCCAAAGTATTTTGTGTGGTTGCACTGAAATGCGAATTATTTGCTACCATCTTCAAGGTGATGCAATTTTAATGGTCAGGAATATACAGGGTGAACTTTAACAAAACCAACAAACTGCAGGGACGGATTCCTGACTGTAAATAGAAGAAAAATGTCCTATGAACATGTGTCCGGAAATGGACGGTGTGTGTGCAACGATAACAAGTTGTCACGGAACACATTACAGAGCTGCATCGCATCCACGTCACAACAGATGTTCAACGTGGCCTCCATGGGATGCAAAACACGTGTTCACACGTCGCATCATGGATTGCCGCATTCATTCGCACATTCAGGCCTCTCTCCGAATATCGTCTCACTGTGGAAATGGGGTGATGCTCCGTTATGCAGAAACCACATAACCTGTCATATTACCAAAGGCACATTCTTAAGCAGCCCCGACAGAGTACACTGCAGTAAGTCCACTTACGTTTCCCCGTCGAGACATTGCAGAACAATAACCGGTCCAAGTATGTGGACGCCAAAAATCCGTGCTCACACATTGATGCTGAACCGATGCTGGTGAGACACCTCAACTGTTCCCCGAAGATTGTCTGTAGCGCACAAAAGATAGTTATGCAGATTGATGATGTCAGTTGTGGTAGAGGTTGTTTCGTTGGTAAAGAGGATTGATGACAGAAATCCTATAATTGTGACGTATGTAGCTTCAGACAGGTTGCTTACAGGCCATCAACTTGCCTCCTCCTAACCAACAGACGGCCATCACTGGCACAGAGGCAGAACCAGCGGTCATCAGAAAAGACAACAGACCTCTAGCAAGTCCTCTAATGAGCTCTCGTTTGACACCACTGAAGTCGCAAATGACAGTGGTTTAGGATCAGTGGAATCGACGCTACAGGGAGTCTGGTTCGGAGCTGTCCTGGAAGTACCCGGTTTGTAACAGTCCTTTGTGTCACTGTCCATAACGCCAAATACGATAGTCTTGCCTCACCGTAAATCCAAGTGGCCGTCCGGAGCTCGGTCTTATTGCGACTGTACATTCTCGTCACCACCGCTGCCAGCAAACGTGTACAGTGGCTACATCCACTGTGGTGTGCCACGCTTGTCTGCGCAAGATGGAATCCTTCTGGAAATCCACGAAGAAGGGAGGAAGTGGATGGGGCGTTAGGAGATTAGACTGGTGGGATTCAGATAGTATTGCAACAAATGGTGCTGTCCGCATTATCTAAATGATCCTAGCATTCGCTTCAAGTGACTTAGGGAATCAGGATCGCCTCAGACGAATTTGTTTTCCCGGATTCTGGATATGTCTCCAGTGTTTTAATCACCAAGGCAACTCACTCGATCTATTTGAAGATATCTTTGTGTGAACAACATTCGCTCTAGTGACTCAACCAGGTATGAACATCGCATTAAAATACAAAAGCCCCATTTTCTTCCCAATCTTCTCCAACGTCGATCTGCTGCCGCACATAAACGAGTACCAACATGAACGCCCCATACCCCTCTCTTACTCGCTTACATTTTCCCATCCTACCACCTCCAGGCCCCATAAGCTATCATTAGATCAAGGCTTTAATAACTGCCACAGTTTCTTGACCACTATAATACCATCCTAGTTCCTCGATATTCCAGACTATTTATCAGACATTTTGCAGCCCAACAGATACCCTGTGTCGTGTGCCGCGGTCGGTATCATATAAGAACTTAATTAGCAATTTCCGTTTTCTTTTGGATATGTAATTGAGAATTAGTCTGATAGGAATTACACAAACACGAAGTTCATTATTTTGTTTATTCTATGTGAAATTGTGAAGAATGGCGCATTCGGGAGGACGACGGTTCACACCCGCGTCCGGCCATCCTGATTTAGGTTTCCCGTGATTTCCGTAAATCGCTTCAGGCAAAAGCTGGGATGGTTCCTTTGAAAGGGCACGTCCGACTTCCTTCCCCATCTTTCCCTAATCCGATGGGAACAATGACCTCGCTGTTTGCTCCCCTCCACCAAATCAACCAACTATTGTGAAGAATGGAAATTATTTACGATTCGTAAAGTGGACTATAATTGCGCAGATTCTCGTATTCTGCTAGTAAGAAGCGAGTGACATTCCGTTTAAACAAACCATTTCAAAAGCGAATTATTTATACAGCACCAGTTCCTCGCTAACAGTTTATGACAGCCTGAAGATAACGGAATCACAACCTACGTTCTGTTTTCTGTACAGAGCACAACAACTACGGAGGACTGCAGGTTGGTAAACATCATTCAGAACTTATGCATTCCACTCAGGGCGGTGGAAGCACTCTTAGTACAAATAAGATCACTAAACAAAAAACATGGCTCTGAGCACTATGGGACTTAACATCTGAGGTCATCAGTCCCCTAGAACCGTAGCGGTCGCTCGGTTCCAGACTGAAAGGCCTAGAACCTCTCTGCCACAACGGCCGGCAGATCACTAACACGTCATCTGTGGTAACACAGAGGACGTATGAGAGAGGGAAATTTTCGAGGGACGGGATTTACCATTCAAACGTAAATCTCCCTCATTCTTTCTCCCTGTCCCTCTTTTTTTCACTTGCCGTAACAGCAATGCGTATGCTTGCTGCTGGCTAAATAGACATTCTACCTCAGAAACTGCTGGTGTGTTCCGAAAAATTTTGCAAATGTTGAAATGTATGTGAATTCCTAGACTTACACACTAGTTAAACTAACTTATGCTAAGAACAACACACACACCCATTCCGGAGGGAGGACTCGAACCTCCGGCGGGAGGCGCCACGCAGTCCATGACATGACGCCTCAAACCGCGCGGCCACTCCACGTGGCGACAGCTGAGTACAAAAAATGGAAAAGGATGTAAGTGCCAAAAATTAAAAAATTACCTTTATAGTGAAAAGGATTGTATAAACCAAGCGTAATAAAACGAGAAAGGTTGCAAGTTGCAGTAAAATTCCTAATAGTTTCAAGAGCAGTTCGAAGATAGCAGCACTGTGCAAGCGCCAGCGGGGCTGAGATGGGAATGGATGTAAGTGCCACGGCCATGATGTATGTGCCGTCCATTAACAGTCATGGGAAAGAGATACCTGCAAAACAGCCACCAGCAGAACAGGCAAGCTGCTCCTGTAAGTACGAGTGTAAATACATAAGCAGTGAACAAAAACAGTTATTGTTTTTGGAGTTTTATAAAGTTGATGACGAAAGCCAAGGAACATATTTGTTGAATTATATTCAAATGTTACCTATTGGTCCCAGACGTCATGGGACGTACAAAAGTGCAGCAAAGAGTAGGCGGACTTGTACTTTTGCTTATAACATCCCCGATGGTACAGGGAAAAATGTAAAAGTGTGCAAAAAAACCTTCAGAGAAATTTTTTCTGTATCTGAAATGAAACTGATTGTTTTACAAACAAAAAAGAAATCAGGTTGCTTGGTGTTTGAGGACAAAAGAGGGAAAACACCTGTACCAAAGGCACACAAGTTTAAATTTACAGAAGATGATCGAAATCTTGTAAGATATCATATAAATTCATTCCCCAAATACGAAAGTCACTACAGTCAAAAAAATCAAGTAATGAGTTTTTGTCACCTGATCTCAATAAACACCGAATGTACGTGGCTTTTAAATAACGAACTCCTGCAAGTAATGTTACATACAATTTTTACACAAAAGTGTTAAAACAAGATTTTCCAAACCTAAAATTTAAAGCTCTTGCAGCTGATACCTGTAAAAAGTGTGACCTTTTGAAGGCAAAGTTGCGATCTACCACCAGCGAAATGGCAAAAGAGGAAGTAAAAGCCCAGCAAGAGTTCCATCACCGAAAATGGGAAAAGGCACATAAGTGTATGAAACAAGATATTACTTCTTCACAGCTTCAAACGGCTACCTATACAACCTTATGAATTGAGCTACAACAAGTTATGTTTGTTCCAATGCTTACACATAGCACTATGTTTTATTGTAGACAGCTATCTTGCTACAATCTAGGAATACATGTTGGAGACAATGGCTGTGCATATATGTGTATGTGGGATGAAGGGATTGGAGGCCGTGGTGCTAACAAAATAGCTTCTTGTTTGTTCAAAGTTGCTTCTACTGGAGGCCATTTTCCTCGTAAAAGGCTTGTGTTATGGTGCGATAATTGCGGAGCGCAAAACAAAAACCAGATGATTTTAATGTCTTATTTATTTAGTCCACAAAGGAATTTATCATTCAATTGATGTGAAATATCTTGTAAGTGGACACAGCTACATGAGCTGTGACCGTGATTTTGGGGTGATTGAGAAAAAACTCAAAGCTGTGAAAGTGATAACACCCAAAGATCTTGAAGCGTTAGTTGCAAGTGTAAAATTTACAACACCTTTTACTGTAGTATCTATGAATACTGATGACTTCATAGATTTTAAAGGCCTTGCTAACGACTACCTAAGTACAAAAGATTTGGCTATAAGTAAAATTTCCCACTTCCACATTTCTCACAAGAATCCTAGCGCAGTGAAAGTGGCATCAGTTTTGGGTCTTGAAGGTGATGTTATGGTAACTTGGAAAAAAGTTGATGTTTCAAAGAAATATGCTAATCTGGACAATGTACCAGATATTCATGACTTGCCAAAAATACACTTTAAATCCAAAATCTCACAAGAAAAGAAGAATGATATTTTGGGAATGATAGATTATATAGAGAAAGAAGAAGTCAAGAGCTTCTACGGAGCCCTGTTGGAGAACAAAGATGAAGAGGCCTGCAACATGGAGGTATAGGAAGAAGATGAGGAGTAGGACTCCTTGGAGGAAAGAAGTACAGTACTGCAAGTTCATTTCAATTACTAAATGCAGATAACTTTGCATCTGATTTCTCGTATATATACTTGTTTTTAAAATGAAATTGATTTAGTCAAAAACGATCAACTGTATCAGAACGAATGTCAAAGTGAATAAAAAGTCAAAATATTATGAATATAGCTGAGAAACCCAAAATAAATTTAGATGTCTGATTCAGTTTTTGGTTTTCAGGTGGCTTATACTTACCGATGAAAGAAGAAGCGGAATAATCTGAAGGCAAACAACTTAGCTTCAAAAAAACCATCCAAAATTTTATTTTATACCTTTTTTATATTAGCCTAGTATTGAAAGAGTAAAATTCTATGTAAAGTTATTAAACGTTCTCAGAACTACAATGGACTTACCATCTTTTTTTAACATAAACCCTTGACTTACATCCTTTTCACAAACTTAGTAAGGCACTTACAGCATTTTCCAGAAAACGAAAGCGTGGCACTTACTTATTTTTCCATATAAGTTTTGTTCCCTTTATACACATTCATAAAAAAACTGTTTTCATGTTTGGTAGAGGTATTTTGATATACACATATTTTTTCATAAAATTAATACAATCGTTCAATCTTTCGACCAACTTTGTTGTATGGGAGCGAAAGCTGGGTGGATTCAGGGTACCTTATCAATAAGGTTGAGGTTACGGATATGAAAGTAGCTAGGATGATTGCAGGTACTAGTAGATGGGAACAATGGCAGGAGGGTGTCCACAATGAGGAAATCAAAGAAAAACTGGGAGTGAACTCTATAGATGTAGCAGTCAGGGCGAACAGGCTTAGATGGTGGGGTCATGTTACACGCATGGGAGAAGCAAGGTTACCCAAGAAACTCATGGGTTCAGCAGTAGAGGGTAGGAGGAGTCGGGGGAGACCAAGGAGAAGGTACCTGGATTCGGTTAAGAATGATTTTGAAGTAATAGGCTTAAGATCAGAAGAGGCACCAATGTTAGCACGGTATAGGGGATCATGGAGGAATTTTATAAAGGGGACTATGCTCCAGACTGAACGCTGAAAGGCATAATCAGTCTTAAATGATGATGATGATGATTAATACAATCATCCAATATTTAAGACATATATTTGAATATTGAAAATTGTAGTTTATGGCACTAACATCCTATTTCATTTTTTGTACATAATTTTGTTTCTGTGATTGATTTCTGTTGCAATTTTATAGAAAAGTAAATACACTTAATACAGTGTCATCTTTCAGCAGCTGTATATCAACTGTATATCAGCTTTTGAAAAAATCATTGCTGTATAAAAGGGCGCCCATAGACATGAGCATTGGGGGAGGGGGGGGGGGGGGCACGTGCTCTCCTCATCCCTTAGCTCTGAAGGAAATGAAAAATATATAGTGCAGTCAGGTGTCCTTCTTTGAAGAAAATTATTCGAAAGTCGGGTTACATAGGTTTTTAACAGGTTTGGAACTGGAACGTTTTGTATTATAAGTCACCAATCGTCTCCAAACCATTAAAAATGCTCCATACCCCAACGTCTAGCACCACCCCACCCCACCCCCCCTTGCAAACAATCGTATAGACTCCCTTGGCTGTAAATGACGCTATATTTCGACGAATTCCCTTCGTATTGCAAGTATCCATTTCTTTGGAAGTTCTGGGCGAGAGTGAGGGAATCTGGAAAGATTTTATGTATCTTTGTAGGAGTATCCGTGTTTCTCGAGAATCATTTTCTTTACATTATATTAAATCTTACGTAACGTATATGGAGAATTGAATGCCGCCGCGCATTTAGAGGCGCAATGTCACGAATAGCGTGGCCCCTCCCGCCGGAGGTTCGAGTCCTCCCTCGGGCATTGGTGTGTGTGTGTGTGTGTGTGTGTGTGTGTGTGTGTGTGTGTGTGTGTGTTGTCCTTAGCCTAAGGTAGTTTAAGTAGTGTGTAAGTCTAGGGACCGATGACCTCAGCAGTTTGGTCCCTTAGGAAGTCACACACATTTGAACATTTGAGTTGAATGCCAGTTCCTGTCATCCATCGGCTCCTGCATCCACATACATCTTTTAGCAGTTATTTTTAAATGATATAATCCGTCAGAGCCACTCTAAATTCGCAAGCAGTAAAGCTACGAATGCCCCTTTACAATATGGAAGCTCCACCAAAGCTCGTCACGGTTTTCTACTCAAAGAGGTCTTTGAGTAGTCTCTCCAGTTTAGTGTTGAACTCACTGGCCACACCAAAACAGCCACGTTGTAAAATACTGCGAACATTGTCAGCATTGTTTAACTGCGAAGACAAATCTGTGCTATTATGGAACTCACGGCACTTTGAACTGCGAATGGCAGTTGATTAAACCACATGCGAAATTTCAGCTTCTGTAAGCAATGTTCGAAGGTTATGCTAAAATTCTAATGGGAATATGTTGCCTGTAACTTCACTATATGGCACTTGTTGAATTCATAGTCCCTTGAGTTCCGAAGACAACGAAACACTTGGTTTTTCAGCTGTTCATTTTTTTCACACAGTGGTTGTTTTGTGAATAATCTCAGACAATAATGAACGACTCTGAGTGTCCAAAGCATCAATGTTTAGTGCAAACTGAAAACTGCTATCCATAGACAGTAACGAAAATTACAGAATTTTGAACCACAGGTCTGGCTGTTGCGGCATATACAGGGAGTGGGCAAAAAATGGGAACACCAAAAACATAACACATTACAATGCCTAATACAGTATATGTATCCCACTGGCGTTCAAAACAGCATCCAATCATCTCGAAATGGATAACTGCAGGCCCTGTACGGTTTTCAAGGGAATTTTATATCATTCTTCCTGCAAACTTGTGACAAGTTCAGGTACCTATGATAAATCTGGAGAGTGCTCAAGCTCCCTTCTCTCCAAAGTAGCCCAAAACGGTTCAATAATATTGAGATCTGGTGATTGCGTAGGCCAGGGGATGCGACATTTCATCCTCGTGCTAAAAGTGCTAACAGTGAGATATTGCAGTTTATTATTGCTCACTTGCAAATACATAAAGCATGAAACAATACAGAAATTCATCCACATGGAAGTAAGTTAAAGGAAGGGAAGACAGACACAATAATAAAAAAGATATTGTATATTACATTATTTCAGTGATTGTCTTTATTTATCGATAATTGTGTCACCACAAGTGGTATTAGCAAAATGGAGAAACCAATGTAAGATACTGATTTCTGTGGCGTCATCATGGGTACCAGTGACGTTGTTGCCTGAGATAAAACTGCTACCTCCATACTCCAGTCCAATCGAATCAAACCACACACAGAGCTCAGTTCGAAACATAGTAAAGAACAATGATAAGTGGGACATCTACGACACACCAGACAACAATCGACACTTGAGTGCCTCTCGGCGATGATTTCAGACACACATTGTCAGCAGTGCTACCAAGAATGAGTGCTGATGAGTTAAAAGGCCTGCTTAAATGGCTCCAGCCTGCGGCGCAATATCACGCGGGTGCATTTAACTGTGAACAGGCTTGCGCGAAGTCCACATGAATGGACTCGCCCGCACACTAGGAGGTACGTTTTGTTTTCTCAGCGACTCTTAGAAATCATGCAAGCATGATCGATACGATAGCGTCATGATTACTAAGCGGTCTGCTTATCGGTAATAGTTTTGTGCTGCAGAGCAAGTAAGTTGCTAAATCTTTAAAGCGTCACCGGTTTGTAAGTGAATCATTGGGACATTAAGTACTAAGTACTATGTGATAGATCGCTTGTGCATGTTAGAGGGACTACAATTGTCTATAGCAATCTATTTTATCACGTTCATATGAACTAGCATTTACAGTTCTGTCGAGTTATCTGGAGCAACACGTATATCCATTATTCGGTTATAGAGATCGTAAATAGAAACATAAAAGAAGTGTGAAATTATGTGTGGTTTGTAAGTTAAAAAATAAAAAAGTCTCCCTCTAAGATTTTTTATAAAAATAATAGCCTGATTTTCTTGATGATTACATAGCAAAAACTCACGTCTTCCATCTATCTGCATCAGGATTAGGACCGCATGAGAAGTAGGATTTGTTGATTCTAGGATGATATGCGTTTTTGTAAGTGAATGGTTCGTAAAGGAAGAGGAAGGCAAAGCTGTTGGTAAAGGAAGGGGAGAAGTTGCGAGAACTGGAGATCTGGCATAGAGAGGACAATGAGAATTCTGTTTAATCTGGAAGATTGAGCAGATATCTAGGTGAATGTCAAGGGCAGCTAGGGAAATGCTAGTCCAGGAAATTCGAACTTGTGGACCCTTTGAATCATGCCCGATTCGGACTCACTGTTCAAAAAAATGGTTCAAATGGCTATGAGCACTATGGGACTCAACATCTTAGGTCATAAGTCCCCTAGAACTTAGAACTACTTAAACCTAACTAACCTAAGGACATCACGCACATCCATGCCCGAGGCAGGATTCGAACCTGCGACCGTAGCAGTCCCGCGGTTCCGGACTGCAGCGCCAACTCAACATCTTAGGTCATAAGTCCCCTAGAACTTAGAACTATTTAAACCTAACTAACCTAAGGACATCACACACATCCATGCCCGAAGCAGGATTCGAACCTGCGACCGTAGCAGTCCCGCGGTTCCGGACTGCAGCGCCAGAACCGCACGGCCACCGCGGCCGGCGGACTCACTGTATTCCTCCTGGGGAGTGTATCTAACTGAATGTATGTCACGTTGTGGCATTATCCACGCACAAATACATATCCTGATGTTACAGGGCGTACGTTGATTATGGTCCGTAGAGTCTTATGTGTAAACAAAGTAAATGTCATGCGAGCCGATGCAAGTGGCCTTCATCAACGTGACGACGAATTCATGTGTGTGAAACCCGTTAAAAGAAGAAAGGCATTTGACCTGTCTCTTTTCATAATTATTCGTTCTTGATAATTATTCAGTTGGATAATGAGATCAGAAAGCAGTAGCTTGCTTGGGTAAGGATATGAGATTAACTATTAGAAAGATTTGTTTGCATTACAGTGGTTGATCAAACCAGTTTTCATTTTTCAGTTAACACTCCAAATAACTTTGGTGCTAGTAACTTCTCCTTCTGAATCTGGAAATAAGCCACGACTTCCGTGGACGCTGAGGATGAGCTAACGGTACGGCTCAGGCTGGCTTGTTTTCCTCTGGGAACTGCGACCTGGAGAGCAAGCCAGTGACTGCGTTTGTGAATCGGGGCCACGAAACAGTCTTGAGGTGAGAAACTAGCCTCTCGCCCAACCTTTCTGCTTTCTCGTGGACTTTGTAGCGAGGCTAGCTGTTTAACAGAAGGCACAGATTGGTCAATGGTTCTGTGACGTCAAATGGACGTTGGATATTCGTTCAACAGGTGTTCAAAATGGCTCTAAGCACTATGGGACTTAACATCTGAGGTCATCAGTCCCCTAGACTTAGAACTACATAAACCCAACTAACCTAAAGGCATCACACACATCCATGCCCGAGGCAGGATTCGAAACTGCGACCGTAACATATGTTCATTTACCACTTCATCTAACAAACGATCGGCCACTGTAGGCAGTTAAAAAGTGAAACAACCACTCGGTACCATGTTAGAACACACGAGTGGCTAATTTCATCTTCCTCTAACTTTGCCAAGCAGTAGCTCCTAGTGAATGTTCAGCATTGTAAAACAACTGTTTTTAAATTATTGATATTTTGTGTTTAATGAAGATTCCACAAGTCTGTTTTATGGCAATAAAACAGCTACCTAAAATTTGCATCTGACTCTTATTCTGTTAGTGGATAATTCCCTTATCATTGGCAATAAATTCAGTGTAAAATTTTGATTTCCCACCTTCAGTTTCAATGCTAGGGTTGCAATCTTCTTTACGGCGGTTTCTTATTGCTACCTTTTTAAATCCCATGTGCATATCTCACCAGCATTGGATGTCAACCCACATAAGCGGGATTTCACACCTGAGTTCATTCCTTTTCACCAGTGCGACTTATCTTACAGGCTGCAAACAGTGTATACCATAATTATTGAGTGGTGTATGTTTTGTTGAGAGTTTTAAGATCTGGTAATCAGTTTGCATTGCGCCGGAGTTCGACGTGGTGGGAGAGGACAAAAAAGCTTTCGTCAAAAGGAGGTGAGCTCCAGCATCCTACCAATGCTGTCTGGTAGGTCACAATAAGGTACCGACAAAACTGACAACCAAGCGAGGGGGCGCGGTGGTTAGCACACTAGTCTCGCGTTCGGGACGACGTCGATTCAAACCAGCGTCTGGCTATCCTGATTTAGGTTTTCCGTGATTTCCCTAAATCGCTTCAGGGAAATGCTTCCTTTGAAAGGGCTCGGCCGATTTCCTTCCCCAACCTTCCCTAATCCGATGGGACCGATGACCTCACTGTTTGATCCCCCCTCCCAAACAAACCAACCAACCAACCAAAACTGAGACTGATAGCCAATCATGCTGCCGCGTTATCTCGTACTTACACGTTATGTGTCCCAGAATCTCCCATAACGACAGCAGCAAATAGTAATCAAAGCGATACAATTTAAACAGGGTCTAAGTCAGCTAGTCGGTGCTGAAAGTATAAAAATAACATAAGTAGAAGGTTAAAGTAATTTTAGAAAGAAAGTATACTTCAATAGATCCTCAGATGTGGACAATGGCGAATACTGTTTAATACCACAACAGTTTATACTTTAAGTATAAAACAGAAAAACCGTCAGTATGTAGTCGAGCACCACACATATAGCATTGCTTCCTTGCATTTTTCATACAGACTTCACAGTTTCTTTCTTTTTCTCGTGACTACTCGCTCAAGCTTATGTCTAGATTTTGAACATCTGATTTTTAGAGAAACATGTAATTTTGATGTTTTTATATATGCATGTCCAACTGGCTTCAAGTCGGAAAGAAAAGATAATACTGCGATCTTCGTAATCGAAGCATAAGTAATATTTTCATTTCCAAAACAATAAATGCCATGTGAATTGTCCATTGTCATATGTGTTGCATTTGTCAACCGATCTTCGTAATCGAAGCATAAGGAATATTTTCATTTCCAAAACAATAAATGCCATGTGGATTGTCCATTGTCATATGTGTTGCATTTGTCAGACGTGTAAAGTACAATGTCTTTCCCAAAAGTCTGATTTTATACCTCTGCAGATTACAGACATGCTTATCCACGTCTCCTATGGGCTTGCTATATTCTGCAATCAATCTAGCCTGTGGAGATTCAAGATTGTCTTCTTTTTTCTTTCTCCGTCACTTGATAAGAGTTATTGCAGTTTACAGTGATTACAAAGAATTTTTAACCGAACCGTTACTTTCACGTTACTGCTAATATCTCGTTTTGGCCATCCAATCCCTTGTCATGTTTTTTGTTTTGTTTGTTTTGTTCTTTTTTTCGGGTGGAACCGCAGCGTAGAATACGTCATAATATAACATTATATAATGAATGAGTCCAGGAAAGCTGCAGACAGTTTAACTAGTAGTGTTTCTTTCTTACTACAAGCTGTTTTCGGCTATAGTGCTATTCTCTAAGTAAACCTGCAGATATTGCAACTGGTGAGTCTACTTACGTTTATAAAAGTTGTACATAAAGGTCAGTTTACATATATACTTACGTCTAGTTGTAATAGACGCCACATTGCGTCTGTCGCCTGACTATTTGATGCTAGAATGTTAAAAGTCACGAAATTTCTGTTTGTATAGAATTTTTACTTGGGAATGGCGCTATTGGCGAAAAAAGATTTTAGTAAGGGAGAAGCACTACTAATTGAACTATCTTCAGCTTGCCTGGAATCATTCACTATAAAATCTTGTCATGTAGTTGTTGTTCTGGTCTTCAATCCGAAGGCTGGTCTGATGCAGCTCTCCAAGCTGCTCCATCCTGTGCAAGCCTCTCCGTCTCTGAATAACTACTGCAACCTACATCCTTCTAAATCTGCTTACTGTATTCATGTCTTAGTCTCTCTCTACGATTTTTACGTGATATACCCATCTAATCTTCGGCATTCCTCTGTAGCATCACATTTCAAAAGCCTATATTCCCTTATTGTGCAAACTGTGTATCGTCCATGTTTCACTTCCATACACGGCTGCACTCCCGATAAATAACTCCAGAAAAGACTTCCGAATACTTAAATCTATATTCGATGTTAACAAATTTCTCTTCTTCGGAAAAGCTTTCCTTGCCATTACCAATTCATATTTTATATCATCTACTTCGGCCATCTTCAACTTTAGGTATTTCGTTCCCTAATCTTATTCTCCAGCTTCACCTGATTTAATTCTATTAGATTCTATTATCCTTCTTTTGCTTTTGTTGATATTCATTCTATATGCTCCTTTCAAGTCACTGTCCATTCCGCTCAATTGATCTTCCAAGTCCTTTGCTGTCCCTGACAGAATAACAATCTAATCGGCAAACCTCAAAGTATTTGTTTCTTCTCCCTGAACTTTAATTCCGACTCCAAATTTTCTTTGATTTCCTTTACTGATTGTTCGATGTACAGATTGAATAACATCGGGGATAGGCTACAAATGTATCTGACTCTTCTCAACCACTGCTTCCTATTTACGCGCCGGCTGCTGTGACCGCGCTGCTGCTACGGTTGCAACTTCGAATCCTGCCTCGGGAATGGATGTGTGTGATGTCCTTAGGTTAGTTAGGTTTAAGTAGTTCTAAGTCTAGGGGACTGATGACCTCAGATGTTAAGTCCCATAGTGCTTAGAGCCATTTAAAACTTTTTACGCCCCTCGACTCTTATAACTGCCGTCTAGTTTCTGTGCAAGCTGTAAATGTCTTTCGCTATCTGTATTTTACCTCTGCTACCTTCAGAATTTCGAAAAGAGTATTCCAGTCAACTTTGTCAAAAGCTCTCTCCAAGTCTACAAATGCTATAATCTTAGGTTTGCCTTTCCTTAACCTATCCTCTAAGAAAAGTCGTAGGGTCAGTACTGCGTCGCGCGATCCTACGTTTCTCCGGAGTCCAAACTGATCTCTTGTCATAGAATCCTCTTTCTTTCTTATTCATATTATTCTAAGTTTAAATGGGGCAACTATTGATTCAATTTATACGGGAGGTTCCTATAATCTTGCACCCATCACATTTTAATCAAGTGAGAACTCTTAAAGAGGTTTTCGAAGTAGATTTGATGAAGTTCTGGATTTTGCAGCAAGGAAAACGTCTTCAGTACAACTGAGGCGCCAAGCCTCACAACTGAACCTTCATTGCAATCTTCTTGATGTAATAATTTAGCCACAGCCGTATGTATTGTAGAAATTTATTTTATTTTATGAACTTCTGTGATGGATCAACCAAGATTCATTGCAATCAGTCCTATTTCCTTGGTAGTACGGCATCTGATAGCAGTAACCAATTAGGAAATATCCCATTACCCACTGCTTCAACGCATATATCATTGGCTTTCCACGAATCAACTGTTTGAGAAAGTGATTCCACAGTGTCGAACAACTTCCTCGCCGGTACTTACGGGCGTAGCGCTCTTAGAACGCATGAAAAATAGGTGGTATTCGCGATTTTTTTTCAAGTAAATCAACATTAATGCTAAATCTGATGATAATGTTTTATTCGTTAGACTTTTGTCTTTAAGAAATCATTTCTGTATCTACATCTGACGCTCTCTGTAACCGCTGCACCAGCTGGAAGGACCCGACCGGTACACTGATCAGCGTAGGGAATTCCCGAAACCCTCCTATTGGACATGTAACAAACTAATTCTGTATAAGTCACTTTCAATGTATGTTCTACCAGCATGCATAGAATAATTGAAAAATATTAAGACCGCTACGATCGCAGGTTCGAATCCTGCCTCGGGTGTGGATGTGTGTGATGTCCTTAGGTTACTTAGGTTTAAGTAGTTCTAAGTCCCAGGGGACCGATGACCTCAGATGTTAAGACCCATAACACTCAGAGCCATTTGAAAAATATTAAGTTCTAATAAAATGATGACATGTCATTTTTTACACCCAAAAATAGAGATGAAAGCGTGCACCAAAAATGGACTTCTGAAGAAATCGCAAAACGACCACGTAGGCTGTTAGAGAATTCCATTTAGAATTCCGGCATCAAATTCAAATCAAAATCGTATTTACCGTTCTCAAGTTATGTTTTCCGCCAATCTAGAAAATACTGTTTCCAGAGAAACGCGTTTAAAGGTTTTGGTTAAATATTCTGTAGTTAAGTAAAGCATACTTCTAGTTAGCAATTCTTGGGCAATACAGTGGTCCTTCGGTCCTTCCACATCGAAAAGAACGTTCTCCTCCATCTTTTTCATAGTCATGATGGTCCTGCAGACTTCTGTGGCAGCTCGCTCGACACGCTTTTCGTCCGCTATTGTGCAGAAGTAAAAGCAGGTTGATCTGATTTCAAGTTTCAGCACATTCATACTGTAATTTCCATAATGTGTATTAGGCCAACACTGAAATTACATGCTGCCACGGTGTCGACTATTTCTTTCCAGCTGTGAATAGTTTACAGAGACACTTAGAAACAGTCGGCCGTTGTGACCGAGAGCCGGCACGGTAGCTCAGCGTGTTCGGTCAGAGGGTTAGCTGCCCTCTGTAATAATAATAATAATAAAAACTGAGTTATTGGATCGACGACGAACTGAAACGAAACGGGAGTCTTGCGACGTCCGCCACGAGCAGATGCAACGAACGAAAACGAACCAAATGAGATTTTTAAAAAAAAAAAAAAAAAAAAAAAAAAAAAAAAAAAAAAAAAAAAAAAAAAAAGCGGTTGTAGGCGCTTCGGTCTGCAACCGCGCGACCGCTACGGTCGCAGGTTCGAATCCTGCCTCGGGTATGGATGTGTGTGATGTCCTTAGGTTAGTTAGGTTTAAGTAGTTCTAAGTGCTAGGGGACTGATGACCTCAGATGTTAAGTCCCATAGTGCTCAGAGCCCTTTGACCATTTGAACTTTGAAACAAATCGCTTCGTAACTCAATAATGAAATTTCTGGCGAGCTTGGTATGAACACTACAATAGATTAGACTTCTAGAGAACATTCTAAGTAAAAAAAATGATTTTCTGAAATTCTCAAAGAGGACTACCCCCTTACACATTCGAAGAAATTGCGATTGAGTTGACGCATACTTGATGCGTAGAGGGACGAACCCTGATGAGTTACCCCTTCATTCAGCAGGGCTTCTGCTGAGGAATTTATAATCATTGAGCTGAAAATAGCGCTTAGTTGCTATACAGGGTGCACCAGGACGAATAAATTTTCACACACACACACACACACACACATATATATATATATATATATATATATATATATATATATATATATATATATATATATATATATATATGTGTGTGTGTGTGTGTGTGTGTGAGTGAGTGAAAAGTGACAATATATATATATATATATATATATATATATATATATATATATATATTGTGCGTGTGAAGGCCAATGATCTAAGTGGCATTATAATAGTAGCATGTGCATAACTTGAAAATTTGGATCTAACGTCAGAAACGCTCGTTCCAAGCAAAAATTACTAGTAAACATGGGCTCTAAAATGCATACCATAAGAGCTATGGGCACTACTTCATCTTCGATACGGTGGCACAAATCTCTTTTACTGTAAGCTCTATGCTTTCCATATTTTGGAGGGAGGTAGTATGGAATAAATAAGAAAAAATGGTCCAGTAAACATGGGACTTAAAATGCATACGTAAAGAGTTATCAGCACTTGTTCAGTAGAAGATACGTGTTTCAGTAGAGAAGATGAACAAGTACTCATAGCTCTTAAGGTACGCACTGTAGGTCCCATGTTTACTCCTTTTTTTCTCTCTCTTTTGTAGTACCACAAAGCGCTCACAGCTATTAAGACATGCATTTTAGAGCCAATGTTTACGAAACGTCTTGGCTTCGGATGACCTTTCCTGCCATATCCTTGAATATTGACCATTCCTTCTGCGAGACCTTGGATCTCAGCGACGACTTATATATTGTCGTAAGCACGTTGAATCTAGATCGTCATCTGTACTCCAGTACAGTTGGTCCTATGGAAGTGTGTGATGTCCTGTGAAACGCAATATTCCTAAGAATTTTTTGATGCATTCTCTTGACAGCTGAAAGCTGTGATTATTTTTGTTAGAGGCACACTGATCATATTCACTAGACAGCGTCATTAAGCGCTGCTTCTTAAAAAAAGTCAAAACAGTCAACAGCAATATTTGCTTCTACAGTTTCTATCAAATTGCCTTACCGCTGATCAGTTGTTTAAGAATGAGGACAGCTATTACTGTAGATAGTGTCTTTCTTTATCCGCTTTGAAATGATATCAGTTTTACTTTTTTTCTTGTGTTTTCATTAGTTTTTTTGTAGGTTGAATAGATGCATCGCAGTTACGTTTCCGGTACGTGTGCCGATTCACATATCCTGCTACGTCTGTTTGGAAGCACTACTTCTAACACATTTTCATCAGTATCCTCAGAATCTGATATTTCATCTACATGATTTGGACGACTTTGTATCTCTCTCATGCACATACGACTCGTCATGA
This sequence comes from Schistocerca piceifrons, assembly GCF_021461385.2. Lineage (NCBI taxonomy): Eukaryota > Metazoa > Arthropoda > Insecta > Orthoptera > Acrididae > Schistocerca > Schistocerca piceifrons. The sequence continues at coordinate 93,186,490 of NC_060149.1, read as the reverse complement.
GATATCAGGAATTTAAGATCATCAATAATTTCTTCAGTTTCACGAATACTCAAAACGCTGTAACGATTCAATGCTATATGAAAGGAAAACAAGAGGAAATAATGTTTTCAGATGGAGTTTATAATGTGTTGGAATTGTGAATCAATGTTAGAGATATCCTCATGGCAAAATAGAAACAATTGTCTGGTATGAAGAGATTATTCTCCAAAGAGATTAAGAAACGAAATAGGAAAGGATGCAACCAATCACCTGCGTGACCAACGCTTTTCGGAAATAAACATACATTGTGAAGTTGAGAAAACACTTTTTTTACACAAAAATTAAGCACTGCAACTCATTTGTCTAGTTAACATTAACGCCCTCTGGACACGGAGGGACTCAAATGAAACCCATTGTCGATGCCAGTTGGTAACACGTAGATTGCGAATCACTTCGTGTGTAGTTAAATAGAGCTCCGCAGAGTGACACCAGTCAATAGCTTGCAGCGCGTTACAAATCAGTTGTCAGAGACTGGCTTTCGTATTACCAAGCGAGCTGAGTTGGATTATGTCATCGAACACAGGTCTGCTTTGGTTCAATCTGAAGATGAACGAACACGTTGGGACATTAACTTTGTACAGGATATGGAAATGCATCTCATTTTGTACAACTACAAACTCCCAGGCTACGGCAAGAGGGATCTGACAGAGAGAGCGTATTGTGAAGCAGAAAAATGTTTATGTGGCAAGTGTATAGTGTGCTGTGCCTCTAATGTTCACAGTATAATTGGCGGCATGTCAATGGGAGCAAAAAAAATCGTATCGAAAATATTCTTTTGTGTGATTAGTGGCGCCTGTGTCGTTCCGTAAAATTACGTTGTCATGTGCAAACGGAGACTGAAAAGGGCAGGAAAACGACAAACAACAGAAAACACACAATTCTGTGAGTTTTCATAATAAAAAGTAAGTGAAAGATCTATTTTGTATTCATTCACACAGACGAAAAGGTGCTCGTGTGCAACAAACTAAACTTCCTCCGCTCCACTCACAGTAACTGCAGCCTCTCATTTCAGAGTTGCGCAGTGTGCGGAAATGGGTTGCCGATTATTCGGCAACGAGTCGCCGATTTTGATTGCCTGCCTGTTGCGTTCCTTTCCAATCGCTCCGTGTGCGGACGGCCTAACAGTCAACCAATCCGCAACGTCAGAAAAGTCACAACAGCAATGTAAACTGATGATCATTGTTAGCAGTCTCTAAATGATAAAACAATCGCTGTAAGAACCAAAATCCCCAAATGGAGATCGTGGTAGATAATCCACGCAATCGAATGCCCATTTTGAGAAAGTTAAGCCTGAACGTAAAATTGTGACAGAATATTATGTTCACCTGTAGAGCAAACGTTACGAAGTGCATTATTCATATGCCCTGTGGTTTCGCCCAAGATCGATTTGTAAATATTTTTGCCCATTTAATGAATATTAATGGACGTATGGGAACGATGCTGAGAATGTACGAGATGCTGATAAATAGGTATCAGTACTGTGGGAGGCTACGAATATGCGGAACAGCACGCCTAAGCGCACATGCCGCCGGCTCTGACGTCAGTTACGTGTCACTGAAATGATGAACTCCTCCGCCGTGACAGATAAGATTCATAGCTACGGAATTCTGATGCTGTAATGAAGTCATGTGAATGGTGAACACAAGGAGGCAAACAACAGAAATAATGAGTGTAATACCTCAAATACAAACATTGTTTGTGAACATTACATTGATATACAATTGTAAGACGATATTTTTCACGACGATGCTGAAGCTTCATATGCTGTTGACTCAGGCAATGAGAAAAATACCAAACAAAACTGTTTACATGGGTGTCTGCGCATAAGTTAAAATTGCAGAATGGTATGAGGTCTCATGAGGTATATGGGAAATACACAACAGAAGGCTGCATTCGCTTATTTCACCAAAATATGAAGAGGATTAGAAGCAAAGTACAGAAACTGTTAGTATACTTTGATTTAACTGTCTGCCTGATTGTCGGCTGACAGATACATCGCTGCTAGGTGTAGTAGTCATGCGGCAACAATCCCGCCATCTCATGGAATTTTCATTACTCTGGGAAAACTACGTAGCTTAAGTGTCTTGCTGACCAAAACATTTTGCGTAACAGATATCTGAACGCTACAGGGATGTTTCACTCTTTCAATATTAGTCTTCTGCAGATCTCTCTACGACTGATACTGTACGAAGAAGAGGAGTTAATTTTTTGTGTAGAGTTTGTATTGCTCTTTTTGCCGGTTTCCCAGAAAAAGTGAAGTTTCTAGATTCGTTGTAATGTCCATTATCACTATGGCTTTTGTTCCGTCCACCTGTAAAATTACAATATCTTTTTTGTTCATGAGTACACGTAGGGTGGTTATTTATTCATGCGATATATTCAGCTTTGTAGTGTTTGCATGCTGTATGTCTCTGTTTATTGTCGGATCTTCTCTGCTTCTGCCTGAGACAGTTTCCAGAGCCACATTACGATGGTTTGTATGACAGCTTCTGCTAGTATGCACTATTGCGTCACAGAATAATTTAAATCCTTAGACTGCACATCCGTGGTTGCCCTGCTGATGGAATCTGTTGAAAGATTCTCCACAGTGCGAGACATGTACTGTTTTTGCTGAGTACTTCTTTTTACTTGTACGAGCTTCATAAATTTTCTCTTTTGGCGGTTCTTCACTGCTTCACTCGGTGCGTATACTTGTTTGTGCGCAATTCAGTGGATATTGTCCCATTGGGTTGCCGATAAATGACTCTGAGCACTATGCGACTTAACTTCTGAGGTCATCAATCGCCTAGAACTTAGTACTAATTAAACCTAACTAACCTAAGGACATCACACACATCCACGCCCGAGGCAGGATTCGAACCTGCGACCGTAGCGGTGGCTCGGTTCCAGACTGTAGCGCCTAGAACCGCACGGCCACTCCGGACGGCGGTTGCCGATAACTTCGAAGCCAAGCGTAGATTTTGAGTAGCAACTTCTTGTTCAAGTCAGAAGCGAATCGTACTTATAATAAATTTTGGGAAGTCATGTCCATCACAAACCCTAGAGCCTAACAGAGAATTGCAGCACCATAATGTTGAATATGGCTAATTTGGAAAGAAACAGTGAGAATAATGCTAATTGTCCCCAAGTTCATTTTAAAATCTGTTTCGGAATGCAGTGCGAATTTTGACTCAATGTGAAAAAATATCATTACGCCATAATTGGTGTTCGTAAAAAGTCGAATTTCGTTTTGTTTAATTATAATGTCAAGTGTCGCTGCATCTGCATCATGATAGTCACATTCTGTTACGAGCCCAAATGAAAAGAGGAGGAGGAGCCAATCGATGTCATCCTTGAACTATCTCTAATCACATTACCTGCAAAAGTGGAAAGGTATCCGACTGAAGATAACGAGCCCTAGTTCGATGAACAATTATTCAGAATAGAGGCAGCAACTGAGGGTAAGAGACTAAGTTCCCGGCCGTATTAATACTGTAGTACCTGATAATGATAACTAGCAATGACTGCCCTCGCATTCGGGGATGCTATAACATTTTGCGTGAAAATAAAGATACAAAGCAGAAAAAAAATTTCTTGAGTATTTTACTTTCATATTGACTTGCTTTCAGCGTGTAGTCAGAACAAACATGTCACATTTATTCCCATACCTTTAGCCACTTATACACATTATCAGTCCGTATGTCAATATATTTTGTGAATACATGTATGAGCTTTTTATTTCAACAGTATACAAATGTTCCTTATAATTTCCAACTATTCTGTCTGCGCTACATGAAACATGGTCTGCAGTGTCCGTCCTTCCAGTTGCTTGTTCTACTTTGAAAATAACTTAAATTTACTTGGTGCGAGTTCTGAAATATAGGATGGACGTGTGAAAATATCTTACCCGAAGAACAGCTGCAGTTCTGTGCCACGTGTGGTGCGCGAACGGGCTGTATTTCTACAAAAAGTAATAATAATAAAAACAAAAAAAACTGTAACGTTTCTAAGTAAATGACACCATTGAGAGGATATCCTCAAGGCCAAATTTAGAAAAGAAGATGCACCTTTTTGTACCATACAGTGTTTGATATGATTCTTTGTGGTGCAATTTACGTCTGTATACTTTCTTGAACGCCATTCCCGTGTTTGTATCTCGTTCTTCAGTGCGCTGTGAACTACTCAGGTTTCACCACACGTTACTATGTAATCCACGAAATCGGTTCTTTGTTCTATCTTAAGGCTACCTCCGCATCTGTTGAGACCGGAATCAATATTTTTCAACTCAAATTTCCAACACAACAACGTCGCAACTGCGGTCTGATGAACTGTGGCTCATCATGCAAGCAACAGAGAAAATTTCTGTCGATACCGCCCACTGCGACTAAGTAACTTTTTTCCACTTTATTAGACATTTTCCTTACTTTCTTCACGACTCGTGTTTCGGGCCTTTTTAATTTGAGCAAATAGATCTTCTATTTGGATTTTCCAGCCCTTCCTGCTTACAATAACTACGCCAAATACTGTTCCTTCTGATCTTTTTGGAGTTGTTAAGTTTTTTCTTTTTGTTTTGCAGGCAACCATTTGGTTTCTTTGTCATTGTAGATGCCTATTCAATTTTTAGCGTAGTATTAGTAATTTGCAAAAGCTGGTTCACTTGGTAACAGTAATACAAATTTCATGAACTACTCAGACCGTCTGTCTAGCCTTGAGGACTCTGAATAGTCCTGTAGTCCTTGATAAAGCAGTCACTACATAGTGACCTTGAGGAGAGTTGTCATGGAGACGTGAAATACACGCGGCCACGTGGCAAGGCAACTCACAAAAAACTGTTGCATAACATGCGTGGAACTCAGATTGCCATTGTAACTTTGTACTGCAATATTCGGAGGAAAAGAGCTTTCTGAAATGAAAGAACCGATGAGGTAATTACTTTTCATGTTCAGCGTCATTGAGGAGGGGGGGGGGGGGGGCTGCAAAAGGTAAGTTCTCAAAGAGAATAGTTCTAGCCTCAAGATCTCGGAATACCTGCGGCAATATAATGTTAAAAGAAACGTTAAAAATTGTGGGACAATATTGCTGTGCAAATAGTGACAGTAATAAAAATAGTAAAAAAAGACGAAATCGATGAGTCGGGTATTTGTCACGTGACATAAAACGAATGAAAACGTATAATAATGCATCGCATGATTTCCTCAAATTTCTCTTCCTATCCCTCTGAAGAACCTAAGAGACCTAAAACAAACCGTATATATTCGTGGCTGGTTAAACAATTGAACAACTAGTTAATTCAAGTCGAAAGTAGTGTTTATGATAAGTAACTGGCTGAGTGCAACACTAACCGATGGATGTTTCATCAGTGTTGTTCCTTTTAGTGTGATGACTTTCATATGATGGAGTTCTTTTAGGCTAAACAATAGATTTAACTTCAGACGTAAAGTGTGAAACCCAACGTTGTCCTTCAGAACTTATTATTGCGGTTGTTAGCGGATACTATAGATAACGCAGGTCACTTACTGGACTGTGGATGATAGCTTGTTCCTCCACGTTAAATTGTATGAAAAAAGTATCGTAACATATTAAGTCACGGGGTAATCATCTTGGGATGTTAGATAACCTTAGAGGATTAGATGTTGTGAATCTCATCATTGTAGCACTGTTTGGTCAATGAGTAACAGACCGTACATTTCGGCCTAAAGTAAGTAACATATGAGGCTGGGAGTATAGTATCGAGGGTATTGCATCATTCTTCGTATCATTTCAGCGACCCGAAGCATTTCGTTATGTCTGTGAGCAATATATCTCAATGGATACTGACCTCAGAAAGACAAATTAAAAGTTTTGACAAATGAACCCTAAGCGGTATCTCTCGTTAAACACTCCACCGTTCCTGATTTCTCATTATTATTAGCATCTGTTGCTGAAAATTATTTCTTCCAAAATACAACTTGAGCTATCTTCCGCCTTTTACAAAGCGTAAGGGTTTTTCTTGTCCACACGTGTTTCAACTTGCATTTCGCGTTAGTACTGTTAATGTGTTTTTTTTCCTGTTGAGTTCCACAGCCCTCACAAATCTCACCAAGGTTAGACCATATCGCTTTATAAGATTCTAAATATGTATTGCTACTTGATGAGAACTGTAGTTAAAACAAAATAAAGACTCAAAAATATTATTTCTTTCTTTAAAATATCTACCAGCACTTTTCTTTAGCCTTTAATGCACTGCTCAAAATAATTTCATTTAAAAGGGTAGACTTTACGTCATATTCCTCTTTTAATCAGTGACAAAACAGTTGCTTACGTACTATTCAATAGGAACAACAATGCTAGCACAAATGATTTATCTGTTGCTCCAACGTCTGGCTTTGTTACCTAAGACTTATACGAGGGTAATCCCAAAAGTAAGGTCTCCTATTTTTTTATAAGTACATAGACCTGTTTGTTTCTCCAGTGGTTTACATCAGTTTACAGTTAGAACATTTAGCTATTTTTCGACATAATCACTATTTCTGTCGATGCATTTTTGTAGACGCTGTGGCAGTTTTTGTATGCCCATGTCATAGCAGCTCGCCGACGTGCTAATCAGAATGAATCTCTTCTGTCACCTCGTCATCGGAGCTGAATCCCTTTCCGGCCAAATGTTCTTTTAACCTAGGGAACAGGTGATAGTCACTGAGCGCCAAGTCAGGACTATAGGGTGCGTGGGTGACTCATGTTCCACTGAAACTGTTGCAGGAAAGCAACGGTCTGCCGAGCGATGTGTGGGCGAGCGTTGTCATAGAGAATGTGTGCGTCCTTGCTCAATATTCCTCTTCTCCGGTTCTGAATTGCCCGTTTGAGTTTTTTCAGAGTCTCACAGTACCTGTCAGCTTTAATTGTGGTCCCAGCTATTCGGCTCCGACGTCGAGGTGAAAGAAGAAGTTCATAACTTTCTAAACAGCATGGCGGCGGGCTGGTATGACATGGGCATACAAAAACTGCCACAGCGTCTACAAAAATGCATCGACAGAAATGGTGATTATGTCGAAAAATAGCTAAATGTTCAAGCTGTAAACTGATGTAAACCATTGTGGAACTAAAGAGGTCTATGTACTTATAAAAAAATAGGAGACCTTACTTTTGGGATTACCCTCGCAGATACTCCAGGTTATGCTGTGGTGCTATCAAAGATTTGTCCGCCACATCTTCACAGGAGAACTGTGCTTCTGAATGAATCGGCGGTGATGGGTGGGGGGGGGGGAGGGAGGAAGGGAGCTTTTCTGAACAACGCAGTGTGAGTAGACTTCCAGCCCCTGTTGTTACCAACGTATAAGGAAGCCGCATGGTTATTACAAGATGGATTAGATCAGAAGGAGGACAGAGAAAAAAATGCAGAATGAGATTTTCACTCTGCAGCGGAGTGTGCGCTGATATGAAACTCCCTGGCAGATTAAAACTGTGTGCCCGACCGAGACTCGAACTCTGGACCTTTGCCTCTGGAAGGTAGGAGACAAGATACTGGCAGAAGTAAAGCTGTGAGTACCGGGCGTGAATCGTGCTTCGGTAGCTCAGATGGTAGAGCACTTTCCCGCGAAAGGCAAAGGTCCCGAATTCGAGTCTCGGTCGGGCACACAGTTTTAATCTGCCAGGAAGTTTCAGAGAAAAAAAATGGTTCAAATGGCTCTGAGCACTATGGGACTTACCATCTTAGGTCATCAGTCCCCTAGAACTTAGAACTACTTAAACCTAACTAACCTAAGGACATCAAACACATCCATGCCCGAGGCAGTATTCGAACCTGCGACCGTAGCAGTCCCGCGGTTCCGGACTGCAGCGCCTAGAACCGCACAGCCACCGCGGCCGGCGAGGACAGAGAGAGTGAATGGGAAGCGACGTCAACTTGTAGAGAATCCAACCGCGAAATAAATAGTAAACATGGTACATTAATCTTACTGCACCATTAAAATAAAAGCAACGTAGTTTTAGTGTAAAATCCGAATAGCAGAAGATCCTCAAATTATAATATTTTTTTCAAAGATGGACGAAGTGGAAAAATGGCAATTACACTGATAAGGCAGTTATTTGAGTAGAGTCCTGCAATATCCCCATTTAATAGCTATGGGCGTTGTGTAGAATGTATGTACAGAGTGTTTCACAATTCATGTTACACACTTCTATTGGTTGGTTGCAGAAGGGACTTAGTAGATCAAGTTTTACGTAGGAACCCATGTCCAGAAACTGTTAGTTTCCATGCTACATGGAAAACAAGAGCTACTCAATCGTGCGATAGATGTTTCTTACGCAGTTCACCTGTTATGTTAAGCTACCCATATTCATGGGTGGTGCGATGACGCGATGTCACGTGATGTCCTCTGTTTCCATCTGCTTTGTTTTTCTTACTTCCTGGTGATACATCAGCTGACATTACGGTGACTAGTACTGCAGTACACGTTCGCAGAGTACACCAATACGTTGTTAATTTACGGTGAAGCTCGCCGTAATGAAAGAGAACCTCAACGTCTGTACCGCAAGTACTTTCCAAATCGTGTGATTTCATCTCATCCCATGCTTGCCAGAGTAAACAACGGCTGCAGAAAAATGGGAAATTCTCAAGTGATAGAGCAAACTGCGGTGCTCCAAGAAGGCGGACACTGTCGTATTGGAAGAGGAAGTGCTTCATCATGTTGAAGAGAACCCATCGATGAGTACTCGAGCCAGTGCACATGACTTGCATGTGTCTCACTCGTCTGTCTGGCGTGTTCTGTATGAACAGCAGCTCCAACCGTATCACCCCCAGAAGGCACACGCTATTTCTCGGCGGATTTTGTGCCACGTGTCAATTCTGTACTTCGTTTTTGCACCGTTGTGTGGATTTTTCTCAGTTTCCAGTTTTTTTCAACGACGAAGCGCATTTCAAGAGAGAAAATGTTTTTAACACTCGAAGTAGCCACATTTGGGATCAAGAAAACCTCAAAGCCACGTGTACACGAAGATTTCAGCACACTCTCAGCATCAATGTCTGGGCCGATATCTGCGGTGGTCGTGTGATTGGGCCGTACATCCTTCCTCCCCACCTAATGGGTGCCAGGTACTTGATATTCCTGCAAATAAGTGCTGGTGGAGTTTTTGGTAGATGTACCATTGGACATTCTGCACGAATTGTGGTTCCAACATGATGGCGGCGCAGTATGTTTTGAAGTTCGCATCCGAAACAATCTGAACGTAGTCTACGGGAACAGGTGAACCGGTCGGGGTGGAACACGTGCTTCACCACCAAGATCTCCAGATTTAACGCCTTGGACTTTTTTCTTGTGACGCCATTTGAAGAGTCTTGTTCACGAGACCCCTGTCCAGTCGGAGGATGATCTTGGTTGCACGGATCATGGCTACAGCAGAAGTGCATATCGGACAGAGTTTATATGAACTTACTGCGCAGACACACTGTGTGCACCGAACTTGGTGATCGTCATATCAAATTGCTGTTGTAATTTCGCAAAAAATAAGAGTGAAATTTGTACATCTTGTTTTCTATGTAACATGGGAACAAACCGTTTCCGGACATGCGTTCCTAAGTAAACTTGAGCTACTGAGTCCCCTCTATAACCTCTAGAAGGATGTAACATGAATTGTGAACCATCCCGTATATCAATATAAACCCTATTATTAGATTACGTCACAGTTGATGCCAGTTATAACGTCATCATTGACATACATTCCGTTTATAATGCAACGTCCGCTGCCGATGAAAGTTCAAGTGCTAGCGTTACTTTCTGGTAAGTACGTTATCAGTTCACTGACCAATTTTAAAATGACGAGGCATTCGAATTTTAGCGATAAATTAGAAAAACATAACTGACAAGACATTTCACTTGCATAATTCCTGGCAGGAAATGCCCTTGTCACACGGGATGTAGTCTCAGACAAGCAGGAAATACTAAATGTAGTTCTTTTTCTCAATACGAGTACCAGGTCACCGAAAATTCAATTTCATCTCTTTCTTTCAGATCTCAGTAAGTCTCCTGGGGCTGGGTATCCAAATGACTACTGCTTTTACTCCTAGATTAAATAGTGAAAATCGAGTTTTCCTGTTATTTCGTATATTTTCTCTAGGTTAAAAGGTATATAAAATCATAATTGTGGAAATTCTCACTTGTATATATCTTTCGGGTCTACGGTGGGCTAAAAACTCACTCATCTCTTTCTCCTTTTTACATTCAGACCACTGCAGGACAGATATTGTCATATCGTTTCTTTACGCGGTGGCCGAGCGGTTCTAGGCGCGACTGGTATTTGTTGCCCACAACTGAGACACTGAGACACTTTTCGGACGTAATGTAAAAAAAACGTCAGCCAAAACTGCATTGCGTGTTGCTACTACACGATAACCAGCTGTGCTGGTTTCAAACCCAAAACCATTCTGGAGGTTGTTTGGGAATCCATCCCTCATGCACTTATTATTCAGATCTTATGCCCTCAAATGTTTACTCGTTCCGCTACTTATCGAACAACCGACAAGAAAATTCGTTTCTGGACGAAAATGCAAATCAAACCTGGTTTGACCAGTAGGTTACTACAGGCATGGAATTGGTAAACTATTCGAGCATTGTCAGACTATTGTATACAATGTGAGAGAATATATTGCTGATGATTGATTAATGTTCACTGTTCTGTTCAGTACATTAATGGAAACGCTCTTAAAATACGCAGTATGCTAGTACAAAAGAAATACAGCTAACAGCTGTACCTTTAGGACGAAAGTCTATTTCAGTAAAACATGAAGTATCTGCAATACGAGTGTGACTAAATCAGCATGAATTAGTAACATTATTATTCACTTTGGGCTTCGAAATGGTTTGTGTTTATTTTCTTTCCCATGTCATACTCAAGTAGTATGGAAATGTGGAATTTCATAAATAGGCCGGCCGAAGTGGTCGACCGGTTCTAGGCACTACAGTCTGGAACCGCGCGACCGCCACGGTCGCAGGATCGAATCCTGCCTCGGGCATTGATGGGTGTGAGGTCATTAGGTTAGTTAGGTTTAAATACACTCCTGGAAATGGAAAAAAGAACACATTGACACCGGTGTGTCAGACCCACCATACTTGCTCCGGACACTGCGAGAGGGCTGTACAAGCAATGATCACACGCACGGCACAGCGGACACACCAGGAACCGCGGTGTTGGCCGTCGAATGGCGCTAGCTGCGCAGCATTTGTGCACCGCCGCCGTCAGTGTCAGCCAGTTTGCCGTGGCATACGGAGCTCCATCGCAGTCTTTAACACTGGTAGCATGCCGCGACAGCGTGGACGTGAACCGTATGTGCAGTTGACGGACTTTGAGCGAGGGCGTATAGTGAGCATGCGGGAGGCCGGGTGGACGTACCGCCGAATTGCTCAACACGTGGGGCGTGAGGTCTCCACAGTACATCGATGTTGTCGCCAGTGGTCGGCGGAAGGTGCACGTGCCCGTCGACCTGGGACCGGACCGCAGCGACGCACGGATGCACGCCAAGACCGTAGGATCCTACGCAGTGCCGTAGGGGACCACACCGCCACTTCCCAGCAAATTAGGGACACTGTTGCTCCTGGGGTATCGGCGAGGACCATTCTCAACCGTCTCCATGAAGCTGGGCTACGGTCCCGCACACCGTTGGGCCGTCTTCCGCTCACGCCCCAACATCGTGCAGCCCGCCTCCAGTGGTGTCGCGACAGGCGTGAATGGAGGGACGAATGGAGACGTGTCGTCTTCAGCGATGAGAGTCGCTTCTGCCTTGGTGCCAATGATGGTCGTATGCGTGTTTGGCGCCGTGCAGGTGAGCGCCACAATCAGGACTGCATACGACCGAGGCACACAGGGCCAACACCCGGCATCATGGTGTGGGGAGCGATCTCCTACACTGGCCGTACACCACTGGTGATCGTCGAGGGGACACTGAATAGTGCACGGTACATCCAAACCGTCATCGAACCCATCGTTCTACCATTCCTAGACCGGCAAGGGAACTTGCTGTTCCAACAGGACAATGCACGTCCACATGTATCCCGTGCCACCCAACGTGCTCTAGAAAGTGTAAGTCAACTACCCTGGCCAGCAAGATCTCCGGATCTGTCCCCCATTGAGCATGTTTGGGACTGGATGAAGCGTCGTCTCACGTCCAGCACGAACGCTGGTCCAACTGAGGCGCCAGGTGGAAATGGCATGGCAAGCCGTTCCACAGGACTACATCCAGCATCTCTACGATCGTCTCCATGGGAGAATAGCAGCCTGCATTGCTGCGAAAGGTGGATATACACTGTACTAGTGCCGACATTGTGCATGCTCTGTTGCCTGTGTCTATGTGCCTGTGGTTCTGTCAGTGTGATCATGTGATGTGTCTGACCCCAGGAATGTGTCAATAAAGTTTCCCCTTCCTGGGACAATGAATTCACGGTGTTCTTATTTCAATTTCCAGGAGTGTAGTTCTAAGTTCTAGGGGACTGATGACCTCAGCAGTTAAGTCCCATAGTGCTCAGAGCCATTTGAACCATTTCATAAATAGAATTGTAAAGTCACGAGAATCAAAAGTTATGTCAGCTGAAGCAGAAAGAGGTAGTATCGATTCTGCAATATCACAAGTTTTTCGTCCTTACACTATGAGGTACTGGAATTAGTGAAATCTTCTTAGCATTTCCTTACTGATTTTCGATGTGGCTGTCTGCAGCTCTGTAACAGAACACCTAAGAATATTGCCTTCAGCGAGACTGGAACTGCGAGCCAACACAGCCATTATTTCACGGGCGACCACGTTACCCCAGAGCTAGCAAACAGCTGTAGGAAGTGTCTTTCATTTCCTTCCCCCTGTTGCAGCTAGGACGGATAAATCGGAATGTGGTAGACGAGATTAGCTTCGATTTCCACGTGGACTGACTTTCCTGGACTCAAAATCGTAAACTGTTAATCTTAGCCGGCCGCAGTGGCCGAGCGGTTATAGGCGCTACAGTCTGGAACCGCCCGACCGCTACGGTAACAGGTTCGAATCAAAATGGCTCTGAGCACTATGGGACTTAACATCTACGGTCATCAGTCCCCTAGAACTTAGAACTACTTAAACCTAACTAACCTAAGGACATCACACACATCCATGCCCGAGGCAGGATTCGAACCTGCGACCGTAGCAGTCGCGCGGCTCCGGACTGAGCGCCTAGAACCGCTAGACCACCGCGGCCGGCAGGTTCGAATCCCGCCTCGGGCATGGATGTGTGTGATGTCCTTAGGTTAGTTAGGTTTAAGTAGTTCTAAGTTCTAGGGGACTGATGACCTCAGCAGTTAAGTCCCATAGTGCTCAGAGCCATTTGAACCTTTTTTTTGTTTGTTTATCTTACGTCCCACCTTAAGTGAAAATCACAAAGATTAGTCAATAGTAAGGACATGCAAAATCAAGTGAATTTAGAGGAATAATTCTTTTGCCATCCAGAAAGTAACTCGTTGGTCACAGAGTTGCCAAACTTATTCTGCGTTTTTGCCAAGATTCAGTTACACTACCCGCAGAAAGAATACCGGCTGCTGCGCGCCTTGATTAAGGTCAGTGGTGAATACAGCCTACGTCTCACAGCTACTGAAGGTCGGAATATTAGAAATGCTTCAAATGGCTTTGAGCACTGTGGGATTTAACTTCAGAAGTCGTCAGTCCCCCGAACTTAGAACTACTTAAACCTAACTAACCTGAGGACATCACACACAACCATGCCCGAGGCAGGATTCGAACCTGCGACCGTAGTGGTCGCGCGGTTCCAGACTGTAGCGCCTAGAACCACTCGGCCACTCCGGCCGGTTTATATTAGAAGTATATGTCACTGAGTTTTATTGCCAGTCCAGTAACTTGCTTTAGGGAGCGTTATAATACTTAGGTGCAACACCTGCAAATTAAATGCAATAAATCAATAACTGTAACTTTTTTATTTTCTGTCTTAAGCGAACTAAATACAAATCTCATTCACCAGACTGGATTCACTTTTTTGGAGCGTTCCACTGGTTATACTACAAACATTATGAGTAGGCAACCCCATTATACACTTTGAAATTATTTTTCTTAAGAACACTGTCATTGGCACTATCCCTAATACAGAGGAGGACAAATTAAAAGTTAATAATGTGAGTCATATTTTCTGAATTACTCACCTGTATACTTCTGTCGAGTGAAGGTAAGATCCTTAATCCTGTTTTGTGTGTTGCGTAAGTTTTGATATCACCACATCTTACTTTGTGAGCAGTTTATTTTTTTCTTGTGATCAATAGTGTGTGGGCAGTCTATGTCTGGTTAATATTTCGATGACTAATAACATGATCTGTTTCCACTTTCTCCTTCGGATCTGTGAATAGAGTTTCACCTTGGCTACACGTGCACTGCCTTCAGAGCCAAGATGGTGTCTTTCCGTTTCTATCTTAACGTCTGCTGCAGTGTCCGTCGGCCGGCGAACATAAACACGTTTGGCGCCATTTATCGCTGCAGTGTCGCGAGTCACGATCTCAAGAACGCAGTTTCTATGCTAAATATGTGATAGATCGCCCAGGAATTTAAGTAACTAATATGCTGGACACAGGTTCAGTAACTGATTTTTATAGCTTGTCGCATTAAATTACTTCAAAATAATATTTCATCCAGATTTAATTGTTCCTTGTTTTAAAAGTATTTATTCACACTATGGTCAAAAATGAACGGATTCTCTCTCTCTCTCTCTCTCTCTCTCTCTCACACACACACACACACACACACACACACACACACACACACACGTTATTAACCTTCCTATCCCTACGAATTCTGATACGAAAAACTACCGCCAGTTACTTTGCCCGTTGTGCTATCGGCGCTCTCAGCTAAGAGCGTTTACCAAGTGGGTACATAAGCGGCAGTTGTAAAAGTTTCTTTACTCGTTTTCTGGAAAAATATGCGTTTGCAGCCCTCATACCTCATGATGAAAAATGCTCTATTTACGGCCGGCCGGAGTGGCCGTGCAGTTCTAGGCGCTGCAGTCTGGAACCGAGCGACCGCTACGGTCGCAGGTTCGAATCCTGCCTCGGGCATGGATGTGTGTGATGTCCTTAGGTTAGTTAGGTATAATTAGTTCTAAGTTCTAGGCGACTGATGACCTCAGAAGTTAAGTCGCATAGTGCTCAGAGCCATTTTTTTTTTTTGCTCTATTTACAATCAGCTATCGATCCCGCCAATTTTGAGTCGATTGCTCATCATAATCTTTAGGAGTGATTTTCACGAAAAGTGGGGTGTTGAGCCAAAATATCTTAGAATCCTTCGTTTTATTTTGAACACAAGTGACATGCCAAATTTGAACCGAATCGGTTGGCCGTGTCTGAGGCCTTCCCCTTGTTAGAATTCTAATCGGCGGTCGGTTATATTAGCCCCTTACGTTCATGACTCCGACTTATTAGTCTCAGCGGCGGCTGCCCGGCGGTTGGGTTTTCTGTCTAACATTGTACATGATAGTCGTAAGTCATCAGAAAAATTACTTTGTAAAAAAAAAACGCGTGTATATGTACAATAAAAATGGCTATGTAAATACACCAAAAAAGAATTTGTAAATTATTGCATATAGGAAAAAATAGCATTTGAAAAAACCACTGTGTGTATACAATCAGTAACAAATAGTTTTGTAAATAAAATTGTTGATACACAACAAAAAATTATTCTAAATAAATGTATTGCAAAAAGCAAAATTGATAATAATAAACCATTTGTACTCTTTATATCATTGTTATTATTTCCAAATCCTACCATTACAGAGTTATTGTTTACAATAAACATTTACCTCTCCTCATGATACACAGATCTTGAAATGAAAATGTCTAGACAACTGAACTAGTTGTAAATGGTGATAAGGGGGAGTGGGAGCTCGAATCTTATTCGTCCAGTGAGGATGGGAGGGGTTTCCCGCCATTTTAATGTGGTCCCATTGGTCCAGGCGTCTCCCAACAACTTTATATCACGTGACCGGTATCGAGTTTACGTCATGACGTAGTCCACCTCAGGAAGGGGGCGTTGGTAGTGCAAGCATTCCCCCGGGTGACAAATATAAATCGCACAATTGCCTAATGTGTGTAGATTCCCCTGGATGACCCTGAGAATTTCCCTGAGGAGAGGGGAGTGGGGATGACACTGAATATAAGTCACCCAAGTGTATAGTAATACAGTGGAAATGCAACATGACACTGGAAGTGACCTTGAGATAGGATAGTTATCTCGATCAGGAAGAACCCTATATTACTACTGATGTACAATTCTAGATACCTGAATTAGATACTTGTTAAAATTAAAATAATGAAATTAATTACCTTTTAGAGAAATATATAAAATACAAAAATCATTTTAATTTGGTGCTAGTTCACATGGGACTAGAAGACTTTGGTACGTCCCGAAGTATATTAGCAAGATATTTCACTCTCTTTTACAGGCCCACGATTCACTCGGTGGGAAACGCATAAATCATGTCGCAGACTGCTCTGCTAACAGACTCTGTCCATGACAAATGTGAGCAGTGAACTTGACACCACTGACAGTGATAAACTACGCGGCGTTGCCA
The DNA here is from genome assembly GCF_021461385.2 of Schistocerca piceifrons. Taxonomy (NCBI): domain Eukaryota; kingdom Metazoa; phylum Arthropoda; class Insecta; order Orthoptera; family Acrididae; genus Schistocerca; species Schistocerca piceifrons. The sequence continues at coordinate 93,169,919 of NC_060149.1, read as the reverse complement.
TTAACACAAGAAAATCCGCATGATAAATTAGGGAAAGTCATATACGCCGAAATAGCGTCAGGCAAGAAGCTGCTGAAAAAACTGTGGAATCTCAGTCTGGGGGAGTCACCAAACTAAAGGTGATGCGCTTACGAGTCGAACTGTACAGCGAGAAGAACCCAAATACGGGCCGACACCAGGACCATTAAAGCTGGGATGTCGAAGATGGAGGCGCTGAGCAGTCACAGCATCTGCGGCAGTCAGACAGTCAATTCCAGTCACCAGAGTCAACACACGCTCTTGGTAATAGGAGAGGAGAAAACACATCTTTCACGCGCTCTGGTGATAAAAGGATGTTAAAGCTTCTTCGATTTGTTGAATTCGAAATAAGAAAGACGGAAAATCGGCTATACGGAAACTACAAACAGTGTGATGATTGGTGGTAATAGGTTTAGTAAGTGCGAGAGCGTTTCGGAGATGTACAACAAACTTCAGTGGCATACGCTACAAGAGACACACTGTGCATCACTAAGAGGTTTACTATTGAAATTCCAAGAGCTGATATTCCAAGAAGAGTCGGACAGCATATTACTTCTTTCCACATATATATCGACATGAAGGCGACGAGGAAATTAGAGAAATTAGATCGCATAGGGACGTTTACCTGCAGTCGTTCTACTACGTACTTATCGTCAATGGAGCAGGGAAGTGGAGAATTTATAGTGCCCTCGGCCACACACAGTAAGCTAGCTTGCAGAATATAGACAGATGCAGTAGCGGATGCAAACAAAATAGCGTAGAATCCAAAATGCATATCATTATACGTAGTGACCTAAGAAAGTAAGCTACACATGTCTTCCCACACTTAAGATGTTTTAGAACAAGAGCGCCGCATTGCCAGAAGAAGTACATGGTTCTGGTTATCTTGCAGACACAGTCTGCTGCTGTAGTGATAACAAGTGCATCGTGGTGTGGTGAAATAATGCGGAAACTGGAAACGTACTACAAAGTTGAAGTAGGCTGGACAGTGCTATACTTGGGTGTCAAACGCCTAAATTGCACACAGATTCACCGTAAAATTTTGGCGGTATGTGGACCAAGTGCATGGTCGTATCCAGCCGTAGTGAAACTGTGCTAACAATTTGACAAAGACGTGTGGGTGACGCTGATCGGGAGGGAAGACCTTCGACATCGACAACGGACGACGATGTCCAGGCAATATTTTCGGCAGACTTAAAGAATATCTGGGGAGGAAGAGATTTTCCAACGGTGAGGATCTCCACCAAGAGGTTCTATAAGAACTCCAAGACCAAAGAGCGGATTCCTATCGTCGAGGAATTGAATGATTAGTAGAACGTTCCGATGGTGTTTTACAGAGACTTTGTGACTATGTTGAAAAATAGTGTCATCTGTCTGTATCACCTTGATGTATAGTGCAGCACTGAATATAAGTCACTTGACCTGAAATAATAATATGTAACTTCCTTTTCAAGTCGCCCATTACATGAACGACGAAGACAAAAATGTTGGGGTTGGGTTGTTTGGGGAAGGAGACCAGACAGCGAGGTCATCGGTCCCATCGGATTAGGGAAGGAAGTCGGCCGTGTCCTTTGAAAGGAACCATCCCGGCATTTGCCTGAAGCGATTTAGGGAAATCGCGGAGAACCTAAATCAGGATGGCCGGACGCGAAACAAAAATGTCACTGAGAGGACACAAGCTTTATACGAAGAGGACCTCGCTCATCATCTCAACAAACATGAATTCGAGCGAGAAGTTCAAAAATGGTTCAAATGGCTCTGAGCACTATGGGACTTAACATCTGAGGTCATCAGTCCCCTAGAACTTAGAACTACTTAAACTTAACTAACCCAAGGACATCACACATATTCATGCCTGAGGCAGGATTTGAACCTGTGACCGTAGCGGTCGCGCGGTTCCAGACTGAAGCGCCTAGAACCGCTCGGCCACACCGGCCGGCCGAGCGAGAATTGAACCGTAGTCTGCTGGTAGGTCATATTGACAAAACGCACATTTACAATATGATGAAAGCTGGTGGAAGCTCAGAGAACTACTTGTTGGATTGGATAAAGTATACCTAACATTTACTGTAGTACCTACAAAAGACTGTTCAAGAGCATCGAAGTGCCACAAGTCTCAGGGTTTCAGATAATGAGTAGCTACGTTCTGCAAAGCAAACGATGTAGTTTTCGCACACTGTGGAGAGCCCTCCCACTTTGAGAAAGACTTTCCGGAGGCTAAGGAACGTGCAGATTACTTTCCATGTTCACTGAGAAGTAAACCACGTAGAAATCACGGCAAGGGTGCTCCACATACCAGCCTGTTACTGACAGAGATATCGAGCACAGTATCATTTCGAGACAGTATTTAACACTATTGATATCCACGATGGCGACGAACTTTAGGCTGATTGAGGTAGGTCATATAAATGCTCAGGATAGTGGCTGATACCTGCAACACATTAATAAATCTGCATATTTATATTATTAACGTTCAGGTATCATACATGACAAATTGAAAACACAAAATACCTCGCAGGGTATGCAAAAGGGGGTAGCCGGCGCGAATACTGTAGCTGCTGTCAGAGGTAATATTAAAGAATTTTTTACGAGGGTACGGAATACTGTCTTTGCAAGTAGTTAATGAAGTTACGGAAGTACTAAGTATGCCACACGCGGAGTAGGAGATTTTCATTATTATGAGCAGATTGTTCAGAGTACGAAGCTAGTCCAATTTTATCGGGTGGAAAATGTATCTCAGATGATCAATGAAACATTTCTTTCCTGGGCTGGCCGGAGTGGCCGTGCGGTTCTAGGCGCTACAGTCTGGAGCCGAGCGACCGCTCCGGTCGCAGGTTCGAATACTGCTTCGGGCGTGGATGTGTGTGATGTCCTTAGGTTAGTTAGGTTTAATTAGTTCTACGTTCTAGGCGACTGATGACCTCAGAAGTTAAGTCGCATTTTAGAAGCTCTCTCTTACGTGCTGCTGTTTTAATTTTATTTTTAGGGTCTCGTATCTCAGTCGGTAAAAACGGGCCATTCATGACAGGGGTGAACGACTACTGCGCAGATGTGTACGGGCGAATAGACGTGCAACTGTTAAGCATCTGAGCGCCTATCAGTCTGGAACCGCTACGGTCGCAGGTTCGAATCCTCGGGCATGGACGTGTGTGATGTCCTTAGGACTGTTAGGTTTAAGTAGTTCTAAGTTCTAGGGGACTGATAACCTCAGATGTTCAGTCCTATAATTCTCAGAGCCATCTGACCGCCCAGATGAACTAAGCGGCTCCCAATAGTTTCTCCTGAACGACAGTTCAGCGAACGTTGCTGCCTATGGGCCTCTGCAGCAGGTGCCTGGTTTTTGCACCAATCCTGTTCATCGGCGACGAAGGGTGGAATTTGTGCGCCATTACCGCAAATGGACGTTCAGTGAGTGGCGACACGTGGCATTTTCTGAAGAATCGCGTTTTATGCTCCATCGGCGTGAAACTTCTGAAAGCAAACACCCTGCAACAATCGTCGCAAGGGTTCAGGCTGGAGGAGGGAGTGTTATGGTCTGGGGAATATTTTCGTGACATTCCCTGGGTGGTCTTGTTATTCTGGAAGATGCGAGCCATCGACACGTATGCATCTGTCCTTCGGGATCATGCCCACCCCTACATGCACTCGTCTTTTCCTCGCAACAATGGCATCTACCAGTAGGATAATGCAACGTGCCACACAACTCGTGGTGTACGTGCATGGTTCGAAGAGCACCAGGGTGACTTTACCATACTCCTCTGGTCACCAAACTCCCCAGATTTAAACCCAGTCGAGAATCTGTGGGACCATCTCGACCTGGCTGTTTGGTCCATAGATTTTCAACTGAAAAATCTAGTGTATCTGGGCACGGCACTGGAGTAGGCATGGCTCCACATTCCTGTCGGTGCCTTCCAGAACCCCATTAATTCTCTTCCTGCATGTCCGCGCTGCAAAAGTTGGTTATCCAAGCTCTTGACAGATGATCACATTAATGTGAATATATGTGTGTGAAATCTTATGGGACTTAACTGCTAAGGTCATCAGTCCCTAAGCTTACACACTACTTAACCTAAATTATCCTAAGGACAAACACATACACCCATGCCCGAGGGAAGACTCGAACCTCCGCCGGGATCAGCGGCACAATCCATGAGTGCAGCGCCTTAGACCGCTCGGCTAATCCCACGCGCCCTTTAACGTGAATGGACTGTGTAGGATCACTGTGTTGTTCGTCTGTCCGACTGTTAAGATACCTTTTTCTCGGAAACAGATAGATGCGTGAAGATGAAATGTATGTTACTTTCTAAGGGTCGAATGTCGGTCGGACCACGGATTGTTTATTCGTCGTTTTAACCTAGCTTTCACCTTCCAACGATACGTGGAGTCACTAGGAACAAAACGTGGTTCGTATTCCACGTTAAACTGTAGGGCCACATTCCAAAATGGCTCTGAGCACTATGGGACTTAACTACTGTGGTCATCAGTCCCCTAGAACTTAGAACTACTTAAACCTAACTAACTTAAGGACATCACACACATCCATGCCCGAGGCAGGATTCGAACCTGCAACCGTAGCAGTCGCGCGGTTCCGGACTGCGCGCCTACCGCGGCCGGCAGGCCACATTCCCCAGTTGGATAAGTGTGGTGGATTATGAACACCAAAGTCGCCTGAATGGTGTCCAGTAGATAAACTTGCACTAGGCCATTGAACCACAGGAAATTATTATTATTATCTCTATACAGAATCCTCAGAGCACGAGCCCTACTCGCATTTGTCTGGTTCTTTACATTACACGTCTAGTTACGTATGAACAAACTGGAATTCGTCAGTGCACGGAAAAACATCATACACTACTGGCCATTAAAATTGCTACACCAAGAAGAAATGCAGATGATAAACGGGTATTCATTCGACAAATATATTATACTAGATCTGACATGTGATTGCATTTTCACACAATTTGGGTGCATAGATCCTGAGAAATCAGTACCCAGAACAACCACCTCTGCCCGTAATAACGGCCTTGATACACCTGGGCATTGAGTCAAACAGAGCTTGGATGGTGTGTACAGGTACAGCTGCCCATGCAACTTCAAAACAATACCACACTTCATCAAGAGTAGTGACTGGCGTATTGTGACGAGCCAGTTGCCGGACCATCATTGACCAGACGTTTTCAATTGGTGAGAGATCTGGAGAATGTGCTGGCCAGGGCGGCAGCAGTCGAACATTTTCTGTATGCAGAAAGGCCCGTACAGGACCTGCAACGTGCGGTCGTGCATTATCCTGCTGAAATGTAGGGTTTCGCAGGGATCGAATGAATGGTAGAGCCACGGGTCGTAACACATTTGAAATGTAACGTCCACTGTTCAAAGTGCCGTCAATGCGAACAAGAGGTGACCGAGACGTGTAACCAATGGCACCGCATACCCTCACGCCGGGTGATACGCCAGTATGGCGATGACGAATACACGCTTACAATGTGCGTTCACCGTGATGTCGCCAAACACGGATGTGACCATCGTGATGCTGTAAACAGAACCGGGATTCATACCAAAAAATGACGTTTTGCCATTCGTGCACCCAGGTTCGTCGTTGAGTACACTATCGCAGGCGCTCCTGTCTGTGATGCAGCGTCAAGGGTAACCGCAGCCATTGTCTCCGAGCTGATAGTCGTGCTGCTGCAAACGTCGTCGAGCTGTTCGTGCAGATGGTTGTTGTCTTGGAAACGTCCCCATCTGTTGACTCAGGGATCGAGACGTGGCTGCACGATTCGTTACCGTCATGCGGATAAGATGCCTGTCATCTCGACTGCTAGTGATACGAGGCCGTTGGGATCCAGCACGGGGTTCCGTATTACCCTCCTGAACCCACCGATTCCATATTCTGCTAACAGTCATTGCATCTCGACCAACGCGAGTAGTAATGTCGCGATACGATAAACCGCAATCACGATAGACTACAATCCGACCTTTATCAATGTCGGAAACGTGATGGTACGCATTTCTCCTCCTTACGCGAGGCATCACAACAACGTTTCACCAGGCAACGCCGGTCAACTGCTGTTTGTGTATGAGAAATCGGTGGGAAACTTTCCTCATGTCAGCACGTTGTAGGTGTCGCCAACGGCGCCAAGCTTGTGTGAATGCTCTGAAAAACTAATCATTTGCATATCACACATATCACAGCATCTTCTTCCTGTCGATTAAATTTCGCATCTGTAGCACGTCATCTTCGTGGTGTAGCAATTTTAATGGGCAGTAGTGTACAATAAAATGCAGACGACAAGCGTCTGAGGATATATACTAGTGCGCAAAACTTAAGGACGCAAGGAACTTTCCCATGATCGGTCACCGCCATAGCGTAGCTCGGTAAAACTTGGACAATACACAGAAAGAACTGAAAAAAAATACACAATGTGACGAACAGAAACGACACTTCCATTCAAAGACAAAAACTACACTGAAGTTAGCGCGATTCTTGATGGTTCCCTAGACAATACAAAAGGCAGAGCTGGATCTTAATAGAGCTTGTGATCGCCACGGGCGGCACTGCATGCTCTGCAGCGTGCTCCCATGCAGGCCAGAAGGAATTCCTCCAGCAGTGCCGTTAACAACCGACGGATGGTCGTCGTTGCTTCATGTAGACGTGCTGCAACACGTCTCCCAAACCCGTGCTCGATTGGGTTTAAGTTAGGGGAACTGGCAGGCCAATCTATTCACCGAATTTCCTCTCGTTCCAAGAGCTCCTCCACCTGCACTGCTTGATCTGGTCGCACATTGTCATCCATAAGAATTAAGTCAGGGCAGAATACACCAAGAAAAGACGCACATGAGGAAGGAGAACAGTGTCACGATAGCGTTGACTATTGAGTGTACCGTGTTCAATGATTTGGAGATCAGTACGTCCATGCAACATTATGTCTCCCCACACCATAACACCTGGACCACCAAAACGATCATGTTGCACAATGTTCCTGAGTGCATTATATGTTCCCACTCTCACCATATGAGAATACGTCCAGATTTACAACTCATAACGAATCTGTTCTCATGCGAGAAGTCACCTCAGACATCGTTGGTCCAGTCCCTGTACTGCAGGAATGCTATAATACAGAAAGTCGGTAATTGTACCAAGCGGAAGGTAAACCTGTAAAACACTAATCTAGAATTAAGTAATCTAGCATATCAACGTACCCTGGTAAATAACCTTGGGAGGTACTGCACAGGGATGTCGAGCTCACGGGAACATTCCGAGACTCCCTTCCTGGGCAACGCAGGTGAAGGGACATCTACTACTCAGTTTTCCTATCTCCTTTTTATCTCCCTTGTTAAATCAAAATTCTTGTCTTTTATAATTTTCTATGTCCGGTCTGATGCATAATAGCTTGATAAGTATAATACAGCTGTCATATATACAAAGAAAGAGGACAAAAGATCTCCACCAGGATCCACCTCCACGTTTTGCTACACGGTCAACGGAGCACGCGGCCTCAGCTGCGTAGTATAGAGCTGTGTGGACTGAGTGCAGCACTACAGCCCGCACAAAACTTATTAGATGGTGACCAGAACAGTCCGACTGCAGCGTGCAAAAAAAGGAAGTCCCTATGCTCTTAGTAAAATCGCAAACGGTGCTGTCAGAGTGTGAATGGAAGACAACATACTGGTCGTCGAGCAAAGAGACCAGCCCGATGTTGTCGCCGTACCACTGTGGAGCGTGAGATTGCGTGCATTGCAGCCCTATTAAATGCAGTTTCCATTACACCCGCTGTTTGACATAGGTCCCTTCTTCCTGTTCCACAATTTAGCGGCCACCTGCTGCTGTAGTTGACCGTGTTCCATCACCTCCTCTCTTTCGGCTAGCAGTGCCTGTGATTGGGAACACTCCTTACACACATGAAACAGTGCTGTGAGTAATACCACACTCCTGGTCTATACTCGTCAGACTTCGGCCTTTTTCCAGTTTCCCTATGATTCCTTCCTGTGTAAAGTCATCCAAATGAACTCTCCAGGCCAAGTTGTAATGAAGAAAACTACACAGTACTCCGTAACAGCTCGCTGATAGACACACACTAGCTTTTGCCATTCCTTCAACTGCCTCGTGCTGCAGGGCCAGCCCCAATTGGTGCTATTGAAACGTCCCCTTAGAACAATTATACACGACTGTCCTTAAACTGACACACAATATTTTTTAGCGCAACGCAATCTGACTTTCAAAAAATCCCTACAAAAGAATGGCCCTGACTAACATTAACCTATACGTTTCACAAATCACTTACCTCACAAAAATCTTCTCTACTCAAGCTACTGCAATACAGCGAGCGCTACTACTGTCAGCTAAATAAAAGATTCAAACTACTGAAGGCACTAACTACTAATAGGCATAGTTAGCAAATGAAAGATTTTAATAGAGAACAAACAATGTATTTACCTTAATAGTCATAATATATATAGCAGTTCATGACAAATTACAAAACTCCGCCATCTCTCTCCCCACATCCACCACTGCTGGCGGCTCACCTCCAACTGCGCAACGCTACACGCTGTTCACATCCAGCTGCCGCTGCCCAACACTACAATGGCAGACAACAATGCAAACTACCCACAGACTGCACACAGCACAGCCAGTGATTTTTCATATAGAGCGCTACGTGGCGTTATCAATAAGAAAACATAAACAGCCTACTTACACTATAGTCACGCTCACCTCACGCCATGTGATGTCCAGATTTCTGTGTACGACTGGGAGGTCTCTGGCAACATGCTCCCATACTTTCATACATTTCGACCGAGTTTTTAATATGTTACATTACTTTATCTGCCTCGTCCTTAAGTTTTGCAGGGCAGTGTATGAGCATAAGGAACAATTTAACACAGGAATCTGCATAATCTTTTTCCAGAAAATCTCCGACAGGTTAGGTTAGGTTCGGTTACGTTTAAAAGGAGCGATCCATGAGGGAATTCTTCACTTTCGACTTGAAAGTACGAGGACTACTGTTAAAATTTCTGAATTCATGTTATAGATTAATGAAAATGCCTGCATCGGAATACTGTACATCTTTCTGCAGAACAGTGAGGGGCCATCCAAATCCAGATCAGAATTCTGCCTAGTGTTAACTGAGTGAAAGCTGCTAATTCTTGAGAATAAGCTCATATTGTTAACAGCAAATGACATTGAAGAAAATATATGTTGAGAGGCCAATATCATAACTTCCAGACTGTTGAACAGAGGTCGACAAGAGGATCGCGAACTTACGCCACATCTGTCTCAAACTGCCCGTTTCGAACCATAAATACCCTTCGTGAACGTAAATATTTACCCCAGAATATAATGCCTTATGTCATATGCGAATGAAAATAAGCAAAGTAGACTAATTTTCATGTTGAACTATCACTTACTAGAGGTATCGTTCAAATGGTGAATACAGCAGCATTAAGGTTTTGAACAAAATCTTGAACATGGTATTTCCATGAAAGCTTATCATCTATCTGAATATCTAGGAATTAGGACGGTTCAGACTCGCTAATCATATACCCCTTGTGTCTAATCAAAAAGTCAGTGTTAGTTGAATTGTGTGTTAGAAACTGTGAAAACCTGGTCTTATTGTGATTTAGCATCAGTTTATCTGCCACAAGCCACGAACTTATAGTTTGAACTGCACAGTTTCATATATTGCATTTATTGCACCCAACGACCTGCACTACTAAGCTAGTGTCATCAGCAAACAGAAATATTTTAAAATCACCTGTTACATTAGTAGCCATATCTTTTATCTACGTAAGAAACAGTTGTGGTCCCAGCACTGACCCCTGCACGCCTTGCTTAACGATGTCCTTATCAGACGCCTCGTCATGACCGATCTCATACTGTGGAGAATGCCTTTCGCATTCCGGTTTTCAAGTATGACAGAAACCATTTGTGAGCTATTCCAGAACTTTTTGTTTAATGCGTCAGTGCTTCACAGACAAAAGAGAACATAGTATTTTCAGTTGTTAACCTACTTCTAAGACCAAACTGTACGTTTCACAGCAAATTATGTGAACTAAAATGATCAGTTACTCTTACAACGTGCACAGACTTTTCAAAAACTTTCGCAAACAATGACGGCATAGAAATAGGTCTAAAATTGCCTGTATTATCAATTTCTTCTTTTTTTTTATACAGTAATTTCACTACTGAAAACTGACCATTCGTACAGGATAAATTACAAACGTGGCTAAGTAGTGGGCTAACATATGCAGGACAGTGCTTCGCTATCCTGCTACATACTCCATCATATACGCTAGAGTCTTTAGTCTTTAACGAACTAGTTATTTACTCAGTCTCCCCCTTGTCATTATCACGGGGGTGTATTGCAGATAGCAGTATTGGAAATGCATTTTCTGAGAGAGTTATATGATTCTCTATAGAAGCTGACTTTTTATTTAATTCACCTGCTATATTCAAAAAGTGATTGTGAAGTACTAAACATATATCCCGCCTACAAGCGATTACGCATCGGGTTAGTCAGTCTGTGAGAAATGTAAAACTTAGATACGCCCACTCGATAACTAAGGACTTTCGCATCATCTATGGCACACACATACAGTACATTTTAATATGTAATGACTGCCATTGCATAATACAAAAATAAATCCATTAAATACTCATATCTACGTTTGTAACCCCTTCCACTCCTGTGGCGTTGATATTCAAAAAATCATTTCATGTGTCCTTATAGCATCGCAGGACGCACTCCTCTCTTATACGTCTGACACATTGTTTCAGTGCACCATAATCACAACTCGGAGACTCCACAACACCCCATTTATAGAGTGAGTCAGAGCAACGACCACGTCCAGAGCGGATTCTGTTTAATTTGACTCACAGTTTCCTGTCAAGTTCTACAAGCACAGTGTCACAGTCATATTTCTCGAATCTTTCCCAGTCTTGGTAATTTCCTATGTATTGGCAATTCTTGTTCCAGAGATCTCTTACTTTAGTGTTATTTGTAGCTAACTATTCAGCGTACAAAAATGGCTCCGAGGACTATGGGACTTAACTGCTGAGGTCATCAGTCCCCTAGAACTTAGAACTACTTAAACCTAACTAACCTAAGGACATCACACACACCCATGCCCGAGGCAGGATTCGAACCTGCGACCGTAGCGGTCGCGCGGATCCAGGCTGTAGCGCCTAGAACCGCTCGGCCACTTCGGCCGGTCATTCAGCGTACAGTAGTGGTGGGTATCTCGAACGAAGCCTATTTCTTCGTAAAACAGGTATGTCGTGATGTACGGGTAGTTCCTTATTCTCTTATATATTGTGGTAATCTCTAAGCAGGGTCTCAGTTCTGCGAGTCTGTGATTGCTTGGCAGGGGATGCCAGTAGACAGGATTTGGTCTGATTGTGCCTTAATCATGCGCATCGTGTTGTTTAGTTGCTCCTCGATGAGACTGGTATGACAACTATTACACCACTCTGAAGTACAATACTCTGCGGAAGAAAAAAGCCAGTGCAGGAGCCGATGTAAGCAAAGTCTCCATTGAAGCCCCCCCCCCCCCCCCTTCCTCATTGGTTGCGTCACTCAGCCTCTGAATGATGTTATTGTGAGTTTTATCTTGGCCGATGTGTGTTCCAGATAGAGTGCGGTCGAGTGTGACGCCAAGATACTTGGGGTACTCGTAGGACAGAGAATATTGCCATCAAACTGCACCTTGAGCTCAGTGTCAGCGTGTTTGTTGTTGAGGTGAAATGCATGAACCTCCTCTTGTTGGTACTGGGCTTCAGTCTCCATTTTTTGAAATGTGAGTTAAGGGCCGCTAAGTCCTCTGTTAGTGTTCCCTCTGACTAACCATGCTCATTTGATTGACAAGCCAGAGGGGTTTCACCTGTATAGCAGAATTTCCGTGAAGATATTTATGGAAGGTCGCAAATATAAAGGGTCAACAGGAGAGGTGCGAGAACTAAGTCCTGTGCCAGACCATTATTTAGTTTCCTTACTGAGCTTCTATTTTCACCCAATCAAATCTGAAAGTATCGATCACTTATAATGTCATTAATAAGATATGCTGTCGTTCGGCATTTAATTACTTTCAATAATTTGTAAATCATCCATTCCCTCCCGATAGTGTCGTATGCTGCCGTAAGGTTGATAAAGGCCAAAGACGTATTTTAATTTCTCTAGGAAACCGGCCTTTTTGAAAGTTGTCAGAGCTAGTACCTGGTCGTTTGCAGCTTCGGTGAGGCCTAAATCCCCTTGTTCTTTGGGAATGTGTTCTAACATACACCCACTAATTCTACGGTAAATAAGTCTCTCCAGAAGCAACTAAGCAAGGAAATTAGCCAAAAATTCTGGGGGAGATAAAGTGCTTTGTTAGGTTTTAAGAATGTCACAATTTTTTCTCTTTTCAGTTCCTTGAGAAGTGTTCTTGTCTTCAGAATAATAGAGAGGAGGCGAGTCAGCGAGTGTTTGGCACTTTCCCCAAAATGGAATAAAAATTCTGGATGTATATTATCAGACACCAAAGCCTTACCACTTTTAACCTCTGATAAAGCTACCTCTGTTTCATCTAGGGTGCATGGGGAAGAGACGTTTTAATCACTTGGAGACTGAGCTTTTATATTTTTTACCTCTATTTTTTATCCTGGAGCTATGCTGTTTATCCCTGGATGATCTGGACGTTTCTACTATATGGTTATCAATATGACTAACTGAAATACTAGGCTTCTGATCAAATTTATTAAAGGAGACACTCAATTTACGGAGCAACGACCAAGCCTTCATACTTGAATATTTGAAACTGAAATTTTCTACCGTCTCAGACCAGCACACTTTCCTTGCATTATCAAGACTAAGAAGATGTTCATCTGCAGTGTCACTGTCTCCACTTCTGTTAAATTGTTCATATAGATGTTCACATCTCTCGTCCCACCCTAGAATTTATTCTCTCCAATATCCAAAATGAAAATATATTTCTTAGCAGATGCCAGAACACCTCCAGCAAAGCGGGTGTATCTCGGGGGTCCTGGTGGAATGAAACAAATATATCTTTCCAGGTGGTCCGAGAAACACTGCAAGTTTGCCTTTCCAAAATTCCATATGGGTCGTGACACTGACTTAACCAGTGGGATGGATAAGCTAGTATTGAGAATTACAGGTCTGCGTTGGCTATGTGAGAATCTCACAAGACTTTTCTTGATGTAGGAATTGGATAGTCTTTACGATCATGGGAGAAAAACCAGAGGTCTGGACTATAGCCTCTGGGCCATGTAGTCGATCTAAAAGTATAAAAATCCTTGGGGTCAAGAGCTAGGTAAAGATTGTTATTTTCAGCCCAGTCAATAAGTGCATTACCAAAGTCATTTTTCCGTGCATACTTCCGCTGCTCGTGGTGGCTTTTAAAATCAGTAGCATATATTGATGGATGGGCAGTAATTGGTAGAATATTTGTTTGCCAGTCTAGATTAGGTGGTTTCTAGATATTATAATTAGTAAGCTCTTCAAGCTTTCACAGTCCGTCCGTTTTGTGGAAAAATCTACGAGGGCTAAGAACAGGTTAACCTTAATCTGCAGCTTAACCTCTAGTACCTACCGAGGATCTAAATTAGCGTTTCGCCACGGTACGTCTCTACTTGACCCACACACAAGGACGCAAATGATCGATTCCCTTGAGATATCAGTGGTCGGTCGAAACGAATAATTTTTTTCCGCAGCCGGTAAGCTTAACACAGCCAGGATGTCAACTACGCGAATTTGTTCGACAGCTGCAGGATACGACAATATTAGAACACAGATGATCAGTTTCCTCGTCGATCCATTACTGCCCATAAGAAAGGAAAATTGTAACTATTCTCTAACATTCAGCATCTTACCAATGGCCTGGAAAAATGGATTCGTAAAACCTATACCAAAAACGAAATCTGCCAAAGAACCTACTGACTACAGGCCCATTTGCATTCTACAAGTAATACCAAAACCTTTGTGACATGTAGTTCACGATCAGCTTACCAAATACTCGTACTTAACATCAAATAACCTTCTGGATGAATACCAATCTGGTTCCCAGGAAAATCGCAGCACTATGACTCCTCTTATACAAATGAATGACGAAATCAAACAAGCTATGGCCAAACAAGAGGCGACTATTACTTGCGTTTTGGATTTCAGCAAAGCTTTTCACACTGTCGACTTCAATATTCTACTTGATAAACTCGAAAGTCAAAATTTTTCTTCAAGACATGTACAGTGGTTCCACTCATACCTCACATGCCGCCATCAATGTGTAATGACTGGAACAAAGAGGTCACAGTGGATGGATGTAGTGTCAGGGGTCACGCAAGTATCAGAATTGGGCCCATTACTTTTCTCATGATATGTTAATGATGTGTCGACTATTATCTCCTATTGCAAATTTCGTTTATACGCTGAATACCTTCAGTTACACCTAAATAAGCCCAAAAACATATGCACAGCCATCCAGATCATAAATGCTACTTACTTGCTTTATCAGAATGGGAGCAGAACATAGGCTTGAAACTTAACCAATCTAAAACGCAAGCAATCTTAGTCACTCACAAAAGACTTATTACTCCTCAGTTCAGAAAATATCTTCCACCCTTGATCCAAACAGCACACAAATCACCTTTCCTTCTTCTGTAAGGAATTTGGAGATAATTCTGGACCATCGCCGGCCGGAGTGGCCGTGAGGTTCTAGGCGCTACAGTTTGGAACCGCGTGACCGCTACGGTCGCTGGTTCGAATCCTGCCTCGGGCATGGATGTGTGTGATGTCCTTAGGTTAGTTAGGTTTCAGTAGTTCTAAGTTCTAGGGGACAGATGACCACAGCAGTTAAGTCCCATAGTGCTCATAGCCATTTGAACCATTCTGGACCATCACCTAAACTAAACTGAACACACAACTGCAGTCCGTGTCAGCATGACATCATTTGCTACAGAAATATAAAAGAAGTATTTCCTCTCGAGCTTATAAAGAAACTTGTAAAGTGACTAACACTCTCCTTGAGTATGGTGACTCTATTCTCCAAGGACTTTCGTATGAGAGCTTATCTTGGCTGGAACTGGCGATGAATGGCTCTGAGCACTATGGGACTTAACATCTATGGTCATCAGTCCCCTAGAACTTAGAACTACTTAAACCTAACTAACCTAAGGGCAGCACACAACACCCAGTCATCACGAGGCAGAGAAAATCCCTGACCCCGCCGGGAATCGAACCCGGGAACTGGCGATGAATGCTTATGTGCGATACATTTGTGGTGTACGCTATTTCGACCATATGACTCCTGCCTATGAACGGTTATCATGGCTGCGTGCCGGTAAGCGTAGAGATTATCATACCCTGTGTGTGCTATATCGTCTTCTCAATCGTTACGTTCTTTCCTATTTATCTTCAACCCTTACACTGCTATCTGAACAACACAGTAGGAATACTCGTTCTCAACAAAGTAAAATCCTCTCTGTACCACTACAAACACTACCATGCTCTCTAAACCATTTTCTGTATCAGGAACCCGACTTTGGAACTATTTTCATCAAAAGATTAGAGAAATTAAAATTGGTTCAAACTTCTGAAGATAACTAATGGCCCACCTTCTTTCGCAATAGCTATCTCTCCTTGCGCCTCACTCTCACCGACCATCCTTCTCCCTTTACTTTTCCCTCCCCTCATTAACAGATTTCTCTATTGAAATTCTTTTCTTTCCTAGCGCCTCCAGTCACTTCAATTTCTATCTTCTCCTCTTTCATGATCCCTTCCACTTCTTCTAATACCAAACAAGGCTTCAAAAGTGATAAACTAATCAATATCATTCTTAATGCCTCCATTATTTTATTATTATTGTTGCTATTGTTATAATAATAATAATAATTATTATTATTATTATTATTATTATTATTATTGCTAATTATTATTTTATTGATAATGCATATTATTATTATTGTGATCGTTATGTAATCTTTTGGTATGTGTTGCTGGTATGTTGTAAGAGAGGGCCTTAAGGCATTAATGTGGTCAGGCTAAGTAAGCAATATATAAATAAAATATATCTTACTTTTCAGAAACCAAAATATTTTTGCTATATATTGACATTGTATCCTTGACCTTGCACTATTAGCCAGACACTTTCTTCACAACTAACCGTGTGGTTATAATTTTATCCTATGAATTAGCTATTATATTTGCATATAACATGCTTTTTCCCTTCCTAATTATATTTTATGCACCTTAGAGCTACTTCAGCTCGATTGTAATTATTTCTAACGTTTTGATATAATTCCTACTTTTTTCTACATAAAATACTTATCCCAGTCTGCAGCTCGTGGTCTCACGGTAGCGTTCTCGCTTCCCGAGCACGGGGTCTCGGCGGGGTCAGGGATTTTCACCTACCCCGAGAAGACTGGGTGTTGTTGTGTCGTTTTCATCATCATCATTATTCATCCCCATTATGGTCGGAGGAAGGCAACGGCAAATCACCTCGATTAGGGCCTTGCTTACTTCGGCGGTGCGGGTCTCCCGCATCGTTTCCCTACGCGCTGTCAAGAAGCATGGGACTTCATTTCCATTTCCATACTTATCCCATTAGTCAGTCACTTGAATTGTCTTTTAGTGCTAGTAGCCAGTTGTGTTCTGATGCAAAGCAGCACGAGAAACGTATTGATGTAAGCATACATTTATGAAATTTATTGGAACCTGCGGAATGTTTCTGATATTAGCCCCATTAGGTATAAAGATATTTACCTTTGGCGACACATGAAAATTTGTGGCAGACTGGGACTCGAACCAGAATTTCCTGCATTTCGTGAGCAGTTGCGTTAACCACTTTGACTATCTGAGCACACCCCCAAGACGGATCCAAACTTCTTAATGCCGTAATGTCTACGACCCTATCACCACAACTTTACTTCGATTCCCACCATAGCGTTTCAAGGAGACAAATGTATTAACCGTTGGTATTACTATCATCGTTTTGCCCGTCAAGCCCAGAACTTTCAAAACATCCTCAGGCCACTGACATACTCGCCGGCGATGGTCATCCGGGGTAGTACTGAAGCACGATTCATCGCTGAACACAACGCGACGCCGTTCTTCAGCAGTCCACGATTCCCAGTCAAGGCACCACTCCAGACACAGACGTTTGTGCTCTGGTGTTAATGGCAGCTTACTTGTGGGACGGTAATTCCTTAGTACCGCTGCTGCTAGTCTCTGACACAGAATGTTGCAAGGAGTGCGTTATTTGTTTTCGGGTGGTATGCGCAAATGTGAACAAGTTGGTGCACAATACGGCGATTCACCCTTGTGGCGGTCAGACGCTGTCGACCAGGACGTTGGCGATGAGTATGCCTAACCTCGCATTCCCATGTGGTTGATTGTAGGGGCCATTGACAGTTCTTGTGAGCTAATTTGACATTACAACGTATGTAAACTAATGACGTCACGGAAGATTCTGCAAATGGTGGCAAATATTAACGTAAGATTTTTTGGCGTTACGGTGTGTATACATTAACGGCATCATGAGATAACCTGCAAAAACAATGACATTCACACATACTTTTTTCATGTTATACACTACTGGCCATTAAAATTGCTACACCACGAAGATGACGTGCTACAGACGCGAAATTTACCCGACAGGAAGAAGATGCTGTGATATGCAAATGATTAGCTTTTCAGAGCATTCACACAAGCTTGGCGCCGATGGCGACACCTACAACGTGCTGACATGAGGATAGTTTCCAACCGATTTCTCATACACAAACAGCAGTTGACCGGTGTTGCCCGGTGAAACGTTGTTGTGATGCCTCGTGTAAGGAGGAGAAATGTGTACCATCACGATTCCGTCTTTGATAAAGGTCGGATTGTAGCCTATCGCGATTGCGGTTTACCGTATCGCGACATTGCTGCTCGCGTTGGTCGAGATCTAATGACTGTTAGCAGAATATGGAATCGGTGCGTTCAGGAGGGTAATACGGAACGCCGTGCTGTATCCCAATGGCCTCATATCACTAGCAGTCGAGATGACAGGCTATCTTATCCGCATGGCGGTAACGGATCGTGCAGCCACGTCTCGATCCCTGAGTCAACAGATGGGGAAGTTTGCAAGACAACAACCATCTGCACGAACAGTTCGACGACGTTTGCAGCAGCGTGGACAATCAGCTCAGAGACCATGGCTGCGGTTACCCTTGACGCTGCATCACAGACAGGAGAGCCTACGATGGTGTACTCAACGACGAACCTGGGTGCACGAGTGGCAAAACGTCATTTTTTGGGATGAATCCCGGTTCTGCTTACAGCATCATGATGGTCGTATCCGTGTTTGGCGACATCGCAGTGAACGCACATTGTAAGCGTGTATTCGTCATTGCCATTCTGGCGTATCACCCGGCGTGATGGTATGGGGTGCCATTGGTTACACGTCTCGGTCACCTCTTGTTCGCATTGACGGCACTTTGAACAGTGGACGTTAAATTTCAGATGTGTTACGACCCGTGGCTCTACCCTTCATTCGATCCCTGCGAAACCCTACATTTCAGCAGGATAATGCACGACCGAATGTTGCAGATCCTGTACGGGCCTTTCTGCATACAGGAAATGTTCGACTGCTGCCCTGGCTAGCACATTCTCCAGATCTCTCACCAATTGAAAACGTCTGGTCAATGGTGGCCAAGCAACTGGCTCGTCACAATACGCCAGTCACTACTCTTGATGCACTGTGGTATCATGTTGAAGCTGTATGGGCAGCTGTACCTGTACACACCATCCAAGCTCTGTTCGACTCAATACCCAGGCGTATCAAGGCCGTTATTACGGCCAGAGGTGGTTGTTCTGGGTACTGATTTCTCAGGATCTATGCACCCAAACTGCGTGAAAATGTAATCACATGTCAGTTCTAGTAAAGTATATTTGTCCAATGAATACCCGTTTATCATCTGCATTTGTTCTTGGTGTAGCAATTTTAATGACCAGTAGTGTATATGCAGGGTGAAACACCTGAAACTTGCACCGCCAATGTTGCGGAAATGGAAAGCGCTATGATGTACGGTTTTCACAGAATGGATTGTAGTCAGGGTCTCGTATTGTTGACCAATAAACAGACTGTAATAATACTTAGTGAGTGTCTTTTAGGTGTAAACATACCCTTTCCTAAATGGAACAGCGCCTATTGACATTAACGAACTAAGAGTAGGGTAAATTAGAATATCAGTGGACTCTGTTCGAAGACTCTAGCGCGAGCTGTTTACCAGATATCGTATTTTGGAAACTTTCCAAATAGACACTTGTTTGTGGCATTCAACCTTCGTAGTTGCTAGGTACGATGTTGTCATGTTTACTTACAGTATCCTCGTGTGTTCCTTGAGTGCATTGCGACTTGCTATACAATTGATGTGTGACAGTCCAAGCACTATGTCGTGAGTGGACGATGGGATTTACCAGTGCAGAAAAAGCCGACATGCGTACGATGTATGGGGCAAGATATCCCAATAGCCGTCAACTATCTCCGCATTTGTTTATCAGCTTCGTCGACCAGTTACGTGAAATTCGTAGTCTAACATCTAGACAACGCAATAAAATGAAACAAGTGGCAACAGAAGACGACAACAGAAGAGGAGGATATTAATGTTCTTGCTGCTGTTGCAGTTGATCCGCACGTTAGCTCCCGCCTCACTTGGAAGTGGCGTGAGTCAGCCAAGTGTCCCATACATTCTCCATTGGCATAGGTTCCATCCCTATCACGTCTCTCTCCATCATGAGGTGCATGGAAACGATTATGTTAACTTTTCTGCATGGCCGTTAAGACAGGATACTCCTGATGTATCATGTATCTTGTTTAGTAACGAAGCCACAATTAGCAATTATGGCCACGTAAACCGACGAAACAGGCACTATTGGTTCAAATGGCTCTGTGAACTATGGGACTTAGCATCTGAGGTCATCAGTCCCCTTGACTTAGAACTACTTAAACCTAACTAACCTAAGGACATCACACACATCCATGCCCGAGGCAGGACTCGAACCTGCGACCGTCGCAGCAGCGCGTTTCGGGACTGAAGAGCCTAGAACCGCTTGACCACAACGGCCGGCGCACTATTGGTCTGTTGACAGTCCCCGTTGGCTTCTTCAGGTGGAATGTCAACGTCCATGGAGTGTCAGCGTGTCGTGTGGGATGGTGAACCATCAGCTCGTAGTCCCGTTTTTCATAAAATGAACACTGAATGCGTAGAAGTATTGCAGCCTCCTAACAGACCATCCTCCACGGGTACTAGAAGGCGTTCCTCTGCAGAGTAGGAGGACCTGAATTACCAACACGATGGCTGTCCAGCCTATAGTGCACGAAGTGCTACACCATGTCTTCACGAGTTGTTTCCAAATCGTTGGATTGGACGCAGAGGACCTGAACCTTGACCAGACTTTTCTCTGTGGGGAAAGCTGACAGACGCTGCCTACAAGCACATGCGAAATAAACCGGATGATATACGACGACGTATTACTGCAGCCTGCTCGGACATCTCCGATGAAATGCTAGCACGTCTGCAGCTGTCTTTCCATACTAGACTGGAAGCATGTATTGTCGCTGTCGGTGGTCATTTTGAACACAACCTGTGATGACCAATTGTCTCGTAACTGGTGAGAATCCACAAACTACTGTATGCACTTTTGTTGTTCTTTAGCGTGTGCTAACACAGGCGTCGTGCGACTGTCGGTGTGGGAAGTTTCCGGAATACGATAACTCATAAGCAACTCGCACTAGAATCCTGCAACAAACACCACCGACATCCTAATTTACCCTTCTCTTAGTTCGTTAATACCAACAGGCTTTGCTCCATTTAAAAAGTGTATATTTGCACAAAAAACACACTTTCTAAGTATTATTACAATCTGTTGATTGGCTAACAATACGAGCCCTGAACCACCAATCCATTATGTGAAAACCGCACATCAATATCATTTTCCATTTCCGCAATATTTGCGGTGCACCTTTTTGTGTGTAACAGAAGGAAATAATGATAATAATGTTTAAGGAACATATTTTCTCCTACTGCAAAATACACACATAGCTCAATTACACTCCACTTGCGAGCGGGTTAGGAAAGGAAATGACTAATGGTAAATGTTAACATAAACATAAGGCATGACAGTCTATCATATCAATTGGCCGAAAGGAAAAAAATTGTTACTTAATAGCTTACTCGATTGTCAGTACCACTGACGTTTCGCTAGAGAGAGATCTGAATGGACAAATACTTATTGGCAGTCTTCTACGCCTTTAAGTGTTGTGTGTATGAAAAAGAAAAGTGGAAATGGAAGAGATCGAAGACAAAAACGAAATCTGGCTATATGGCGAAGATAGTTGCCACAAATGAGCAGTATAGACTGCTATTGGAAAATGAAGAAGCCATTGCAGGTGTGCAGGCAAGACTTATAAAATACTTTGAACTTTGGAGGAATCTGTGTACAAGCGGAGAATATAACACATCCGTAAACACGTCTGCCCTAATTATTTCGAAGTTGATGTACGTCAGAGTGGAAAAAAGTGTCAATTACTAGACTTTAAAATACGACGTTGGTTACCATTTATTATTATTAACTCCACCTCTCTTGAATTATTACAGTCAGAGGATGCTATACATGTACTGGAGAGGCAACGGGGGAGAGAGTAAAGATGTGGGAACTGGTAATTGGCAGTAAGCCTATTAGAAGGAGAATGCGCTCCGATAACTGAATTTTGAATGTTGATAATAAGTTTAGCCAGTCGTCAGAGTCATGTGGAGAAGTGTCTCTAGTAGTTGTAGATGCAGCAGACACTCACCATTGTTAGGGAGCCGAAGCTAGAAAGGAAAATTAAGACGAAAGGTATTCTGCTGTTTGGTATCAGACATGGACGCCGTGTAGGCTCACAGTTGTAGGAGACATTAGATAAGGAATATCAAATCACCACCATTTTTAAACGAAGTGCTGGGCTCAGTAACGTGACAGAAGATTTAGGGGTTTTGTGTAAGGATTTTACTAAAGAGGACCAGGCAGTGACAATGGAAGGAACTGGTAATAAAAAATCTTGGACTGAACTGGGCTAATGACATAAGTTGTGACTTGAACAGGACTGCTGCTCAAACTCGAGCTAGTAATGTTCACTTGTACAGTTGATCTAGCATTACGATCAACCTCATGTTGACAGTGCTGTGAAGCACGGTAATGTGGGACTTGACAGGGCGTTGATGACTGCTGTCAACGCACACAGTTGTGCCAGTTGAGGGCATTCATAGGTCCGGCTATACTAGGCACGGCCTACGCCAAAATAGGAATGGGAAAAGATGGTTGGTGGAACATGTAAGTGACAGTACAGTACGTGAATCAGGGCTCCCTCAAAGCCAAATTCCGCTGATAACGTGTAGAAGAGTTAGAACTTTTTTAAGATGAAGTCTGATAGGAGATATCCTCGCTAGAAAAATATTCCTTTACTGCTGGAAGATAGTTCAATAGGATTGGTACTGCCTGCGCGCGAAAAGGTTAACTCTTTGTCCACCTGTGTGCGAGTAGTTTCAACATTACCTCAGCAAACATGTCGACTGCGCGCCTTTAGGTGTGTCATAAACAGGTCGACTGCGCGTGAGTATTTTATTTGCTACTCGGAAATATTTGCAGTGAACTGTTGGTAGCACTGTTATCATTAGTCACTTTCTCCGAGTACTGTGTTGTTACTTAAACAATTAATCAACCCATTTTCTGTTTACTATTGAAATCACACACAATAATGAAGCTATTGATAGCTTAAGCAGCCAAATAACTTTCAATGGTGTAAAACGGAAGGCTATTACCGTACCAAAATATGCGAGAGACCTTTAAAATTAATTTGCAGAGAGGTTGCCTCCAACGGACTAGATATTTCCAGCCAACATGTTCCTAACATTAAAAAAATGTATTTATCGGGCGAGAAGGTCTATTTTGCTGCCATTAAGGTTTTTTTTTTTTTTACTTTTTGCGTTATTGACTTGACTTAAAAATTGACTACCACGCGCAGGTGACGTATGTCGAAAAGTGACAGCACTTGTAGTTGACAGCTCCAAGTAATGGTAAAGCTTTGTATCTGCGCGTAATAGGGATCAGCCGATTCAATAAATGACGAACGCAGATGAATAAGCACAATAAGCTTATTTATGGGAATTAAAGGTAAAGTAAATGAATTATTCATAGATCTTGACACAGGCAAGGAGTTCGTTGCGGAAGGGAGGACTGGTTATTTATGCCAAATGTAATGTCTCATTCAAAAGAGTAGTCATATCAAAGCACTGTCAAGACCAAACACATGTAGGGTGCGCAGGACAGTTTAAATTTTCGAGGAAGAACCTTTTCATTATACTGTACGGATCCCCCAGTTCATACTACAGGGTTTTTCTCTCCAGACTCGATGCTGTGATAGCCGCGGTTCTTACGAAAGAAGTAAGGCTGATTTCGTGTAGGGATTTCAGTATATACTTTCTGACTGATTCTCCAGAGGAAAGAATGTTAATTGATTTATTTGAATCTTAGAATCTTGTACAGATAGCATATCTTCCAACTAGAATTCAGAGAAACAGCAGCACGATCATCGACAATATCTTCATAGACTCTTCTCTAGTATATGGGTACGGCCTCTCGGAAAATTATGCACAGACAGTAATACTGAAACGAATCAAGGCAGTCATACCCCAAAGTAGTGAACAACAGATGTAGAGTTATTAATCCACTTACAATTCGGACATTTAGAGCCTTACTCGAAGGGCTAATTGGCAAAAGTTTATGACACAGACGACTTGAACGAGAAGCATAATACATTTCTTCAAACCTTTATCACTTTCTTCTGTCGCTCTTTCCCGGTAACAAAGCGCATGCACTTACACAACACTAATGAGCAACAAATCAGGGTAACTTAACAGCAATCATGCAGAAGGAAACGAGAGCTGCATCACAATATGAGGGGCAGTCGGAGCATAGCAACAGAATTTTACCACAGAAAATACCGCAAAGTGCCAAGAAATGTCATCAGCCAGGATGAAACTATGCACTACACCAACAGAAAAGAAGCTTCTCAGAATAAAATTAAAATTATATGGTCAATTGTGAAAGAGGTATCAGGGCAGAACGTTTGTGCTCAACGTATTGCACCTCTCTCGGGTAAGAATGAAACTCTTAGTGATCCAACGAAGTTGTGGTAAATGTTTTATAATCACTTCTCGTCAATAGTCTTCAAGCTAAATCGAAATTTTATTGGTACTGGTAAATGTGGAGAACTCTTGAAAGCTGATGTTCCGACACAAGTACGTCACATGCAGCTAAAGGAAACAATCAAAGCTGAAACTGAATCAATTATTAAATCATTAAAGAGTAAAGTCTCCTATGGGTGTGATGAAATTGCATGTAGGGAGGGAGGGGGGGGGGGGGAGTACTGTAAGATTCTGTTCAGTATCCACTGCTTTTCTTGATATATATTAATGATTTGCCACTAAACGTGACAGATGACACAAACGTTGTTCTCGTTACAAATGACACAGGCGTTATTATAAAAGATATGGAATGTAATATAAATGATGTAGCTAACTGCGTGGTCGGTAACACCAGCACACGGCTTTCGCAGAAACAGATTAACGTTTAACAAAACGCAATGCATACCGTTTCTGACACGAAAATCTTGTAAAAGCAAAATTTTCTTGACCGAAGGTGCTGAAACAGTCAGTGATGTCGACCATTTTAAATTCTTAGAACTCAGGTAGATGGAAGGCTTTCGCGGAAGTATCACGTTCAAGATCTTATGCAGAAACTGAAGACTCCAATCTTCACTATAAGAATGGTCTCCACCGCTTAACGCTGATACACGACGGCTTGTTTACTTCGCTTACTTTTACTCTGTTAGCTGGTATGGTTTCATATTTTGAGGCAACTCTGAGCATTCACCAAGAATATTCTTAGCGCAGAAAATAGCCGTCGCGAACTTCGTGCAGGGCGTTGTTCTGGTGTCTCTGCATTGTAGCTCTGCCGTTGTTCACGGTATTCACTCATTCAGAAGAAACTACAACATTCATTCCTTGAAGAGTGGACGTACAAACGATAAACACATCGATAACACTTCCTTAAATGTTGTACGGAAAGGTGTGCACTATTCAACAGGTTTCAGCAGACTTCCAGATGAACTGAAAAAATTAGGTGATAAACCTTGTGGCACATTCCTTCTATTCCGTACACGAGTTCTTCCAGTAGTTGAGAAGTTCTTTCTGTAATGTGTTATTCGTATATTCTGTTTTCTAGTTTTTTTTATTAATTCTTTAAGTCTTTGTTTATAAATTTTTGATCAGCATTCTGTAAACTATGTACCGTACTGACTCGTTGCATGAGCAAGTATCTTTAGGTCATATGGTCCACGGTATGATAAATAATTAATAAAATAAAAAATCAGCGCGATGGAAGGGAAACATGCAGATGTTCAGTTGTCCTTAAAAAACTTGCTACCTTGTGGCGACTACCCCGTCTCCGTTAAGTAAATATGGACCGATCCTCAAGTTACATTCCAGAAATTCATACTCAGCAGTGTATAACTCGATTTATTCTGTGTCCCAAGTTACTCTCTCGCAAACAGCCTACGCTGTCACTAAAGACTTGTCTTTACATACTTTGTTTAGTTAGGGCACTGGTTTAGTCGCCAATATACCTGTTCAATAATTCCGTTCTATTTGATTCTACCACGTGCATCGCTGCTGATATTCAGCTTAATCACATCCTCTTGGTTGTATGAAAGACGATCTATTCTCTGACGTCCTAGCTTTATGTGCAGGGCAATGTATAGTCATTTCACATTTGCCACATATGCAAATTGTAGTGCTCTTTACGTTTTCTAAATGTTCGTTCCAGGGAGAGGCTGGTGCTGCTTTTAAGAATTTTTAGTTGGTATTGATGTCTGTTGCTTTACTTTTTAGTGCTCTTCTGTGTTCCGTGTACCTAATATCGAAATTTCTCTTTGTCTGTAGAATATGAATTGAATTACAGTCTTCGCATGCCACTTGATGAATACCAAATGTGGTATGGTTGTCTGTGTTGGTTGTCTTTAGTTTTCTCTGTACTGAAATACCTGTTCTGTAGGCTATTTTCAGTCCTTGTTTTGTGAGTACGTTATCCATCATCTGAGGTACTTTGTTGTTGTGAGTGAGAGAGTACCATTTGTTTGTTGGTGTGGGTTCTTCATGTTCACGCGTGTTTGTGTGTGTGTGTGTGTGTGTGTGTGTGTGTGTGTGTGTGTGTGTGTACTGTGTGTTTGTGTTCTGTGTGACTGTGTTCGTATGGTTTGTATGTCTGTCACTATCTGTTTTTCTGTGTGATAGGTGCTCCTTTCATTATTGGTTTAATGTTGTGATTCAGTAACAGTATAATTTTTGTATCATAGCCGTTCTCCACAGCTGTTTATTTGATTTTCTGAAGTCCATACTACTAGTTGCCTTCATTGAGTGGAGTTTTATTAAGTCTGTGCAGCATGTGTTGGAAACCTGCTTGCTTGTATATAATAGAGTGGTTAGAGTTTTTGTGTGTGGCTGTGCTGGTGATATTGAGTTTCCTGAATGTGGAAAATTGATATAGGTTGTTGTGTCTGTATACAGTATTGTGAGGCCAAGGAAATTTAAGTTTTTGTCATTGTCTGTTACTATAGTGAATTTTAGTTTGGGATGGACTGTGTTAATGTAACGGTGGAGCTGCTGGGTGCAACTGGGTGTTTCATCCAGAAAACATTATTTCATCTGCTTAGTGGTGCTAATATACTCTCCTGTATTGTTTGGATCTTACTATGGTTTTACATATTTTGTTCTCAGTATGATTACGGAACATGGACGCCATGGGAATCCCATCCTGTTGTGAGCAGAATTGTTTGTCAAATCAGAATCTGCTTTGCTGTCTGATTAATTTTAAATTGAAACTTCCTGGCAGATTAAAACTGTGTGCCCGACCGAGACTCGAACTCGGGACCTTTGCCTTTCGCGGGCAAGTGCTCTACCATCTGAGCTACCGAAGCACGACTCACGCCCGGTACTCACAGCTTTACTTCTGCCAGTATCTCGTCTCCTACCTTCCAAACTTTACAGAAGCTCTCCTGCGAACCTTGCAGAACTAGCACTCCTGAAAGAAAGGATATAGCGGAGACATGGCTTAGCCACAGCCTGGGGGATGTTTCCAGAATGAGATTTTCACTCTGCAGCGGAGTGTGCGCTGATATGAAACTTCCTGGCAGATTAAAACTGTGTGCCCGACCGAGACTCGAACTCGGGACCTTTGCCTTTTTTTAAATTGTTTATTATGTCTTTTTTGTGAGTTTTGGGAATATCTTTCTGTTCCCAGAATGAGATTTTCACTCTGCACTGGATTGTGCGCTGACATGAAAGTTCCTGGCAGATTAAAACTTTGAGGTACTGGCAGAATTGAAGCTGTGAGGACGGGTCGTGAATCGTGCTTGGGTTGCTCAGATGGTAGAACACTTGGCCGTCAAAGGCAAAGGTCCCGAGTTCGAGTCTCGGAGCGGCACACAGTTTTAATCCTCCAGGAAGTTTCATATCTTTCTGTTGTTCTAATTGCTGTTTGATGATGTTGTTGGTTTCTGGGATGAGAATGCCGGTGTACATGGATGTGATGTTAAATAATGTAAGTGTGACAATAGTGGGTATGTTGATATGTTTCATCTTTCATATCAGCCTTCTGGTTCAAATGGCTATGAGCACTGTGGGACTTAACATCTGAGGTCATCAGTCCCCTAGACTTAGAACTACTTAAACCTAACTAACCTAAGGACATCACACACATCCATGCCCGAGGCAGGATTCGAACCTGTGACCGTAGCGGTCGCGCGGTTCCAGACTGTAGCGCCTAGGACCGCTCTGCCACACAGGCCGGCCACCCTTCTGGTGTTGTGTATGCTTCTGTTGTTTGTGTATACATAATTTTTATGTAAATATGTGTTTATTTTTCCCGGAAGAGTGGTATGTAGGTGCACTTCAGTAGCCTACAACTGGCAATACCGGTATACTCTGCTTATGGATCTTTTGTAGCCTGCCGGTGTGTGTGCCTTGAGGCTCTTTTGTTTTAGCCATTGTTTTCTTAACATGTGTGAGATATTTTAGAGGTATCTGTGCATTTTTCTGGTATCTTCGTGTTGGGTCACTGGTTAACTTTACTATTTTGTTCTTTTTTAGCAATTTTAGGGTTCTGTATCATTATTACATTAGTTTTGACTTTGTCTGCTTTTTTTCAAACCTTTATTCCTTGTATCCTCCGAAAATAATACAAAGTTTCGCACTGTAACCAAAGAACTTACGTTTGAGTACAGCCTACATCCGCTTCCAGCTGCAATCCTGTTTCATTCTATATCTTTCAGGTAAACGCATCAGACGACGTAAGTAAAGTACCCCGACTGCTGCACGTTAGGGTATTAAAACAACTTTGCTAAGTTATTATTCTTGAGATGAAATTAGTTAAAGCAGATTTTTCTGGTCTTCTGGTACAAACGTAAGCTCGTATTTCAGACATTTCATCCCAGAATTTGTGATTAGCGATTTAGGTAAGTGAACGGAAACCCTAAATCTGGATGACTGAACCACCTCGCTCCCAAATGTGACTTCAGTGACTGACCACTGCGCAGCCTCGCTCGTAGTCGTATTTTTTTTTAACTGTGCATAACACACATATCCTTTCAGAATGCGACATCCCAGAGGTTCTCTGAGACAGAAACATCATTCCTTGACGGTCTCTGCTGTACCAGCCAAGGCACAGGACGAGCAACATACGCTAATGGACACTGAAGGAGGAAATTCATTCGATCCTGTCTCTGCAGCCGAGGTCGCTAACGCACACTTGTGCGATGGCACTCGACTCTGAGCTAATAATAATTGCAAGTGGTTCAATGAGCGAGTGTCTTTCAAATGGAAATCAGTTTGGCGACTCGAGTGTCCCTAGCTCACCACAGCTATCCAACCATGGAAAGGTGACCTACAGTCTAACATAGAATTCGAATAACATGTTTTTCTTAGCAGTTCATCTCGTCGTTGAGAGGTGAAGGTTAGATTAAAGGCAGAATGAAAATTTCCGTGGTCTGGATTCGATTTCACGACCTTTCGGTATCTAGACACGCGCTTTACCACTAGACCACCAGGCTCGACTTATCTCAGAGAAAAGCCGGATCGAATCCTGAAGGTGGATGAAATTTTCACTGTCAGTATTTGGCCGACAAGGCAAGGGGAGATGGCAACATGAAGTTCCAGTCTTTGCGCCAATGTCCTGAAACCTCTCCGCAGTGTCTCATTAAGTGAGGGCATGTTACACTGTTGATAGTAATCCATCCGTCACATGGGGCGTCAGCTCGGAGACCCCCTTGATGTTATTCGAGAGGAGTACCCTATGTGCTGGCATCAGGTTTCACTCTCTTCCTTCTCTGTCATCATCATCCAGCACAAATACAACACTAGACAAAATACGCATCCATTGCATTCACCTGCTTCAGTCCGGAACCGCGAGGCTGCTACGGTCGCAGGTTCGAATCCTGCCTCGGGCATGGATGTGTGTGATGTCCTTAGGTTAGTTAGATTTAAGTAGTTCTAAGTTCTAGGGGACTGATGACCACAGATGTTAAGTCCCATAGTGCTCAGAGTCATTTGAACCATTTGCATTCACCTACACGCTACAAATACACGTGCGACACGACATGGCGGCGAACTGGTATGACATGGGCATACAAAAACTGCCACAGCGTCTACAAAAATGCATCGACAGAAATGGTGATTATGTCGAAAAATAGCTAAATGTTCAAGCTGTAAACTGATGTAAACCATTGTATAAATAAACATGTCTATGAACTTATAAAAAAATAGGAGACCTTACTTTTGGGATTACCCTCGTAACAGATCTTAAGATTCCAACAAATGAAAAATTAGTGTGATGCACATAGCATGTCCTCAAGAATTCCTGTGAAAGAATGTATAGACATTGTCTCAAAATTATTGTATTAATCTAGAAGAACAGCTGAGTGTAGCTAATAAGGAGAATTTTGTTTAAATAAAAATTATTTCTGCCTTCATGGGAGCTATTATAAGCAAGCACATGGTCTAGCAATAGACTCTCCCTTCTTACCCCACTTGCTACCAGAAATGTCCATAGTCAAGTGGAAGGCTGAGTTTCTTAAGAGAGAACTACTGCCAAAACATACAGCGTGTTGGTAAGATAGACAGACGATATTCTTTGTATGTATAAAGGTTCCACTATACAAACCCAGATGTTCTTGGAAAAAATGCACCTGTGGCATAGTAATTTTAAGGTCAGTATGGAGTTGGATGGTTCCACCATTATTCTCCTAGACATCTACTTGGAGACAGAAAATAGCAACCATAAATTTAAAATTCACAGGAAAGACTATTTTACTGGCAAGTTCATCCCAGCTCCCTCTCTATACTCAACAGGTTACAAACATGCAGCATAGCACCACATGATCCGCCACAATCTTTCTATCCCCATGTCTCAAGAAGATTATCATCATGAACTAATACAATAAAAAATCTACAAATAATGAATTTTAGTCCGAAGCTATTGATAATATTCTCAATAAAAAACTGAAGAAGCAAGCCAGATCGCTGCTGTATCCAGTGAAATTGTAGATAGACAAAAAGGAAATTATGCAGTTCAACTTCTGTAGGTAAAATTTCTAATAGAATAAGTAACATCTTAAAGGTAAAGGGTATCTCTGTGCTTATCTGTGTCCAACAGACACTAGGTAGAATTTTTTTCAGTTCAAAGGATAAACAACCACCATCACGAAAAGTGGGGCTTATGACATCGTTTGCCAAGAATGTCGATCCTGCTTTATAGGACAGACTAGGAGGTCAATCTGTACATGGCTAAGAATACTTCATAGGACCTGTAGATTAAAAGAGACTGTGGTGTCACCGTCAGACACGACACTTGCTAGGTGGTAGCCTTTAAATCGGCCGCGGTCCGCTAGTATACGTCGGACCCGCGTGTCGCCACTATCAGTGATTGCAGACCGAGCGCCGCCACACGGCAGGTCTCCCTAGCACTCGCCCCAGTTGTACAGCCGACTTTGCTAGCGATGGTTCACTGACAAATTACGCTCTCATTTGCCGAGACGATAGTTAGCATAGCCTTCAGCTACGTCATTTGCTACGACCTAGCAAGGCGCCATTATCATTTGCTATTTATCTTGTGATGCATGTACCGTCAGACCGATGTTCACCAATTATGGATTAAAGTTAAGAATTCCAGAAGCTACGTACTTTTTTTGCTACTATAAAGACCTTGTCCTGTTCCAGGCCTCACGCCAGCCTGCGTGAGCTTAAACGCGTGCCTTTCGGCTACCTGTCATAGTGGATTGGTTGTCTTGCCAGTCCACAACAGAGACCAGATTCATTCTATGCAGAACACTGCTTAAACCAGAACCACAAGCACGAAAAATATGTAGAATTCCTTAAAAATTAAAAAACAGATCTATATCCCCACATACACCACCCAATGAGCAAACTCAAATCGGTTTCTCAGCCCCTTTAGATAATGTGGCAACTTCCACGTAAGAGAAGAACTTTGATGCCTTCCTTCATAAATAAGTAATCGTACAGTTACCGATTCCTGTGTACATAGCTCTAATCCAGTGTACATTTGTTCATAGTTACATAAAATTCTGTTCTAATGAACGTCATAACATTGTAATATACAAATGTAGCTGTGTCGAAACAGTCAACAAAGATAACGTTTATAGTTTAAGTCGAGAATTGTTAGATTAAGAGGATTACACATGTTTATCTTTGCATGGCTGACACCTTCGGAATCAGCTGTGTACTGGAGAACTTTGGTCGAAACCTAGATCGTACAAAAATAATACAATTTTGTGAAACAATGCAAAAAGTGTTTGTGCACCTACGTTTTCATACATACTTCGCAAGCCACCGTATGCTGCTTGACAGAGGATACCTTGTACCACTACCAGCCACTTCCTTTCGTTTAGTTAATAAGATTCCACATGATGCACACCTATACGTTAGTCAGATTTGCTCGCCACACAATGTCAGTAATTAAGTACAAAATAAATCGTGCAAAGCAACGATTCATATGCTCTCATATACCACTGGCAGAATTATTCCACAATACGTCCGGCTTCGTTACTATCGACTGAGACTTATCTGAAATACACTCCTGGAAACGGAAAAAAGACCACATTGACACCGGTGTGTCAGACCCACCATACTTGCTCCTGACACTGCGAGAGGGCTGTACAAGCAATGATCACACGCACGGCACAGCGGACACACCAGGAACCGCGGTGTTGGCCGTCGAATGGCGCTAGCTGCGCAGCATTTGTGCACCGCCGCCGTCAGTGTCAGCCAGTTTGCCGTGGCATACGGAGCTCCATCGCAGTCTTTAACACTGGTAGCATGCCGCGACAGCGTGGACGTGAACCGTATGTGCAGTTGACGGACTTTGAGCGAGGGCGTATAGTGGGCATGCGGGAGGCCGGGTGGACGTACCGCCGAATTGCTCAACACGTGGGGCGTGAGGTCTCCACAGTACATCGATGTTGTCGCCAGTGGTCGGCGGAAGGTGCACGTGCCCGTCGACCTGGGACCGGACCGCAGCGACGCACGGATGCACGCCAAGACCGTAGGATCATACGCAGTGCCGTAGGGGACCGCACCGCCACTTCCCAGCAAATTAGGGACACTGTTGCTCCTGGGGTATCGGCGAGGACCATTCGCAACCGTCTCCATGAAGCTGGGCTACGGTCCCGCACACCGTTAGGCCGTCTTCCGCTCACGCCCCAACATCGTGCAGCCCGCCTCCAGTGGTGTCGCGACAGGCGTGAATGGAGGGGCGAATGGAGACGTGTCGTCTTCAGCGATGAGAGTCGCTTCTGCCTTGGTGCCAATGATGGTCGTATGCGTGTTTGGCGCCGTGCAGGTGAGCGCCACAATCAGGACTGCATACGACCGAGGCACACAGGGCCAACACCCGGCATCATGGTGTGGGGAGCGATCTCCTACACTGGCCGTACACCACTGGTGATCGTCGAGGGGACACTGAATAGTGCACGGTACATCCAAACCGTCATCGAACCCATCGTTCTACCATTCCTAGACCGGCAAGGGAACTTACTGTTCCAACAGGACAATGCACGTCCGCATGTATCCCGTGCCACCCAACGTGCTCTAGAAGGTGTAAGTCAACTACCCTGGCCAGCAAGATCTCCGGATCTGTCCCCCATTGAGCATGTTTGGGACTGGATGAAGCGTCGTCTCACGCGGTCTGCACGTCCAGCACGAACGCTGGTCCAACTGAGGCGCCAGGTGGAAATGGCATGGCAAGCCGTTCCACAGGACTACATCCAGCATCTCTACGATCGTCTCCATGGGAGAATAGCAGCCTGCATTGCTGCGAAAGGTGGATATACACTGTACTAGTGCCGACATTGTGCATGCTCTGTTGCCTGTGTCTATGTGCCTGTGGTTCTGTCAGTGTGATCATGTGATGTATCTGACCCCAGGAATGTGTCAATAAAGTTTCCCCTTCCTGGGACAATGAATTCACGGTGTTCTTATTTCAATTTCCAGGAGTGTATGTACGATAGCCACACTGCATCATCCCTGAGAGTTTGTAAAATCATTATCTAAACATACTGCGCAGCCTATCAGTGTTAAAAAAAAAAGCAGGTACATCCTAGCAGATCAGATAAGTGGAGATATAAAAGCCCTCAGGTTGGGTTCCACTTGCATTCGTAAAGCTGGCCTTCACCTTGGGAGCCAGTGGGATGTGTAACATGTTTCAAGGGCAACTGATATAGCTTCTCCTACTTAACATGATCATCACTTACGTGTAGCAGGTAATATGGTAGTACTTAACAAATCACATAATATACCAACACGGCCATCATTTCTGCAACTTTCATAACACGATTTCTCGAGAGATTAAAGGAAAAGAAACTAACGAAAAATTATTAAACATAAAGATGCTAAGATACATTTACCAAGCACAAAAGCAACCAAAATCATGTCAACGCATACCGTCTTCCAAGGCTGAGCCGGTGTCTGAGTGCTTACATACAACTTTGAGATGCTGAATTGTTCTAGAATTTCACCGGCAGCATGACACCCGATAGCACAGTACTGTCGATATATAGAAGAATGCAGATGTGACTGAATGAACTTAGTGCCACAGGTTAGGAAGTGGCAGTACATAAAATGTTAGAATTACACAACTGATCATGCTCTCTGAGATTAAAGACGTAATGGTTCCGTTGAGGGTGGCTGTTTGTTGTATAAGATGCTAATTTTGGTCATATGGCCATCAACATATGATCATATACAGGGTGAATCAGAAATTCACTGACAAACTTTCAGAGGTGGTAATCTGAACCACAAAAAGAAAAAACATAGGCTCTAAAGTGCATTCTTCAAGGGCTATGAGCAGTTGTTCATTTTCGCTCTTATAAAACAAATCTCATCTACTGAACAAGTACTCATAGCTCTTAAGGTGTGCATTTTAAATCCCATGTTTAGTGGACATTTTTCTCTTGCTTCAGTCTATTCCACTTCCTCCCAAAATATGGAAAGTTAAGAACTTCCAGTAGTAGAGACGTGTTTCGCGCTATTGAAGATGAACAAGTGCTCATAGATTTCAGGTGCGCATTTTAGAGCCCACCTTTACTCGACATTAGTTTGTTTTTCTCCATATTACTACCTCTGAATGTCTGTCGGTGGAGTTTTGGTTCAAAATGGTTCAAATGGCTTCGACCACTATGGGACTTAACTTCTCCGGTCATCAGTCCCCTAGAACTTAGAACTACTTAAACCAAACTAACCTAAGGACATCACACACATCCATGCCCGAGGCAGGATTCGAATCTGCGACCGTAGCGGTCGCGCGGTTCCAGACTGTAGCGCATAGAAACGCTCGACCACCGCGGCCGGCGGAGTTCTGGTTCACCGTGTATATGCTAATAGTAGATCGTACATGCAGTCGTAAATAAAAACGTCTTTTTTAGTTGAATGAATTTCATCCATAGTGGATGCTGTTGAACTCTGTGACTGTTCCTTTATAGGTTGTGGAAAAATTTCCGTTACCAGTCACAATATAAGGTTATTTAAAAATAAATAACCTTTTATTGTGACTGGTTGCGGAAATTTTTCTACAATCTTTTTCAGTTATTTTATACTCAGCCCAGTTACATTAATACGACCACCGCCCATGTTCGACATCAACTTGCAATAAACACTCAAAGACGACAGGTGGTAGCACAAGCAGTGTCGGCGGAACGCGGAAAACAGTCGTTGTCGTAATGGGGTGTATCTGACGTCCAAAAGGACGTGATCCTTGGCTTTCGGGCTAAGTGTGAAAGCATTTCCTAAACGGCTAAGTGAGTAAACTGTTCGCGTGCTACCGTGGTTAAAGTATATCCTACTTGGTAAAATGGCGCTATCCAAAAACAGCGCCGAGGCAAGTGTGGTGAATTACGTGTCACGGGTCATAGATGACAGGGGTGAAAGACAGCTACGGAGATGTGTACGGGCGAACAGACGTGCAACTGCTGAGTAACTGACCGCCTAGGTGACCAAGAGGCTACCAATGGTGCCTCGGCAACGACCCGTCAGCGAACGTTGCTGCGTATGGGCTCCTGCAGCAGACGCCTGGTTCATGCACTAATGCTGACTGCTGTTCGTCGGCGATGAAGGGTGGAATTTCCACGCTAGTACCGCAAATGGACGCCCACCGAGTGGAGACTGATAGCCTTTTGTGATGAATCACGTTTTAGGCTCCTTCGGACAAATGGCCGTTGGATCGTCGGAATGGTACAGGCTGGAGGAGGGAGTGTTATGGTTGGGGGAATATTTTTATGGCATTGTATTGGTGATCTAGTCATTCTGTAAGACACAATGGATCAACACAAGTATGCATCTGTGATCTGTGCCTGTTGTCCACCCTTCATGGCTTTTGATTTTCCTCAGCAAAATGGCATCTACCTGCAGGACACTGCAACGTGTCACATAGCTTGCAGTTTACGTGCGTGGTTTGAAGAGCACTAGGATGAGTTCACCATACTCTACCACTCAGTCTACAGGCCACAAGTGGCCCATCGGGACCATTCGACCGCCGTGTCATCCTCAGTGGAGGATGCGGATAGGAGGGGCGTGGGGTCAGCACACCGCTCTCCCGGTCGTAATGGTGGCATTCTTGACTGAAACCGCTACTATTCGGTCGAGTAGCTCCTCAAATGGTATCACGAAGCTGAGTGCACCCAGAAAAATGGCAACAGCGCAAGGCGGCCCGGATGGTCACCCATCCAAGTGCCGGCCAAACCCGACAGCGCTTAACTTCGGTGATCTGACGAGATCGGTGTATCCACTGCGGCAAGGCCGTTGCCATACCATACTCCACTCGCCACCAAACTCCCTGGATTTAAAACCAATCCATAATCTGTGGGACCATCCTGATCAGGTTGTTCGCGTCATAGATCCACACCCTAGAAACCTAGTGCCACGGTAATGGAGTCGGCAGGGCTCTACATCCCTGTCGGTATCTTCCAGAACCTCATTCACTCTCTTCCTGCACGTCTCGCAGTGGGCTGCACTGCAAAATGTAGTTATTCAGGCTTTTGACAGTTTGTCTTACTCCCCTGGCCATCAAATCCAGTCAAGAATTTG
This sequence comes from Schistocerca piceifrons, assembly GCF_021461385.2. Taxonomy (NCBI): domain Eukaryota; kingdom Metazoa; phylum Arthropoda; class Insecta; order Orthoptera; family Acrididae; genus Schistocerca; species Schistocerca piceifrons. The sequence continues at coordinate 93,133,201 of NC_060149.1, read as the reverse complement.
TGAGAAACCCTCGATCGGGCTTTTCTCGCCAAGGATCCTCAAACGAGAAATCTAGAGCTTGCATGTACTATATGTTATTAGCTACGTACATGAGTCTGCACTGCTCTGTACTTAATAATGTCTATATGGTCGAAACAAACGAAACTATGGCGTCTTTTAAATGATGGTTATGGACCCAAACATAAGGAAAATCCCCCCGTACATATCAGAATTAACAATTCCTGGCGTGATGAAAAACATGCCGATCAACCAAAAACATGTTCGATGGGCGAATGTGCATGCCATGGGAATAGCAATACCTGACACTGCTAGAAGTAGGCTTCCACATTCATCACTACACGTCGCAAGGTATTGTCCTGCTGAAATAAAATGTGTAAAATTACCTGAATAAGCCAAACATGCTGTAAGAGATGTTGTTTAGATTTCCCTCAATATGTAGGTATCGAGATACATGTTGTGCCAATCGCATCCCGTAACATCACACCAGGCGTTTGTCTGCTGTGCTGCTAAATAATGCAGACTGCCAAATTGCTGTCTGTACAGGAGCGTCTAACGCATATACGGCCATCAGTGAAGCACAGACCGAAGCAAAACTCATGGGTAAACGCTACATCTTGCCACACAGCATGCCTTTAACGGCGTTCACGTGCCCACTGCACTTGGAACGCTGGACATTCGAAATCGCTCTCATGCTAAGCGTGCCACCTGTCCAATTCGCAGCAGACAGTCGATGCAGACAGGTGCACCCCCTTTGCAGTGTTCTAGCAGCCAGCCAAGGTTATGGACGAAGGCTTATACAGAGGTGGTCATCCTATGCTGCATGAACCAGTATCCGCTCGTTGTTGCATGTGACCCACTTCTATTCACTGGCTCTATACATGCAACAGGATCGTAGATGAGACCTAAATGACACGATTTGCTAAAACTAATTTTTCTATAATTCTGTTCCGTCTGAATTCATTCGTATGCTGATATGTATTTCACTGTTTGTCGTCTACCGGGCGTATTGTCACTTACTTTTATTTTCCACTTTAAGTAATGGGCTGAATGTCGTGCAGCACTGACTATTGTGAACACTTACGAGAGAACACTACTGGGAGTATCTGTACACCATTTTGTCGCGTATTTGCTGATACTCTATTCTTCATAATTTCCGAGCTATTCTTTCTGGGTGATGTTATTTTGTCAGATGTTAGGAGCATTAGTGAGCACAGTTTCAGATAAATACTAAGAATAGAAATTACACACAAAATTATATCCCTAGTTTGTAACAGTATAAAATTCCTTTTTAAGCGAATTATAAATGACGCTTTAACAAATTCTAATGCACCGTGAACCTAAGTAAGAAAGAAGGCCGTTTTGATTCGAAAAATACATACCGTCGATCACTAGGTTATTTAAGACGGTGCAACCCCTGACTGGAGAAGGATGTGACAGAAAATCCTTTGTGGATCTTCCAAAGGAATAGTCTTGGCATCTGCATTACGTATTTAGGGCACAAATGGAATTGTACCACTCGAAACTGGATGCGGACCTCACCGGCTCCTGCCGTATTAGAGTCCAATGCCTTCACCTAGGCGCCACCTCGCTCGGTGGATTTCAGGTTTACATATTTATAATTGTCCTCGAATATAGATTTCTAAAGCATGTGGAATTTAAACCTTACCCAAAATGTATTTGTGTAAAATATAATGAAGTATTTCACGTTCTGTCGTTCTTTTTACTGTCAGATCGCGTAGTTGCAGGAGAAATTGCAGTTTCTATTCTTCAGAACATACTTGCTAAATTGATAGGAACAACAGAAAAACCTAGAGTCACGGACAGTGACGTTGAGGGCAAGGTGATGGTAGATTATGTAGTTTTCCGGGTGATACAGCTTCTTTCCTCACGACGAAAGTAATGGACGACCTCTTGGACATTTTCGTTGTCAGAGGCACACATGACTGCTGTGTTTGTGAGTTTGTCGGAAGAATTATAAAATAGCCCTATTGGTGTCGTTTGGAAAGTTCTTCGAAAATGATGTATGCTTTGATGTGGATCTGAGAAAGACTCACAGTCCCACAGGATTAAGAATTCCAAAGCAGTATATCGGGTAAATGTTATAAGGTCCGTAACTGGTGTTATGAAATAAAGAACTGAAAATATAAAAAATAGCTTATTCGCCTTGAAAGCAATCTCTATTCACCACAACAGCACTTTTGTAACGTGCTGCTGAAAGCTGTCATTTAAGGCTTCTTTTGGAATCTATGGAATCATTGATGTTACAGATCTCTAGGTTTCCGTCGAAGAATGGTACAGACTACCTTCCACAATTTTACATGCCCTACTCCAGATCAAACTGACACAAAAAGATAACATCACCTGTGATGATAGTTTGCATAAAAACGAACTTCAATCCACAAAAAAATGGTTCAAATAGCTCTGAGCACTATGAGACTTAACTTCTATGGTCATCAGTCCCGTAGAACTTAGAACTACTTAAACCTAACTAACCTACGGACATCACACAACACCCAGTCATCATGAGGCAGAGAAAATCCCTGACCCCGCCGGGAATCGAACCTGGGAACCCGAGCGTGGGAAGCGGGAACGCTACCGCACGACCACGAGCTGCGGACCTTCAATCCACAGGTGCCGATGAATGTTCCAGTTTAATACGAGTTGCCTTTGTCCCACCAATTTAAGAAACAATCGCACTTGCACGACGTTGCCTGTCGCTACGCTTTTTGCCAGCCAATCTGAAGTTGGTGTACTATGAGTAGTTTGTTTGGTATTCTAACGGAATTCATCTGATACAGTTTTAAACGTTTTCTTTTTTCACGGCATCTGTTCCATACACTTACATCAACATTGCACACATCTATATCACTAGTTTGCGTAATCTGAAACAAAACGGTGTCTATGCACTTCTCCATTGCCCTTTGACACTCTTTGTCAGATAAACCGCGGCAGGCAAATCCGCTTCAGCTTAGTGCTCTCGACGCTACGTGGCGCTCCTCGATATGTCTATGCAATGAACAGTAGCTGTTCGAGTGTTTCATCTCTAACGACACTGACGTCGACGAGGATTTAAACTGTAATCCTCTATCCTCCTTCCACGCACACTCTCAACGTACATTGCTATTTAAGCATCTACCGATTCACCGATCCTTCAGGCGTATCTTGCAGGTACTTAGCAGCTGTAAAGTATTGTCACTAATTCTCACTTATTTACTTGCATTCCTCATTCTTCAACAATTCACAAAATTATTGTGTCCTAAGGAACTTTCATTCATATGCAACAGCAATAAAAACAGGATGGAGTGCTGTTGTGACATTGTGAGTATTGGCTTAAAGTATATTAAGCAAGGATGTAACAGACACACTGACTACTACGGAAAAGCATTAGAGATTATTGCTACAAACTAACATGCTCGATGGGCATCTATCTTCTGTCATATGAAGCAAGTGGCTCCTAGTATCATTAATTGCCAAGTGTTCGCCCATGTTGGAGCGAGATCTCTAAGAACCCAGTTCCTCAACATATTCTGCTGCTCTGGTGTAATTCGAATACAGAAATAGCAGTTAGCCACAAAAAGAGATTTGTGAACCAACTGACGGGAATGCGACTGCACTGTTGCGCAGCAAAATTATGTACTTGGCGCAGGAGGGGAAAATTAATGTATCTCCCTCGGCATTACGAGTAGCCAGAGAAGCAGGTCAGGTGGGACGGCAAAGCAAAGTTTCGCCAGAAACGTCTGCTGATACAAAGAATACTGCTAGTGGGGCGCCAGGCCAATTACCTCATGTTGACGCCAAGCAGAAGGACTGAGGGCACAATAGTACTGACACCGTAGAAACCCGAAGGTGTACCGAGTGAGTGACTCGGTTACTTCACATCCGAGCCACAGACTTTTTGTGGCTTATGTAATGAAACCGATGCAATAACAAAGCAACGATGGACCAAGACCGTATAAATGCTCGTAATTTTTAGTCAAACGTATCGCAGTCTTCTGGCCAGTCCCGAGGAGGGACCTACACTACTGGCCATTAAAACTGCTACACCAAGAAGAAATGCAGATGATAAACGGGTATTCATTGGACAAATATATTACACTGGAACTAACATGTGATTACATTTTCACGCAATTTGGGTGCATAGTTCCTGAGAAATCAGTACCCAGAACAACCACCTTTGGCCGTAATAACGGCCTTAATACGCCTGGGCATTGAGTCAAACAGAGCCTGGATGGCGTGTACACGTACCCATGCAGCTTCAACACGATACCACAGTTCATCATGAGTAGTGACTGGCGTATTGTGAGGAGCCAGATGCTCTGCCACCACTGACCAGACGTTTTCAATTGGTGAGAGATCTGGAGAATGTGCTGGCCAGGGCAGCAGTCGAACATTTTCAGTATCCAGAAAGGCCCGTTCAGGACCTGCAACATGCGGTCGTGCATTATCCTGCTGAAATGTAGGGTTTCGCAGGGATCGAATGAAGGGTAGAGCCACGGGTCGCAACACATCTGAAATGTAACGTCCACTGTTCAAAGTGCCGTCAATGCGAACGAGAGGTGACCGAGACGTGTAACCAATGGCACCCCATACCATCACGCCGGGTGATACGCCAGTATGGCGATGACGAATACACGCTTCCAATATGCGTTCACCGCGATGTCGCCAACAACGGATGCGATCATCATGGTGCTGTAAACAGAACCTGTATTCATCCGAAAAAATGACGTTTTACCATTCGTGCACCCAGGTTCGTCGTTGAGTACACCATCGCAGGCGCTCCTGTTTGTGAAGCAGCGTCAAGGGTAACCGCAGCCATGGTCTCCGAGCTGATAGTCCGTGCTACTGCAAACGTCGTCGAACTGTGGCTTCACGATTGGTTACAGTCATGCGGATAAGATGCCTGCCATCTCGACTGCTAGTGATACGAGGCAGTTGGGATCCAGCACGGCGTTCCGTATTACGCTCCTAAACCCACCGATTCCATATTCTGCTAACAGTCATTGGATCTCGACCAATGCGAGCAGCAATGTCGCGATACGATAAACCGCAATCGCGATAGGCTACAATCCGACCTTTATCAAAGTCGGAAACGTGATGGTACGCATTTCTCCTCCTTACACGAGGCATCTCAACAACGTTTCACCAGGCAGCGCCGGTCAACTGCTGTTTGTATATGAGAAATCGGTTGGAAACTTTCCTCATGTCAGCACGTTGTAGGTGTCGCCACAACCTTGTGTGAATGCTCTGATAAGCTAATCATTTACATTACATAGCACCTTCTTCCTGTCGGTTAAATTTCGCGTCTGTAGCACGTCATCTTCGTGGTGTAGCAATTTTAATGGCCAGTAGTGTATGTTAGTATACATATCTATGAGCCTATGTGACTCATCCGGCCACCCTCTTTGTACTCTGATGCTGCTGGGTGTGGCACTGCTGCTTGTGCCAAGTCCAATGCTACGGACTTAGCGCTCTCCGACTGGCGGGCTATTTGGTGGGCCTACTTCAGCTGCTGCCTGCCTTCCACATTGGAGGCCTCTGGCTCCCACCTGTGGACGTGCAGCCAATTGTCCGCCATCGCCTGTGCAGACAAAATTCTTGCTGGCTACCTCTGCAATCGTGGCGCACTCCGCTGTTGCGAGCTGCCTCTTCAACAGTGGGTCCACACAGTGATTCGGCGCGCCTCCACACGCCTCATCGAGAGCTGTTTGGCTGTCACTAGGCCGACGCGGGGTGCTCGTCTCTCTGAGTAGCGGCCTTGTGGTGTTTCTGGCGCTGACGTCACTGCTTGCTTACGCATCACCTGCCGTGCTGACTGCAGCACCTTCTTCCACTGGGTGTGCTCTGTTTACGTCTTGTGGTCCTATGGGCGTGCCAGCCGGGATGGCCGAGCGGTTCTAGGCGCTACAGTCTGGAACCGCGCGACCGCTACGGTCGCAGGTTCGAATCCTGCCTCGGGCATGGATGTGTGTGATGTCCTTAGGTTAGTTAGGTTTAAGTAGTTCTAAGTTCTAGGGGACTGATGACCTCAGAAGTTAAGTCCCATAGTGCTCAGAGACATTTGAACCTATGGGCGCTAGCTTCCCAGGCAACGACATGACGGTTGTACTTGGACTAACAAATGAGCGGTTTTCAGTGCTGTTTCTCAGATGTCTCATCAGGTATCTAACAGGCACCCACTCACCACTCCGTTACAACCCTTGCCTTCCAGCATCCTGACCTTAATCTACTCAGTTCCACCAACCACCATAGTGATCGTTCAGCCCGGTTGTTGTACCATATACACATGAAACAGTTTTATTTGAAACTTAATTGAAGTTATTTGGGCTGTGATTACATAAATTTTGTAATTATAATGACAGAAATCATAAATACAATACATGAGTCCTAATTTGAAAGAGATGGAGCTGCATTCAAACAAATTAATTAATTAAATTGCTCGTTTTACTGAGAGTTAAAGGAACAACTGCAAGTGGGTTTCACTCGTGACGGATAATGCTATCCACGTCCAGAATAGTTCTAATACAACCACATGTGCTCGGGTCAGTCTTAATGGGAGCACCTCAGGGAACCCAGTATTCATTTGCTGAGCATGGGCTCTGTGTTCCCAGGTTTACTGACCTGAGGGCTGGCGAGCGCCACCACTCATCTGTAACCGTAAGCTCTGGCGTGCTTCAGTGAGCACTGTGCAGTACAGTGGTGGAATATTGTGTATCACAAGGATAGGAATTTTGGCTTAACCATTAGGATCGAGAGGCTGATAAAAACCCCTATGAACAAAACTCTCAGTCTCAAAGTGTACTGCATGGCCGTTAAGAAAACACAGTCGTTAATGGGCAACCTCTAGGGAACCTGCTGCACGTCGTTATATAAGGCTTAGCTAGGCAAGTGTGGCTCTCATTGTGTGTAAACGGACTTACTTGCTGCTCGTGGGACTTTGGTCTGTCCCCCCCAACCGGCGACGTAAAACGTTTAGAAGAGTCCTTTGAAAAATTGTCACCTTTTTACGTCCATTCAATTCTACTGGCACTTGCAGGGCAACTTAAATACATCTACACAGTGCAACTGTACACTCCAGATCGAGACACTGAAGGCTACCCAGGTGAAAAAGTTATTAAATGGCTAAATACTTTGAGAATATGCTGTCAACAGTGAGCTACACACTAAGCTAAATTGTTGAAAGACAGTTGTGGCATGCAGGGAAATTAAGGATATAGATACCAAGAAACTTCAACAGCAATAGGAAAGCGAATGTGTAGCTGAACTACGGAATTTCATGAAAAGGGTGGGTGTTGAGCTCCAGAAGTCAGCGACTTTTACCCTGAGATTCAGTCTACCAAAGCTGTCTCAGTATATTGCGGCAAACTTTTTGCGACTTAAAGCTAAGCTCTACGCACCTAGTTCAATGCGCTGCTTTAAGTGGCAAAGCTTCTGTGACAACTCTATGCGTTGTAACAGTCAGTCTACGAGTGGGAGACGCGGCTCCGCTGCTTGTGAACCAAGCAGTCAACATACTACCCCACTCAAGTGCGTTAATTGCTTCCAAGCTCATCCAATTTGGAGCAACGAATGCGTTTTCTTTGCGGAAGGAAGGACAGTCTTTCTCCCTTGTTCTGTTTGCGACTGGAACAGGAAAGGAAATGACTAGTAATGGTATAAGGTACCCTCCGCCATGCACCATACGGAGGATTGTGGAGTATGCATGTAGGTGTAGATGTAGACTCCAGGAGATTAAAGTCAGCCACAGCATCTTCTGTTCTGATTCGAGAAAGGCGTTTAAGGCGACACAGCCAGCCAGTTTCTTGAAGCCGCTTGCCTCAACATTCAACCAGCCTGTACAGAAGACTAATGTTGGCACCGAGACTTTACCAGCTGAGCAGAGCACATCAACGTGCACCTGCAAGAGAAGCTGCAAGTCTTCACCGCTAGTCCCAGAACCAAGCCTTCCTATCATTGAAATACTGTTGGGCACCGAAAGTAATGTTGGAAAGGATAGCAGACTCTCACAGCCGTCACAATCCCAAAAATCCAAACTGGTGATGAAAACCAACAAAGGAAAGATCAAGTCCGAAGCCATCAGATCATGCGACCTTGGTCCTGTCTGATTGATCAGACAGTGACCACACTATCGATGGTATGGACGTCAACGGCTGCCCAAGGAAACCGGCAAGTCCCACAGGTAACCCCTCCTTCCCAGTGCAATCTCACCACTATGGAGGAACGACAGGGGAAAGACAGAGGAAAACCTCGCCGTTTGTGATGGCTTCCATATTTCAATGGAACTTGAAAAGGTTCAGGACACATGGGGAAGAACAGCGTCGATTAGACCACTGTGTCTACATCTTCACACATTTTAAATTCTATGTCGCCTCTGCGCTGGTGACTACATTCCCCACAAAAAGGACGACCTTTCTGGAGAGGTAGCTAAAGGAAAAGTGGCAATTTTCATAAACACCTACTACTCCCCCCTTCTCTTCCTCACAACTAGCTTACAAGCAGCCGCTGTATCAGTGCATGTGCATCATTCGTTGTGTTCACTCTACCTGCCCCCAAATGAACTGCTAAACGAATAGGCTCTCGGTGACCACCTTACTCAGCTCCTCCATACCTTCATCTTCTGTGGTGATTTTAATGCACACAATGTACTTTGGGGCTATGCAGCCATCTACCATAGGGGTGGAGAAATTGAAAGCTTTCTCATGTCCTCATATGCGTGTTTGTTGAAAATGGTGCAGAGAACGCATGTCAGCACTGCAATAGGGCAGTTCACTGGTGTCGATATCTCTTTATGCTCTCCAGGCCTCGCGTACGCCGCTCTCTGGGAAGTGGTCGATGATTTGCACTTTGGTGATCACTTCCCTACCTGGATTCACCTGCCAGACAGAGTGGTGCTCGATAGAAAGCTCCCATGACAGGTGCTCAGTGGGGCAAACTGGATGCTTTACAGCCGTCTTGCTGTTTCTACCATATTACCAAGATTATTCACCACGCCACTGAAGCATCCGTTCCTTGGTTATCATGCCTGCTGAAGGGACAGCCTGTCACTTGGCGGAGCTACGAATGCCACCCTGCAATCAGGACCAAGGGACCGGCTCGGTGTAGGCTCAAGTGCTGGACAACTGCAGAGAACAGTTAGTTCATGAGCCCACACGAATTGTTTATGGTTGCGAAAACACACTTGACCTCTTAGCCACAAATAATCCTGATCTAATAGAGAGCGTCATGACTGATACAGGGATTAGTGAACACTAGGTCATTGTAGCGAGGCCCAAAACTGTATCAACCAAAATCATTAAAAATAAACTCAAAATATATCTATTTAAAACAGCAGATAACAATTCGCTTGATGCCTTCCTAAGAGAGAGTCATCATTCCTTCCAAGTTAATTATGTAAGTGTCGACCAGATATGGCTCAAATTCAAAGATACAGTATCGACAGCAATAGATAGATTCATGCCACATAAGTTAATAAGAGACGGGACTCATCCACCATGGTACGCAAAACACGTCAGAAAACTGTTGCAGAAACAACGAAAAATCATGCCAAATTCAGAAAAACGCAAAATCCCTAAGACTGGCTAAGTTTCACGGAAGCTCGAAATTTAGTGCGGACGCCAATGCGAGATGCTTTTAATAGTTTTCACAATGAAACATTATCTCAAAATATGGTAGAAAACCCAAAGAGATTCTGGTCGTATGTAAGGTACACATGTGAAAAAAAAAACAGTCAATACCGTCACTGCGCGATAGCGATGGAAATGTTACCGATGATGCTGTTAACATGAGTGACATAAAAATAGATATTTTAGGTGTTGTGAAACAACTGAAACCACTTAAGAAAGGCAAGTCTTCCGGTCCAGATGGTATACCAATCAAGTTCCTTTCAGAGTATGCAGACACAATAGCGCCTTCCTTAGCAATCATATACAACCGCTCACTTGACGAAAGGTCTGCTCCTAAAGACTGGAAAGTAGCACAGGTCATACCAATATTCAAGAAAGGAAATATGAGTAACCCATTGAATTACAGACCCATATCACTGCCCTCAATTTGCAGTAGAATTTTGGAGCATATACTGTACTCGAACATTATGAATCACCTTGAATAAAATGACTTATTGATGCATAACCAACAGCGATTCAGAAAATATCGTTCTTGTGCAACACAGGTAGCTCTTTATTCCCATGAAATTATGAGTGCTGTCAACAAGGGATCTCAGATCGTTTCCATATTCCTATATTTCGAGAAGGCTTTTGATACCGTTCCTCACAAGCGACTATTAATCAAATTGCGTGCATATGGAGTATCGTCTAAGTTGTGTGACTGGATTCATGCTTTCCTGTCAGAGAGGTCACAGTTCGTAGTGATAGACGGTAAATCATAGAGTAGAACAGAAGTGATATCTGGCGTTCCGCAAGGTAGTGTCAAAGGCCCTCAGCTGTTCCTAATTTACCTAAATGATCTAGGTGATAATCTGAACAGCCCCCTTAGATTGTTTCCAGATGACGCTGTAATTTACCGTCTAGTAAAATCATCAGACGATCAATTCCAATTACAAAATGATCTATAAAGAATTTCTGTATGGTGCGAAAAGTGGCAATTGGCACTAAACAAAGAAAAGTGCGAGGTCATCCACATGGGTACTAAAAGAAGTCCGATAAATTTTGGGTATACGATAAATCGCACAAATCTAAGGGCTGTCAATTCGACTAAATACCTAGGAATTACAATTACTAGCAACTTAAATTGGAAAGACCACATAGGTAATATAGTGGGGTAGGCGAAACAAAGACTGCGTTTTGTTGGCAGAACACTTAGAAGATGTGACAAACCCACTCAAGAGACAGCCTACATTACACTTGTCCGTCCTCTGCTGGGATATTGCTGCGCGGTGTGGGATCCTTGCCAGGTAGGATTGACGGAGGACATCGAATACGTGCAAAGAAGGGCAGCTCGTTTCGTGTTATCGCGCAATAGGGGTGAAAGTGTCACTGATATAATACGCGAGTTGGGGTGGCAGTCACTGAAATAAAGGCGGTTTTCTTCGTGGCGAGATCCATTTACGAAATTTCGATCACCAACTTTCTCTTCCGAATGCGAAAATATTTTGTTGACACCCTCCTACGTAGGGAGAAATGATCATCATAATAAAATAAGAGTAATCAGAGCTCGAACGGAAAGATTTAGCTGTTCCTTTTTCCCACGCGCCATTCGAGAGTGTAATGGTAGAGTAGTAGTATGAAAATGGTTCGATGAATCCTCTGCCAGGCACTTAAGTGTGAATTGCAAAGTAACCATGTAGATGTAAAACCTCAGCGTCTTTCATGTAGCGAGGGCGAAATGTTCCTAGCCTATTACGGAGGGCAAAAAGAAATCGTGGCAACAGTTTCTAAGCACCAAAAACCGTTCCACTAAAAGTACAATCGTTTGGGATACCGTCAAGAGGATTTCTGGGAGAGGAGGGAGATGACCAGCGACTGTTGCAATGGGGAACAGACTTCTCCTGACTAACATTGAGACATTGCCTAGACCATGGGGGCTTATTTTGCCACAGTTATCGTCACTGTCAGTCAGAATTCATGTTTCCGATGCTACAGGGTGGCTGCTGAGAGGAGCAGTTGGGTCTTTGGTTCCACCACTGATGATCCATGTGGGAGATGCATTCTGTGTTATCTGCAGCTCGCAACACGTCATATGGTCATGATAGGGTCCACAGGGCGGGGAAAAAAGTTGCAGCGAAGTCTTCGAAGGAAGCACTTCAGAATTCACTACATCCAGTAACAGATGGCCCCAGTATGATAATTTTTGAGAGGTGCATATGGGACCTGAAGATGCCATATCGATCTGCCGAAACTGGCAGTGAAAACGAAATAAAATAACTTCTCAATTTGCACGACTGTTTGGCGAATCATGTCCACAATGGATCAACGGAGACAGATTTATAAGAATGGTTGCACTCCAGATTTAATTGATGGATCCAAACAAGGGGGACTCGCTTGGCTGTTCAGTGGTGTTCCCTGGCCATGTCTTCAGGATTCACCTTCCATCTATTTACCACAGAGCGCCATGTGACCCTGAAGGCATTGGCGCAAGTGAGGCATCTTCCAGGCAAGAAGTTTCTTATCTGCTCCCATTCCCATAGTGCCCTAAAATCGTTGCAACACATGTACTCAGCAGAGAAAATGGTCCGCTTCATACAAGGCCAACTAAATGTCCTGCAGATGTGGAGGGGGGGGGGGGGGAGCAGGTGTCATTTTTTCTGGGTACCAGGGCATGTGGAAATTCCAGGAAATCAACAAGCACACCAAGGAGGCCTGCAGGGAATATGCCATTGCGCTGCAGGGTGTCATTTCGCTGGTGAGTCGGAGATCCATGACGTTTTGGATGAGGAGGAGGGGCTGGCGGTGTCGGACAGTAAGCTGTATTTTGTGAAGCCCATGGTCATGGCGTTCCTCATACCGATCACTGCGGCAGATGAAGTGACCCTGTCTCACCTCCAAATTGGGCAATGTCCCCTAACCCAGGGCTTTCTCCTTAGGCGATAGTAACCTCAATCTGTGATGCCTGTGGTGTGCAAATCACAGTACATGTCTGGACTATGGCCTAAGCCTTTAGGCTGGAGTTGTTAGTGTGTTGTAGAGTGGCCACAACTATCTGCTGTATTATTTTAATTATTTCCATCCTTTTCCAATTTTTATTGTAAGTTTCACATCTGACAACGTGATTTTTGTTGTGTGTGTGTGTGTGTGTGTGTGTGTGTGTGTGTGTTTTTAGACTGGCAGTGAGTGTGCATTACCAGAAAGGGTCTGCATTGGGCCCAATGTCACCCTGAACTAACTTCTATCAACTAGCGGTCATAGTATAACAGTAATTTACACTGAAGCGCTAAAGAAACCGGTATAGGTATGCGTATTCAAATGTGGTGATATGTACACAGGCATAATACCGCTCTGCGGTCGGCAATGTCAATATAAGACAACAAGCGTCTGGCGCAATTGTTAGATCGGTTACTGCTGCTACAATGACTTGGACCCTGTATGTCAGCAGGGGACTCTGCAAGCTGGTGGAGGCTCTGTAATGGTGTGAGGCGTGTGCAGTTGGAGTGATATGGGACCCCTAATAGTCTAGATACGACTCTGACAAGTGACACGTACGGTATGTAAGCATCCTGTCTGATCACTTGCATCCATTCATGTCCACTGTGCATTCCGACGGACTTGGGCAATTCCAGCAGGACAGTGCGACACCCTACACGTCCAAGATTGCTACAGAGTGGCTCCAGGAACACTCTTCTGAGTTTAAACACTTCCGCTGGCCACCAGACATGAACGTTATTTAGCATATCTGGGATGCCCTGCAACGTGCTGTTCAGAAAAGACCTCCACCTCCTCGTATTCTTACAGATTTACGGACAGCCCTGCAGGATTCATGGTGTCAGTTCCCTCCAGCACTACTTCAGACATTAGTCAAGTCCATGCCACTTCGTGCTGCGGTACTCCTGCGTGTTCGCAGGGGCCCTACGCGATATTACGCAGTTCTAACATTTTATTTGGCTCTTCAGGGTATGAGCATCTTGTACTAAGTCTTCCTAGAAGTGACGTTCAGATAGCTGCTAGACGAAGTCTGTCTCAAAGCGTTCTTCCTCAAATAAATCAATAGTGATGGTGTATCTCTCATTTCACTACTGAAGCTGAGTAAATCCTGCAATAAGTGCATCCTCACATAGACCTCTAGTAAAGGTGTCTCTCATTTCACTACTGAGGCTGAGTAAACCCTGCATTAAGTGCATCTTTTTTTATTGAGTCAAATTGTGCTCTTACACCGGCCAGTCCAATCGTTTATTATTTATAAGTTCTCTCTGTGTTGGGAGACATCCACTGCTGACTGGAAACACATTCATACATCCCCCTAAACATATCTTTCAGTGACATTTCATTAAATCAACATTTTTACACTAGAATCAGAAGATGAAATATGAAATTGCAACAATGCACATACGCAGACATCAGCAGTTGCTAACTTAGTTAGAAGGGACTATGAGAGCGGTAGTAACGACATGAGGAACCCATTGATGATGTTTCATCGAAGCTGTCAACATCATTTTTCTTCTTCAACGAAATGTAAGTCTGACACATATATTACTACTAACAATCTTACACTTCTTCACCTACTGATTACTTCCTGTAACTCATGCACGCTTTTGCTCATTCAGAGTTGCAGAATCTGCAAGCTGCTGGGAGGCGAGAGAGCAGTGGCTGTCATCAAAGTACCATATCATGAGGAAAATTCAACATGCGTTGAAACTGTCCGAAAAATGTAACTCTTACATATATTCCCGAATGACATTTTCGCTCTGCAGCGGAGTGTGCGCTGATATGAAACTTCCTGGCAGATTAAAACTGTGTGCCGGACCGAGACTTGCGGGCAAGTGCGCTACCATTTGAGCTACCCAGGCACGACTCAGGCCCCGTCCTCACAGCTTTACTTCTGCCAGTAAAGCACTTGCCCGCGAAAGGCAAAGATCCCGAGTTCGAGTCTCGGTCCGGCACACAGTTTTAATCTGCCAGGAAGTTTCTTACATGTATTGTCTACTGATTCTTCTTCCTCGTGAAATGTTTCTCCTTATACAGTCTGTCATTCAGGCATTTGTTATACACGTTCATTAACTGCGTTCCTTGTGATACTTATGAATGCAACTACATTTTATTTCCTAAAGTATATTTTTTCACATTCAGTGTTGCAGGGTCTGCAAGCTGCTGTGAGGAGAGAGATAGCAGTGACTGTTGTCAAAATATCCAAAAATTCAACACGTGCGGAAATTCTCTACAAAAAAAAAAGTAAGTAACACATCTTCTGCCTATCGATTCTTCTTCTTGAATTGATAGCATTTCCAGCAGGATAATAAAAGCTTTTTCCCAAGAAATAAGTGGGATTCTCAGCCACATATGTAATAGCTCTCTGAAGCAGGGTATTTTCCCAGATAGACTGAAGTATGTCATTGTTAAACCACTGCATAAAAAAGGAGATACGTCTGATGTCAACAATTACCGCCCAATCTCTCCTCTGATTTCCTTATCCGAAATTCTTGAAAAAGTAAAGTAATGCATTGTGGAGTAGCTTCACACCTTTGTCAAAATAAAGTTTTAACAAAATGTGAGTTTGGTTTCCAGAAGGGTTTTTCAACGGAAAATGCTACATATTCTTTCACTAATGAAATATTAAATGCTCTGACTAACCGGAAGTCACACGTTGGGATTTTTTGTGATCTATCAACGGCTTTTGATTGTGTAACTCATGTAAAACTTCTAGATAAGCTCAAGTACTGTGGTATGAATGGGACAGTGCTCAAATGTTTTAAATCATACCTAACTGGAAGAGTGCAGAAAGGTGAAATAAGCAGTTCACATAATATGCAAAAAACTGGTGATTTCTCAAAATGGGGAACAATCAAGAATGGGGTGCCGCAAGGTTTGGTCTTGGGTCCTCTGCTGTTCTTAATATATATTAATGACTTGCCATTCTATATTCACGAAGATGCAAAGCTGGTACTTTTTGCCGATGATACAAGTATAGCTATCACACCCAACAGACAAGAATTAACTGGTGAAATTGTAAACGATGTTTTTCAGAAAATCATTAAGTGGTTCTCTGCAAATGGGCTCTCATTAAACTCTGACAAAACACAGTATATACAGTTCCACACAGTAAATGGGATGACACCATTAATAAATATAGACTTCGATCAGAAATCGGTAACTAAGGTAGAATATTCAAAATTTCTGGGTGTATGCATTGATGAGGGGTTGAACTGGAAAAAACACACTGAGGATCTGTTGAAACGTTTGAGTTCAGCAACTTATGCTATTAGGGTCACTGCAAATTTTGGCGATATACATCAAAGTAAATTAGCTTACCACGCCTATTTTCATTCTCTGCTTTCGTATGGCATCATATTCTGGGGTAACTCATCATTGAGTAAAAGAGTGTTCATTGCACAAAAGCGTGTAATCAGAATAATTGTTGGAGCTCATCCAAGATCGTCCTGCAGACACTTATTTAAAGAGCTAGAGATCTTCACTGTAGCCTCACAACATATATATTCACTTATGAAATTTGTTATTAACAATCCGAACGAATTCAAAAGTAATAGCAGTGTACATGGCTACAACACTAGGAGAAAGGATGATCTTACTACTCAAGGTTAAATCTAACTTTGGCTCAGAAGGGGGTAAATTATGCTGCCACAAAAGTCTTTGATCACTTACCTAATAGCATCAAAAGTCTGACAGATAGCCATATAGCTTATAAAAGGAAATTAAAAGAATATCTTAATGGCAACTCCTTCTACTCATTAGATGAATTTTTGGATATTGTAAGTGGGTAATTTCCCCAACCCCACAAAAAATTAAAAATATTAAGTGTCATGTAATATTTTGTGTAATGTAATATCTTGTAGAGACACCTTTTATTAACCTGACACGTTCCACATCATTACGAAGTGTCGTATTTGTGATCTATGGAAGTACTAATCTAATCTAATCTTCCTGAGCATGTAAGCAATGATTTGTTTCTACTGGACGATCAGTTTCCTCCACAATAGTGGAGACTGACTACCAAAGAGCTTGCAATGTGTGGAAAGTATTCGATTGAATAGCACGTGGAGAATATTCAGATTTATTATTTGAAAACTGACGTGCTACTCCTTGCTGATGTTTTAGAAAACTTTGCAGTCTTTGCTTATGACACATGAAGTGGATCCAGCGCATTGCGTTACTTCACCTGGGTTGACGTGGGATTCTCTACTAAAGAGGAGTTGCAGCTTATTACTGATATCGAAAAACTGCAGTTTGTTGAAAGAGGTATTAGAGGTGTAATTGTCTATTGTTCTTGTAGACATGCAGTTCCCAACAACAGATTCATTGTCGATTGTGATGATAAAATTAACGAACCTTACATCATTTATCTTCATGTGAATGGCCTATACAACTGGGCAATATTGCAGTACCTCCCTGCGTCCAGTTTTGAATGGCTTCCTCCAGAGAGTGTCGCAACTTTTGACGTGACTAACGTACCAGACGATTCCAGCACAGGGTACACATTCAGGTAGATCTCGAATACCCTGAAAGTATTTACGATTTACATTCTGCTTTGTCCTTATGTGCGGAAAAAATATGACCACTAACAGATAATAAAAAACTAAAGAATGCAATGAGTTCTAGAAGAACTTTTGCCAACTGATGAATAATAGTGCGCTTGGAAGAACCATGGAAAATGGGCGAAACATCGTGGGAAGGCAATTTGGGGGAGCTTCATTAATTGCGAAACCAAATTTTCAAAGGAGCGTTATTTTTAATGCGAATTTGGCCGACATGGAGCTGAGCAGGCTGCATGTAGTCTATGATAAACGCCCTGCAGTAGGAATGGTCATTTAGTATATTTCTAAGACGCTTCTATTCGACTTTCACTATGGACATACATTAAACGAGTTTCTACTAAAAACTGCACCATACAGACAGCGATAGCCTGAACTATCACATTAAAACTCTACATACCTATGAGAATATCAGGAGTGATGTGCATACAAGTTTTGATACTTTGGGATTCCCAGCAAATAACAGAAACAATGTTCTGCTGGTGAATAAAAAACAAGTTGGCTTGATGAAAGACGAACTTAATGGTGAATCTGTAACAGAATATTTTGGCCTATGAGGAAAAATGAATTCTGTCGAGACCAATTCCAGGTGCAGAATGTGCAGAGCAAAAGATATAACACAATTTTCTGTTAATAGCTCAACAATCGATGATTACAATGTGTGTCGATTTCGGAAGTACGAACGACTGTATAGTACAACATTCAATCTACTTCTTTATAGTATAAATAAGATGTCTTGAAGTCACTATCGATGATGATTGATTTTATTGTAATGTAAATACCTGAAAATATAAACTGTAGATTGAAATTATAATTGTAGATTGTAATTTAGGGTCACTACCACCTTTACAACTGAGGCGAATTCAATGTAATAAACATTTGTGAAAAAATTAATTACATAAAAATGTGGGAGATAAATGTAAAATGCAGATTTAGTTTGAGGTAACTAGAATCTTCATGACTAATGTGAATTCAAATAATCATTACTAATGTTCTCATTATCTTGATGCATACTTTCTGGTAGAAATTTAGTGATCCATAGTAGTTGTTCAGATGGTGAAAAAACATTGTATGTAAAAACATTGACTATAAAAACAATGGATATAAAACCATTGAATGTAAAAACATTGAAAAAATTCTCAATATCTCTTGTCATAGCTATAAGGTATGAAATAGGCTGTGCTGAAACGTAAAAACTTTATATGTACAACCACTGAATATAAAACAGATTTTTATAATTTCTGATAAAAACATTGAATGTAAAAACGTCATACAAAGTTTATAATAAATTTGATATCTAAAATATTTTTGTTTGAACTGGAGTTGTGTTGTTTGGTTCCTTCCCATTACATGTTATTTCTTTTTCTCTCATTTTTGGGGCAAGCTGAAAAGTTTAGAGGGCAAGTTGATACGTTTTTGGGGGCAAATTGACTTTTTTTTTAGGGAAAGCTGATACATTTTCAGGGCAAGTTGATATATTTTTGGGATAAGATGATACATTTTTGGGGCGAAGTGATACATTTTTGGGGTACCTTGATACATTTTGAGGTAAGTTGATACATTTCTGGGGGCAAGTTGATACAGTTTTTGAGCAAGTTGATACAGCTTTGGGGCAAGTTAATACAGTATCGGGTCTAGCTGATATAGCTTTGGGGCAAGTTGATGCAGTTTTGGGGCAAGTTGTCACAGGTATGGGACAAGTTGATACATTTTAAAGAGTAAGGTAAACACCCGAAAAGATGTAAAGTGTGTGTGTGTGTGTGTGTGTGTGTGTGTGTGTGTGTGTGTGTGCCTATGAAGAAACAGAAAGGAAATAAAGCTTTCCATACAGTTACAGGATTACTTTGTAAGAGAGATAACATGTGCAAGTACCATATCTGACTTTTTGTAACGTAATGCATGTGATGCCAAACTATCACTGAAGTAAACGTTACTGAGACATGGATTTGTAAATTTTGGTTTGGCAGGTGAGACCAAGGCAAGGGGATTTAATTTAATAATAAGCATTAGGGAAGATCTGTCACAGTTGGGGTTTTCCAAATCTGGGATATGAATTCAATCCCTTTAGGGTCACACGCATGATCCAGTTCGCCAATTTAAAGCATAATAGGCAGGTTTGGATGGCGGCTCTGAGCTAAAGATTTTTCAGTAGTTGTATGCATAAGAGTATTTAGCAGAAATTAGGCTCAGGAGAGGTAAGCATGGAGTAGAGTTTCAGGAAAGGAGGACACAACAACGCAAAGGTTGTCTGAGACTTCAGCAGCCAGCAGCGGAGACTCAGACGTGAGGCAGGCTTCGGCAGCAGCTACAGCTTTGGGGGCTATGGCTGCAACTCCAGAGACTTTGAACGTCTGAAACCGGCAGAGGCTTCAACTTTAGCAGCGAGTTCACTTTCGGCAATAGTAGCAAAGCAGAAGCAGCTAACACGACTGATAAGTTTACTGTCAGAAATGGTGGCTCACGTGAGTAAGTAATCACCAAATGTAAGTGGGTGAGCCAGTGTTATGGAGTCCAGTAGACCAAAATCAGAGCATGAGAATGTTGTTGTACAAGATTAGATAGCAAGAATACTGCAGTTGATAACGAATTTAGCGGGAAATGTGGGACAGATAAATTCTAAATCGGGGCAAACGAATTCTAGGATGGACAGGGAACATTTTGGACTAAGTTATAATATGGGGAAATTAAATCCAAAAATTGAAAGGGTAGAAAGGTTAAGTCAGCTTGTATTTCTATTTTGTCATGTAAATGTATCGACTCTGTCAGAGAAGACATTGATAGCCTGATCTATGGGGACTCGTTGTGGCATTTTATTACTGGGAACTATACCATAATGATATTTCAGCAGCTTAACTCTTAAATCCTTATGGTGGCTACGAATCAACAGATATATGGGTGCAGTACGTGGGTATTGGAGTCACGAATGATCGTAGA
Source organism: Schistocerca piceifrons (assembly GCF_021461385.2). Classification (NCBI taxonomy): domain Eukaryota; kingdom Metazoa; phylum Arthropoda; class Insecta; order Orthoptera; family Acrididae; genus Schistocerca; species Schistocerca piceifrons. The sequence goes on along the minus strand of NC_060149.1, from coordinate 93,113,118 downwards.
GACATCTGGAGAACGAACAATTCTGAAAATCAGCATAGAACATCGCTCTCGAACAGAGTAAACGTATGACAGGGCAGTGAAATGACATGCTAAAACGTTAATTGATACAACAGACTGAATAAATAAGAGCAAAATTTAAATGGTTGAAATATATTATTGAAGTCCATAATCTATCTTCATTACTAAAGCAAAAGTTTACATTTGAAATGAGTGTGATAGCACAAATACTCAATTTAAATTCAATTTGATACCATGTTTACTTTAATATTTGATTGCTTATGTTTAATCGCTCATTGAATTAACATAGCTTATTTTTCTATATTTTTAACATTTATTACGTTTTCATGTGGGATAATTTATGTTCACGTCATATCCCATGAAGTTCATGCTGCTCCATACACCACCACAAAGTTGTTTCATACTATTGGTGTGATATAAATGAAGATTTCATTATACTCTGAGTTTAAGTGAGTCAAATTTTGGTGTTACTTAATCTGTCAAATTAGCAAGCTAAGTAGCATATTAAGTGGAGGCATGTAACATAACGCATATGCTGGCCAGCTATCAGCCAAGTAAAAATTATTGAGTCATGTAATTCATTGTGTTGGTTCGGCAGCTGATGCTAAGGCGATGGGAGGTAGCTGGGCTGTCCCAGCAAGCTACATGGTGGCCAGTAAGTGAGTGTCCAGCGACAGGTAAATCAGTGGTTATCCCCAGGCGGCAGGAGTTGGGGATGGCAGTTAACCGTTAGAAAGCATGGTCTCTGTGTTAGTGGGCCTAAAATGGCGTCGCTCGTAACATTGGCAAAATATGACCACTCTGAAATACTTTCTCGTTCAGCAGTATTTCATAGTTTCATCGTAGCACAAAAGCATCAGCATATTCACAGTGCAGAGGTGCATGTACCTGTTGAGACATTAATATTATGAATATCACGTAACTTACAGACGTTGGATTGTCACAGTAAGCGAGAAATCTTTTAAAAAAACATTAAAAATTAATAAACTTTGAACACTTAATGCTATCTTGGCAAACAAGGTATTAGATAATAGTTTAGGATATTAGTTAGCATCACTGAGAGCCACCCATTTATACACATTTCATTTATTGAGGAATTGTGTATTTTATATTTTTTAATTATGTAAATGCGTCAGATCAACGTATTCTCCACAGTTACATAACAAATGAATGCAGTATGTCATTCCCTGTACATCTCCTTACTTAACTTTGCAACATACGTCTAGATTATAGCTTGATTTCTAGTCTCTTAATTAAATGTTAATTCGGTCTATACTAAAGACACAAGTCATTTGAAACTGATAATTTGTAATATTTGACAACACCACTGAATAGAGTGTAAAAGTATGCATCTATTGAACAGGCTAACTGTATTTTTTTACATGTTTCAGCAATTTTTTCTTAGTTATTTCTCATAGGTGCTCATGCACAAAATTCATGTTTTAATTGAGTATGCTTAAACGTTTAGATATAGAATAATCTGTATGATCTGAGGGGGATCGGGATAGAAAGACCCTACATTTAATGTAAATGTCATATTTGTAGCTTATGTGTATTCTGAATTGTGGCCCATTTTCTATGTTTTAAGTACATTGTGGATTTTTGAGGGGAAACTAAAGGTTAAAAGCCCTGATCATTCTATGCTGCTGGTCAATCTGTACGGATTGGTCTTGAGATAACTTGTTGTGGAGCTGATAGCGTGGTTTCAGACTTATAAAAATGATAAATTTTTGATCAGCAAGCAGCCGTATGAATAATTCTCATATTAATTTGTAATCAGAAAAATCCTGAGCCAATTCCGACTTAAACACTGAGAGCTAGCTGGAACTTTAACGTATTGCAGACATCAGATGATGTGCAGTATTGGACTTCAACTAATTTCTGTTACTCTTTGGAAAACGGGACACAGTTCAGGTATCTACTCATGGTTATTGATACATTGATTGCCATAGTGAACTTGATGCATTTTTGAGCTGGCGAATACTTTGAGTTTAACGACACGGAACTGTTTTTTCGGGTACTACTGATGTCTAAATTGTATCTGGGGAACCTGCTACCATTCTAATTACGCAAACAAACTAACTATACTGCATTACAATATTGTTATTATCTTATTTTCATATTTAAGTGAATTATTGTATAACCACCATTTTAATGATTTCACTGCTTTGATTGACTGAATAAATTATCGGTTCATTCAATTTAAGCCTTTGGTGTCTACTACATCAGTTATTCAGTAGAATATAACAAATTTTTCATTACTGTTACTATTATTATTATTTTGTTACAACCTTTTTATTTAAAAATGCGCATTTCAGTGCTTGGATAATCAGACAGATGTATCACAGGTTACAACCACTTTTGCAGAGTCTTTATTAGCTGCTGGCGATGAAAGCAGACATGTACGGCACCCCATGACTATATCGAGCCACAGTTCTAATATCGTCTTGACTTTTACGGAAATAATGCAACTGGACACCACTTTTATGGATAATTTTAATATCACATTGATTAAATAGAGACTTTCGAGAGAAGGTTTGGAAATAAAGCATATCTTTGAACTTCAAGAGAGTAGCTTGCATCTACTATCTCATTGCTTGCTTCATTATAGTATTACGCTTTGACTGGCTGAAGAGATGAGGACAAAAATTGAATGGGACAAGCTGGGGAGAGGATAAGAAGGTACAAGCAACAACTGGGTTAGTCCACCAGCTTGGATTTTTTTTTAAAGTTCCCACTAGCACAACTAGTTTAGCTCTGTTGTCTTGTATTTTGATTGCCTGAAAAGAGGAGGAGGCGGGAAGGGGGGGGGGGAGGGGTGTGGCATATCATGTAATGATGATGACGCCATTAGTAAGGAATAGCAGGAATTGAGGGTCCCACTTGGTGATGTTTACATTGTAATAAGTGAGTCAATTAGTAGGTAACCATACAACTGGCGCTATCATGAATTTCCACTACCGCTTTCCATTATCGGCCTAACTTTGAAGCATGTTATGAGCAAAGAGTTTATAAGAAGTGAAGAACGGTACCGACGTTGCTTTCGTTCCTGTGATAGCTTTCATAATTATTTTTAATATATCACGAAACAGAAACATAGAAATCGTGGTGAAACGAAAAAGTAGTTACACAAATGTAGCATGATGAAGGCTTTTTCTTTACTCATGGCAATCAAACTCTGGAACGGTGTAAGGTACAGTTTGATGCAAGACCGACTGAAGAAAGGACTATTAGACCTGACAGATGTTGCTGCACACAATGATGATCTAAGAGACCGGATATTTTGTCTGCTCCTGACACCAATTCAACTGAGACATATTGTCAGGGAGTGTAGGAAGAAAATATTCACCTTGCTGTTATTGTAGTATAGCAGGTAATAACACGTTCTGTAAAACCAGCGCTGATTGACAGGGCACCATCATACATTTTGGAGCATTTTTTTGGAATCATAAATGCCGATCAGCATCATAGAGAATTAACTGGGACCAGAGCCTGTTGTTATGGCACCAGAATAGAAACAAGAGTGGCAAGAAACCAAGTGAAAGACACTTTGTTACGAGCTGTTTGGCCTGTCTCGTCTGCGACCTTTAATTTGCAATACATAACGGCAGTGTGGTATCCGTTTGCTTTCTCAGGAAGATGAAGTGCATCAGAACGCATATCGTGATTCTGCGTGGCGAAACTGAGCGCTGGAGTGTCTACTGAGAGTCGTGAGAGTTGCTTAGTACTTAAGTCATTGCAGCTTAGAGCAGCAAGTAACGCACAGATGAAGGTGGCAACATTAAAACCAGTTTAATGGTAAAAAGGCGAAAATATGCAGTTCTGGATACTAATTTTTTTTTTTTTTGGGTCATCAGTAGTTGGTTGGTTGGTTGGTTGGTTTCGGGGAAGGAGACCAGACAGCGTGGTCATCGGTCTCATCGGATTAGGGAAGGATTGGGAAGGAAGTCGGCCGTGCCCTTTCAGAGGAACCATCCCGGCATTTGCCTGGAGTGATTTAGGGAAATCACGGAAAAACCTAAGTCAGGATGGCCGGACGCGGGATTGAACCGTCGTCCTCCCGAATGCGAGTCCAGTGTCTAACCACTGCGCCACACTGCTCGGTCTACTAATTCTTTTTTAAATTATGGCATTCACTTTTTATGCGCTATAGTCTTTTTCTGAAATTACAAAAATTAAATCGGAATCCTAAGGTTTTTCCTTATGTAAAAACATGATCCAAGGTACAACATGGTCATTGAAATTTAAAACCGTTGCAGTCGATAAACTCTTGCCAATACCGTATTTAGTCGTCTGTGTGTTACATTACTCTACTACACAGCAATAATCAGTAAGTCAATTCAAATTAAGCAGAAGCTTTATCAAAAACCAGTTGCAAGTTAAATGCGTTTTGAATTTGAAGCGCCGGCCGAAGTGGCCGTGCGGTTAAAGGCGCTGCAGTCTGGAGCCGCAAGACCGCTACGGTCGCAGGTTCGAATCCTGCCTCGGGCATGGATGTTTGTGATGTCCTTAGGTTAGTTAGGTTTAACTAGTTCTAAGTTCTAGGGGACTAATGACCTCAGCAGTGAGTCCCATAGTGCTCAGAGCCATTTTTGAATTTGAAGCTGTTGGAAGCTAAGATAAATTTCCATTTCTAAGACAGATAGAACAGTTAAGATATTAAAGATAATGATTGAATCCACAAATATCTCATGTTGCATGGTAAGAGATATTCTTCTGTTTCAAGATTCAAATCGGAGCACAATCGACGAAGTACGGCTCTGACGTCCACATGTTGTACACTGAACAGCCAAAGAAACTGCTGCACCTGCCTAATATCGTGAAGGGTCCCCGCGAGCACGCAGAAGTGCCGCAACACGACGTGGCATGGACTCGACTAATGTCTGAAGTAGTGCTAGAGGGAATTGATACCATGAATCCTGCAGAGCTGTTCATAAATCCGTAAGAGTACGAGAGGATGGAGATCCGAACAGTGCGTTGCAAGACATCCCAGATACGCTCAACAATTTTCATGTCTAGGGAGTTTGGTGTTCAGTGGAAGTGTTTAAACACAGAAGAGTGTTCCTGGAGCCACTCTGTAGTATCACTCCAACTGCACACGCTCCACATCATTACAAAGCCTCCAGCAGCTTGAACAGTTCCCTGTTGACATACAGGGTCCACGGATTCATGAGGTTGTCCCCATACCCATACACGTCCATCCGCTCGATACAATTTGAAGCGAGACTCGTACGACCAAGTAAAACGTTTCCAGTCATTAACAGTGCAATGTCAGTGTTGACGGGCCCAGGCGAGGCGTAAAGATTTGTGTCGTGTAGTCATGGAGGGTCGAAGAGTGGGCCTTTGGCTCCCAAAGCCCATATCGATGGTGTTTCGTTGAATGGTTCGCACGCTGGCACTTGTTGATGGTGCAGTAGTGAAATCTGCAACAATTTGTGGGAAGGTTGCACTTCTGCCACGTTGAACGATTCTCTTCTGTCGTCGTTGGTCCCGTTCTTGCAGGATCTTTTTCCGGCCGTTGCGATATCGGAGATTTGATGTTCTATCGGATTCATGATATTCACGGTGCTCTCGTGAAATGGCAGTACGGGAAAATCCCCACTTCATCGCTACCTCGGAAATGCTGTGTCCATATCCCGTGCGCCAACTATAACACCACGTTCAGACTCACTTAAATCTTGATAACCTGCCATTGTAGCAGCAGAAACCGATCTAACAACTGCGCCAGACACTTGTCTTATATAGGCGTTGCCGACCGCAGCGCCGTATTCTCCGTGTTTACATATCTCTGTATTTGAATACATGTGCGTATGCCAGTTTCTTTGGCGTTTCAGTGTATAATTAGTTTTAATAATACTTCATTTGCCATAAAATTCTGTAAGTGAAGATTTAACAAGACATTCCAAATAGCTTTAATATACAGGGTGTAAAGAAATTACCGTTACAGACTTCTAGGACTTGTAGAAGGGACTGAGTAAATAATATTTTGAATTGGAGGTCATGCCCGCAAATGTACTTTTTCCGTGCTACAACCATTTGGAAACGTAATGGTAACGCTATATTTATTAGGCGTGACTCAGTACATCCCTTGTTTTACAGTTCCAGTCATTAATAACCAAAGTAACCAAAAAGGGAAACGTCTTATTAGGCGTGGCCCAATACATCCCTTGTTTTATAGATAGTCTCATTAATAACCAAAGTAATAAAAAGGAAACGTGATGCAACGGCCTCTACCAAATTGGGTGTTCGGCGTCTCCTTGGAGCACCACAGTCAAGTCTGATAACATAGAAGGTATCCTTTTCTCGAACCTGTTGCGGAATTGTGGCGAAATGGGTATGCGGTAGAGTCGGACGTTGTGGATGACGATTTTGACAAAGGCGACGAGCAACTTTTCCATTACCGTGTGCTTCGGCAGACAGAAGGATCAAGACAGTATAATCTGTAAACGTATACTCAACCATGTTGCCTAAACACTCACAGACATGTGAATGAGGCTCAACGAGGTCAGAGAGATAGGATAGACGTCAAATGACATCAGCCGATCCGACGTAACCATCCCCCACCATGATTGCCCTGTTGCATACCTACCTTGCATACCTACCTTGCAAACTTGTTTTCAAACGGTTGTAGCACGGAAACACTACGTTTCCAGACATGGGTTCCTATTCAAAATATTATGTACTCCTAGAAGTTGGTAACGGAAATTTCCGAACATCTTGCACTATACAGCACTTAAATGAATAACACTCAAAATATTTACAAATGCAGCACAAAAGGCAACCTCGTGTCTAGAACTAACAGAAAGTGTAGAAAATGGCGGAAACAGTTTATGGTAGTCTCTGATGCGCATTCCTTTATGTGGGTTCAACATCAGACACCAGGCTTAAGTACCGACCAGAAAGCAGCATGTGTTCTTAGATACATTATCCTCTAGGTACAGCACTCTCCCCTGCTAGTGCTGAAAGTAAAATTTGTTTTCAACCATACTTAATAATATTAATACTCCTTTAAACGGAAGAAAAGGTTTGGTATATACAGTTTTAGTGCTGTTCAGGTTGGCACTAAAATTTTCGTAGTATATCCATTTGAATCTGGACATATTATCATTTGTGGCCCTTTTACAAAATGCGGTGCCGGCTGCGGTGGCCGTGCGGTTCTAGGCGCTACAGTCTGGAACCGCGTGACCGCTACGGTCGCAGGTTCGAATCCTGCCTCGGGCATGGATGTGTGTGATGTCCTTAGGTTAGTTAGGTTTAAGGAGTTCTAAGTTCTAGGGGACTGATGACCTTAGAAGTTAAGTCCCATAGTGCTCAGAACCATTTGAACAAAATGCAGTCTCTTTCAGCCAGCTAGCAGCCGGGATGCTTGAAAAGCGGTGGAGGACGAGTATAATAATGATGTCTATGTTCTGGAAAATACTGGCAGCCGAATGTGCAGTGATTACCTGTTTGGTATTTGATATATTTAAGCTGCCGGTCTCTGTGCGACTTCTTGTGATACTCCCGTCTTTCCATTTATCTCACAAAAAATGTCTGTCAGAAAAGAATCTGTGAAGGGAGCGAGCCATAATTTCACAGATAGAGTCCTACCTTCGACAAAAAACCGTTATCTCCGCCTCGCTGCATACGGACGTATGACAAGTTGCTCCTTTTTTTCCTTGGAACTTATCCCATGTAGGGTGGTTATCAAGGGCGTCTATACCCGGAGGCAAGGGGTAGAGCCGACCCCCCCCCCCCCTCGCTCTTCTCCCTACACCAGACCTAGCTCTCAAGGAAAGGAAAAAATATAGTGCAGTTATGCATTTTTCTTTCAAGAATATGATTTAAAATTGGTTATTGCGTAGTTTTTTAACAGAGTCGGGAATGGAACTTCCTTATGGCTACTTAAAAGTTGCCATTCATCTTCCAAAATATTAAAAATACTCCGTACCCAGGTCAAGTATCCCCCCCCCCCCTAAAACTTATCGTACAGGCGCTCTTGGCATTATAATGAAACTCTCGCTATTTGGGCCAGTGTAGACGGAAAACTATTTACAGAATGGGTACCCAACTTTGTAAGAATGATTTTCAGACAGTGTGCTGCAGGATTTGCGTTGTTAATAGTGTTAGTGTCATGACTTGCCATTAGCCGCTGGTACTGGTACGGCGACGTACGGTTGGAACACAGGCATCAGAGTTGTAGACAATCGACATGGACCTGGTCACGGTGACTACAGCTTTACTCTTAAAGCTGTTTTATCAGAACAACAGCAACAATGCTACTGTTCTTCGCGAGTATCGACGCATTAAAAGATTACGGAGAGGCCCTCTTTCCGCACCGGAGTTGAAGAACATGTTTCGGAAATTAGCATTAACTGGCGATTTGGGAACTGTTCCTGGGAGAGGCCGACGGCCAATTGCGCCACAAATTGTTGAAGTTTCTGTTGCCATGGCTGATAACGCTGGGCACAATTTGCAATGTTCAAGCAGCGCACGGTCCACCGTTCGAAAAGTGCTGCGAACAATTGTGAATTGGTATCTCTAGTGCGGTTCCAGGCTGTCGTGGATGGAAATGGTCGTTGCAATCAGCAACGTTTGTAGCCTGGAACGTAAACAAGGTACGCTATTAACAAATGTTACCCTCTCATATGGATATTAAAATGTTTCCTTCAGTGTTTTATTTCGTTTTTTCTCTTGCGCGTGTCCTTACAAATGTTTCAACAAAGTTTCATTGTCTTTCGAGTTCTTGTTTTTCGTGGGGACTTTCCCAAGTAGCGAAAGTTTAATTATAACTGCCCTGTATATACACTGTTCTGAAACTGGAGTTTAAATGGGTCGAAAGTCAGCAGTTACAAATATGCTCTCATCCATCATTTGATGAAGATCATGCAGAGAATCACCGTGAAGGGAAGAATCTGCTAAGTATTCCCTCTTTATCGGAAGTGAACTTCCGAAACCATTTATAACGTAATGCATGCTTTCTATAAAAACTGATTTAAAGTTCATCGGCACATGTAGCGACGACTTCGATGGCGATATTTCTTCGAACAGATGTGGAGGCGCGTTCGCCGTAATGACTCGGCATCTTCGCACGTGTCGTTTCGAGTTTGGCCACCAGATTCCAGATGAATATTTCGGGAGGAGCATCAAGGCCACTGTATTCCCTTCAACAGTCACTTTCGCTCTACTGACAAATAAGTGCGAAAGTCAAAGTTACGTTGCTCAGTTCAAAAAATGTTCAAATGTGTGTCAAATATTATGGGACTTAACTGTTAGGTCATCAGTCCCTAATCTTACACACTACTTAACCTAAATTATCCTAAGGACAAACACACCCATGCCCGAGGGAGGACTCGAACAGCACCCCTCTATAGGAGGTGCTGACTCGAACCGGAACCAGCCGCACAATCCATGACTGCAGCGCCTTAGATCGCCTTTTTTTGTCGATCGTAGTGTTTGTTCGTTGCGGACGTCACATGACATCCGTTCAAGTTCGATGTCGCTCCTGTCACACAGTTTTTTATTACAGAGGCCACCCAGCTCTCTGACCGATCACGCTGAGCTACCGTGCCTTCTAAAATCTCATTTTGTTCGTTTTCGTTCGCTGTATCTGCTCGGGGCGGACGTCGCAAGACACCGTTTCAGTTCGTCGTTGACACATTAACTCAGTTTTTTTTTTACAGGGGGCAGCTTACTCTCTGACCGAACACGCTGAGGTACCGTGCCAGCTAGACCGCTCGGCTAATCCCGCGCGCCCGTTGCTCAGTGTTGTACGCCGTCTCGTTCTCGGCAACAAGCACGGCCGCGCACTTTCAACAGCCATTCGTCTATCATCGTCTCACATGTGAGAGACAGGATGCAATCATATGGGAGATTTTGTTAAGTGTAGCTTTCTCATTTCTAACGCGAAGTATTTAGGGCCATTCTTAATACACCTCTAAGGAAATACTGACATTTCGTGGCAATGAAGATGTCCTCTGCTGTAACAGCAAAAACTTTGCACTTCTAACAACTATCGCGCTAGATTCATTAGCACGCCGGACAAAAAGTTAGTCGTCCTCAGGGTGCATGGCGCTAATATCGTGTAACAACGCCTCTAGTCTTGATGTGGCTTCAAATCGGCGAGGAAGACTGTCACAAGTTTCTTCAGGTATAGCCATCTGAAGCCACTCGCTGATGATTGCATCCCACAAGGCTTCCAGATTGCGGGAGTCTTGACTGATACTTTTCAACCGCTGTTTCAAATACTCTCGTAAAATTTATGTTGTGTGAAAATCGGGTTGCTATACGGTGCCTGAGCGTTTCTTAAACCAGGAATGTATGTGTGGAGTACTGTGATTATGGCTATTGTCATTTTGGAAGATGGATATGTCCACAGCATACTCATCATGAAGATACAGGGAAAAAGGGAAACACTTGCATCACTGAGAATGTTGAAATAAACATTTTGGTTAATATTCGTGGTAACCTACATGAGTTGGCCCAAGTTATAGTACAAAAAACGCTCCCAAAACATCACAGAACCGTATGTGGCTCGAACTACACACGCGGGTTAAACGCTTCATTAGGCCTTTGATGCACTCGACACCTTTCGTCATTTGGAAAGAATCAAAACTGTGCTTCGTGTACCTCACTACACGCTACCAGGCAGTTACTGTCCAGTTTCTGCGTTGTTTAGACCATTGAAGAGGTGGTGTGTTATTTCCCACTATGGGGAATTGGCTTTTTGGAGTACCGGAGTGCAAATTTCCGTTGCATGCCCTTACACTGAGGTGACAAAAGTCATGGGATAGTAATATGCACGTATACAAATGGCGGTAATATTGCGTACACAATGTATAAAAGGACAGTATATTGGCAGTGTACGCTCCGAGTGGTACACCATTACATGCAGACGTACTGCACAATCCATAGTGATACATAAATAATTCGGGCAATTTCATTCACGGTGAGATCGTGGTAACGTCAAAACACGATATCTCCTCTCTGCCACTCTGCCACACCCTCTCGTCTACCCATCCTATAGATTCCATACAAAAGACTGGCACATATAGATCGCTTTACTGCCATTACATATGTCAGCGATGGAGGGTCATGTGACCACATGGTAACAGTTTTATATCATCTACAGCGCTCTAAAGAGACCACTGTGCTCTTTTAAGGGATTGACCAATATTTTGTGTGGTGAGCTTACGTCCACGAACCAAAATTTTTGGAACCAATTCATTCTGAGAATATTCGACCAACGCTCGTCAGTAGGCCTCACTATAATGAGACAAAGAACAACAACCAGTAAAGTATGTATAATACATGTTACACTTGCATTAAACGCTGAACATGTGTTCTGCAGGTGGTAATTATGCCCTACACACTGAATGTACTCTTGAACTTTCAAACAGCTGTGATGTCACTAGTACCCAAAAATGATCTAATCGAGTATGTAGATGCTTCGAAACACGTTCCGTTTCGAAGATTTCATAACTGCTGTTCATTCTATGTGGACAGCTATGATCAAAATGTTTCAAGCAGTCACAGTGCGCAAATATTATTGGGTAAGAGGCTACTTGCGTATTGCGAAGTGAGAACGAAACAGATTGACAAGTTAAAAACCTCATCACATAAAGCTATCTTGTGGTGGCGTAATATTGCGTTTGTCGCAGACAGTGATGCACTAAGGATTTGATATTACTCAGTCACATAGGAAGCGCCACCAAAATGACTTTAAGAATCGTCCACTATTAATCCGTACTTCCGAACTACTTCCCCGATAGTAGACCGAAACTTTAAAAAGCACTGCTTCCAACCATCGGGTCAAAGCCGCGGACTTGTTACAATTGTAAGTAGGCTGTTTAGGTTTTTATATTGGTAACGCCACGTAGCACTCTGTATGAAAATCACTGGCTGTGCTGTGTGCAGTCTGTGGCTGGTTGGCATTGTTGTAATATTCGCTGTTGTAGTGTTGGGCAGTTGGATGTGAACAGCGCGTAGCGTTGCGCAGTTGGAGGTGAGCCGCCAGCAGCGGTGGATGTGGGGAGAGAGATGGCGGAGTTTTGAGAGCGGATGATCTGGACGTGTATCCATCAGAGACAGTAAATTTGTAAGACTAGATGTCATGAACTGATATATTATATATATATATATAATGACTTTTGAACACTATCAAGGTAAATACATTGTTTGTTCTTTATCAAAATCTTTCATTTGCTAACTATGCGTATCAGTAGTTAGTGACTTCAGTAGTTAGAATCTTTTATTTAGCTGGCAGTATTGGCGCTCGCTGTATTGCAGTAGTGTGGGTAACGAAGATTTTTGTGAGGTAAGTGATTCATGAAAGGTATAGGTTATTGTTAGTCAGGGCCATTCTTTTGTAGGGATTATTAAAAGTCAGATTGCGTTGCGCTAAAAATATTGTGTGTCAGTTTAGTGTTGATCAGAATAAGTAAAGAGAATAATGTCTGAGTACGTTCAGTTTTGCTCAGCTGTTTGAAAAGCAAATAATGTAAGAGGTTTATCAGCACAGTCATTCATAAATTTTTCTAAGGGGACGTTTCACAATTTGTGAAAGATAACTTGCTCATACAAAGAATAAGCATTTACAGAATTATCTTATTATATGGTAATACCCACGCTGTGAAACCCACATGCACCATGCAGTTTTATTGCGTCGAAAATCTAAAATTCACCAACCATTTATGAAAATATCTGTTTTTGGTGAGCGCTGCTTCGCTATAGGACATTCCATGTCCTACGACATCGGCCGGATATTGACCTCCTCAATTTAGTGGAATCAATTATCAAGAGATATGCGTAAATACAAAAGTCGGACGAATTTATCAGTCGTGCTGATGGTTTCTACCTCGATAAATTCTGGTAACTGCTGCTCTCCATAATTCGTCCTAAATACAATAATTTCTCCGAAACTACTAATGAGGCAGGAAACGTCATTGAATACGTCTTTTAAAAGCTGCTATATTAGCAACAGAAATTGCTATAAGTTTGTTCTGAAAATGTGAATATCCTTGCAATATATAATATATAAAATCTGTCTAAACGTCGTTTAGTGGGAATTTCCTTATAATTCATCTGTCTGTAACAAGGTGCCGGCCAAAGTGGCCGTGCGGTTAAAGGCGCTGCAGTCTGGAACCGCAAGACCGCTGCGGTCGCAGGTTCGAATCCTGCCTCGGGCATGGATGTTTGTGATGTCCTTAGGTTAGTTAGGTTTAACTAGTTCTAAGTTCTAGGGGACTAATGACCTCAGCAATTGAGTCCCATAGTGCTCAGAGCCATTTTTTTGTAACAAGGTATCGATACTTAAATTGGAAACCGGGCTAGATATCAGCACGACAAAAGGCTAGACGTAACCACCAGGAGCAAGGCTGAAATAGTGTCACAGTTTAACTCATGCAACGCCAGGCAACCTTGGGTATGGTTCATTACCCAACACCGAAGATAACTGAGGTGTGCTGTGTCTTTAATGAAATCGTGAAGCTATCCAAAACAGTGAGTGGTCAAGTCCGATGAGAACGACTAGAAAGTGTTTTTTTTTTAATTTTTATTTTTAGTTTTTGGTAAATTGTCTGCAGACGCGTTCAGTCCATAGTAGTCGCCGATTAGCACCCGAACACGAATGCAAGGGGCGCCGGCTCAGAGTTTCTTTCGGCGGCCATCAGAATTTTGCATAATATAGGCTTTCTCAGCACAAACACCATGCTTAGTTATACAACAGGGTCAACACAAATGCTCATGATCGTTCTTCCAGAAACAATGCAGGAATCCAGTTGTACTCTCATAATCTCGAATAACACTGAAATAGCTCTTTCACATTATGCGGTTAAATTATAAAGAACTCGAGGCAGAAACACTGAGCCCTTAACAATAACACCGAAAATAAGAGGAAAATAGTAAAGAACCCGTTCATTCTGAAGTGCCATTTAATGAGTTCGTGCTATTTTTGTAATAATTATGTTGACAGGGGAAATAAAAATTTGAACTGCACCAGTAAAGATGCTCTTGGGGGAGTAAGAGAGCGAAACAGATGTCCCGTTGCAGTGCTGAGTAAAACTGCTGTCTTCACAAAGAGTCGAATAGACAACCACTGCACGTGGAACCACATGAGGACAAGGAATATTTAGCAGTTCTCATTACGGCGTTCGCAGACTGCAGCCAAGGCAGCACTTACGTAAAAGGGGCAACTGCACAGAGCCGTCCGATTTGCTTAACCTCCTGTCATTCCTTTAATGGGAAGACTGCCTCGCGAGAAAATAATTTCATTTGCATGTAAGTATCTTCGTATAACACAAACAGTATATTGAGAAACCTGAGATCTCGGACAGCGTTCCCGGACACCATCAGCTCCGTACATTTGTTTCGCATTTCATATCTAACATAAGAACAAATGGCCGCAACTAATCTTTTGATACACACTCTAAGGAGAAAAAGACTGACCAAAAAGGACTTGTGGGAATGGGACGGAAACCGGTAGATGTGATGTACATGTGCAGATGAACAAATGATTACAATTTCGGAAAAAGTGGATGATTTACTCAAGACAAAGAGCTTCAAAAATTCAGCAAGTCATTAACGTGTCGGTCCACCTCCGGCTCACCAGAAGTTATTCGGCTTAGTATTGATTGACAGAGTTCTTGGATGTCTCGCTGAGGGATATCGTGCCAGATTATTTCCAACTGGCGCATCAGATCTTAAAAAACCCGAGCTGGTTGGAGGGCCCTGCCCATAACGTTCCAAACGTTCTCCATTGGAGAGAAATCGGGCGACCTTGCTGGCAAAGTAAGGTTTGGCAAGCACGAAGACAAGCAGTAGAAACTCTCGCCGTGTGTGGGCGGATATTATCTTGCTGAAATGTAAGCCCAGGATAGCTTGCCACGGAGGACAACAAAACGGGGAGTAAAATAACGTCAACGCACCGCTGTGGTGTGAGGGTGTAGCAGATGACAACCAAAGGCACCCCAGACCATCAGTCCTGGTTGTAGGACCATATATCGGGCGACAGTCACGTTTGTTACCCACCGCTGCCCGGGGCTTCTCCAGACTCGTGTTCGGCCTGGAATGTCATTGACTGGAGTAGAATTGTGACTTATGAGACCCGCTTTGAACTGAGCCCCGACGACCAGCGAAGATGTGTCTGGAGACGCCTAGGATACCAACCTAGGCGGACTGCGTGGCTGAGCGGTTCTAGGCGCTTCAGTCTGGAACCGCGCGACCGCTACGCTCGCAGGTTCGAATCCTGCCTCGGACATGGGTGTGTGTGATGTCCTTAGGTTATTTAGGTTTAAGTAGTTGTAAGTTCTAGGGGACTGATGACCTCAAATGTTAAATCCCATTTTGATACCAGCCTGACTGTCGCTCGCGGAAAGGCCCGACAACTAAGAGTGATGGTATGGGGAGCCACTTCATTTTACAGTAGAACCCCTTCCTCTGTACTCTTACAGCACAGTAGTATGTCGACGATATTCAAACCCATTTTGTTGCCCTTCATGGCAAGCCATGAACCCTTCAGCAATGTAATGCCCACCCGCCCACGGTGAGAGATTCTATTGCGTGTCTTCGTTCTTGCTAAACCCTGCCTTGCCCAGCAAGGTTGCCGGATCTCTCAGCTGAGAACGTTTGGGGCATTATGGGTCACGCACGCCAGCCAGCTCGGAATTAATACGAAGCCGGAGCTTGCGTAGGTGCCAGAGGTGAGCCAACGCATAATTGACTTGCTCAATTTGTGAAGCTATTTCGCTTGAATAAACCATGTAATTTTTCTGAAACTGTAATCATTTGTTTGCACATGTGCATCACATCTACCGACTTCCGTACTATCCGTGGGATGTCGTTTTTTCGTGGCGTATCTTTTTTTTTAGTTTATTCAGTTGCTTATGCTCTTCCATGAAGGAACCTGCGTGCGTCTATTTCATAATCTAAAAATGCGTTCTGAAATTAAGTATCCAAATTTTATTTGATAAATGGATCTACATCGAATAGTCGAAGTAACATTCCTTAGACAAGTCTCGTTCTACCTCCTAAGCATAAAATTTCCAACATTAATCACAATATAGCACAAACAAAAAATGAATATTGTATTCCTTAAAGCGTATGACTTTTTCATGCAGACTAATTGTGATGACGACTGTGAAACTGAAGAGCATTCGCTGTCACCACCCGGTTCGCAGTGGCAACGGTAGATAACAACGAGTAAGAGCCGTAGCCACAAAAACGAATACACAAATCCTTTAATGGACAAAGTTGCTCTTAAGCACTAGTCATTGTACGAGCACTAAGAGTCGTAACGCATTCTACCCGGCAGTGTTGGTCTCAGTCATCAGACTATGCACAGTTAGCGGCTTTTGTATTATTATATCACTAAATGACAAATTTACGCCAGGCTGCACGACATCCTTGAGTTAGCAGACAGCATGTGCATCACAGATTTTATCATGATCATGGATGGGGGAAGACATTCACGTAGGGTTTACCAGTACACTTTTTTAAAATAAACAGGTACCATCATTTTACAAGTCTTCTGTCGTTCTTAGTCGCTAATTTAAAGACACTATTGTCTTAACTACATAAGATTCGCACCTGCGAATAAATGAAAGACTGTTAGTTTGATTGCCACACACGCTTTTTTTTTATCGCGAATTCTTTACAGACGAATGGAAAAACTGGTAGAAGCCGACCCCGGGGAAGATCAGTTTGGATTCCGTAGAAACATTGGAACACGTGAGGCAATACTGACCCTACGACTTATCTTAGAAGATAGATTAAGGAAAGGCAAACCTACGTTTCTAGCATTTGTAGACTTAGAGAAAGCTTTTGACAATGTTGACTGGAATACTCTCTTTCAAATTCTGCCGGTGGCAGGAGTACAATACAGGGAGCGAAAGGATATTTACAATTTGTACAGAAACCAGATGGCAGTAATAAGAGACGAGGGACATGAAAGGGAAGCAGTGGTTTGGAAGGGAGTGAGACAGGGTGGTAGCCTCTCCCCGATGTTATTCAGTCTGTATATTGAACAAGCAGTAAAGTAAACAAAAGAAAAATTCGGAGTAGGTATTAAAATCCATGGAGAAGAAATAAAAACTTTGAGGTTCGCCGATGGCATTGTAATTCTGTCAGAGACAGCAAAGCACTTGAAAGAAAAGTTGAACGGAATGGACAGTGTCTTGAAAGGAAGATATAAGATAAACATCAACGAAAGCCAAACGAGGATAATGGAATGTAGTCGAATTAAGTCGGGTGATGCTGAGGGAATTAGATTAGGAAATGAGACACTTAAAGTAGTAAAGGAGTTTTGCTATTTGGGGAGTAAAATAACTGATGACGGTCGAAGTAGAGAGGATATAAAATGTAGACTGGCAATGGCAAGGAAAGCGTTTCTGAAGAAGAGAAATTTGTTAACATCGAGTATAGATGTAAGTGTTGGGAAGTCGTTTCTGAAAGTATTTGTAGGGAGTGTAGCCATGTATGGAAGTGAAACATGGCCGATAAATAGTTTGGACAAGAAGAGAATAGAAGCTTTCGAAATGTGGTGCTACAGAAGAATGCTGAAGATTAGATGGGTAGATCGCATAACTAATGAGTAGGTGTTGAATAGAATAGGGGGGGAGAAGAGGAGCTTGTGGCACAACTTCATTAGAAGAAGGAATCGGTTTGTAGGACATGTTCTGAGGCATCAAGGGATCACCAATTTAGTATTGGAGGGCAGCGTGGAGGGTAAAAATCATAGAGGGAGACCAAGAGATGAATACACTAAGCATATTCAGAAGGATGTAGGTTGCAGTAGGTACCGGGAGATTAAGAAGCTTGCACAGGATAGGGTAGCATGGAGAGCTGCATCAAACCAGTATCAGGACTGAAGACCATAACTAATATTTTTGAAGTATCCTCAGTGGTATTTTCTGTGGCCTTTTCGTCACATATGCACCTCGATGGAATTGTATTTGAATGTCCTGTACAGTGCAGTTTATCCTATTCACGGCATATGTTTCCGCATTTCTCTACGTAGACTTCGCGTCTTCGCATGTGTATCTGTGCGTTTTTTTAAACGCGTATATACTGTGCGTGTAAAGTAACAACAGTATTTTATTTAGTCATACACGTATTTATCGTCCATGTTTTACTTCCATACATGGCTACACTCCATACAAATACTTTCAGAAACGACTTCCTGACACTTAAATATATACTAGATGTTAACAAATTTCTCTTCTTCAGAAACGCTTTCCTTGCCATTGCCAGTCTACATTTTATATCCTCTCTACTTCGACCATCATCAGTTATTTTGCTCCCCAAATAGCAAAACTCCTTTACTACTTTAAGTGTCTCATAGTAACAGCATGCTAATAGTCAAGCTAGCGACTCAGGAACGGCATAAGGTATATAAGAACAGAATGATAGTGTCTGAATACGTTTCATGAAAATGTACTGAAGAAACCTTCGTGATAATAAATTAATAAATATTCTCCCTCCCTCGTCTTTCTCTCTCACACACACACAAAGAGAGAGACAGAGAATATATAAACAGGGTTTTTAATTTAAAAAAAAAAGAGCACGCTTGTGAAAACGTGGAGTTTATGCGGTGAAATGTGCACGCAGATGTCGAGAACAGGACATGCAGTTTTATCCTGTCACATAAGTGAAGAAAGGAGCACACAATATGACCACTGAGGATGCTTCCGAAATAAGAGAAGAAAATCGTGTATGTCAAGCAAACAAACAGACTTTTATTTATTGTATGAATGCGCTGGTGCGATACATCATATGTAAATTGAAGGTGGAGAGGGGAAGAAAGGACTGCACACAGGTGGCGCTCGCTGGGTGGGAGTGCGGGTAGGCCGAGGGGCTTGCCGAGATGGTCTGCGCAGTAGCGATAATTACTGTGTTCGGTTGGCGCATCAAGTACTAAGCAGCAGCTACCAGGTTAGAATCCCGGTCCCCACACACTTTCGCTGGTCGTCGCTGATTCAGCGTAAAGTCCTGATGCAGCTGGCATAACTCGTCCCTTCATTTACTCTCCTTTATTCCCCCTCCACCTTCAATTTACCTATAGCTTTTTATTTAGTCATACAGATGAGGGGGGGGGTAGTAAGAAGATAAAAATGATATATCGGTACAATTGCACTGATTTACATAAAAATAATGTAATATATTAGCCACAGGAAGGATTTAACTGCTCACGACTAACATCTTATAATATTTAAAGAAAAGGAAATAAACACTGTATGTACGTATAAACACTCCATTCAGTTAAAAAAATTTAAAAATTTGAAAATTTTAAAGTAGTGCAAAATAAAGAGTTAAATATCAATTATAAATGTGAGCACAATGATGCTGAATCCAGCTTCACAAAACAGTTAAAAGGAAGAAAAAACTTCTCATTTTCCACGGTATTTTGTTGAAATTCATCACTGGAAATTAGATTACGCGTTGGGGTGGCAGCTAGAGATGGATGACAGCATGAAACAGAAAATTTAAACCTAGGTGACCAAAAGTATTCGGACAATTGGCTGAAAATGACTTACAAGTTCGTCGCGCCCTCCACCGGTAATGCTGGAATTCAATATGGTGTTGGCCCAGCCTTAGCCTTGATGACAGCTTCCACTCTCGCAGGCATACGTTCAATGAGGTGCTGCAAGGTTTCTTGGTGAATGGCACCCCATTCTTCACGGAGTGCTGCACTCAGGAGAGGTATCGATGTCGGTCGATGAGGCCTGGCACGAAGTCGGCTTTCCAAAACATCCCAAAAGTGTTCTATAGGATTCAGGTCAGGACTCTGTGCAGGTCAGTCCATTACAAGGATGTTTTGTCGTGTAACCACTCCACCGCAGGCCGTGCATTATGAACAGGTGCTCGATCGTGTTGGAAGGTGCAGCCGCCATTCCCGTATTGCTCACAGTGGGAAGCAAGAAGGTGCTTAAAACATCAGTGTAGGCCAGTGCTGTGATAGTGCCACGCAAAACAAGGGGAGCAAGCCCCATCCGTGAAAAACACGATCACACCATAACACCACCGCCTCCGAATTTTACTGTCGGCACTACACACGCTGGCAGATGACGTTCACCGGGCATTCGACATACCCACACCCTGCCATCGGATCGCCACGTTGTGTACCGTGATTCGTCACTCCACACAACGTTTTTCCACTGTTCAATCGTCCAATGTTTACGATCCTCACACCAAGCGAGGTGTCGTTTGGCATTTACCGGCGTGATGTGTGGCTTATGAGCAGCCGCTCGACCATGAAATCCAAGTTTTCTCACCTCCCGCCGAACTCTCATAGTACTTACAGTGGATCCTAACGTAGTTTGTAGTGCCTGTATGATGGTCTGGATAGATGTCTCTGTCTATTACACATTACGATCCTCTTCAACTGTCGGCGGTCTCTGTCATATGAGGTCGCCCTGTACACTTTTGTGCTGTACATTTCCCTTCACGTTTCCACTTCACTATCACATCGGAAACAGTGGACCTAGGGATATTTAGGTGTGTAGAAGTCTCGCGTACAAACGTATGACACAAGTGACACCCACTCACCTGACCACGTTCGAAGTCCGTGAGTTCCGCGGAGCGCCCCATTCTGCTCTCTCACGATGTCTAATGACTACTGAGGTCGCTGGTATGGAGTACCTGGCAGAAGATGGCAGCACAATACGAAAAACGTATGTTTTGGGGGTGTCCGGGTACTTTTGATCACATAGTGTAGTTTCCAGTGATTTTTGTTATCTTCTTCGTTTGCCAATGCTATTCATTAAACTGCTTTTTGAATCTGATCACCATATTCTGTATCGAATGAATTTAAGGAATTGCGTTCTGTTATTATTAATTTCAAGAGAAAGTACCAAGTAAATATCACAAAATGACAACACACGTAATGTAGGCAAACTCCCAGCAACTACGCGTACTGTTTCAACAAAGTCATTTATTAATGAAGGAAATCACTCGTCTTCACCGTACAGCATCCGCAACTGAAAGAATATTTCGTACCATTACACGACGACGGGAGGTAGTTGATTGGTTGCAGTAAAATGAAATGAAATGTCGTGGGACGAGGGCCTCCCGCCAGATAGACTGGCCGCCTCGTGCAAGTCTTTATAGCTGACGCCACTTAGGCGACTTGCGTGTCGATGAGGATTTTCTCCCGGGCGGAGAAAATCGTCGACCCAGCTGGGAAACGAACCGGAACCCCTCGCATGGCGTTGTGCCGCGATGATCACTCAGCTAAAGAAGCGGATGGTTGGAGTGAAGTATTCAGAACGGTGTAGTTAATGCACGCTAGGACACTACACTGTCCAAAGTTTCAGTATGTTACTGCTTAACATTACGTAATTTTCCTAATACTTACAGAGATAATCGGCGGTGTTATCTTTGAAGGAAACTAAATTCGGCTAGAGCGAGTTCGAGGGCACTAAGAAAATCGGGATCATAATGATCAGAAAGGTATTTCAGCTCGGACAATCATGAATACGAATCTTCGCCACGATCATCTTGGTAGCTCGCTTGATATGATCCATGGAAAAAGAAACATGTGGCATGAGTAAGCTTTGTTAAAGACCAAATGTCCAATAAAATGTATGATCAGCGGTCCATTTCGTGTACACTTAACCGCTATTAATAACACGATGTACACAAAATTATGGCCTGTGTGTAAACGGTCCCTTAATCGCGGTGGTATGGAGCTTATTGGCTCGTAGAAGGATAGAATTCTCTTCCTTGATATTTGGTAATTAGAGTAAGGAAAATGGTATAATTCTTTTTATAATCTTTAGATTTTTCAGCGGCGCTCCGGGATGAGGCTCATAGCCCACTACCTCGTTTTGTTAACGCCGAAATTTATCTAATTTTACCCTTTTGTTCATTACGTGAAATCTACGTGTCTCGTTTTCGGACGTGAACTGGAGTTTGTTTGAGCATTTCTGTGTTGCTTTCTTAGGTTTAGACTTAGTTCCTCCAACTGTGGAGTTAATTAGTTAGACAACTGTTCTTGCGAGAACTGAGAGGGCATTATAATATGCACGCTGCTCCACCCATAAGCGTGTATATCGCCATAGTCTGAGACTAGGGATGAGTTGATGTTTTCTTGCGTATCGAGAAACATAGGGTAAGTTTCTGCCGGAAAATTCAGCAAATGTTTAATTAGTTTTATAGGAATTTCGGAGGGCGAGGACAGCCAGCCAGACGACAGCTCATCGCAGCTAAGGTAAATACCGCGTGCAGAAGCGTAAACTTGTTGGTTCACCAGCTTGCGTCCACTATGAACTCGAGCGACCTTGAGTAATCTTTTGCTCAACTTGTCACAAAGCTAACCATCCTCCCTATACTTGACTGTCATCGTAGTACTGGCCAACATCATAACACAATTATAAGAACAATTTTGTAAAGAAACTTCTAGTTAAAATTTAATATTGTTGTGTTTAGGATTATTTAACTTTCTGAGAGTTAAAATTTAATACCGTTATGTTTAGGATTAGTTCACTTTCAGAGGACGAGATGCATCATTTTGACACCTGTCTTAAGATTGTCACAATGTAAACTGTGTAAAAGCGTGTATTTCCGTGACAAGACTGCAATATTAAACAATGTCATTACAGCTTACACAGTTGTGTTCAGTCATAGAATAAGAAACCACCTAACCATAACCTTACAAGTTGTGCAGTCTTGGAGGAAGTCACCAAATGCAAGTACAGCTTACGTTCCATAGTCTACAGCATATTGACGTCAGTGAGACAAGTCATTAGTGACCTCGTCGTCGTCAAGACGTTAAACCTTAAAAACTATTTGCATTTCGTATTCGGATTGATACCCACGTAATACCTGCACGCCATGGACAAATATTGACTTGCCTTGTATTTGACGGAAATCTTCTGCCAAAAAAATTCTGTATATTCCGCATCCATAGTATTCACCCGCAAGGTCTGAAAGAGTCTAATTATGTGGTCAATAACAACTGGGGTTTAAGAAGGTGATACGACAAGTCAATTTGCAGACTAACAAACTCTTAGCAGGGATACTACCTGTGTCGTTCCAGTTAATGTTCTGGATGTTTTCCCTAACGAATGTCGTAGTCGTCCCTGGAATTCCCTCCAAATAAATTCCCAGCTCGGCGATATAAGTGACCCCTTAAACACGCGATCAAGAAAAAATAAGCAGAACCAGAGTACACAATACATTTATAAAACATCCCGCTCGCTCTTTAACAGGATTAAACGAAAACTGCCAAAAATAGCTAAATAAAATGTCAATATACACCAGCTGTAGACAGATGTCTATATTAATTCTGCCTAAAAAAGCCTTTCGAATAAATATAAACTTATCTATCATATCGCTGACTTCTAATAATCCTGGACTAAAACAATAAGTGAATTACAGTTCACTGCCGCACTTACACTCTTCAATGATGACTTCACTCACGCACGTCCCCGTCCCCACCCCCACCCCACCCTCAATCACTCAGCCCCTCTTTTCTCACCATACAGAAAGAAAATAAGAAGAAATGGTAAGATTTTCTTTTCTTTGAAAGTTTCTAAATGATAAATATCGACATAAACGCGATTTTTCTTGTTTTTGAGCCGAAATCTACAATTCCGTACTGATTTTTGGGGACTGTTGACGCTAAACTGGTCACGTCAACTGATATAACAAAGCAGATATTAACAAGTGCCCTTACAACTGTTTCGTAATTCGGGTAACATCAGATCCACACAGAACAGATGTTTCCTGCTGTGCAGGTCGTTGTGGATGACCGCAACTCTGCCATCATTACCCATCACAAATGGTGATGTTGCAAATTTTACAAATAACTGCTTCTGCAATACGGGTGGTATTCGCATTATAACTTCCACCTGCCTGGTCAACCCCCTGCTGATCCTTTATGACTAATACAATTTTATTGTTCTCATTATATTTCGCCGTCTCCTACCAGTTAGTATTTACAGCCCCTGAAACTCGCACAAGAGTGGCTACCACAACAATTTAGTCATTATTGCATGTCATCGCTGTCGGACGGCAAGGTGAGGCAAGTGGTAAATGTGTCATCGTGTTGTAAAAACCAACGGCTGTTAGGTTACGGTCCATTCTGCCAAATGTTACCGACTAACTGCAGCATTTTGTCGTAGAGCGTTCGAGCAACAAATGGTACCAAGCTATTGGAGAAAGTGTGGGTCATTCTCGTTTTCAAGAAAAGTCGTTGGACAGATGCACATAATTGTTATCTCATGTGGCTGACGACAATCTGTTGTGGAATTATAGAACACGTTTCATCCTCACGATCTATAACGTTTTTGAAGAATCTGCTCTATATAAATGAACATGGATTCTGCAAACAAAGATCTTGCAGAAGTTAGCTCGCTGTTTTCGTCCATGAGAACTACAGCGAGAGATGTAGACAACGGCGCCCAAGTTGGTGCCATGTTCGCTGACTTCCGGAAGGCATTCGATACAATTCCGTACTTCCGTTTTGTAAACGAAATACTATCTTACTGAATATCAGACCACATTTATGACTGGCTTCAAGACTTCGTTTCAAATTGAACTCAGTACGTGGCTCGTAACGGAACAAAATCTACAGATGTAAAGGTAATTTTGTGTTTACCCCAAAAGAGTGTTATAGGATGGTTAATATTCACAGTATGTGTAAATGATTTATTGGCTAACGTCGGGAGCCCCATAAGGATGTTCGCTGACGATGCAGCCCTCTATCCAAGGTTGCAGAGCCAAAAAATAACTGTAGTGAAATGTAGGAAGAGTTGCAGAGGATCAGCAATCGGTGCAGGGATCGCAGGTTAACCCAGAGTACATAAATATAACGTACAGCGCATAATTAAGCTAAGAGGTCACTTTTGTTCGATTACACTATTGGCAGGAAATCACTATAAACAGAAATTACCACAAAATATCTAAGAATAAGCAATCGCAGTGACTTGAAGACGAATGTTTACGTTATATAAATTGTAGGAAAATGTTTGTTGAGAGAATTTTAAGGAATTCATCTACTAAAGAAATGAGCTACAAATCGGTTGTTCGATCGTGTCATGAGTATCTCTCACCAGTTTGGGATAACGATTCAACGAAGAACGAAGCGTTTCGTCATGAGATCGTTTAGTTAGCTCTCTAGCGTTACGGAGAGGGTCAACAAAGTTCTGTGCCACACGCTCAATGAGAGTCGTTGTGCACCACGGAGAGGTTTACTTTTGTTATCCTGACAGCGTACATTCGAGGAAGAGTTGGGCAACGTATTACGCTCCCCGCAAACACCTCACACCTTTCCTGCTGATAGACTCCACCGACACCACTGAAATGTGACCCATGCTTTCTGTCATCAGCGCACCCCAAAGTCTCATGTTATTACGCCTGACGGCTGTATTAAGATGAGGCCGATCGTGACGCTGAAACAGTTCCACGAAATGCACATTCGTGTTGCCAGTCTGAGTGGCTATCTTTTCCAGGTCACCATCTATGTCATACTCCCCATCCCTATCAATACTATTACCAGCCCCACCCACAATCACTACCTGATCCTCTTTAGTAAAATCCCTTCATAACCCCCCTATGTTAACAGTCACCTGAGCCAATCCTGCATTAGGCTTCACAATGCTGGTGACCTGGTACTCACTCCCCAGCATTTCCTGCAACTGCTGGCCTACACCTCTGCCATGAGAACTGCCTAACAGCAGAACCTTCTTCTTCCTCTTCGACTTTGCAACTGTTCTAGCCACCGTAACTACTGAGGTCTGCTGCATACTTCCTACATCTACAGCTACTAGAGATTCCTCTCCACTAGACTCTGACAGTTGGTCATATCTATTGTAAACACCAATAGTAAAACTATCTGAAAATCTTCTTCTCCTAGCATATCTCTTGCCAACAGCCAGCTCCCATTCTTCAACCCCCTTCTCCCTCCTCATCCTATCTAGCTCCTCCTGTGCGTTTTTCAACTGCACCTGAAGGGCACAGATCTTACGCTCCTGCTCCTCTATCAACTTACTCTTGCTACATAACCTGCAGTTCCAGGAGAGGATCTCACCAGAATGCCCACTGGCTTCCCCACTGCATTGCCCCCAGTGAAAATACTTCGAACAAGTCTCATACCGCAATCCACTACTCACGAACCTACGGCAAAGCCCACACTTCTCACTCATGGTAAAATTTTCCTTTTTCTAAGTTCCGCTACTACAATAAGATTATGTTAAAAACCTGACTACAATAATCACATACTTACTCTACAAAGGAAGTAACTACTATTATTAACAGTATTAATAAACAACAAATGTGAGTATAACGAAAGACTAATACAGAAAGAGAATCAAACGTCTAATGACACAGTAACGAAGCTGAAAACAGTTCCCAAAAGGTTCTTCTGAAATTATTTCACCAGAAAACACAAAAAACACCGGTTGAAGACTACTAAAGTTCCTAAAGAAACCACTATACACAAACAATTAATTAGTACTTAGCTTTCGATGCGCCGCTACAGCTGCAACTGATCAGCGCGGAATGTAAACACAGGTAAGAGGTTACGTTGCTCGATACGAAACACAAATATCAGGTCACAACACAAGAAAGGCAGAGGTGAATGAAGAAACCACTAATAAGTCACTTATATAGTAAATATTATCACAAAAACCGTTAAAATATGTATCTGAAACCTAAAAATATATAAAAACTTGGAGAGCGATCTCACACACAGTCACTCGCTTATGACGTCACATCCTAATATGGCTTACGGAGTATATACATACGTAGATCTAGTTTAGTTGCCTTGGAACTTTCTCATACTATTTACATACTTGTTCATCGAATTGTGTAGTTAACATTAATTCTAGCATAATTTGTTAATAACAGCTACAGACTCACAAATCTCAACTCCAATTTGTTTAACATTACCAGCATGCAGCAAGCAAATCACTTACAGCATCTGCAGTTGGCTGCACTCATCGAGTGTTGTTTGGTTAAATAGTATTACATAGGGATTTTATAATTAAGAAATAGCGCTTTCGTGCAGATATCTGAAGCCTCAGAGACTTGGTACCACAGACCTTTTTCCAAAATTTTAGTAAGGCACTGAGCTGTTGTAGTGAATTACGAAAGCCTAACGTTCACTCTGGTCATCTTGCGAAACTGAATAAGCGTTATTAGTAGCCGTTATTACAAGTTCTAGGCGATAGAACCAGTGAAAAACATCTCAAGTCGGTTCATAATGTTAGTATTTAGCTTTTCCGCTTCAATCGGGAGACAAATATCTGATCCTCTTGAGCTATAGGCAGGATACTCAGATATACTAGTGCCTTAGAATAGAAATATCTGTACAGAATGGGAGCGATCTTACGGAGCCGGCCGGTGTGGCCGAGCGGTTCTAGGCGCTTCAGTCTGGAACCGCGCGACCGCTACGGTCGCAGGTTCGAATCCTGCCTCGGACATGGATGTGTGTGATGTCCTTAGGTTAGTTAGGTTTAAGTAGTTCTAAGTTCTAGGGGACTAATGACCTCAGATGTTGAGTCCCATAGTGCTCAGAGCCATTTTTGATCTTACGGAAGAAGCAATGACATACTAATTTTAGGAGCTGCTGTACCAGAACTGTACAATAATATGGCGCAGGATCGAAGAAAGAAAGAGATAAAAAGAATTGGGTGTCTTCTGTCGATACCTTAAGCAGTCATAAGTTTTTGTGTAATGGACAGCCAGTGAAAATTAATGGAACATGAACAGTAAGAAACTACATCTACGTGGTGAAAAGAAAATACAAAGGATGATTTAAATAAATTATATTGGTGAGTTAAAAGCGGATAAACAGTAATCTGACGAGGGAAGAACGCCATGAGTAAAAGATTTTTAGTCGCGCCTACGAGGGAAACGAGAGCTAGTTAATTTTGGTGTTGACTAAGGCTGTGTAGTGCTCTACTCTGTTAATTAGAACATTATAACCACATGTCTTCAACGCATCAACTCGCACCTGCTCACATAGAGTGTACACAGTGATCAGCCAAAACATTACGACCACCTGTTTAATAGCCTGTTTGTCCGCTTTCGGAACGAAATACATCACTGTTTCTGCGTGTCAGGAATCCAACAGTTTGTTGCTATGTCTGTGGAGGTATGTGGCATTAGATGTCTACGCACAGGTCATGTAATTCGCGTAAATAACGGGCCGCTGATTTGCGTACACGGTGATGGCGCCCGATAGTGATCCAGATGCATTCCATAAGATTTTCACTCCCTTTTTGAAAATCCGAAGGGTGTGAAAATCTTATGGTTAAGTTCACTATAATGCTCCTCAAACCACTGTAGCACGGTTCTGGCTCCGAGACACAAACTATTTATTATACTGCTGAAAGATGACATCGCCGTCGGGGTAGACCTCAAGCACGATGGGATGCAAGTGGTTCGCAGCAGTCAGAGTGTCTTCGAATACTACCACAGCTCCGGTGCAAGCGCAGAAGAATGTGTCCCATAGCGTAATATTGCTCCCACCAGCCTGCGTCAGTTGTGCGCTGCACGTTTCGAGCCGCCGTTCACCTCAATGACTGCGTTTGTGGAGACGACCATCGACCAAGTGTAGCAAAAATGTGATTCATCCGAAGAGCCGACACGTTTCCGTTGATCGACGGCCGAATCCCGATGGTCCCGTGCCTATTGCAATCGAAACTGACGATGTCGTTGGGTCAAGATATGAACACGTAAGGGCGGTCTGCTGCAGAGACCCGTGTTCAACAATATACCATGAATGTTATGCTCCGAAACATTTGTGCGTTCACCAGCATTATGCTCTTTCGTCGGAGATGCCACAGATCACCATTTATCATACTTTACAGGGCAGACAAGCCTACGATCCCCAAGGATTGTGAAGAGTCGTGGACGTCCAACCATCTAGCGACTAGTGGTAGTTTCACTGCCCTTCTACCTCTTTCCTTAGATGCTCACGACAGTAGCACGTGGACATTCGACCAGCTTCGCCGTTTTCGAGATAATCGTTCACAGGTTCTGCGTAATAATAATCAACCCTTTGCCAAAGTCGCTTATCTCAATGGGATTCGCCATTTGCAGCCCACATCCTAGGTACGGTGATTCCTCATTCGTGCCTGCTCTGCTTACATGCTTTTGTTAGCGCGTCACGTGCTGCTACGGCACCAGGCGGCATCCAGCGTCGCGGTGGGCAGAGCTCATAATGTTTCGGCTTATCAGTGTCTGAGACTATACAACATGCGCATAACATAGTACGGGACATGAAGGCATTATACGGTCGAGTTCGTGTGCAGAGAAAAGAGAATAAGGTGAGTTTGGCAAAGAACACACTGCGATAGTCCACGTCGGGAACAAAATATCACGGAAACTGTGAGACTTGTCGGATGTTTATTTGCTGGTGATACTGAAAGTGGAAGAATATCGATGTAATCGCTGGTGGATGATACCGCATTGCAAGTCCATTCCTCATCCAAGAGCGTGACCGAAGCAAGCCTAACGTGTTGTAATCCAATAATCAGTGGAGTACAATGATAGCGAAGGCAGAATTTTCGTCTCACGCCGTTCATTGTAAGTTGGAGCGATCGAGCTGTGTGCCGTGTTTGACTGTGGGACATCCTCACTAATGTCTGTAACTATCGTAGGAACACCATGGTTGAACTGCGGACTACATCTACGTTTATACTCAGCAAGCCACCCAATGGTGTGTGGCGGAGGGCACTTTACGTGCCACTGTCATTACCTCCCTTTCCTGTTCCAGTCGCGTATGGTTCGCGGGAAGAACGACTGCCGGAAAGCCTCCGTGCGCGCTCTAATGTCTCTAATTTTACATTCGTGATCTCCTCGGGAGGTATAAGTAGGGGGAAGCAATATATTCGATACCTCATCCAGAAGCACACCCTCTCGAAACCTGGACAGCAAGCTACACCGCGATGCAGAGCGCCTCTCTTGCAGAGTCTGGCACTTGAGTTTGCTAAACATCTCCGTAACTCTATCACGCTACAAAATAAACCTGTGACGAAACGCGTCGCTCTTCTTTGGATCCTCTCTATCTCCTCTGTCAACCCGACCTGGTACGGATCCCACACTGATGAGCAATACTCAAGTATAGGTCGAACGAGTGTTTTGTAAGCCACCTCCTTTGTTTATGAACTACATTTTCTAAGGACTCTCCCAATGAATCTCAGCCTGGCACCCGCCTTACCAACAATTAATTTTATATGCTCATTCCACTTCAAATCGTTCCGTACGCATACTCCCAGATATTTTACAAAAGTAACTGCTACCAGTGTTTGTTCCGCTATCATATAATCATACAGTAAACGATCCTTCTTTCTATGTATTCGCAATACATTACATTTGTCTATGTTAAGGGTCAGCTGCCACTCCCTGCACCAAGTGCCTATCCGCTGTAGATCTTCCTGCATTTCTCTGCAATTTTCTAATGCTGCAACTTCCGACACTATCTACTAGGTCATTTATATATACTGTGAAAAGCAATGATCCCATAACACTCCCCTGTGGCACACCAGAGGTTACTTTAACGTCTGTAGACGTCTCTCCATTGAGAACAACATGCTGTATTCTGTTTGTTAAAAACTCTTCAATCCAGCCACACAGCTGGTCTGATATTTCGTAGGCGCTTACTTTGTTTATCAGGCGACAGTGTGGAGCTGTATCGAACGCCTTCCGGAAGTCAAGGAAAATGACATCTACCTGGGAGCCTGTATGTAATATTTTCTGGGTATCATGAACAAATAAAGCGAGTTGGGTCTCACACGATTGCTGTTTCCGGAATCCATGTTGATTCCTACAGAGTAGATTCTGGGTTTCCAGAAATGACATGATACGCGAGCAAAAAACATGTTCTAAAATTCTACAACAGATCGATGTCAGAGATACAGGTCTATAGTTTTGCGCATCTGCTCGACGACCCTTCTTGAAGACTGGGACTACCTGTGCTCTCTTCCAATCATTTGGAACCTTCCGTTCCTCTAGAGAATTGCGGTACACGGCTGGTAGGAGGGGGGCAAGTTCTTTCGCGTACTCTGTGTAGAATCGAATTGGTATCCCGTCAGGTCCAGTGGACTTTCCTCTGTTGAGTGATTTCAGTTGCTTTTCTATTCCTTGGACACTTATTTCGATGTCAGCCATTTTTTCGTTCGTGCGAGGATTTAGAGAAGGAACTCCAGTGCGGTCTTCCTCTGTGAAACAGCTTTGGAAAAAGGTGTTTAGTATTTCAGCTTTACGCGTGTCATCCTCTGTTTCAATGCCATCTTCATCCCAGAGTGTCTGGATATGCTGTTTCGAGCCATTTACTGATTCAACGTAAGACCAGAACTTCCTAGGATTTTCTGTCAAGTCGGTACATAGAATTTTACTTTCGAATTCACTGAACGCTTCACGCATAGCCCTCCTTAAGCTAACTTTGACATCGTTTAGCTTCTGTTTGTCTGAGAGGTTTTGGCTGCGTTTAAACTTGCAGTGAAGCCCTCTTTGCTTTCGTAGTAGTTTCCTAACTTTGTTGTTGAACCACGGTGGGTTTTTCCCGTCCCTCACAGTTTTACTCTGCACGTACCTGTCTAAAGCGCATTTTACGATTGCCTTGAACTTTTTCCATAAACACTCAACATTGTCAGTGTCGGAAGGTAGTCTGAAATCTGCCTTCTATTACTCTTGCTAAACAAATAAACCTTCCTCCCTTTTTTATATTCCTATTTACTTCCATATTCAGGGATGCTGCAACGGCCTTTAGGAAACTATCAATCATTTGTCGAGCTTATGCCACGGTTAATTATGGCTCTTATACGTACAACAGACACACCGACATACTATCGATGGCCATCCTGTACTGTATCACTGTGGTGTACAAAACCGAAGGACGAAAGTGACTTTCGCATACTCGTATGTCACTGCCAAGTAACAGAGTTCCATGAAACCTGGACCATACATAGAAAGAAGTGCTGGATGGTCGTTGGTGCATGTGAACGTGTAGCAACACTTCTCCTCAACGCATCCCACATGTGCTCCATGGGATTTAATTCTGGGGACGGGCAGCCCTCTCGTTCTAAGAGCTTCTCCGCCGGCGCTGTCCGATGCGATCGCGCACTGTAGGCCTTAAAAATGAATTCAGAGCCGAATGCATCCACAAAAAGCGCACATGGGGAAGGAGTACAATGTCACAATAACACTGACCAGTGATTATATTGTCTTTAAAGATCCTGAAGCCAGTACGCCCATGCAACAATATGCTTCCACATATCCTAAGGCCTGGACCACCAAACGATCGACAATGTTCTTGTGTACATTACGTGCTCCCACCCCTCGCCACGTGGGGGTATATCCAGAATCACTACTCAGACTGAATCTTCTCTCATCTGAGAAGAGCGCACTACTCGTTGGTCCAGTCTCTTTGCCCTTGGCGTCATCGCAAACGGTGCCGCTCATGTGCGAGTGTACGGAACACAACTTACTGGTCGTCGGGCAAAGAGACTACACCCATGCCATCGCTTTGCCACTGTGGAGCGTGAGATTGCGTGCCTTTCAGTCCTGTTAAATATGATTGCAACTGCACCTGCTTCTGACGTGAATCCCTTCTTACCTGCTGCACAATATAGCGATCAGCTGCTGCTGCAGTTGACCGTGGTCGATTACTACCTCTCCTTCGGGTAGGAGTCCTTGTGGTTCGGAACACTCTCCATGCACATAAACATGCTGTGACCAATACTAACCTCCTGTGCTACACTCGTCACACTTCGTCCTTCTTCCTGTTTTGCGATGATTCTTCTCCAGGTGAAGTAATCGCGATGTTGTCTTCGGGTCAAGTTGTGATGAAGAATACCACGACAGTGCACGTATCTTCTCACTGACTGACATAACCTGTCTTTTCCCGTTCCTTTAGCTGCCTCGTGTTGCAGGGTCAGCCCCGTTTGGAGCTATAGTCACTCTGACCTCACGCCATGTGACGACTAGCTTTCTCAGGGAGGTGTCTGGCAACATGCTCCCGTACTTTCATTCACTTCCACAGAGTTTTAATACGTTATGTTACTTTATCTAGCTCGTCCATAAGTTTTGCA
This sequence comes from Schistocerca piceifrons, assembly GCF_021461385.2. Lineage (NCBI taxonomy): Eukaryota > Metazoa > Arthropoda > Insecta > Orthoptera > Acrididae > Schistocerca > Schistocerca piceifrons. The sequence continues at coordinate 93,080,086 of NC_060149.1, read as the reverse complement.
GAGCAGCGTATTAGAGCGTATTAAAACGAAAGGAACTGGCTTCGTAATCTGTCTGTCAATGTCCCAAACGAGGACAAAGAAACGTAACAAACTGATTACCACTGTATGAATTAGTTAAGTCTAGATAGCTCCACTAGCATGTACAACTACTTCATTTTAATTTCCTAGTACTCCTAACACATGTCCCGTTTTCTGGCCTTATCGTTAATTGTGTCTTAAGAAAGGCTGTAAATCTTTCCACAGTTGTTCTTCCAAATAAACCGGCTCGCTACCCGCTAGTAAAACACTCGTAATTCTTACCTGTACTGTTTGGACTACATCGTCGTTTATGAAAGATACGTTATATTCAAACATCTTTCATTCCACCCAAGTTTTGTCGAGCAGTATAAGCAGCGGGCTAGCTGTTACCATTGCCTAGTTTTCTGAAGAATTCCTGACCGGTCGAACCAGTTTAGTCAGGAAACGCAAATTATGTATAGCTGTCTGCGGATCAGCCGCTCCTTAGCACGAGGCAAAGCTGCTACACAGCAGCGCTCTGGCCGGTTCTCTGGTTAAGGCATTGCACTCGCCGCTGCGTGAGCGGCTTTTATAACCTCGTTCGCCGAGCCAGATTTACGTTTTCCGACGTTTCCTTAAGCACTTAATCCTTTCACTACCTCTGGGATGTACGTGTCCCACGATAGAATTATCACAGAACCAGTGAGAATATGTTGCACGTTACTGCTGTGTTTCCATATCCCACTCGTAAGGGGAAACCTGCTAATGGTTTGCAGAATTCCTGTAATTATAAATTGCAACTGTAGATTGTGCTGTCTTCAAGTCTCGTTGTTAAACTTCTTGCTAGTTGCTAACTTTGTCGCATCGTATTAGTTGGCGCCTGCAGATAGGCAACCAATAAATATTCTTCCAACGCGGGTTGCTCTCGTTCCTTGCCGGATATATTTGTCAATGAATTGCACGCACCTATTGACGTTCGCCTCATCAAAAACTGTGTCCACATTATGCACGTGCAATGTAGAGAGATGCTCTGGACACTAATGTGTGCCTGGTTTCTGTATGTCTTGTAGTTTTGCGCAGTCGCCCTCTGAGAACACGAAGTTACTTGTAAATAACACTGTCTGTCCCACTATTCCCTGCGCTGGAAACCGAAACGACGGAAAATATTCTTTTTCGAATTGTTACTTATAACTACGACATTAATTAATCATACATTAATATCTTCCACTCATAAAAAATGACAGTGGACGGGTTAAGGCGAATGCTGATATGGTTCGTCTGAAAAGCATAAGGCCAATTTCCTTCCCCATTATAACGGATCTTTTACGTTGGAATACATTTATTTTATTTTTTTGTTAGATGTTTTAGTTAAATATCTGAATAAATTGTAATTAGGAATAATTTAATTAAGCAGAGTAAAAAAGATAAAGTCAAAGAGATGTTCGTTGGGCGGACATTGTCGTAATGTAACGTCATTGCGTTGTTCGGTTGTTAAAACAAGTCGTTTGTGTTCCGTTCTGCTGTTCGGTCGTGCGCGTATCTGAAAGGAATTAATTCGGGGACTAGAATAAACTTTCACATAATAGCTACGATTCGAGGTTCCGACAAAAGGGGTTAACGTCAGTGTTAATTTGAATTGTGGGCGACAGGATTAGTTTTGACAGATACGTGAAAACGAACGTAACGAAAGTTGTTCGCATATCATCCTTGAACGTGACTTTTTATTTAATTAACGATTGCGGGCTCATTAAAAGCTATTATCTCATGATTAGGATCAATCCCTCTTTCCTCCTAGATAGTAATCGTTCATTAACATTTACGTCATAAGAAAAAGGATTACTAATAAAAGTGATGTTAAATGACAATTACGTGTTATTCCGTTAGTGTGGAACCGACGTAATATCTCTGAAATGACATTGATGTATAATTTGTGTTAAATACTGAACTGAGATAGGAAGTAAATTGAAATTAGTGAACATTTGATACTGAGACTATAGAAGCAGAAGTGCTTAAGGTTTCTCTTCTCTAAAATGGCAAAATATGTACGAACTTTAACTCAATAGTCGACATTATGTATTGCAAAGACATTAGCATTTCATACTTTTTTTGACGACTTGCTGTTAAACACAGGAACGTTGAGTCTCTGTACGAGTAATAAAATTAAATCTAAAAACATAATTAATACCGGCGAACTCCGCTTTAACAATCTGTATTGCGTGTCGTCATCGGGCAATAACTGCTCAACCCTGGAGACTTGTGTGGTGAAATTAGAAGTCGGGCATACAAAACAAACTTAAAAATCCATTCAAGTTACAGTGGAATCGGCACAACACGACGTGGGCAGTTATACCATCCTTGTTCTAACCGAGTTTGTGTTCCATGTCGTCGTTTATGGGCCCTTACACCACAGTCTTCCTTCCTTTGAAACGTCACAGCTTCTAGCCATCTTCAAATTTGTCGCGTAGTGTCAATACGCCTATGAATAGACAGCGATAACTCACGAGTCTCTAATAAACAGGAGCGTTTGCTCTTGGCGCAATTTTTTTCTAATATTGACAGTGGTGATGACTCAATTTGTTAGGGGAACGGAATACGTAACTACAAAAAACAAGAGGGAAAATCTCCAACCCGGCCGGGAATCGAACCCGAGCCCGCTGCATGGGAGGCAAGCACTTTACCATTTTTTTTATTATTATTCTCATTTTGTTCGCTTTTGTTCGTTGCATCTGCTCGGGGCGGACGTCGTAAGACATCCGTTTAAGTTCGTTGTTGATCTATCAACTCAGTTTTTTTATTACAGAAGGCAGCTAACACTCTGACCGAAGACGCTGAGCTACCGTGCCGGCAACCATCCGACTCAGCAGTTGGACTGAGGTCTTCAAAAAACCGTCAACAAGGAAATAAGCGTTAAGTCAGAAGTTTTTCTTCTAATGCCGCAGTGCCATTCATCGGTGAATAGAGAGATATTTCTATCTTTGTTCCTACGGACTGTGAGCTAAATATACACTGCCTGACAAAAAAAGTGAAGCATCCAGGAGACGTGAGCTGATGTAAAGTATACGCACACACCATCGGCGAGTGCGTATATGATAGGAGTCAGCAATTCTCTGTGACAGGTAGGAATTCCTGCTGAGTGCACTGGTATTGTTCGTGTTTAGTGTTTTTTCCGGGACTGTAGGCTATGTAAGGGGCGTCAAGAGAGCGAAATGCTGAGTGATCACTTAACAGGGTTTGAAAGGGACCTCTTTGTGGGTCTCCATTTGGACGGCTGACCGAGTCGTGCAATATCCAAATTAGTGGGATATTCGGATGTGACAGTGGCCCACAGTTGGAAACTGCATGGAAACGTGATTGCAGGCATACACGTTTCTCGTCGAGCACGTCTGACACAACAAGGGGAGATCGTCGTTTCGTGCACCAAGCACACTGCAACCCTTTCACATCTGCGCATGCCATCCGAGGACAGGTAATGGACTCCATGCAACATTCTGTGTCATTCCGCACCATTGGTCAGAGGCCATCTTCCCACAAATAGACGGCCGTTGGTGTGGTGCTATGGCTGGGAAGCATGTATTGCTTATGAATGGCCTCGAATTGTGTTCAGCAAGGAATACTGGTTCCGCACTACCCCGGATGACCATCACCGGTGAGTACGGTGGCCACCTGGGGAGAGGTTCCATTCTTTTTTTTGGAGAGTGACAGTGACTCATGGTGTCAAGGCGTGGAGAGCCATCGGATATAACTTTAGGTCACGGCTGGTAGTAACTGAGGGAAGTCTGGCGGCACAACGGTGCGTTACGGACACCCTGCGTCCTCATGTCTTACCTCTCATGCGCCAGTATCGTGGTGCCATTTTTCAAGAGGACGATGCTCGTCCAGACATGTATGTGTCAATATTAACCGTCTGCGTGACGCTGAGGTACGTGGCCAGCAAGATGGTCGGATCTGTCCCAGATAGAACATGTGTGGGACCAGGTCTGACGTCAACACCGTCCCAGTGACAATATCCTAGACATCAAGGACCGCCGACAGAATATCATATGCCTGTGGAATCCAGCAGTCGACAGTTGAGGGGCCTCTTTTCAGGAAAGGGTCAAGACGTAATGAACAAATCTGAATGTGACTAAATTTACCTCTACGAGTACAAGTAAACGGTGACAGTTAATGGAGCAACGAGGATAGCACTTTTTGTAGTAGTAGTAGTAGTAGTAGTAGTAAATAGTAGAAGAGCGTACAGTAGTAGTACTACTAGCGCAGGTGGTTATGTTACACAGATAAACTAATGGGAACTGGAGGAAGGAGCAATGGCTACCAAAGTAGTAGCCACGTACAGAACAATAAAAAAACTTTCTTTCACTCGCATCTTTAAAATTATTTTTGTAGGCAACAACAACGAATTAAACAAGAATAATTATTATTATGTAAACATTTAAGTACCTTAACATCGTGTTTGTGGTGAGTAGGCCAATTTTATCTATCTGTATAAGGAGCTATAATTTTGAAAGATGAAAAAATGTAGGAATATTTATCTTAGCCTATTCTTAAATGCCGGCTGCTGTGACCGAGCGGTTCTAGGCGCTTCAGTCTGGGACAGCGTGACCGCTACGGTCGCAGGTTCGAATCCTGCCTCGGGCATGGATGTGTGTGATGTCCTTAGGTTAGTTAGGTTTAAGTAGTTCTAAGTTCTAGGGGACTGATGACCTCAGATGTTAATACTCATAGTGCTCAGAGCCATTTTAACCATATTCTTAAATTATAAACGTTCTCATTTGTGATTTTGCAATATAACGGCCAAATTATACTTATAAGTGTGTGAGCGTGCGTGAGTGCGTGACCTAAAAGATTTTCACCATTTGACCTACCGAAGATCTTTTTTACTCTTTTTTTACAGGGTGGGGAAAATAAAAGTGGCCCGAGCGAGTGATTGTCCGCTTTTAATGCATAATATTAATACAATTCATACTGACAAGGATTCTATCAGTTTTCAGTAAATAGTGGAAAATAGTGACACTAGATCTCCACGAACAAGTGGATTTTAAGGACGTGATTTGTGAGCTTTGAATTTCCACTCAATAGCATCCAAAATGATGTAGATAGTGCAGAACCTCAAGAAATTAGTTTGCCAGAACATGAAATGAAATTTATCCTGCCGCTCGTCAAAATACTGTAGCCCGATTCTGGCCTTGTGACACGGACAGTTATTTTGATGGAAAATACCATATACTGCGGCGAAGATGTAAGTCATGTACGGACCACAGGTTTCAGGGAGGCGACTATGTACGTTACGCAGTACAAGTATTCTGGAAAGCTTCGTATTTTAATACAACCTACTACTTATTATAACGGCAAGAGTGATTCACCTAACGAGGTTATTCTTTAGCATTGTTTCACGATCCAAATGCAATGCCCCAGTACTCAGTACTAGCGTGGTCACAACTGAGGCTTTAGTTGAATAAACAACAATTGGTAAAAATTTTATTCTTTGACCCTCATTCACAAGATGGAAAGAAGAGGTGCGTGGTTAGCACACTAGTTTCTCATTCGAAGGGAGCAATGTTCACATCACCGTACGGTTGTCCTGATTTAGATTATCAGTGGTTTTCCTGTATCTGTTCAGACGACTTCCTTGACGGTTTCTTTGAAACTGATACTATCCAATTTATTCCCATTTCTCACTCTATCAGAGCTTCAACTCCATCGTCGTCGTATCTTGCTTCCATCCTACATTTGCAACAGTGTGTGATAAGCAATGTTCTCGGAGACATTTATGTTTTCCACGGACTCTGTATTATTAAACCGCTATCCCGCTTGCAGATGAGACGAAAGTTTGATTTTTCAACACTTCGCGATGTTACAGACTATATTTAAAGATTGAAAATGCCGTCAAAATCTTCTCATTGAAGAGATATAATCTTAGGTTAAAAGTTTAACACAATAAGACAAGCATCACAGTTAGAAACTGTGTTTGCCTTGAGGCAGCGCAACTGACGGCGGGCAAATACCCAGACTTCATTCATCGAGTTTTGAGAATGATAGCACTTAGCGACTTCTAACAAACTTTACATCTAATTTCAAACCTTTGCAAAACTTTCCCTAGCTGACATCCCCCTTAAAATGATGAAAAAAAGGTTTATCGTTTACTATATTTTCGCTGTTTATATAGCCAGACTTCAGATCAGGTATTGCGCTTTAACTTATTTCTCCTTCATCACTAACCCTAGTCGTAACTCATTCCGCTGAAAGTATCTACTTATATCACTGAATGCATCTGAAAAACTGTGTAATTGTACAACACGTAGGTCAGGAAATATGACGTCATAAACACAGAGATGCGTGAAAAACTAGTTTTTGCTTAAAATGGAAGGAAAATTACCCAGACTACATCCGACCAGTCTTTCACAATGAGGGCACTTGCGACTTCCAGCAAACCTTAACTATAATTTCAAACCTCTTCTAATTTTTTTACGCTTGGATGTTTAAAGTCAAATATTTAACACATTAACTTATTTGTAAACTAATAAGACGTTTAAAGCTATTTTTTGCATGGGAGTTCGATTTTTAATGAATCGTGGTTTGCTGGTTGGTGGTTGCCCTGTCAGTTTGACGTCGAATGCGGGCAAACTTTGGATGTCATGATGATGAAAGAGGTGTGCTGCCTTGTGTGCTGCCTTGCCTTCGATTAGCTATTTCGTTATCATTAGTCCACTTTTGATCGACAGACCAATTAATGAAGATATTACATGAATATCTGGCGGGCCTCGATGCGTATATAGTACTAGCCCGCAGACACTACCCATCATACTCTATCAGTTGTCAAATTTGCTTAAGTCGCGAGCATTTCAAATTGCCAACAGACGAATTTCACCCAGCGGTTTCTCTCTGTATACTAAATGCGTTTAAAAAGTCATAGGAAGAAGAAAGCTAAGGATATTAACAAAATACACTCTTAATGTACAGGGTGATTATAATTAAAGTTTAACTTTCAAACCGCTGTAGAAATAACACCACTGGTCAGAATGACGTCAAATTGCAACGGAATATTTTCGGAGAAGGTCGAAAACGTATGGCAGCTTAAAAATAAATAGTTCCAAAATGTAGCAATAGATGGCTCTGTAAGCATCATAATTTAATAGTGGTCGACTACAAATGACAAATGAATCATACAACAATGCCTAAGATGTACGTTTGACGTTAAACAAACAGTACTACTCAGTGTGCTTGGGTGTACAGGTGTGATACTGTTGGTTATGTAAGACCATCCATACGGCAAGGTCATATCACATCGGATGGCAGAGATCGGTTTTTAACTGTCCTGAGGCCAAAAACCGCATAAAAAGCGTCACTCACATAGGTTTTTAATTGTCCTGAGCCCAAAAACCGCATAAAAAGCATCAGTCACATCGGTTTTTAATTGTCCTGAGGCCAAAACTGCACAAATAGCATCAATCAAAATCAAATCGGATTATTAATTTCCGTGTGACTGGCGCAAAACATGTTCAATACGCTGTCCACCGTTTTCGGCAACAAGTCGAAATCGAGAAACAGCATGTTTCACAACAGATCGAAGTGTTTCCGGGGTCACCTTCAGAATGTGTTGCACAATGCGTGCCTTTAATGTTGAAATCGGAACACTGAACACAACATCTTTCAGATAGCCCCACAGCCAGAAGTCACACGGATTAAGATCAGGTGATCAGGACGACGAGGCTGTAGGGAAATGGCGGCTGATAATTCTAGCATTTCCGAAATGGCGCTTCAGCAGCTGCTTAACTGGATTTTCAATGTGCGGAGATGCCATCTTGCATAAAAATTATCCCATCCACACATCCACGCTGTTGGACCGCTAGAATCACGTGATTGCACAAAAGACACTCATAGCGCTTACCAGTGACGGTACAAGTAACAGGACCGGAAGCACCTGTCTCTTCGAAAAAATATGGCCCTATGATAAATTATGCCCTAAACCCACACCACATAGTGACCTTTTCAGGATGAAGAGGTGCTGGTTGATTTGCGTGTGGATTTTCCGTTGCCCATATTCGACAATTCTGTGTATTGAGATATCCTGTCAGATGCAAGTGGGCTTCGTCTGCACACAAAATCTTCCACGGCCAATCGTTATCTAAGCAAAGGTCTGTCTTGCTGGAAGGTCAGCAGGAAGCAACTCGTGCACATGGGTAATTTTGATTAATGCAAAGAAAGATGTTTCGCAGGATTTTACGCACCGTGTTCGGACAATTCTCTGTGCACTACACGTTTGCACACCACCTTGTCTGCTCTTGCACTGTTGTGGCCACTGCTTCCACTGACGTCGAATCAATTCGTTTCCTCCCTCTACCAGTTTGCACACCAAAAGAACCCGTATTTTCGAACTTCCTAATCATTTTCTCCAGATCCACGGTAGTCATCGGAACAACGCCTTTTTTCAAACCCTTCAGTGTCCGGAATTTCTGCAGAGCGACGTTTGCACAGTCATCATTCTTGCAATACAGCTTGGCAAGCAGAGCGCGATCTTGCATTGAGACAGTCATGGCGAACGTCGCAGGCGCGATAGGAGGAAAAGCCGTGTACCCGGCGTGTTTATACCAACTTCAGTGGCTCGTGCGCATTACAGGTGTTTTCATTTACGTATTCTGACACATACAGCGCTATCTATTGATCAACTTTCACGCTATTTTTTTCTTCTACCATACGTTTTCCCCCTTCTCCGATAATATTCCGATGCAGTTTGACGTCATTCTGACCAGTGGTGTTATTTCTACAGAGTTTTGAAAGTTTAACTTTAGTTATAACCGCTCCGTATATACAGATCAGCCAGAACATTATGCCCACCTATCTAACAACCGGTAGCCCACTTTTGGCACGGATAACAGCGGCGACGCGTCGTGCCATGGAAGCAATGAAAACTTGGTAGGTCACTGGAGGGAGCTGGCACTACATCTGCTTACACAAGTCACCTGACTCCCGTGAAAGTAAAGGGTCGATACGTACTGACGCCACATTCAATCACATCCCAGATGTGTTCGATCGGATTCACATCCGGTGTGTTTGGGAGGCCAGCACATCGAATGGAACTTGCCACTGTGTTGCTCGAACCGCTCCATCACAGTCCTGGGCTTGTGACATAGCGCATTATCTTGTTGAAGAATGGCACTGCCGTTGGGAAACATGATCGTCATGAAGGGGTCTACATGGCTGCAACCAGTGTACGATACACCTTGACCGTCATGGTGCCTTGCACGAGCTCCACTGGACCCATGGATGCCCACTTCAATGTTCCCCAGAGCATAATGGAGTCGCCGCCAGCTTGTCTCCGTCTCACAGTACAGGCGCCAAGGAGCTGTTCCCCTGGAAGACAACGGATTCGCGCTCTCCCACCGGCATGACGAAGAAGGTATCGGGATTCATCAGATCATGAAACGCTCTGCCACTGCGCCGACGTCCAGTGCCGCTCATCACTTGGCCATTTCAGAATCGTAGTTGACGAAGTCGTTGTGTTAACATTGACGACACACTTGTACTCTGCCCAGCATTAAGGTCTGATAGTTCCGCAACAGTTCGCCGCCTGTCCTGGTTTACCGGTCTGCCCAGCCTGCAACGTCCGACATCTGTTATGAGGGGTGGCCTCCCAACCCCACAACTTATGTATATAGAAGCTACCAATAAACGCGTCCTTAAGAATCGATCTAACCACATATTCCATACTTCTTTGGGTGTACTGAACAGGGTGGCTCAGTGGCAAGAGACTAGTTACGGATTCGTAAAGTCGGTGATTCCAATCCCGGTCTGATCCTCCAGATTTAGGTTTTTGTGATTTCTCTACATTGCTTAAAGGGAATGGCCGGTTGGTTCCTTTGAAAGGTCACCAACCCGAGTTTGTGCTCCGTATATAATAACCTCGTCATCGACAGGACGTTAAACTCTAGTAGTCCTTCCCTCTCCTATGGTTGTCCTTGATGGTGGTCTGGCCTACAATGGATCGAATTTTTTTGCACAGACGGTGATGATTTGCAAAAAAGCTGAATCTCGACCACATTTTTCATTGAAACCTCCGTCAGTTTCTGTCTGTGTTGCCTTCTGCTTTTCACCAATTTGTGCGGTAGAAATTACGCACCGTCCTACTGCTCTCCCAAATACTTTTGAGAGGTGGCTTTAATAATGGCCGGCCGGAGTGGCCGTGCGGTTCTAGGCGCTGCAGTCTGGAGCCGCGCGACCGCTGCGGTCGTAGGATCGAATCCTGCCTCGGGCATGGATGTGTGTGATGTCCTTACGTTAGTTAGGTTTAATTAGTTCTAAGTTGTAGGCGACTGATGACCTCAGAAGTTAAGTCGCATAGTGCTCAGAGCCATTTGAACCATTTTTTATTAATGCCTTTGCTAATCTCCAATTCCTGTGATGTTACTTTCGGAGGCTTTCTTGGTAGGAAGGATGCAGCGAGTTACCTTGGATAGACAGTCATCGACAGATGTAGAAGTAACTTAGGGTGTGTCCCTGGGAAGCGTGTTGGGACGCTTACTTTTAATTTTTAATATTAACGGCCTCGTAGAACTCCGCTGCGCCGCTCTCAAGCCCGAGGCCTCAACATACAAGAGGTGAGGAAGGAGGTAGGGGAGGAGTAACAACCTCGTTAAGAAACCATGGTTCACCTGGCCCGGGTGATAGCACCTTGTAAGGGCTCCTTGCTAGGACTACAGTGAATAGCTCAACGGTAGTGAAGGCGGAGGGAATAGTTCTCGGTACGGCGGAACTAGCGAAAGAGGCAACCAAAGAAAAAACTCACTTGGCGTCTGTCTTGAAACAATCGGCTAAGTGGTCAGCGTCTGTCCAACAGTGGTGCGGCTGAAAACCGTTCCTCGGAGGTAACAACCTCGAGTAGAATCATTAGGGGACTTGTTCCCTCAACCCAACAAACAATCGACAATGGATACGCACCTTGTAAGAGATTTTACCCCAGGGAGTAACCAATCTCCAATTTCTAAGGAAATTAAAAGTAGGCATTCGGATTCTGGGGGTCTACAGCAATGTGCGAAGGATGAGTCGGAGCATCCTGAAACATGCGCTCAGAAAGCAACAAATAAAATTAAACACAAAAATATAAACAATTTGGCAACTTTCAACGTAAACTCACTTCTAAAAACAGGAAAACTTAAAACGTTAATAAATTTTATAAAACAGAAAAATATAATGATAACAGCACTCCAAGAAACAAGGTATACTTATGAACATTCATTTGATTCAGAGGGATTCAGAATCTTCAAAGGGAAGCCGGGGAAAAGTGTTATGAAGAAAGTACCCCAATTTGGAACAGGATTCATTGTAAACCAAAATATATTAAACTCAATAGTAGAATTTAAATCTATCAATGAAAGACTTTCAACATTAACCTTCAAATCAGTAAACAAATTGTATACCATTGTAAATACACATGCAGCAACAAATGAGAAAAACGGAACACAAAAAGAACAAACAGATTTTTTTGGCAAGAACTGTCAAACACCTTAGACCAGATTTCATCCAAAAACACAATAATATTGCTGGGAGACTTTAATGCTCAAATCGGCAAAGAACGTCATCACCAATCCATAGCAGGCAAATTTTCTGCACGTAAGAGAATCAATGCAAATGGGATGGACTTATTAGTTTATGCAGAGAACATGGCATAGTTCTAAAATCTACATTTTTTAAAAAAATCCCTAGGAAACAAACTACATGGGTATCCCCGAATCCAGTCTTTGGGGGGGGGGGGGGGGGGGGGGGGGAACAACTTGACCATGTTGCTATAAGCAGACAGTATACATCAGAGATACTCAATGTAAAAGTTGCTATGAGTGCAGATTTAGATTCAGATTACTATCTATCTATCGTTAAATACAAAATTAGGCCAATACATAAAAGAAAGAGCCAGTATCAACATAAAAAGTTTGACACTCAGAAATTAACATGGGAACATCTACAAAAAGACATAGTACAGACAGCAGAAGAAATCATCCTCTTTACCAAAAAATGGAAACATGCCTGACGGAATGCTGAGTGTGACGAACTAATCCTAACAAGACAACGAGCCTGGAATATATGGAATGCAAATAAAAATGATAAAAATACGATCTCCCTAAAAGGAGCCCGGAAGCAAGCATCAAAAAGCCTTAAAAAGATCAAAGTACAATACATGAAAGACCAACTAGCATCAATAGACTCCAACTTCAAACAGAACAATGCTAAGGACTTTTACAAAACTTTCAAAAATACACTCCACCCAGTCTATTTTTCACGGGCCCAAAAACGCAGAAAACTGCATATAATAGCACAGAGAACTGTAGAATACTTTCCGAATACTTTGAAGAACTACGTAACTGTGATCCACCGAAAGAAAAATTTAATTTCGATATTGTAAACCCAACACCACCAGACTCAAAGCCGCCAACCACAGAAGAAATAATAGAAATCATAAAAGACTTTAAAAATAATAAAGCACCTGGAGAGGATAATATAGTTGCTGAACTATGGAAGTACTCTAGTGACAACATGATACAATGTCTATCAGAAATAGTAAAATAAATCTGGACAACACACAGCTTACCACAAGAACAGACATCTGCACTAATACTTCCACTACATAAAAAAGGGAAGAAAACTGACCCTAGCAATTATAGGGGAATCTCCCTCTTACCGGTGACCTATGAGATCTTGTCTAAGGCGCTTTTAAAAAAGAAAAACTTGATAAACAACTAGAGGAGTATCAGTCTGGATTTAGGAACGGAAGGTCATGTGCAGAACAAATATTAAACTTAAAGAACATAATAGAAATGAGTAAAATCAGGAACTTAAAATATGTAATTACTTTTGTGGATTTTAAGAAAGTCTATGATTCAATTCACAGAAATACCCTGCTTGATATCTTAAAAGAATTGGGACTCAATACTAAAACATCTGAAATAATTATAGCAACTTTGTCAAATACAAAATCGAAATTAAATTTAGGGGAGAGCTCTCAAAATCGTTTGAAATAAGGCCAGGTGTCCGACAGGGAGATGGTCTGTCACCTCTGCTTTTCAAATGTGTGTTAGAGAAGGTAGTTCGAGAAAGGAGGAAGGCCATCAATATTAAAGGGATTCAACTAGGAAGGAATCCAGACAAGATCACTGTCGACTGTTTAGCCTTCGCAGATGACATAGTATTCGTTACAGATTCGCTAGATAATGCCCAAGAACAAATAAGAGAACTGCAAAAACAAGCAGCCAAAGTAGGACTACAAATATCCTTTGAAAAAACAAAGTTCATGACAAACATCTGTGATAGTCCTCAAAATATTGCAGTTGACAACGATGCAATACACAAAACAGATTCCTTTAAATACCTAGGAGAGGGGATTACATACAATGCAAAAGAAAAGACAGCTATAGAAACTAGAGTGCACAAAATTGAAAGAGTGTTTCATATGACCAAAAACGTTGATAACAAAACATCGCCCGCAGCTCGTGGTCGTGCGGTAGCGTTCTCGCTTCCCACGCCCAGGTTCCCGGTTTCGATTCCCGGCGGGGTCAGGGATTTTCTATGCCTCGTGATGGCTGGGTGTTGTGTGATGTCCTTAGGTTAGTTAGGTTTAAGTAGTTCTAAGTTCTAGGGGACTGATGACCATAGATGCTAAGTCCCATAGTGCTCAGAGCCATTTTTGAACAAAACATCCTTATCCTGGAACACGAAATTAAGACATTACCAAACCGTGGACAGGCCTGAAGCCCTGTATGCGGCAGAAACACTTAATCTAACAAGAAATGGAGATCTTGAGAAACTATAGAAGGTCGAAAGGAGAATTTTAAGGAAAATATTGGGAGCTAAAAGAAACCAAACAGAGAGCTATACCTGAAAACTGAAAAACTAACTGATGTAATGAGGAAGAGAAGACTACAGTTTTTTGGGCATATATTCAGAATGGGTAACAACAGATTAACCAAGCGGATATTCACATTACTCAATAGTTACAAATCCAAGCCCGCATGGTTCATAGAGACTGAAAAGGACATGGAAAACGCAGGAATTACAATAGACACAATAGAAAAAAGAACACATTTGAGAAAGGTAGTTCAAAAGGCAGAATTTCAGGAGAGAAAGAAAACAACTAGACGCAAGTGAGCCGGCCGGTGTGGCCGTGCGGTTCTAGGCGCTTCAATTTGGAACCGCGTGACCGCTACGGTCGCAGGTTCGAATCCTGCCTTGGACATGGATGTGTGTGATGTCCTTAGGTTAGGTTTAAGTAGTTCTAAGTTCTAGGGGACTGATGACCTCAGATGTTGAGTACCATAGTGCTCAGAGCTATTTGAACCATTTTGAACGAAAGTGTACTCAAGAAGAAAGGGAACAACACTCTAAAAGGATGAAGGAAATATGGAAACTAAGGAAATCTAATACAATGAAGAGTAGGCAAAGTTGATTCATCGTACCCTCCAAATGGGTTATTCGAAAGAAGAAGAAGAATGGGCTTGTAGAAAACATTAATAGTAACCTCAGACGCTTCGCAGATGATGTGGTCATCTGTAATGAAGTATTTTCTGAAAAAAGCTGAACAAATATTCAGTCAGATCTTGATAAGATTACAAAGTGGTGCAAAGATCAGTAACTTCTTTAAATGTTCAGAAATGTAGAATTTTACACTTTATGAAACGAAAAAAATAGTATCCTATGTTTATAGTAATAACAAGTCACAATTGGGATCGGTCAGCTCATACAAATGCACTGTGTAGAGATATGACATGATACGATCATATTGGCTCAGTCGTAGGTAAAGCAGGTGGCAAACTTCGGTTCATTGTGTAAGGTGTCAGGCAAATCCAACACCTTCCAAGAAAACCCTGACATGATAAGGAAATCCAGTAGTATGTCACATAGCTCCGAATAAATCGTGACATTAAATTAACCAAAGTAATACGAGTAACGAGTGAGCAAATGGAATACCACAGACTAACACAAGAATGCCTAAATGCATGTCATACCTTACCACCGTGAGACAGACGCAGTTCCGAGGGGAGAAACGAGAACAGAAGCCGAGAGCAGAACCGTGTTAAGCTAGAAGGCCCTACGATAAGGGACGGACACCCACGTCGCCAGCTAACCGACAGGACCACCCCCAGCCCATGTTAAAAGCTAAAGCCCTCCAGAAGAACAGTATAGATCTTACGATAACACGAAAAGGGCCACACCAGCCGCAAATTTTAGCGTGAGACTTTTTCGCGTCTCTGTTACGTTGCAAACGTTAAAACATTGCCCCACCACGAAAAGTATAACGTTTCTCATTGGATAGACAGAATTTTTGTAGGCGGAGCTTAAGGTTAACATTGAGACCCTGATTGGTCAGATGAAAACACAGCCAGATAGTTTTTTTAAACCAACTTCGGTAAATTGTAGTAAGTAGAAGTTAGCGAGAGTTGCTTCGGAGACGGCGAGCTGGATGGAGCTGTGCCGGCCGCCGCCTCCTGACGAACACTGACAAGGTAATGAACGCACGCGATGCCGCATTTTTGAGCGCATAGGGCTTCACTCAGAACTGCGGAAGTCTCATCTGTTACATCCCCTTTTTACGTAATACTAGTGTCGATCGTCAATTGAAGCTCATGGTATTCACATTTGCTACGTTAGTTAAAATATGAAATGCAATGATTTTCCTGTTATATAATTATTGAGAAGCCACATCAGCCACTGTAATTTACGACAAGTTAGATAAGTAATTAAAGATAATTGAGGGTCACTGTAGACCATTTTGATAGTTTTCTCTTTTGTGAAACTTAATTTAAACCTAGATTATAGATGTGATATGGCATAGGTCATCCTTCAATCCATTGTAGAACTTGGAAACCCACTCAGGGAATATTCGTTCACATTTTTGTTGAACGCAGTTGGTTTTAATCATCCTGTATTAAAATATTTCCTTTTATCAATAGTGCATTTTATAAACAATGTTTTGTGAGTAGAATAAAATTTCCAATGGTAAACTTAACTGCTTTTTCGACGTTATTTTACCAGCTAACTAAAAATAGGAAAGCCTTGAACCCCTTCTACTAAATTTAGTTAGTATTAAGATTCTTTTACAGGGAGTGCAGTGGAGCTGACGCTGAAATCATTAAGTATTTGGTTATATGATCGCTAATCTCACTGAACTCTTCTGAACTCTACATGTCATGTGTGGTCTGGCATCTCCTTACCAGCAACAGGTCCCAGGTTCAAACTAGTCAATTCCCTAAAAAACACGCTCAGAGCGTCGTTGCGTGAAAGTGGTAGGGAGACACGACTTAGAACAAAGACGCCACGCAGAATGTTAGAATTGGTAGTATACTAGAAAATGCAGTCTGCGTACAAAGGAGATTGCTAACGAACACATGTGTGAGCCCTCCTAGGAAATTGTTCCAGTGCGTGGGACCGATACCAAATAGTGCTAACAAGAGACATTGAATGATTGAATGTGTACATAAAAGGGCAGTACTAAAGGTCACAGTTTTCATGGGAGAGTGTCACGGTGATGCTGCAAAAACTGATATAGCAGAACTTGAACAGTGAGGCAAATTACTCCACGGAAGTTGACTTAGAAAGTCTCAGAAACCACTTTTAAATGATGAATCACCAACAAATTCCTACGTATCGCTCCCGTTACAGTAGTGAGGACAATATTGGATTAATTACGGCGCGTAAAGAGGTATTTAACAGTCGTCCTTCACGTGCTCCGTACGTGACTGGGACGAGAAGAACCCCTAGTATGTAGTGCAAGGGAAGTACTTCTGCTATGCACTTCACTATGAGTTGCAGAGTGTGGTTGGATATTTAGATGTAAATGTAGTCGGTGTTTTTGTGTGAGGATAGGTTACACTGTGGAAGGACGGCGGAGAAAACTTTCTGGACTATACCCCTTGAATGCAATACTGTGGCGAAAGCTAACGTTGTTATTGGAAGAAAAGCGCAAAGAAGCCTATACATATTTAAAAAGTTTGTACACTATTATACTATTAACGGTTTCCACGGTTGGCTGTGCTCGCAAAAGCGAATCGCTGACAGACAAGAGACGTGGATTCGGGAATTTTATTGACCTTCACTCTGTATAGTCTTCGTCCGTGTGATGTCATATCTTCAAGCTGTGAGTACTGCGAACCCACCACCAGACAGGTTCACCATTATGGCAGGTTACGAAGGTAATTGATCTGCTTTGATCTTGATGATAATAGGCTAAGAGAGCACCCTATAAGTACTGGGTACAACAGGATGATATTTTGAAAACTTGGTGAAATGCAGAGGAGGCACTGGAAAAAAAGTAGCATTTCTCGCCTGGGAACCAACGGTTAGAGGTGCGAAATATTTACAGCACTACTGGTATGAGTCATTTCTTTTCCGTTCTTGAAATAACAAACTTAGCACAAATTTCGTGCGTTAAATAAAATACTACATTAGTTAATGCTGTACAGCAGCAACAAGCCACAAATTGGTTTTAGATTATTTGGTTGAAAAAGCAGCAAAGAGTGTTGTACCTGGGAATACTTCTTAGACTTTCGTCTCTAGGCAGCCCTGTAATAGAAGTTTCATATATTTTGTTACTCCATTTTTAAATCATAGTATTCACTTACTGTTTTCTGAAGTTACAAAAATTATTCCGGGAAATTAAGGTCTTTTCAAATGTGAAAAAAATGTTGCAAGGTACAACTTGGTAATTTTTCAATAACATAATCTAAAACCGGTTTGTAGCTGGTTGCTGCTGTACGCCATCAACAATCTATATCACATAAGTCACGGTCTGGAATGATGCCTTCATTTGACAAAACAGCATTATATTACGGTAGGTTTCAGAACAGATTAACGTTCACCTAACAATCATTGGCCAAAATAACTACAGCCAACTTACTCCAGTAGAAGAGTACCCGTCTCAGTCGTTATTAAGATACTACAAGCTGGTGTGTAACTGCAGTTCGAGCTCCTCCAGAAGTTTAGGCATGGCATTTCGCGGTACGCTTAAATACAACGAACAATTCAAGAGCCTGGTAACGTGTTTAATACAATAAGGTGGCCTTCAAAAGTTGTGGGCCAAATATTTACTGAGAATTTTACATGGTAATATTTCTCACGAGCAGTGTGTAAATTTTCAGCGAGCCTTATGAGGCTATGTTGGTAGTCAAAATTATTCTTCCTCGTGCGTCAACAGACCAAGAGAAGTGATGCAGTCAAAAAGATTGAACTCACGCTCGGGACGACAGCCATTCAAATACGCGCCCAGTGACCTACAGCTACTCTTTTCCTTGGTTTCCCTAAATCACTTACGGCTAATGCCGCAACGGTTCCTTTAAAAAGGTCACAACCGATATCTTTTCCCATCACTGTTAAATCTGAACTTGTGTTCTCTGTTTGTATGCACAACGAAAAGATGTAATAGAACGAATAGTTAAAACTATTCTCCCTTCAGCTTGCACGGTCGACGTACTATTTGCAAC
This sequence comes from Schistocerca piceifrons, assembly GCF_021461385.2. Lineage (NCBI taxonomy): Eukaryota > Metazoa > Arthropoda > Insecta > Orthoptera > Acrididae > Schistocerca > Schistocerca piceifrons. The sequence goes on along the minus strand of NC_060149.1, from coordinate 93,061,631 downwards.
AAACCAACACAGTCTTTTTAGTTTGAAAGCGGCCACCCGGCCATTAGAAATCAGGTTTTGAAGCTCGCGTTGGAATGTGATTCCAGACCCAAGTTTTTCGGTGGCTGTATGGCCTGCAGGCAAAAAGAAAGTTCTAGATGCCAATTGACTTATAGTCTCTCACATTATCTGCATGGTTCTTCGCGACAATCTTCGTGAATGTGAGTTCAAATGGCTCTGAGCACTATGGGACTCAACATCTGTGGTCATCAGTCTCCTAGAACTTAGAACTACTTAAACCTAGCTAACCTAAGGACATCACGCACATCCATTCCCGAGGCAGGATTCGAACCTGCGACCGTAGCGGTCGCGCGGTTCCAGACTGAAGCGCCTAGAACCGCTCGGCCACACCGGCCGGCGTGAATGTGAGTATTCTTGGGTAATGACTGGGTGTTATTACCATCGATTGTGTTGCCCTTAACGCATACATGATACATGTAATCGTAGCAATGCTACAAACATTTGCACCAACTACAGTCGTTACAGCACTCTGCCATCGCTAAATTTGAAAGTGGATACTACGTAACTACATATTATAAATGGTGATTTATACTTTTTATTTTTATTTATTTATTTATTTATTTTTGCATTTCTTCTGCTATGCTTCAACGAATCTGAAAAAATAGAAGTGTACCGTTGGTAGTGAGAGAAGGCCAGCGTGTAAGATGAACAAGCTTTAATTTTAGTAACAGTATGCGGACTGATTTCATACGCGCAAAGCACAATAGAGTAAAGGAATGAGTCAGAAGAATCAAACGCGCTTTCCACCGGCTCTTGACCGGTAGCGTTAGCATGGCCTTGGTTTAGTCAGCCACTTGAATTTAAGATGCTTTGCCTGGCGCGCGTGAAGACCTCCGGCGTTCTCACAATTTTCGTTCAAATATACGCAACAAAAGAATATAAAAGAACAAACAGCGCTTAGAACTAAAATAACGTGACCCACCGACAGGCTAGGCAAATCCGTAATAAGTCATCAACGGTAGGTTACTTTTATCTACAAGTGTTCCAGAAACGAAATATGTAGGCGAATCTTAGCAAGAAAACGTGCAGGAACGGTTAACTTCAAACAGTTCGCAAAGTACAAATAGTATCGAAAACACTGAAAGAGAAAGGCTAACTGATTAATAATTACTTGCGCATACTAGCTTAAAGCAGGGACAGGTTGCTCATGTGTATTTCGTAGTAAAAACAAGTCAAGTAGTGCACTATAAAAACTGAAAGTGGAGTGCCATTCCCTGAAGACTCTCCGACAAGACCTCACTGGAACTCACATCAAATAAACATGTTACGAGCTGTAGAAGCGGGAGAACGCTGCTTTAGATCCTGGATTTAGGTTTTCTGTGATAACAAATGTCAGGATGGTTCCCCAGCCTTCCCTTAATCGAGCTCGTGATCTGTATCTAAGACCTCATGGCGACGGGTCTAGTCTTCCTTCTCCCTTTATACCAAGTGTTACGGAAATACAAATGAGGAAGAAACTGATAAGCCAACCCAACGACACAACTGTATGAGTGAGGATGGCCAGTAGAAAACATGTAAAAGTGAGAGGCACATTGATAGCCTCTGTGTGGAGATGTGATCATTTATAGGCAAATACAGAAGTCCGACCATATCACTGATGTTTGCTGAACAGCGAGTTGCCGCATAGTAAGCGCTACGTGACTTAATATATGTACCGGGAAAGCACAATGCCTGTCCATATGTGCACGAGAATTAGCTAATTAAGTACTGACACGTGCCAGAAATCATTTGCAGAACATACTGTAGCGACGAGGGACGTTTCGTTAAGAAGCTGTTTAACATTTTGCTGCAGTTAAAGAAGTTTACAAGAGGTTAGAGACAAGACTTAAAATAGGAAAAGGTATCTCCCGAGTAACAATACCAACCAAAGGCGTTAGACAAGGGTGCTGTATTGTACCTACTCTGTTTCAGTATTATCTGAACGAAGTTCTTAAAGAATAGATGAAACTGCGTGGCGGAATGGGCCTAGACGTAAATGGGGATTACCTATCGAGTTTACTATTCGCCGATGGTCAAATAGTACGGCTGAAAATGATTATGAAATAAGTATATGATGAAGAAAATCTTAGAAACATACGATGAGGTCGGACTAACGATAAATTTTTAAACAAAACCTCTCTCTACGAAGTAAACAACATGACGTCAGCGTAGATGAAAAACTACTGAGGCATGTCAAAATTATAAACATCTAGGAACTATAATCTCAGATCAGGGTTCGAATAAACTAGAAATAAGTCAGAGGACAACACACGCTAAAAAAGCAATCAATAAGCTGAATTCTCTGCACTGGTCATATAAAATTAATAAAAACGCAGGAAAAAAGGTTAATACAAAGTATTTGTTGCATTGAGTGGAAACCTGGGAAATGACAAAAGAAGTAGACGAAGACTTGAAGCAGCGCAAATGTATTTTTTTAGAAGATTTTCAATGTGAGAGAAGATGCCAAATACAAAAAACTGGAAACCGATGAAAACTTCCACGTACATCACCGAAGAAGTGGAAAGACGGCGTTTAAAACTGGGTGGGCATGTGATTCGGAGATGGACATGTTGGCAACCTCCATACAAGAGGAAAACGGGAAGACCCATTGCAGAATGAAAAAATCAAGTGATGAATGATATGTTACGAAGAAATTTGAAAGATCATTAACGAAAGGATCGAGAGGCTTGGATACGGATTTGCGAGAAACAGCCTAAAGAACAGTCAGGAACTCGCAAAAGGAAAATTGTATTGGTAAGTTTTGGCCATTTACGTGTGAGTGTATATAATAGTGATATGGTCAAGAAGAAAGAGTTTTCAGTTCGTTTTAAAATTAACTTTCCTCTGTGTAAGGAACTTTATATCATTGGACTGAAGTTCAAAGATTGATGTCGTCGAACAAAAGTTCGCGGGATAAAACGTTGTTTCGGCAGAAACAAAAAAGCTTGAGTAGAGAATACGTTATCATATTCTACGCAATGCGGGCCCTAAATATCCCCGAGAACGTCTCAGCTCAGTCCTGGATACCAAATGCACTGTCGGTTAAGTTTGGCACGCCGGGTTCTACTGAAAATATAATGACTCGAGATCAACGCAAAACACAATCAAGCAATTGACGAGTGTGCTGGATGACAGTCTGACAGGGGTCTGTGTTGACGAGAATCAGTAGACTCGCAAGTAACCATCATCTCGTCTGAACGTCATTCCTAGAAACTTGGGTACGCACACAGTAAACAGGACGAAGTAACGAAAATTAATTATAACCACCATGTGCTATAGCTTCCTAATCATCGGTGCTGCAAGGCCACGAAACAGTATTAGACTAATCACAGGAACAACACAGACGTTTAAGTCGACATTCTTCCTGCTCTACATATGTGAAAAAAGCGGAAAGAAACTCTAAAATGTGGTACAATTGAAAGTGTCCTCCGCCACGCACTTCACGCTGGTTTGCAGAATATGCAGGCAGACGTAGATGCAGACCTATTAATGAAAGGATGCCGCCTGAAAGCCGGCCGTGGTGGCCGAGTGGTTCTAGGCGCTTCAGTCTGGAACCGCGCGACCGCTACGGTCGCAGGTTCGAATCCTGCCTCGGGCATGGCTGTGTGTGATGTCTTGGGTTAGTTATGTTTAAGTAGTTCTAAGTTCTAGGGGACTGCTGACCACAGATGTTAAGTCCCATAGTGCTCAGAGCCATTTGAACCATTTGAATTTGTTAAGTCCCATAGTGCCCAGAGCCATTTTTGAACCGCCTGAAAGACGAGGTGGGCAAACGCTAAACGCGTCTAGATTAACAACGATGAGCTATTTAACTTATTTTAAAGACCTCATTCTCGCTTTCGCCTCTGAAAATTGTTTATTTATGAACTTCACGACTGCAGTTTCGGCCCTTGGCCATTTGTGAATGGTACACTGACTAAAATTTTCGTGCTTTAGTACATTTAAAAACTTAAAAATATCGTACAGTGTATTCAAATCAAAGTCGCATGGCCCATCTCCAATCGCTATGAATGCAACGTTTTTTTTTTTTGCTTTTTAAGTATAAATAACGGCAGCGGCCTTGCCGCAGTGGATACACCGGTTCCCGTGAGATCACCGAAGTTAAGCGCTGTCGGATGTGGCCGGCACTTGGATGGGTGACCATCCAGCCGCCATGCGCTGTTGCCATTTTTCGGGGTGCACTCAGCCTCATGGTGCCAATTGAGGAGCTACTCGACCGAACAGTAGCGGCTCCGGTCAAATAAAACCATCATGACGACCGGGAGTGCGGTGTGCTGACCACACGCCCCTCCAATCCGCATCCTCAACTGAGAATGATACGGCGGTCGAATGGTCCCGATGGGCCACTTGCGGCCTGAAGACGGAGTGGTTTTTGGTTTTTAGTATAAATTACACAAACTGCTGTACAAATAAATCGTTTGATTGTAATCTGTTGTTCAATTTGCAATCAGATGGTGTATCTGACATTAGCTTAATGTTATTTACACAAAGGATTTCACAAACGATATATTTACAGTCTCTGGAGATTGACCATAGGACGATGACATTTATACAGTCTCTAAGTTTTTAAATGTTTGAAAATTTGAGCAATGTTCCACTTCGAAACGGACGACGGTGGAAACTGCAATTGTGGATTATATAAGCAAATCATTTCAATAGACAAGGGGGCCAGCCTGTCTTTTAAAATGTTTTAAGGTCCGTGTCTCCCACCGAGAAAAAAGGGTGTTGCGCGTACGAAGAGGCACTTCGTTAACGACAGAATACGTGTACGCCTGGAGACGAGCGAGAACCATTTTGCAAGCCGCGGCAGTGTGAGAATACTCGCCCGAAACTGCGGCGGCTGGCGTGGCTGGCGTCGGACGAGAGCAGCGGCTGCGACTCGCTGCCCGAGTCTGAGTGGTCAGCGAGGCGACGGCCGTTCCTGCGCGCGCCCATCTTGTCGTACATGCTGCCGCTGCCAGGGAGCCACTGCCAGCTCCTGCCTGCCGGCCGCGCCACGCCGCGCCGCGCCTTGCATAACCACGGCCAGCGACTCTGCTGCCCTGCTGACACGGGTCCACGCTCTCAGCTCACAAATAACATCGCTTCTCTTCCTTACCGGGCCACTGACAGTGCGTATTATTCCTTCGTCCCGTAAACCACCTCGACCTCGTGGATTGGTTCAAAATGGTTGGCTGGCTCTGAGCACTATGGGACTTAACATCTCAGGTCATCAGTCCCCTAGAACTTAGAACTACTTAAACCTAACTAACCTAAGAACATCACACACATCCATGCCCGAGGCAGGATTCGAACCTGCGACCGTAGCGGTCGCCCGGTTCCAGACTGAAGCGCCTAGAACCGCTCGGCCACCAGCGGCCGGCACCTCGTGGTTTATCCACTTCTACATATACAGGGTGTTACAAAAAGGTACGGCCAAACTTTCAGGAAACATTCCTCACACACAAATAAAGAAAAGATGTTATGTGGACATGTGTCCGGAAACGCTTAATTTCCATGTTAGAGCTCATTTTAGTTTCGTCAGCATGTACTGCACTTCCTCGATTCACCGCCAGTTGGCCCAATTGAAGGAAGGTAATGTTGACTTCGGTGCTTGTGTTGACATGCGACTCATTGTTCTACAGTACTAGCATCAAGCACATTAGTACGTAGCATCAACAGGTTAGTGTTCATCACGAACGTGGTTTTGCAGTCAGTGCAATGTTTACAAATGCGGAGTTGGCAGATGCCCATTTTATGAATGGATTAGCACGGGGCAATAGCCGTGGCGCGGTACGTTTGTATCGAGACAGATTTCCAGAACGAAGGTGTCCCGACAGGAAGACGTTCGAAGCAATTGATCGGCGTCTTAGGGAGCACGGAACATTCCAGCCTATGACTCGCGACTGGGGAAGACCTAGAACGACGAGGACACCTGCAATGGACGAGGCAATTCTTCGTGCAATTGACGATAACCCTAATGTCAGCGTCAGAGAAGTTGCTGCTGTACAAGGTAACGTTGACCACGTCACTGTATAGAGAGTGCTACGGGAGAACCAGTTGTTTCCGTACCATGTACAGCGTGTGCAGGCACTATCAGCAGCTGATTGGCCTCCAAGGGTACACTTCTGCGAATGGTTCATCCGACAATGTGTCAATTCTCATTTCAGTGCAAATGTTCTCTTTACGGATGAGGCTTCATTCCAACGTGATCAAATTGTAAATTTTCACAATCAACATGTGTGAGCTGACGAGAATCCGGACGCAATTGTGCAATCACGTCATCAACACAGATTTTCTGTGAACGTTTCGGCAGACATTGTTGGTGATGTCTTGATTGGGCCCCATGTTCTTCCACCTACGCTCAATGGAGCACGTTATCATGATTTTATACGGGACACTCTTCCTGTGCTGCTAGAACATGTGCCTTTACAAGTACGACACAACATGTGGTTCATGCGCGATGGAGCTCCTGCACATTTCAGTCGAAGTGTTCGTACGCTTCTCAACAACAGATTCGGTGACCGATGGATTGGCAGAGGCGGACCAATTCCATGGCCTCCACGCTCTCCTCACCTCAACCCTCTTGACTTTCATTTATGGGGGCATTTGAAACCTCTTGTCTACGCAACCCTGGTACCAAATGTAGAGACTCTTCGTGCTCGTATTGTGGACGGCTGTGATACGCCATTCTCCAGGACTGCATCAGCGCATCAGGGATTCCATGCGACGGAGGGTGGATGCATGTATCCTCGCTAACGGAGGACATTTTGAACATTTCCTGTAACAAAGTGTTTGAAGTCACGCTGGTACGTTCTGTTGCTGTGTGTTTCCGTTCCATGATTAATGTGATTTGAAGAGAAGTAATAGAATGAACTCTAACATGGAAAGTAAGCGTTTCCGGACACATGTACACATAACATATTTTCTTTCTTTGTGTGTGAGGAATGTTTCCTGAAAGTTTGGCCGTACCTTTTTGTAACACCCTGTACATTCACCGTCTGATCAAAAGCATCTGGACACTTGCTGTAGACATTAATATGGGGCGTGTCCTCCCTTAGCCTTTACGAAAGCTTCAACTCTACTGGAAAAGGGCACAGGTCATCCCCGTTTTCAAGAAGGGACGTCGAACAGATGTGCAGAACTATAGACCTATATCTCTAACGTCGATCAGTTGTAGAATTTTGGAACACGTATTATGTTCGAGTATAATGACTTTTCTGGAGACTAGAAATCTACTCTGTAGGAATCAGCTTGGGTTTCGAAAAAGACGATCGTGTGAAACCCAGCTCGCGCTAGTCGTCCACGAGACTCAGAGGGCTATAGACACGGGTTCCCAAGTAGATGCCGTGTTTCTTGACTTCCGCAAGGCGTTCGATACAGTTCCCCACAGTCGTTTAATGAGCAAAGTAAATGCATATGGACTATCAGACCAATTGTGTGATTGGATTGAAGAGTTCCTAGATAACAGAACGCAGCGTGTCATTCTCAATGGAGAGAAGTCTTCCGAAGTAAGAGTGATTTCAGGTGTGCCGCAGGGGAGTGTCGTAGGACCGTTGCTATTCACAATATACATAAATGACCTTGTGGATGACATCGAAAGTTCACTGAGGCTTTTTACGGATGATGCTGTGGTATATCGAGAGGTTATAACAATGGAAAATTGTACTGAAATGCAGGAGGATCTGCAGCGAATTGACGAATGGTGCAGGGAATGGCAATTGAATCTCAATGTAGACAAGTGTAATGTGCTGCGAATGCATAGAAAGAAAGATCCATTATCATTTAGCTACAAAATAGCAGGTCAGCAACTGGAAGCAGTTAATTCCATAAATTATGTGGGAGTACGCATTAGGAGTGATTTCAAATGGAATGATCATATAAAGTTGATCGTCGGTAAAGCAAATGCCAGACTGAGATTCATTGGAAGAATCGTAAGGAAACGCAATCCGAAAACAAAGGAAGTAGGTTACAGTACGCTTGCTCGCCCACTGCTTCAATACTGCTCAGCAGTGTGGGATCCGTACCAGATAGGGTTGGTAGAAGAGATAGAGAAGATCCAACGGAGGGCAGCGCGCTTCGTTACAGGATCATTTAGTAATCGCGAAAGCGTTACGGAGATGATAGATAAACTCCAGTGGAAGACTCTGCAGGGGAGACGCTCAGTAGCTCGGTACGGGCTTTTGTTGAAGTTTCGAGAACATACCTTCACCGAGGAGTCAAGCAGTATATTGCTCCCTCCTACATATATCTCGCGAAGTGACCATGAGGATAAAATCAGAGAGATTAGAGCCCACACAGAGGCATACCGACAATCCATCTTTCCACTAACAATACGAGACTGGAATACAAGGGAGAACCGATAGAGGTACTCGAGGTACCCTCCGCCACACACCGTCAGGTGGCTTGCGGAGTATGGATGTAGATGTCGATGTAGATGTACTGGGGACACTTTCAGTGAGGTGTCTGGATATCTGTGGAGGAATGCTAGCTCATTCTCCAAGTTGCACACCGGCGTCTCGAGGGAAATCAATCTTCTGACTCATCCGAAAGATGTTCCATCGGGTTCACATCCATTTCTGGGATGTTCTTATCCACAAGTCATTTCGTCTCAGATTCTGCTTTATGACAGGGTGCACTGTCATGTTGATACAAACAATCTCATCTACTGTACTCTGTACACGGTGCTGCAAAATATTTTCATATCCTCCAGCATTCGACGTTTCCATAAGTACAATAAGGAGACCACACCCTAACCACCATAAACCTCCCCATTCCGTAGCATCGGATTGCAAGAGAGTATAGCGTGATTCATTATTCCAAATCACTCGTATCGAGTCATGCCTCTTCAAGCGTCGCTTAGAATTAGATACAGAAATGTGCGGCTTATGACGAGCTGCTCGACCACTAAATGTCGTGTGACTTGGGCCTCTCGTCGGGTAGACCATTCGCCGGGTGCAAGTCTTTCGATTTGACGCAACTTCGGCGACTTGCGCGTCGATGGGGATGAAATGATGATAAGTAGGACAACACAACACCCAGTCCCTGAGCGGAGAAAATCTCCGACCCAGCCGGGAATCGAACCCGGGCCCTTAGGATTGACATTGAGTCGCGCTGACCACTGAGCTACCGGGGGCGGACTGCTCGACCACTGTACCACATTGTTGTTAACTCCCTGTGCACAGTCACTGTGCTAGCTGGACTGCTGGTGGCACACCAGAGATTGCTTCCGCAGATTTAGTGCAATTTTTTACTACCACCACAATGATCGACAGTTCCTGTCTGTCAATTCATGAGCTCTGCCTGGCCTTCTTTTAGTTACGGTCGTTCCTTCACTTTCCCACTTCACAATGACATCATCGACAGTCGACCTGGACAGCTTTAGAAGGGTTTAAATGTCCGTGATCCATTTGTTATTGAGGTAACGTGCAACGACTAGTTCACGTTAGAAGTCACTGAGCTGTCCTGATCGCACAATTGGCCTGTCACTACTTCTTTACTGACAACACAATACTCCCCGCTGCCCTTCATACTGATGGGCCCGCCTCACGTGCCGTCTAGAGGTCAGCTCCACAGTTCGTTGTGCTATTCAGATACTTTTGATCAGATAGTGTGAACTCTGTTAGAACATTTCTTTAAAGTCATTACCGCTATTACATTGTTTGTTTATTTGCAGTGTTCAAAAATGGTTCAAATGGCTCTGAGCACTATGGGACTCAACTGCTGAGGTCATAAGTCCCCTAGAACTTAGAACTACTTAAACCTAACTAACCTAAGGACAACACACACATCCATGCCCGAGGCAGGATTCGAACCTGCGACCGTAGCGGTCGCGCGGTTCCAGACTGTAGCGCCAGAACCGCTCGGCCACCAGCGGCCGGCTTTTGCAGTGCTACATTAACACTTACACGATCATGATTTCGAATTCAAAGTGCCCTTATCAAGTGTTTTAAGTGTTAAACAGTGCCTAAGATGGCATACTCTCGTATTTAAAATACACTATTAGACACATTGTCTAAGGGTCGATATTTCTGGTAAAGCCTAGTGCTTTGTTTCATCATTGAGTATACCATCTTGACTCTTGTCTTGAGTCAAGATGGTATACTCAATGATGAAACAAATGTGATATTCCGGATGCCGATTGCACCCCGACAATCGTGTCTCCTTCACCCATACTAGATAGTGTGCGGTCTCTGTGAATGTCATAATACAATCCAGATTGGTCAACATTCCTGCCGCTGAATAATTAGGAACGATAGTGTCCGTGAATTCAATACCAAATGCAATCGCAGAATTACCTATCATTTTCTTGTGCTTGAGCACGTTTGCGTGTTACAAACTGCGTAACTTTGCAACTCACAGTCTTGTGAAATACCTTAAAATTCTACATCCAGGTAGATCTAGCTTTGAAATCCGCCAGTACAATTCTAGCTTTGGCGGGCTTAACAAGAACAGTATGAAAGGCATTTTTTGTCCAAACGTAAAATCAGCCATAAGACCCATATCACATGGTCCAAACATTCCCGTGCCCGAACCGCCCACTGCTTTAGAGTCTTCAGCATCAACATCAAGTGAAACTTCAGTTCCTGATTGTCATCCCACATCCACAAAAGAACAACCAGATATGTGTCTCACAAAAGCAGTACCACATGTTTTGGGGTCTTGATTAAAGGAAAAACATTTGCTTACTCCGGCCACAGTATTCTATTTCTTTTTTTCGATCAAGAGTATAATACACTACCGGCCATTAAAATTGTTAAACCAAGAAGAAATGCAGATGATAAACGGGTATTCATTGGACAAATATATTATACTACAACTGACATGTGATTACATTTTCACGCAATTTGGGTGCACAGATCCTGAGAAATCAGTACCCAGAACAACCACCTCTGGCCGTAATAACGGCCTTGATACGCCTGGGCATTGAGTCAAACTGAGCTTGGATGGTGTGTCAGGTACATCTGCCCCTGCAGCTTTAACACGATACCACAGTTCATCAAGAGTAGTGACTGGCGTATTGTGACGGGCCAGTTGCTCGGCCACCATTGACTAGACGTTTTCAATTGGTGAGAGAACAGGAGAATGTGCTGGCCAGGACAGCAGTCGAACATTTTCTGTATCCAGAAAGGTCCGTACAGGACCTGCAACATGCGGTCGTGCATTATCCTGCTGAAATATAGGGTTTCGCAGGGATCGAATGAAGGGTAGAGCCATGGGTCGTAACACATCTGAAATGTAACGTCCACTGTTCAAAGTGCCGTCAATGCGAACAAGAGGTGACCGAGACGTGTAACCAATGACACCCCATACCATCACGCCGTGTGATACGCCAGTATGGCGATGACGAATACAAGCTTCCAATGTGCGTTCACGGCGATGTCGCCAAACACGGATGCGACCATCATGATGCTGTAAACAGAACCTGGATTCATCCGAAAAAATGACGTTTTGCCATTCGTGCACCCAGGTTCGTCGTTGAGTACACCATCGAAGGCGCTCCTGTCTGTGATGTAGCGTCAATGGTAACCGCAGCCGTAGTCTCCCAGCTGATAGTCTGTGCTGCTGCAAACGTCGTCGAACTGTTCTTGCAGATGGTTGTTGTCTTGCAAACGGCCCCATCTGTTGACCCAGGGATCGAGACGTGGCTGCACGATCCGTTACAGCCATGCGGATAAGATAGCCTGTCATCTCGACTACTAGTGATACGAGGCCGTTGGGATCCAGCACGGCGTTCCGTATTACCCTCCTGAACGCACCGATTTCATATTCTGCTAACAGTCACCGGATCTCGACCAACGCGAGCAGCAATGTCGCGATACGATAAACCGCAATCGCGATAGGCTACAATCCGACATCTATCAAAGTCGGAAACGTGATGGTACGTATTTCTCCTCCTTACACGAGGCATTACAACAACGTTTCACCAGGCAACGCCGGTCAACTGCTGTTAGTGTATGAGAAATCGGTTGGAAGCTTTCCTCATGTCAGTTCGTTGTAGTTGACGCCACCGGTGCCAACCTTGTGTGAATGCTCTGAAAAGCTAATCATTTGCATATCACAGCATCTTCTTCCTGTCGGTTAAATTTCGCGTCTGTAACACGTCATCTTCATGGTGTAGCAATTATAATGCCCAGTAGTGTAATTATATACTTTTCATTGTGTTTAACCCAGTTTTTAGTATGACAATCTCTCATGGTTACCCTACGAGACTATCGTTTTTGTTTATAAAATTCACTAGTTTTGAGAAACATAAGAGTAACGATATTGCAATCGAAGTGCTTCGGACACCCTCGGGTTACTTTGCGCTCCTGGGAGACGAAGTACTTCGGCTGCGCTAGTCACTCTGTTTCGAGCATTCTTCAGGGCCGGGCATGTATCTCTGTTTCGGGCGGACATGTCGTACTCTATATCGGAAGTGGATAGAAAATTTACCGTTCAATTAAGAAAGCTATGTCGAGTGTTGTAAAAGACAGTGTAAAGTGTGTGAATATTGAAATAATAACCAAACAGGACGGATTTATGAGAAGCGTCGCCTACCATCATTGTCAGTACTACAGATCTTGCCCTCTGTAGATACAGAGACTAATCTGGGCAAGTGGCATCCTATTAAAAGCACAATCCCAGGTACAAGTTAACAGCGTAGCAGCCTCCGCCGGAGAAGATCCCACGACCGACGAGCTGTCTTCTCTCCAGATCTCTCCAGCTTTCAGATCTGACCTCCCAAAGGACACATAATTTATAGTGGCATAGATGTGGTTTCATTAGCAGAAATTTTCTACTTATAGCACTTGCACCATTACTGCGTGTAAGCGCCAATCGATCGCCAACGATTTCCGATACCTCCAACAGTATATGAAGTGCATTGTGACTATCCTTTATACTCGCATATCCCAGTCCAGTTGCTGCGGAAGAAATTCCACTGCCAAGTCCCAGCAATATGGACCTCATATGGGTGCTTCTGACACCTAGACCTCCAGATGTCAAACACTCAGATCGGTACCAAACGTATGAAGATAGAGCATCAACCAAAACACCGATTTGGTTCGTGCTACGTGCTGTCGTTCAGTAGAACATGCCTAAACTGTAATTAAAAGTCAGAACACAGGAAAGACGTGTCTGTGAGTAATAGCTTTGCAGATCTCGCGTGGGTTAGTTGGTAGAGCATGCGGTTGTCATGTCAAAGGTTCTGTGATCAGACCCCACTGATGACAATCCGCTTTAACTGTTTACCCGTGAAACTGTAATATGGGAGAACATTTTTGTTATATGTAAAAGGATTTTTCGACCTTTGTAGCAATGTTCCTTTGGCAGTCAGTTTTCGCTTCTTTAGCTGTAAGTAGGAAATCTATAGAGTACATCTGTATAGAGAGGTGCGGTGTTCTGTCGGACATGTGCGACAGAACAGGCAAAACTCGTGATGAAACAGCGAGTGCATTTGTAGTTTCACAGAATAAATTTAAACAATCGGAGCAGTAGAACAAAGAAACATTTGCATCACACGTGCGGAAGTATTAATAATTCCATGCAATACTTTCACGCATAATACAGTAAAAAAGGTCGTCTTTTGGATGCTGAGTGCTATTGACAAGGGATTTCAGATCTATTCCGTATTTCTGGATTTCCAGAAAGCTTTTGACACTGTACCACACAAGCGGTTCGTAGTGAAATTGCGTGCTTCTGGAATATCGTCTCAGTTATGTGACTGGATCCGCGATTTCCTGTCAGAGGGGTCACAGTTCGTTTTAATTGGCGGAAAGTTATAGAGTACAACAGAAGTGATTTCTGGCGTTCCCCAAGGTAGTGTTATAGGACATTTGCTGCTCCTTACTTACTTAAACAATTTGGGAGACAATCTGAGCAGCCGACGACGACGAGATTACTGTTTAACGTCCCGTCGACAACGAGGTCATTAGAGACGGAGCACAAGCTCGGATTAGAGAAGGATGGGGAAGGAAATCGGCCGTGCCCTTTCTAAGGAACCATCCCGGCATTTGCTTGAAGCGATGTAGGGAAATCACGGAAAACCAAATCAGGATGGCCGGACGCGGGGTTGAACCGTCGTCCTCCCGAATGCGAGTCCAGTGTGCTAACCACTGCACCACCTCGCTCGGTCTGAGCAGCCGTCTTCGGTTGTTTGCTGATGACGCTGTCGTTTATCGACTAATAAAGTCATCAGAAGATCAAAACAAACTGCAAAACGATTTAGAAGAAATATCGGAATGGTGCTAAAAGTGGCAGTTGACCTTAAATAACGAAAAGTGTGAGGCCATCCACATGAGTGCTGAAAGGAACGCGTTAAACTTCGGTTACACCACTAATCAGTTTAATCTAAAAGCCATAAATTCAACTAAATACCTAGGTATTACAATTACGAACAATTTAAATTGGAAGGAACACACAGAAAATGTTGTGGGGAAGGCTAACCAAAGACTGCGTTTTATTGGCAGGACATTTAGAAAATGTAACAGGCCTACTAAGGAGACTGCCTACACTACGCCTGTCCGTCCACTTTTAGAATACTGTTGCGCGGTGTGGGATCCTTACCAGATATGACTGACTGAGTACATCGAAAAAGTTCAAAGAGAGGCAGCACGTTTTGTATTATCGCGAAGTATGGGAGAGAGTGTCACAGAAACGATACAGGATTTGGGATGTACATCATCAAAAGAAAGGCGTTTTTCGTTGCGAAGGAATCTTCTCACGAAATTCCAATCACCAACTTTCTCCTCCGAATGCGAAAATATTTTGTTGACACCGACTTACATAGGGAGGAACGATCACCACGATAAAATAAGGGAAATCAGAGCTCGTACGGAAAGATATAGGTGATCATTCTTCCCACGCGCTATACGAGATTGGAATAATAGAGAATTGTGAAGGTGGTTCGATGAACCCTCTGCCAGGCACTTAAATGTGATTTGCAGAGTATCCATGTAGATGTGGATGTAGATATGAACACTGGACCCTTGGTACGACAATCTAACGCTCTAGCAACATCCCCACGGAAGCTATACATATTAGTTCTGGTGTTACTTTCAATTGACGTTTACGCCAGTTCTTCTGGACGACAGCACATAGTACGAACTAAATCAGTGCTTTGGTTGACACTCTATTGACATACAATAATTGGTACCGATCTGGGTGTCTGACATCTGGAGGTTTGGTCGCGAGTACATCTTGGCCCGCGTAAAAATTGGGCAAATTGTCCTAAACTTCTTCGTTTCAGACTGGTTCTTTTAAGCTCTTTTTTTGATTAATGACTGCCATGGACGTCTTCCAGACCCCCAGCAGCCTTGCCAGCCGTCACGTGTTAAACAATAGCGTAGTCGGGAATAGACTAATCACTTTTCATAGAAGTAAAGCGTCGAATCCGGATTTTAATTCGGGTAGTGTTTTTACATTCATTGCAGTGCACTGCGAGTTTTCGTTTCGTTGAGACCAATGGCGGACGTCCAATGAATTTCTGCGCAAGACGTCTGAAAAGAGAGATTTCCTTTGCGACATAACATTTATCGGAGGATAGGTTTCCAAATTTGAGCACAGTTTGTGCTCTCGGGAGAGGTTTCCGGTGGTCACAGAATACTCCGGTTTAAATTGTCAGAGTGTTTTTCATCACGTCGCCGGCCGGGGTGGCCGAGCGTTTTTAGGCGCTACAGTCTGGAACCGAGCGACCGCTACGGTCACAGGTTCGAATCCTGCCTCGGGCGGTGATGTGTGTGCTGTCCGTAGGTTAGTTAGGTTTAAGTAGATCTAAGTTCTAGGGGACTGATGACCTCAGAAGTTAAGTCCCATAGTGCTCAGAGCCATTTTTCATCACGTCGCTCAAAACTTTTCAAAGTGTTCGGATGTAAGTTATTGTAACGAAACGTCATACATACATTTCAAGTGCACAGAATTAATGCGAAATCGCTGCTACAGTCCCTTTAGCTGTAGAGACATTTGACTGTGTTTTTAGCATAAGTGTGCGACACGTCGGTCGCAGTCCTCTGTTAGGATGAAGAACCCAGAGAAAATTTTGGCCAATGAGATAGGGTTTGTGTTGAAAATTACTTTCAGCAGATAGATAGAGAACCAACAAGTGAGGGTAACGTCTTAGAGCCCCTGGCAACAAACGGACCTGAACTTATGGAATCAGTTAATGTAGAGGAAGGTGATCATAAGTCTGTGATAGCATCTATGACAATGGGTCTTATAAATAGTGTTAAGGAAGGTAGGAAGATATTTTTGCTTATCAAGAGTGGCAGGATACAAATTTCAGTGTATCTGAGCAGTCAACATCAAAGATTCGGTGATGAGGGCGAAGATGTGGAGAACAAATGGAAAAACTTCTAAGGAATCGTGCAGTATGCCCTAGAGAAGTATGTTCCGAGTAAGGTCATAAGGGATGGGAAAGAATTGTTTAATAGCCGTGTTAGAAAACTGTTACGTAAACAAAGAGAACATCTTAGATTCAAGAGAAGTAAAAACCTAGTAGATAAACAGAAGCTGAACGAAGAGAAAATGAGCGTAAGGAGAGCAATGAGAGAAGAGTTTAATGACTTTGAAAGTGAAACTTTGCGTAAAAACCCTAAGAGGTTTTGGTCGTATGTTAAATCAGTGGATCAAAACCATCATACCAATGACTCAGTGACCATACTGGCATCGAAACGGAAGATAGTTGTTTCACAGTCAAAGATCGTAACACGAAAGGAAAAGGTCCCGAGTTCGAGGCTCGGTCCGGCACACAGTTTTAATCTGCCAGGAAGTTTCAGGACCGTTACTGTTTTCAGTGTATATAAATGATCTAGTAGAAAGCGTCGGATGCTCTTTAACGCTGTTCGCAGATGAGGCAGTTGTCTATAACAAAGTAGCAACGCCAGAAGACAGTAACGGTATGCAGAATGACCCCAGAGAATTGGTGAATGGTGTAGGCTCTGGCAGTTGACACTGAACGAAAATAAATGTAACATATTGCGCATACATAGGAAAAGAAATCCACTACCGTACAGCTACACTATTGATGACAAACCGCTGGAAACAGTGTCTACCGTAAAATATCTAGCCGTAACTGTCCAGAGTCGAATGATCACATAAAATAAATAGTGGGGAAAGCAGATGCCAGACTAAGATTCATAGGAAGAATCTTAAGGAAATGTAACTTATCGACGAAGGAAGTATTGTTCATCTATCTGGGATCCCTACCAGACAGGACTGATAGAAGAGATAGAGAAGATCTAACGAAGAGCGGCGCGTTTCGTCACAGGGTCGTTTACCTGGCGCGAGAGCGTTAAGGAGTGCTCAACAACATCCACTTGCAGACGTTACGAGAGAGGTGTTGTGCATCACTACTGAAATTTCGAGAGAGCACTTTCCGAGGAGGGCTGGACAACATATTATCCCCCCCCCCCCCCTCCCTGGCCGAAGTGGCCGTGCGGCTCTATGCGGTGCAGTCTGGAACCGCGAGACCGCTACGGCCGCAGGTTCGAATCCTGCCTCGGGTATGGATGTATGTGATGTCGTTAGGTTAGTTAGGTTTAACTAGTTCTAAGTTCTAGGGGACTAATTACCTCAGAAGTTGAGTCCCATAGTGCTCAGAGCCATTTGAACCAAGCCACCCGCCCCCTCCCCCCTCCCCCCCTTACACACACACACGCACACACATACACACACACACACACGGGCGCGCGCGCGCGCGCAGTGACTATGAGGAGGAAATTCGTGAAATTAGAGCCAATACAAAGGCTCACAGACAATCATTCTTCCCACGCGCTATTCGCGAGTGGAACAGGGCTGTGGGGCTCAGTTAGTGGTACGGAAAGTACCTTCCGCCACACACCATTAGGTGCCTTGCGTAGTATGATACAGATGTAGAGACGTAGATGTAGACTCATACGAGGACGCTGAACTTTACAAGGAACAACTTGGAAGTTCAGTTGAAGACTGTTAAAGGTGCCCATTTCCCGGTCCAGTCGATGGATCTGGTTCGCTTCTGAATGTAAGCAGATAGCAATTAGTGTCGCAGGAGTTGTGACATACGTCGCCTGGCGAGCCAAAGCGAGACTTTCAGTTGTTACCAAAAATCTATTTCAACAATTTCGCATGTATAGGAGTGTAGAAGTGTGATTTGTGTCCAACCATAATATGTGTCTTGTACAGTAATGACGTAATTATGTCGTGTAACGAATTTACAAGTGCCGTGATTCGCCTGGAACATGTTGACGACGAAAGTGGATGTTCTTACGAGTTTGCAAAGAGGAGAGAGGAAGATGTTAAGAGTGTGAACAGGAGTCCTCAATGCCACATCCGTTTAAAAGCATTTTGCAGTCCTAATAATAAAAAGGAAGGATTTTTCCTTGTTGAGCTGGGGCAACACGAGATGCGTAAGATATAGCAATTCTTATCAGAAGTGTGTAGGACAGAAGCCACTCTGACCATTAGCGATACAAAGTCATGAATTCAACAACTGACGGAGGCTTTACAACGGATTTCTACTGCTCCGCTAAGCCGACTACAGGTGGCGTGTTTGACAGTCACAGTTCACAAGCCTATTGTGCAATTAATTTTCATTGATTTTCGTAAGCTGTGACTCCACAGATTTCGAACCGGTTTACTTTGACGTGTGCGTGACTGTTTCATTAATTAACATTTTCTGTTGCACTTTGTGTCTGTAACACTCGAAATCATTAATGCTTCTTTTAAACATATTCCGTAAACTTTTCATTATTCTGCACTGGTTATCTGTCCAACGTTTCTCATTAGCGACGAGTGAAGTGTGTGTTCCAATAGTCAACGACTGCTGCCCCTCGACCTTGGCCGAGTCAGCGTCGTTGGACATTGCGTGTGTGTTTCCGCATGTGCCCGCGGATCAAAAGATCACTGAACCGTGAGTGCGGGTCGCCTACGGAGCGATAAGTCTGCCAACTTACAGCATGTGTTTCTGAACACTCGTCTGCGAAGCTCACGATTTAACTTTAAGAATGTCCTCCTAGCTTCTTGCGACATAAACGATATTGTTCGAAGATTTATCTTAACACAGACCTTGGCACACATTTCAGAGACGCACTTTACCATTCTTTACCGTTTTTACTTTTTACCACAGTATGGTAGTGCACGTAGCATATCTGTCTCTCGGACACAAAATGGTCTGAAAGACATGCATTTTATTTAAATACAGTACAAAGATTTGAAAGAAAATAATTTCACCAAATCTGCAACTGTTTTCTCTTTATTTTCGCTACTAGTTTCAGTTTGTACTCATTGTCGAGCGATACTGTACGAATTCAAGCTATCAGCAATGAATAATATCGCATATAGCGTCTGATCGTTTTGTGTCTGATTTTTACTTGCTCTGCTATGGGAGTCCTCTGCAGGGGTTGTCTGATAACATCTTCGTTCTGTATGCTTTAGTGTTGAGCGATCCTTTGCAGTTTACTGCTTAACTTAAAGCAAACCAGACCGATAATCGACCATGGTAATACCATGAGGTTTCTACTTCACAGTAACATCGTTAGGGACTTTGTGGGGGCGTACAATACCCTCAGACTTCAAGAAGAAAATAATAAGGTTTATAATTTAAATAAAAAACAGCTACCAGCCACATGTATGGTTTAAAAAGGTTTATTATCTTCAGACCAGTGCAGACGAGTGCTCAGATCTTCTGAAGATAATAAACCTTTTTAAACCATACATGTGGCTGGTAGCTGTTTTTTATATAAATTATAAACCTTAAGTACAACAGCCACGTTTCTCAACATGTCGACTTTCGACAAAATAGAATATAATAATTCCAATCCCAAAGAAAGCAGGTGTTGACAGATGTGAAAATTACCGAACTATCAGTTTAATAAGTCACGGCTGCAAAATACTAACGCGAATTCTTTACAGACGAATAGAAAAACTGGTAGAAGCCGACTTCGGGGAAGATCAGTTTGGATTCCGTAGAAATATGGGAACACGTGAGGCAATACTGCCCCTACGACTTATCTTAGAAGCTAGATTAAGGAAAGGCAAACCTACGTTTCTAGCATTTGTTGACTTAGAGAAAGCTTTTGACAATGTTGACTGGAATACTCTCTTTCAAATTCAGAAGGTGGCAGGGGTAAAATACAGGGAGCTAAAGGCTATTTACAATTTGTATAGAAACCAAATGGCAGTTATAAGAGTTGAGGGGCATGAAAGGGAAGCAGTGGTTGGGAAGGGAGTGAGACAGGGTTGTAGCCTCTCCCCGATGTTATTCAATCTGTATATTGAGCAAGCAGTAAAGGAAACAAAAGAAAAATTCGGAGTAAGTATTAAAATCCATGGAGAAGAAATAAAAACTTTGAGGTTCGCCGATGACATTGTAATTCTGTCAGAGACAGTAAAGGACTTGGAAGAGCAGTTGAACGGAATGGATAGTGTCTTGAAAGGAGGTTATAAGATGAACATCAACAAAAGCAAAACGAGGATAAAGAAATGTAGTAGAATTAAGTCGGGTGATGCTGAGGGTATTAGATTAGGAAATGATACACTTAAAGTAGTAAAGGAGTTTTGCTATTTGGGGAGCAAAATAACTGATGATGGTCGAAGTAGAGAGGATATAAAATGTAGACTGGCAATGGCAAGGAAAGCCTTTCTGAAGAAGAGAAATTTGTTAATATCGAGTATAGATTTAAGTGTCAGGAAGTCATTTCTGAAAGAATTTGTATGGAGTGTAGCCAAGTATGGAAGTGAAACATGGACGATAAATAGTTTAGACAAGAAGAGAATAGAAGCTTTCGAAATGTGGTGCTACAGAAGAATTGTAAGTAGGCTGTTTAGGTTCTTATATTGGTAACGCCACCTCTGTATGAAAATCACTGGCTGTGCTGTGTGCAGTCTGTGGCTGCTTTGCATTGTTGTAATACTCGCCATTGTAGTGTTAGGCAGCTGGCTGTGAACAGCGCGTAGCGTTGCGCAGTTGGAGGTGAGCCGCCAGCAGTGGTGGATGTGGGGAGAGAGATGGCGGAGTTTTGTAATTTGTCATGACCTGCTATATATATTATGACTATTAAGGTAAATACATTGTTCTCTATTAAAATCTTTCATTTGCTAACTATGCCTATCAGTAGTTAGCGCCTTCCGTAGTTTGAATCTTTTATTTAGCTGGCAGTAGTGGCGCTCGCTGTATTGCAGTAGTTCGAGTAACCAAGATTTTTGTGAGGTAAGCAATTTGTGAAATGCATAGGTTAATGTTAGTCAGGGCCATTCTTTTGTAGGGATTTCTGAAAGTCAGATTGCGTTGCACTAAAAATATTGTCTATCAGGATAAGCACAGTCTTGTACAATTTTTCTAAGGGGAAGTTTCAGAATGCTGAAGATTAGATGGGTAGATCACATAAGTAATGAGAAGGTATTGAATAGAATTGGGGAGGAGTTTGTGGCACAAGTTGACTAGAAGAAGGGCTCGATTGGTAGGACATGTTCTGAGGCATCAAGGGATCACCAATTTAGTATTGTAGGGCAGCGTGGAGGGTAAAAATCGTAGATGGAGACCAAGAGATGAATACACCAAGCAGATTCAGAAGGATGTAGGTTGCAGTAGGTACTGGGAGATGAAGAAGCTTGCACAGGATAGAGTAGAATGGAGAGCTGCATCAAACCAGTCTCAGGACTGAAGACCACAACAACAACAACAATAATTTCCTATCAAGTCGCTTTGTTGACTTATTTTGACATAAAATAGTACATGACGCTGACAATTGTATTTGCACTTACATATCCGCTGATGCATAGCCCAGTGTTACAAAGAACGCGTTTACTGGGCTGTCAAGAGGTTGCATGATCCGGCTACGTGGGGTGCGACTGATACGCACTTACGCTGCAACAGGCAATGGTTTCATCTTATAACGCTACCATGCTTCATAACATAGGGTTCAACTCGGGGCCAAACCTCTTCAGTCGCAAACAGTTTAGCATGTGGAGTGACTCGCTACATTTCTGGCACCAGATCACAGACAGTATATCTGGGAAAGACAATTGGTTTAACGTTTCGTCAGTGTTGGAGTCATTAGAGACGTTACACGTTTGCGAAGCCTTCGAGAAGCATGTTCCTATTCGCAAGCTTCCTGATTACATCAGGTGAATCGCATTTCATGGATCTCCTGGAATGGGGTCTCTAGGACATGGACGGGTTTCAAGGAAGCACATTTATTTGAAACGCAATTCAATGAAGTTATTTAATTTTTTGAAAGACCGTAGTATTACAGAGCTGTTATTAACTTTTTAATAATTAAATACATTAATTCTAAGAGTTTTTGTGAACATTGTCTTCAGTGAAGTAGAAGGAGTAGTCCAACAGAAAGTCCCTTAATTTAGTTCTAAGCTTCTCTGCACTGCCAGTAAGAATGTAATTTGCCTTGGAGGCTGCTAAATATATGTGTAGTCATGTAACTGACTACTTTTCTATACTGATGTCAAACACTTAAAGTCTTTGTAGAAGTTCTTCGTGGCTAGCATTTTACTCATACTTTTCGTTTCTTTTTGTTTTTTTACTTTTTATTTTTCAAAAGAGAAAAGAATGTTAATCAATATATGTTGTGTGAAGCAATTGTCAAATGCTTAGTTTCTGAAAAGGTCTTCGCAGGATGTTGTTGTGATAACACCACATGTAATTCTTACATGTTTCTGCATTCTGAAAATATTATTTCCGTATGTTGAGTTTCCTTTCAAATACGCAAAACGAACTAATTTCTTCATTTCGAAATCACCTACATGCGCAATCCTGCGTTACAAAAGTAGCTGAACTAAGGTGCTTAATTAGTTTTAGGTAGCGGGTTTTCCAGTTTATATTTGAATCTATCTGTAATCACAAAAACTGAACAGTGTCTATGTCTTATGTTTCATTGTTTCAATAGACTGTTTTGTAGCTTGCAGAAGTACTGAATTTAATGAGTGAGTGTTGTCAAACATTAATGTTAATCCGTTATCCTTGAACCACCTCTTGTTTTCAAATTCTCATTAGCTGTCTTTTAAGTAAGGTGACTGCTGCTATATTTTATTTCTTTACTTGTCTCATCTGCACAAAGGACCGAAATTACAATTTCTGACAATGGAAGTGGATGATCATGTAGGCCTGTGTATACCAGAAACAACAAAGGACTCAAAATAAAGCCCCGTGGACACCATGTATCACTGCTCCGGATTCAGAGTGCATATTGCGGATCGTCACAGACCTGCACCTTCGCCACGCTGAGACCCATTGTACCAGAAGAATGGCATTAACATTCTACGCAGTTCATGGTCACCGCCATTAATACCACCACAAATCGTCTCCAAATGGGGTTTTCACTCTCCAGTGGAGTGAAACTATCTCGCAGATTAAACCTTTATCCCAGATTCTACTCTTGCCGTGGCCGAGCGGTTCTGGGCGCTACAGTTTGGAACCGCACGCCGCTACCGTCGCAGGTTCGAATCCTGCCTCGGGCATGGATGTGTGTGATGTCCTTAGGTTAGTTAGGTTTAAGTAGTTCTAAGTTCTAGGGGACTTATGACCACAGCAGTTGAGTCCCATAGTGCTCAGAGCCATTTGAACCATTTTTCTACTCTTGCCTTTAATGGATATTGGTCTTGTAGACCTAGCTATTGGGTGATACGTCCCAACCTTGCAAAATGATTTAATCTGTCGGGCAGTTTAATCTGTCAGGCAGTTAGAACTCATGCGTGACTAAGTTCAAAGGGTAGGTGTCAGACTAGAAATCCAAAGGTCTGGGGCGTATTCCACTGTTGATCTCAGGCTTTCATTTCTCATTTTTTCCTACTTTCACCCTAGGAACGATTTGTGTGTGTGAAAAAAGCCAAGTTGCATCCTCGGTCGGAGTCCACACTAACCTCTACGTCCTCCTTAAACCTAACTAACCTAAGGACATCACACACATCCATGCCCGAGGCAGGATTCGAACCTGCGACCATAGCAGTCGCGCGGTTCCAGACTGTAGCGCCTAGAACCGCTCGGCCACCCCGGCCGGCGTCCTGCTACAACTCGCTGGGTAAGTCAGTTCGAAGATTTGAGGAAGGAAGGGCATATCACCTCCGCTAGACCCATCCCTAGTAAAGCACCGCGGTGTTCAAACCCCCCCTATGTGTTGAGGACAACGTTACCATTTTTACTACTCGGTATGGTCATACTCCACATTTACGATACTTGTAGTATACCAAACAGAAATAACCATTCCACACGTATCACAAATATTTTAAGTACTAACAAAAGCTCTTTGTTTGTAACTGTAATTCCATGTTTTATGCATCCCATGTTATTTGGTCTGCACTTTAGATATTTCGCATTGATTTATAATGCTTTACATTATTCTTGAGGTATTTATTCAATTTACAGAAGCTAGAAAATATTGTTATGACGACAATGGAATTCGTCTGGGGAGTCGCCAGATAAGACAATAAAACCTTTGCAGCAATGACCCCGCTCTCTGCGGCCGATGCCTTTGGGTAGGCAGGATTGGAGCATACAAATGCGGAAGCTCGCCTAGCAATGAGGCGGTCATTCCTCCCGTTACGGCCGGCTGATAGCGACGTCGCCATGGTGTTTTCGCCGACCCATCTTACGACATACGTGCTGCAGGTCTCGTGACTGGGATCCATAGCATCTGCTGCCCTGTGTGGAATGCACCATATCTGTACTAGTCGCCTGTTGTGAATACGTTTTTTGAACTGATTTACGTTATTTGTCTGTGTTCCAAAAGCCGAAGTTCCAAAAATATGGAAGTCTGTAAACGCATGTACTGAAAGGAGACTAACGTTACTGAATGCTGCTGTTCTCCAAAACAGACAAAAACAAAATTAAATTTGGATCCCCTTCCTATGACAGCCTATGACAGCCTCGTCAGCATACTCTGAAAACCAAATTTGGTCAGCATTATCTATGCGAATCGAGACATTATGAACTTGCTGAAATATGTTTTCCAGAGGACAGAGATTCGGTACACCCATAATTTCGACCGAACTGTTGACAGGGGTCCGATCTTGGCACCTGTCGATACGGTCAACAGAATGCAACGTATGCTTGCCCAATTAATGACGGCTTGTCCACAATTTTTCTTTGTTGGCATCAGGCAGTAAACGTAAAGCTTAAGCTAGTGGTGTCCACACTTAAAAATTGACATGTGTACGTGTTTCACGTCCCCCCCCTCCGCCCCCCCCCCCCCACAGCACCCCACACTTATTTGTATCGACACAGGATCTGAAATACTTAAGTTAACCACATAAGTCACTAATCCAAAATATGATTTCTTGTTCTATGCACCATCACTTGCGTCTGACACGAAATTTCTGCCTCGACAGTGTTTACGCCACATTAATGATCTAGAATCCAGGTAAGGCATCTACAGTTTGGGCGTTGTAGCGTTGATACGTCCAATAAATTGACTAATTTAGTTACATACACACGATCTGCAGAACACAACTGCCAAAGCTCTGTCCATTTGAAATTCAATAGTTTCTGACATTAAGCAATGTCGACTATCAAGTGCATACAGTATTTTTCGGCGATGATGATGATACGAACTTTCAGAGATGATGGGAAGGACAAGTGTGTCAGTTAGAGGCAGGAAATGTTCGTTTGATAACGACGATGTCCAAAGTTATAATATGAAATGCGAAAATTTAAAAGTTACTAATGGTCTGGTGACGATGATGAAAATCGGGGCATGCACAGTTTGTAATAACTCGATTTATCTGCACAAGACGCTACATTCGCAACAGCTGTTCAATGTGGTGTATCCGTTATCTATGCAGCCTTGACACCATCGCATAAAATTCTCTGGTAATCGTTCGAACAATTTATAATTGTTATATAACGTAATCTAATTACTATTTCTTTATTTTTTGCACTTGGGTTGTGTCTATTGTTTTCTGCAGCGCTCGATTGTTGTCATGCTTAACTGTTGTTATATAATTTGGTAATCTTTTCTGGTTCTTACGTTAGCATATGCGTATTGGTTCCATGTTAAGCGTTAGATGTTAGATGTGAAGCTTAAGCACTGTTATTTTCAGATATTAAGGCCGTTTTTATCGTATTAGGACTTGCTTCATTGATGTTGTTTAAAAAATTGCTACTGCTCACACTTTCCTTTTTGTCATCACCTATATCCTATTCTGCATTTTTCTTACATTGTTCTGAGATTTTACAATTTTTCTTGTTTTGGCCGGCCGGTGTGGCCGAGTGGTTCTAGGCGCTGCAGTCTGGAACCGCGCGATCGGTACGGTCGCAGGTTCGAATCCTGCCTCGGGCATGGGTGTGTGTGATGTCCTTAGGTTAGTTAGGTTTAAGTAGTTCTAAGTTCTAGGGGACTGGTGATCTCAGATGATAAGTCCCATAGTGCTCAGAGCCATTTTTTCTTGTATCATTACACTCTTTCATAACTTGCTTGTAATTTTGTTGTAAAATTTTTATACTGTTCTAGTGTCAATGTTTTATGTCACATCTTGTAATAACTTTTAACACTGAATGCATGAAGAAGCGTTAGTTATATATTCGCTAACAGACTACTATG
Organism: Schistocerca piceifrons; assembly: GCF_021461385.2. NCBI lineage: Eukaryota > Metazoa > Arthropoda > Insecta > Orthoptera > Acrididae > Schistocerca > Schistocerca piceifrons. The sequence continues at coordinate 93,035,109 of NC_060149.1, read as the reverse complement.
GTTGTATATTCTTTGGCACGTGTACACTTACCTGATGATCAGTTGAAAATGTGATTTCTAATTGGACACACCATCTTTTCTGTAAGGTTACCGGTTTGATTCTGTATATGTTTAGCACTTAAGATGGAAAAGTAATTATATGGATTGCCATATTGATAAATGCCATACTATTTTATTAGTATCTCAACTTTTGTAAGTATTAATGTGCACCGCATCTGTACACAAGGTAATCAGAAGTATCCGGACACATGGCTGAAAATGGATTACAAGTTCGTGGCGCCCTCCATCGTTAATGCTGGAATTCAATACGGAGTTGGCCCACGCTTAGCCTTGATGACAGTTTCCATTCTCGCAGGCATACGTTCAGTCAGGTGCTGGAAGGTTTCTTGGGAAATGACAGCCAATTCTTCACAGAGTTCTGCACTGAGCAGTGGCATCGATGTCGGTAGGTGAGGTCTGACATGAAGTCAGTGGTGCAAAACATCCCAAAAGTCTTCTGTAGGATTCGGATCAGCACTCTGTGCAGGCCAGTCCATTATAGGGATGTTATTGTCGTGTAACCACTCTGCCACAGGACGTGCTTTATGAACAGGTGCTCGATCGTGTTGAAAGATGCAACCGCCATTCCCGTATTGCTCTTCAACTGTGGGAAGCAAGAAGGTGCTTGAAACATCAATATAGTCCCATGCTGTGATAGTGCCACGCAAGACAACAAGGGGTGCAAGTCCCATCCATGAAAAACACGACCACAACATAACACCACCGCCTCCAAATTTTACTGTTGGCACTACACACGCTGGCAGATGATGATCACCAGGCATTCGCCATACCCACACCCTGCAACCGGATCGCAACATTGTGTATCGTGATTCGTCAATCCACGCAACGTTTTTCCACTATTCAGTCGCCCAATGTTTACGCTCCTTACATCAAGCGAGGCGTTGTTTTCCATTTACCGACGTGATTTGTGGCTTATGAGCAGCCGCTCGATCATGAAATCCAAGTTTTCTCACCTCCCGCCTAACTGTCATAGTACTTGCAGTGGATCCTGTTGCAGTTTGGAATTCCTGTGTGATAGTCTGGATAGATGTCTGTCTATTGCTCATTATGATCCTCTTCAACTGCCGGCGGTCTCTGTCAATCAACAGACGAGGTCAGCCTGTACGCTTTTGTCGTGTATATGTCCCATCACGTTTCCACTTCATAAGAAGCAGTGGACCGAGGGATGTTTCGGAGTGTAGAAACCTCGCGTACAGACCTATGACACAAGTAACACCCAATCACCTGACAACGTTCAAAGTCCGTGAGTTCCGTGGAGCGCCCCATTCTGCTCTCTCACCATGTCCAATGACTACTGAGGTCGCTGATATGGAGTACTTGGCAGTAGGCGGTAGCACAATGCACCTAGTACCAAAAACGTATGTTTTTGGATGCGTCGAAATACTTTTGATCACATAGTGTATAATTGATTACATTTTGGGCATTTCTATTTGTCTCACACTTTATTTGGATGTATACAGAAGTAGTGGAAGAGAGTATGTTTGCCCCACTCTCCATTGTTGCCAAATTTCCTCAAGATGGCGGGTCCAAGATGGCGGCGATAAATATGGCACTGTCGCAATGACTTCATGGTGGGAAGTTCAAATTTTGGTGGGAAGATAGGTCAATTGGGCTACCTCTACTAACCTGACCCCCTCAATCCTTCCCCCAATCTTCTCTCGATCCTCTCCCCCAGAAAATGGTGGGAAGTTCAAATTCCATCAGGACAATGCAACACACCACAGCAACCTCCACTGACCTAAGAAAATGGCGGGAAAATAGGTCACTTGGGTTACTTCCACTAACCTAAGTCATCCGACAGCCACCTCTTCCTAGGAATTGGCCAGAAAAGGAACAATTTATTTATGGGTGGAATCCATGTAGATTATACTGATACAAAACACATGCTCTGAAGTGCTTGGGGTCGCAATTCACAGGCTACAGACCTGCAAACTACTCATAAATCACCAAAATAATGCAGTACACTGAAGTACAGACACGCAAACAACTCGCAAATTCACAAAATGATGCATATATAATGCTCTGCAAACACGCTTGCTAATTGTAAACTGTCGAAATAATGCATTTAACAGCCTATAGAACTGCAAACTATTTGTAAATTACTGAAATGATGCAGTTCACTGATGTGCAGACACGTTCACTAATTATAAACTCTCGAAATAATGCATACAGTTTATTTAGGGATGGATTTCACCTACCTTATTTATTACACTGATACAAAACACTCACCCTGATTTGCTTGAGGTCGCGGTAAATAGACTACAGACCTGCAAATTACTCGTAAATCACCGAAATAATGCACTACACTGATCTGCAGAGATGCAAACAACTCGTAAATTGTCAAAATAATGCATGTAAAAAGCTCTGCATACACGCGTGTTAATCGTCAACTGTTGAAATCATGCACTGCACAGCTTACAGACCTGTTCACAAAATAATGCGACAGACACGAAAAGAACTCGTATATCACAGAAATAATGCTTATATAACACTGTGACAACACGCTCAGAACGCTTCAACAGCCGAAAATAGTGCCGTGTACAAACACTCAGTGCACCTAAAAAACACTTTCGAACTATAGTCAACTGCAACATATCAGCGAACTGCTCCCCTACCGAACTCCAAGGCATGGACACACAGGTCCCATAAGAGAGACGCCTGTGGCGGGAATGACTCACATTTCCAGCAAATGGTAGAAGGTGTCCGAATGGAGAGGCCTGTTGAGATGCAGGGATGTAGCTGACTTACCCGTGTCGTCCTATAGACGGCCGAAAAGTAAACTAATACTTAGAATGTGTTGGGCAGCTTTCGTGATCAAATAGAAACTTGAGAAGATTCAATATGGATGTGTTTGCGCTGGACCTTTATTCCCTCCCATGTAAATCCTCCAGTTGACTGCTTCTGCACATTTCACACCTTTATTTAGGTGCGGGAACATCGATTGTGGTGTGTGCATCTAGCAGCTGAAAGACAGGTGGACGACACATTTGCAGGTTCTCTAGATATGAGAAACACCTTAGTTGACTTTGTTACTTATAGGGATGATTTGGAATCTGTTACATCACTGACATTGGTATTCACGAGTGGAAATATCAGTTTTCTCTATTTTTTTCGAGATTTCATGTAAAGGTCTTTGCAGATGGGATAAGTTTCTAGTTACTCAGTGGTTTACAGCATGCTCCACTTCGCTGAAGTTTTGGGTTTCTAGAGAAAGAATTTCCAGCCTATATCATCATAATTATGTAGCGCCAGCAATACTGGTATGTGCTTGATATCAAGAAGTATTGTGTGCATGGTATGATATTCTGGCTAGCCACGCGAAATTGTATATGTTCTTGTAATCCCAGGGTCTAGAGATGAGCATACAAAAGCAAGCAAGCAAGCAGGTCGGGGCCAGAAGCAGTAATGCTTTTATGATGAGATGAGCTGACCCTGAATTTATAGAACAGTTCTGAGAGTGTCTTCAGCCTGCTGAGGGTGCTGTGGTCAAGCATTGGGAGTGGATGACCACCCAACCCTGTGGGAAATATTTAGTGCAGCGAGGAGTATACCTATGGTGCGTGTACTTATGCTGTCTGTCTTTGCGGTATATGTACGAGTATCTGGCGGCCGATAGCTATACGAATGATGTAAAAGGGGCGATTTTATATGGTGCAGGATACGAATTGTATGTTTACTACATCGACACAGTTCACAGCGATATATTGCGGGATTGGTGATCAGTTTCATGCTCCAATATTCAAGCTCCTGTCCTCATATGAGGAGCACAATGATGATGATGCATGCTTAACAAGTGAAAGTGATAGTGAAACACATGTCGAGCAATGTAGTTCATCATGCTTCTTGGGTACCTAACATAATTACATACATGGAAGATCATCCGCAGCATAGTGCAAAAAATTACAAACAGATTTAGCATAAGTCAATAACAATAGGACCAAGTGGCACATAAGGAAATGACAGACATTCAAGTGAGGACTAAGTGTACTTATTACACAAACTGGTGTTTTCGCATTTCAAGGATGCTCGATGCAATTTACAGGATGTGCATATAGTGACATTTTGCATTATGAACATCAAATTGCACGCGACATAAACTGTAGCGCCAAAGAAACTGGTATAGGCATGCGTATTCAAATATACAAATATGGCCGCGCGGGATTAGCCGAGCCGTCTAAGGCGCTGCAGTCATTGTCTTTGCGGCTGGTCCCGGCAGAAGTTCGAATCCTCCCTCAGGTATGGGTGTGTGTGTTTGGCCCTAGGATAATTTAGGTTAAGTAGTGTGTAAGTTTAGGGACTGATGACCTTAGCAGTTAAATCCCATAAGATTTCACACACATTTGAACATTTTTTGAACACAGATATGTAAACAGGCAGAATATGGCGCTGTGGTCGGCAACGCCTATATAAGACAACAAGTGTCTGGCACAGTTATTAGATCGGTTACTGCTGCTACAATGGCAGGTTAGCAAGATTTAAGTGAGTTTGAACATGGTGTTATAGTCGGCGCACGATCGATGGGACACAGCATCTCCGAGATAGCGATTAAGTGAGGATTTTTCCGTTCGACCATTTCACGAGTGTACGGTGAATATCAGGAATCCAGTAAAATATCAAATCTCCAACATCGCTGCGGCCGGAAAAAGATCCTGCAAGAACGGGACCAACGACGACTGAAGAGAATCGTCAACGTGACAGAAGCTCAAATCTTCCGTAAATTACTGCAGATTTTATTGCTGGGCCGTAAACAAGTGTCAGCGTGCGAACTATTCAACGAAACATCATCGATATGGGTTTTCGGAGCCGAAGGCCCTCTCTTGTAACCTTGATGACTGCATTACACACAGCTTTACGCCTTGCCTGGGCCCGTCAACACTGGCATTGGACTGTTGATGACTGGAAACATGTTGCCTGGTCGGCACCCCGTAAGGGTATGGAGACAATCTCATGAATCCATGGATCTGCATGTTAGCAGGGGACTGTTGAAGCTGGTGGAGGCTCTGTAATTGTTTGGGGCGTGTGCAATTGGAGTGATGTGGGACCCCTGATATGTCTAGTTGCGACTCTGACAGGCGACACGTACGTAAGTATTCTGTCTGATCACCTGCATTCATTCATGTCCATTTTGCATTCCGACGGACGTGGGCAATTCCAGCAGGACAATGCGACGCCCCACACGTCCAGAATTGCTACACGGTGGCTCCAGGAACACTCTTCTGAGTTTAAACACTTCTGCTGACCACCAAACTCCCCACACATGAACATTATTGAGCATATCAGGGATGCCTTTTAACGTGCTGTTCAGAAATCTCCACCCCCTCATACTCTTACGGATTTATGAACAGCCCTGCCGGATTCATTGTGTCAATTCCCTCTAGCAATACTTCAGACATTACTCGACTCCATGTCACGTCATGTTGCGGAAACTTCTGCGTGGACGTGGGGGCCATACATGATATTAGGCAAGTGCACCAGTTTCTTTGGCTCCTCAGTATAAATTACAGTGATTTCAAGGAAAGCAGTGGATGTTTGTATAACTTCAAACAGTGCTACACAATTGGAAGAAGTAAGATAATGAAATTTCAAATAAAGTGCCACCCTTATGATGCACGACAAACTGCGGAATCGACAGAAAATTTGTACATGAGATAAATAAACTTATCCCATCGTTCAGTAAGGAATTTGCCTTCAACTCCGACCAATCGGAATCTGAAGAGGAAATGTATGTGAAAGAAACCCTGGAAATTACAGGTAACGAGAGAGTTGTATCAAGATCAACTAACATCAATGCCTTAATGCATTCGTATACAATTATCCCTACTGTTAGTCCGGATGATAAATTGATTGAAAAGTTATGTATTGTGCTGCGAGAAGTTGGAGGTGTTCTGTACCCTATGCTCTGTACCCTACGATTCTTTTTCGTTTGCGTGATCTTGCAAGGGCTGTAGGAAATATTTACGTCACAGCAAGCAAGACTATTTGTACCTCACAAGGAGTTCGTCTTCGATGTTGATGAAGCGAACCTTTGTGATCACTGTGGAGTGCCATTTTTCATTCGGTGTTCATGGTGCAAATTAAAGGTTTGTTGTGAACATTTGTTGAATATCGACGATGCCAGTTTTGAGGAATGTAGTACATACATCCCCTAAAAGGTCGATCTCTGCACCTCCCGGACATTCGTTTTCTGTCGTCCTCGTGATGCACATGGTGAGTCATTAGCCGTTAATATTTGTCCTGTCATAATTGTTACCACAACACTTTCAAATGAGCCTTACTTAAGACTGAACTTGCGACCTCCCACTTAAGGGGCTCCTTGTCAGTCGTTTCCGGACCAGTGTTCAAAGTGATACAGTTGCTCTTGTTCATCAGCTCTGAAAATTTGTGCCTCATCACGGATACATCCTCTGTAGCATCACATGGGAAAATAGCTGACAATACACCGAGTAAGTCGGTTTCTAATGACCTCGTTGACTACGAGACGTTAAACCCTAATCTTCTTTCCTTCCTCTTACACAGAGTAAACGGCGTTGAGTGGTAAACATGAAAGACGCAAAGAGAAATCAGCAGCGGCAAAGCGCAGCCTCAACAACAAACGTATGTCTTATGAGAACACCAAATTTCTGTACCGAACCACCGTCTGTTTGAAAAGCATCATAAATGAATAAACTGAAGTAAAGGGTTAACAGCAAAAGGTCTATTAGCTCAGCTCGGCTGCAAGCTGAGAATGCGCTTGATAGTGGCCGGTTTGTCAGGTGGGACAAGAACACCCATGCAGTGAATCGAGTGGGGAAGCCAGCACAAAGTAGACACCGTGCATCAATCAAGAGCTGACTGCCGTCCTGCACCGTACACACACGAGGACGACCGCAATGTCTCAACATTTCACTTGGAGATGGGCATGGTACTCGCTGCCACCTGGCTGGAAACCAGATGTAAAGGGTGAATCTCAACTCCACCGACAAAATTTCGGAAACGGTTCGGGTATATTTCTGAGTATTTTGGTGTAAGAGACCAGTGTTATCCGGTGGTTCGTTACCTAGTAATTGCTTTCACTGCAAATGTGGACGGTATGCGCCATGTTCCATGTTTGAAAACAAACTTAGTTCATCCACTCACAGTATTTGCTGCCGACAACAGTAGACTCTAGTGTCCACCTTACTCTTCGCCTTCAAGTTTGTTCAGTTCTGTCTCGGGTTTGTTTTTGCAGCAGTGTCAGTTGCATGTGAATAGTGATACACAGCAGTATGGATAGGTTACTGATGAGGCGACCAATACGCACCTTGTGTACAGTTTCACTGACTGCAGTGGAGAGCCGGCCAGAGTGGCCGAGCGGTAACAGCCGGCACGGTAGCTCAGCGTGTTCGGTCAGAGGGTTAGCAGCCCTCTGTAATAAAAAAAACTGAGCTAATCGATCAAGAACGAACTTAAACGGATGACTTACGACGTCCGCCCCGAGCAGATACAACGAACAAAAGCGAACAAAATGAGATTTAAAAATAAAATAAAAAATAAAAAAAAGCGGTTCCAGGCGCTACAGTCTGGAACCGCGCGACCGCTACGGTCGCAGGTTCGAATCCTGCCTCGGGCATGGATGTGTGTGACGTCCTTAGGTTAGTTAGGTTTAAGGGGACTGATGACCTCAGAAGTTAAGTCCTATAGTGCTCAGAGCCATTTGAACCATTTTTTTGCAGTGGAAGAGCGGCACAACGACGGTATGCTGAGCTGTTCCTGCAACGTCATTACAGTAATTTTGTATCTCTTTGAGAACTGATGAATTATTCTGTTGTACATTGTGCGCTTTGTTGACTCCATTTCCAGCTTTTTCCTCTATTGTGAAGGTATTTTCACATAAACATAGTTAACAAGGATAACAAATCGAATAAATCATAATTATACCTACATATTACTCTATAACGACCCACTGGAGATCACTGGTTCCTTATGCCGGTATACCTACAATCATAAAATATCCTGGTAAACCTCCGAACTTTTGTCGGTGACGTTCAGGTTCACTCTGTATGTAATCATGGGCGGTGAGTGTGTGTGGGGGGTGGGGGGGGGGTGGGAGGGGATTAGGTGTGCACCTTTGGATATACATATTGTGTGACACAGAACGCGCTGAAATGGATTTCAAAAGACTTTGGACCACTTTGTGTATTTTACACAGCATTTAGAGCTATCAGCTGAATGTGATTAATTTGAATAGAAGAATACCATAAAAGTTGGTAAATTATAGTCCTCATTTTTTCCATTTTTCGGCCTCATCCGTTTTGGTGTATGATTCTCTTACATTAAGAATCAGTGTACATCGACCCTGACTCCGCCTGACTACGTGCCCACCATCGTAGCTGTGCGCCTTATCGGGGAAATATATGGAACGTGTCGGCAACCTTGCGTGCAGTCCATAGGCTAGAGCCGTGAAGGGGAAGTGGAGTGGCGCCACTTATCTGGAGACTGACCCCTGGCCTGGCAAGCTGTCTCCGTGCTGGCCTTACCGTCCTCGGTCGCACTACTCTGTTAAACAAAATGCCCACAAGTCTAGTAGATAACTGCTTTTCTCTTCATTAGCGCTGGGGCGTCTGTATCGTGTTCAAACCGAAGGTATGAGGTGTAGTACTAGCAATGACAGTTGGTTCGAAGCCTCATTAACTCCACCGCCTCTGCTCCCCTTACCAGTCAACTATTGGTATCGAACACTTCTACGCTGTTCCGAATCGCCTACTTCAGCGTCGAAGAATACTGCACTGGTGCGTGTTAGAATTCCATGAATAGCGGCTATCTGTAAACTTTATTTCAACATTATATGTGCACCTGTGATCTGCTTCCTCCAGTAAAGTCCAAAGTGAAGGACAATCTGGAAAAGAGGAAAACAGAAAGAGAATTACCGCCCAACTGTTCTCGGGAATAGGATTTGTGCTCTCTATGTACGAAAGGATAACAGCCTGTTTCATAGAGGCATGTACTTCACTAATAAATTAAAGTGTTGCTTTAAACCCACCGTATCTAAGTCATGTTTTCAGTTTCGTTGAGAGGAAGCTGTGGTCTCTTGATAAAGAGTACAACATAACCCCGCCGGCTCGTCGTTTCGGCCCTGTTTGGCTGAGAGGAATCCTCGGTCACATTGATTAAATAAGACAGAGACTGTAGTATCAACAGCCCAAAATGTGTCACAATACCATTTAAAGGATTTTTTTGAAGGCTCAGGGCACAGGAAATGTTCGTATTGGATCAGTATAAGGAATAAAACATTTCAAACCATTCTGAAACTTAATTTATGGGTCACCTTAACTTCACAACGAAATCCATCGATACACGATAAGGCCAATGGAGCCATGTGAGGTCATGATTAACGCACTCCAGTCCATTCTCTTTTCTACAATCTTTCGCCAGTAGTCTCAAACTCCAATGTATGTAGGTCTTCCTTATACTCCGTCTATCTATAATTTACTAACAAGGGGAGGCCACCAATTGTGAAATTCAGATTCGATTCATATTGCGCATAATAAAAGCTCATAGCCAGAGGTGTAATGTGGCAAAGCACCAAGATGCACTTCTCAGCCGTTGTCGAAAAAATCGACAGTTAAAAGAAACCGTTGAGGTGAAATACTCTCTACGAGTTGTAAGTTCCTACAGCGTCGTGGCGCAGCGGTAAGCGCTCGGGTTCGTAATCCGAAGGTGGCCGGATCGAATCTCGCGCCATGCAACTTCTCTTTTTTTGTTATTTGTTATTTGTAATTAATATATATATATATATATATATATAAACAAAATTCCCGGCAATCAGTTGCAACAATTATGCATATAAGAAGTTGTTGAATGTCGTTTGTCGTGGAAAAACTGGCGACTTCGAACATGTTTTCTGCAAACAAAGTTGTATTTCACAAATGTTATTAATTGTCTTCATAATGTTTACACGTGTAGTTAACGGAAGACGTAGAAACGATATTCCGAAACGAATACGTATAGTGTAAGTCAAACGTTCGAATTACAGACCCCATGATATATATATATGTGTGTGTATATTTGAATTACAAAAAACAAATACTAAAAAAAATGCATTGAGCGAGATTCGATCCGGCGACCTTTGACTTAGGAACCCAAGCACTCACCGCTGCGCCACGACGCTATAGGAAGTTATACATCGTAGAGAGTATTTCACGGCAACGGTTTCTATTAACTGTCGATTTTCCCGACAACGGCTGAGAAGTGCATCTTGGTGCTTTGCCACATTACACCTCTGGCCATGAGCTTTTATTATGCGCAGTATGAATCGAATCTGAATTTCACAATTGGCGGCCTCCCCTTGTAAGTCTTCTCATGGGACACTGTCATCTGGTAACATGCCCATCGAAATCTCTTGCCATCGATCTTCCTTCTAGCCACATTTCCAGCCTATTGTAGAACATTGTTCTTCATCAGTTCTATAATGTTGAACTGATAGTATGCATCCCCTAGCTCTGTGGTGTGAAGAAACGGTTTCTCTCTCGATTCGCTGTCTCTTACCAGTTTCTGGCATTTTAGGGGACGTTTCTCTCAAAAGTCAGCAGCTATTTCAGTCCGCACTTTATTGTGGTCCGAGTCTGTCAGTCGTTAGACTAACCGAAAATTACGAGGGACGTTCGATAAATGTGTGTGTGAACTCCTAAGGGACTAAACTGCTGAGGTCGTCGGTCCTAGACATACACATTACTTAAACTAACTTACGTTAAGAACAACACACACACCCACGCCCGAGGGAGGACTCGAACCTCCGGCGGGAGAGACCATGCAATCCGTGACATGGCGCCTCAAACCGCGCGGCCCCTCCGCCCGGTGGACGTTCGATAAGTATAAACTTTGTTGTCGACCAGTTTCGGTTGAAAAAATGGGGAATTTGGTATGGGAAGTCGTGGAATATTCCCGCTTCACACCATGTAGCCTCATGAAGTCCCGATAGGTGGCGACGGTATACATAGCCTTAAAAGTGGCGTGTGTAATAGCGGTGCGTTCAAGGCAGGAAGCTGTCATTAAGTTTCCTTCGGTGGAAAACCAGAGCATCGCAAATATTAATAGACGCTTGCAGAATGTCTATAGAGACCTGAAAATGAACAAAAGCACGGTGAGTCGTTGGGCGAAGCGTCTGTCAGCATCGCAACAAGATCACGCAAACCTGTCAGATCTCCAGCTGCCGGTCATCCGCAACCAGTTGCCTCTCCAGCAATGTTGGAACGTGAGGACACTCTCAATATCAAGAAGACCGATGGATCGCACTCCAACACCTCGATGCTCAACTGGACGTTTCTGTTGGTAGTGCTGACACTCTCGTCCACCACTTTGGGCACTCAAAGGTGTGTACCCATAGGTTTCCTCACTGCCTAACCGTAGGCCATTAGAGCAACGAAAGACTATGTGCGAGGTTGATCGCCAAAAATTTTGTCGAACATCGTAACAGGCGATGAAACATGAATTCAGCACCTCGTACCGGAAAAAACGGCAATCCAGGGAGTGGTGCCACATCACCTCTCCTCTGAAGAAAAAGTTCAAAGCCGGACCCTCAGCTGGTAATGTAATGGCGATGGCCCTCTGGGACTCTGAAAGGATTACTCTTTTTCATGTCCTCCCTCATGGCGCAACGATCTACTCGGAAGTGTATTGTGCCACCTTCAGGAAATTGAAGAAATGATTTCAGAGTGTTCGTCGGCACAAAAATGCAAACGAACTTCTCCTTCTCCATGACTACGCAAGGCCTCACACAAGTTTGCGCACCCGAAAGGAGCTCACCAAATGTCATCGGATTGTTCTTTCCCATCCACCTTTCAGCATAGATCTCGCACGTTCAGACTTCCATCAGTTTGGCCCAATGAAGGATGCGCTCCAAAGGAATAAGTATGTGGATGAAGGGTAGGTTACTAATGTAGCAAGATGTTGTCTCCTTCTTCGACCAATAGAGTGGTACCATGCAGACATACAGGCCCGTCAGTAAGGTGGGTTAAGGTCGTAGCATTGAACGGAGCTTATGCTGAAAAATAGGATTTAGAGCCAAAAGAGTGCGGAATAATATGGTGTGCTGGAATCCTGAATAAAATCAATCTGCTTTCAGAAACAAATGCGATGCATTACTTATTGGACGCCCCTCACATCAGGTGACAGAATCCTAACATAAGCACATTCTTCTAGAAGTTAATATTTTGTTGAGAATATAGAAGCATCTATTACCGACCTGGATTCTGGCTTTTATCTCTGTTTCATTTGCTGTAGTTTCCACTGATTTCCTGTATCCACTAGTAGACCTTGCATTCCCTATCCTCGTCTCCCATGTATTTGGGTCTGAAGTATCAAATGTAGATGTATATGTGGGTCAACTTTCAACCCACGCTCGGCTGTTACAGAGTGAAGAGCTTCCATAAATTTTTCAGTTGAGTTTTGTGTGTCTTATTCCGGCAAAGTGTGCAAGGAAGTAGTAGTAATAGTTTATTCATCCAGAGACAATGTAAACTGCATTGATTGCGTCAGAAAATACGTCGAATAAAAACAAAATGATAATAATAACATTAATAATGATACGGGTGTACAGTACCCTACACTATATGGGGGTGCATAATACCCTACACAATATCACCGACAAAATTGCACATAAAACTTTGACTAATTATACACATATATAGAAAAGATATTTTGCATGGAATACATAATTCACATTTACATACAAACACATAATAGTTCTAACATCTTCATTCGAAACATTAGTTCACAGCATGGCATGCGCTTGGTTGAAAATACTACTGACAGATAGTACATTAAGATAATTATTTACTACAAGCTTATTGCAAGTATTCTTCTATACTACAATAGCAGTCGATCATTAACAGTTCTAATATTACTTCCTTAAAAGAAGATTTTAAATTTTTTTCATCTGTGCTGAAAATTTCTTGCATAATGTAGTATCTTGAATATTTATTTGTTTTGCCCTAAAGTCTTGCTTGCTCTTTCTGTATGGATGCCATTGTACATTCTTTTACTGTAAGAACGGTGATCTGAGTTCATTTTAAAATTGTCAATAAATCTTCTTATGTTAATTGCACTTTTTTGTATGTAGAGGCACGGTAAGGTAGAATATTTAAATTTTGAAATAACTGTTTGTAGGGTGTTACCCTAGAATTATTGGTAACTATTCTAATAGCTCATTTATGTAGACTAAACATGGTTTACAAGTTTGTCTTATTATGACCCCAGAAGGTGAGGCCATATGTAAGAGCAGAATGGATGTAACCAAAGTTGACAATTCTGCTACACTGTGTACTACACACACCACTAATTACACATAATGCAAAAGATACAGAGTTTAACTTGTTAGTGAGATAGAGGATGTAAGCTTTCCAGTCAAAATTTTCGTGTATGTTCATACCTAAAAATTTTGTGACAGCTACCCACTAAGTTTCTTTATTTTGTTTTCTGAAGTACAAGAAGTGATGTGACTATTTTCCTAAAACGAACATAATTATTCAAATACACTGACGGAAAAAATTAATACACCTGAAAATACGTTATTGATTTCAATACGATGACGGTATATGCCACTTCAGGGATAGTAGATGTACTGATAATGGTGTCAGCGTCATCCGCCAACAAATAGTGTAGTGGCAAAGCTACCAGAACGCCATCTGTGTCTACCCTTTAATACGGAATGCTTACAGCCGGAAGGCTCAGTGTGGTGCAGACGTGTGGAGTAAGCACGTAACCATGCTAGACGCACTCGTGCATTCTACGGCCAACCGAGTGAGTCTGAAAGGGATCAAATTATGGCCTTACAAGTGGCGGGATGGTCCTTTCAGAGAATTGCCTCACATGTTGGACGTGCTGCGTCAGTTGTGCAGCGATAGTGGTATCAATGGTCACGTGAACATTCTCACATCTTAGACAATATTCTAGACGCCCTCCAGGATCGTCGTATTGTAATGACAGCAGTGCCAAATCATACAGCTGCCACAGCAAAGACAAAAGGGCTTGTGGGCCCAGACGTGTCAACACGAATTGTTGTGAATCGGTTATAAGTAATGGGACTACAGGTTCAAATGGCTCTGAGCACTATGGGACTTAACAGCTGTGGTCATCAGTCCCCTAGAACTTAGAACTACTTAAACCTAACTAACCTAAGGACATCACACACATCCATGTCCGAGGCAGGATTCGAACCTGCGGCCGTAGCAGTCGCGCGGTTCCGGACTGCGCGCCTAGAACCGCGAGACCACCGCGGCCGGCGGGGCTACAGGCACGCACATCTTTAGCCCGTTTACGACCACAACACAGCATTGACGTGCCCGGCTAGACTGGTGCCATCAGGGCCTCACTTAGTAGATGGAATGATGTGCCGTGTTCTTGAGTGATGAAAGCGGATTCTGCCTGCATACAAGTGATGGTCATTTGTGCATACAATGTAGACCTGGTGAGCGTTGTCTCTTAGAGCGCATTCGTCCAGGACACATACTTTATGGTCTGGGGTGCAATATGCTACAACTCTCGTTCACCTTTGGCGTTTCTTTAGGGGACGCTAAGAAGCACTCGGTATGTGCAGAATGTTATTAGGGCCGTTATTTTACCATTCTTGCAATGAGAAGGCGATCTGATATTTCAACAGGATAATGCTCACCCAGACACTGCCCGTGAAATTCAAACTGCTCTACAAGAAGTGCAGCAACTTTCCTTGCCAGACTTGTCTCGTATTGACCACGTGTGGGACATTATGGGACGATAAGTGAGTTGTGCGACTCGTAGACCAACAACTCTTACAGAAGTACGTGAACAGGTCGAGCAGGTGTGGCATAACGTATCCCAGGACAGTACTCACCACCTGTACGATCGATTGGCTGCCAGAGTCAGTACCTACATTGCCTCCCATGGGGGCTACTCCTCATACTAATATGGGTGTTTCAGCAGAACCACTTGTGCTACTGATCTGTAAATGTAGCCGTTTCATGTAATCCATATGCACTGCTGCAAATCTTGACTGAATTGGAGGCCCCAAAAGGGGTGTACTAATTTCTTTTCTAACGGTGTATTTAAAGTTAACTTGTTTATTTCGAACTAGTTTTGTAAATATTCCAAAACACTGGTTGCAGACTTTGGCAATATCTGTGTTTATGTCAGTTACAATAACATTTGTGAATCTTAACGTAAATAAGAAATATGAGAGGTCCTAGAATAGTGCCCTGTGGTATCCCAATTTGTACTGTCTGAAAATTAAATCCGTGAAGAGTACTTCGTTTAGTAATGTTTGCTGAGGTAATTTCTATTGCCTGTCTCCTATTATTGAGACATGACAAACAATTTTTTCGCCGCTCCTTGTGTACCAGTTTCTTCTAATTTGTCTAGCAAGATATCATGAGGACTGTATCGAATGCCTTCGACAAGCTCAAGTTTATTCCTATTCTACTGATGTGTCTGTCTACTCTCATTGTGATATTTTCCATGAATTGGGTAATAGCTGACTCTATACTCGTGCCTTTTGCAGAAACCATGTTGGTTTACGGACAAGAGATTGAGTTTGTCAAGGTAATTTATAATTATTGTTCATAACTGTCTTTCCCATTTCACAAGGAAGATTAGTGTCTAACGGCTTGTCGATGACGAGGTCATTAAAGATGGAGCACTAGAGTGCATAGGGAAAGAACTGGGACGGAAATCGACCGTTTCCATATCAAAGGAGCCTCCCAACATTTGCCTAAAGCGATTTATGAAAATCACGGAAAACCTAAATCTGAATGGTCGGATGGGGATACGAACCACATTCTTCCCGAATGCAAGTTCAGTGTACCACGTCGCTCAGTGAGAGTATCAAGAGAACTCTTCCTACGATATTGCCGAGTGCCAAGTAAAAAAGAACTGCTAATAGTCCATCCTCTGGTCTTCAGCGTGTCACAACTTCGAGTAATTTTAATCTTCACGTCTGTATTCAACAAACGTAATTAAAGTAAACCTAGGAGTTAGCCCGCCCTGTTGGCCATGCGGTCTAACGCACGGCTTTCCGGGCGGGAAGGAGCGCCGGTCCCCAGCACGAATCCGCCCGGCGGATTTGGGTCGAGGTCCGGTGAGCTGGCCAGTCTGTGGATGGTTTTTAAGCGGTTTTTCATCTGCCTCGGCAAATGCGGGCTGGTTCCCCTTATTCCGCCTCAGCTACATTATGTCGGCGATTGCTGCACAAACAAGTTCTCCAGGTACGCGTACACCACCATTACTCTACCACGCAAACATATGGGTTACACTCTTCTGGTGTGAGACGTTCCCTGGGAGTTCCACTGGGGGCCGAACCACACAATAACCCTGGGTTCGGTGTGGGGCGGCTGAGGGGTGAAGTGGACTGCGGTAGTCGTCGTGGGGTTGCGGACCACTGCGGCTGCGGCGGGGACGGAGCCTCTCCGTCGTTTCTAGGTCCCCGGTTAACATAACATAACATAAAAAAACCTAGGAGTTTCTTAGGAATTCCAAGCTCAGTTAGTATTTTGGTTAGAAATAGTTTGTGGATACTATCATATTCTTTCTAGAATTTAACAGAAAGGATTTCGCGGTTGCATTTGTCCATTTTTTTGACAGACCTGTTTTGGAACAAAAGTGTTGTCTGTTGAAGACTTTACTGACTGAAATCATGCTTCCTACTCTCCAGTTATGTCAGCTCTGCGAGAGATCTTACATGAGCTAATAGGAATTTTGAGTAACGCTTTATAGCTTATGTTTAATATCATTCTAACACTTTATCCTTCCTATTATGGATAATGTGGATCAAGATCACTTTCCATTCCAACGGAAACGTCGAAATTTTGTCCATTTTTTAGACAAAATACCCCCCCCCCCCATGTGGTCTTTAGCATTTGAGACACAATTCGGTCTTCTCCAGCAGTTCTTTGGCTGTTTACTGAGATTTCTTATTTCGATAAGACTGGGAGGAGGATAGTCCCTACCAATTGTTAAGGGCTAATGCAGACAGAGATGACTCGGTTTTTCAGTGTGTGGAATATCTGCACCACATTTCTAGTGATCAGTTCGTTAATCAGTCAGTACCCTTTCATTCTCGCCTTCGTCCTTCTTTGAACAACTTAATTTTTCCATATAGTTTTAGTTCTGTTTTTTAGTTTTGTATCCATGAAAGATTTTTTGTACCTGTTCTACAACGGCTCCTTTCTATAAGGGGCGAGCAAAAGGCTTCCGTTTGAGGGCCTTGCTGCAGTGTATATGCAACGTAGCGCGACTCCGAAGCGGGTATACAGGGTGTTACAAAAAGGTACGGCCAAACTTTCAGGAAACATTCCTCACACACAAATAAAGAAAAGATGTTATGTGGACATGTGTCAGGAAACGCTTAATTTTCATGTTAGAGCTCATTTTAGTTTCGTCAGTATGTACTGTACTTCCTCGATTCACCACCAGTTGGCCCAGTTGAAGGAAGGTAATGTTGACTTCGGTGCTTGTGTTGACACGCGACTCATTGCTCTACAGTACCAGCATCAAGCACATCAGTACGTAGCATCAACAGGTTAGTGTTCATCATGAACGTGGTCTTGCAGTCAGTGCAATGTTTACAAATGCGGAGTTGGCAGATGCCCATTTGATGTATGGATTAGCACGGGGCAATAGCCGTGGTGCGGTACGTTTGTATCGAGACAGGTTTCCAGAACGAAGGGGTCCCGACAGGAAGACGTTCGAAGCAATTGATCGGCCTCTTAGGGAGCACGGAACGTTCCAGCCTATGACTCGCGACTGGGGAAGACCTAGAACAACGAGGACACCTGCAATGGACGATAACCCTAATGTCAGCGTCAGAGAAGTTGCTGCTGTACAATGTAACGTTTACCACGTCATTGTATGGAGAGTGCTACGGGAGAACCAGTTGTTTCCGTACCATGTACAGCGTGTGCAGGCACTATCAGCAGCTGATTGGCCTCCACGGGTACACTTCTGCGGATGGTTCATCCAACAATGTGTCAATTCTCATTTCAGTGCAAATGTTCTCTTTACGGATGAGGCTTCATTCCAACGTGATCAAATTGAAAATTTTCACAATCAACATGTGTGGGCTGACGAGAATCCGCACGCAATTGTGCAATCACGTCATCAACACAGATTTTCTGTGAACGTTTATTAGTACGACACAACATGTGGTTCATGCGCGATGGAGATCCTGCACATTTCAGTCGAAGTGTTCGTACGCTTCTCAACAACAGATTCGGTGACCGATGGATTGGTAGAGGCGGACCAATTCCATGGCCTCCACGCTCTCCTGACTTCAACCCTCTTGACTTTCATTTATGGGGGCATTTGAAAGCTCTTGTCTACGCAACCCCGGTACCAAATGTAGAGACCCCTCGTGCTCGTATTGTGGACGGCTGTGATACAATACGCCATTCTCCAGGGCTGCATCAGCGGATCAGGGATTCCATGCGATGGAGGGTGGATGCATGTATCCTCGCTAACGGAGGACATTTTGAACATTTCCTGTAACAAAGTGTTTGAAGTCACGCTGGTACGTTCTGTTGCTGTGTGTTTCCGTTCCATGATTAATGTGAGTTGAAGAGAAGTAATAAAATGAGCTCTAACATGGAAAGTAAGCGTTTCCGGACACTTGTCCACATAACATATTTTCTTTCTTTGTGTGTGAGGAATGTTTCCTGAAAGTTTGGCCGTACCTTTTTGTAACACCCTGTATAAGCACCGACATGAGGTCAAGGGATCAGTGTGGCATTCATGTCTTTCGACGTGCGTGCTGTAAATATGGAAACGTGAACTGTGGCGGTGTTATTATCAAATGCGTTCAAGTAGAACCAACGTGCTGTTATTCTTTCTTGGCTGCTGGAGGACAAACACCGGTAGACTTCCATCAGAGAATGAAGAATGTGAATGGAGCAGCATTTCTGACGAAAACCACCGTTATGGAATGGTGCGCCAAGTTCATGATAACGCACGCCCCCATGTCGTAACGCCGAATTTACGCCAACTCACGTGGGAGACACTCTAGACCCGCCCTAGTGTCCAGCTCTCTCCCCTTGCGATTATCACGCCTTCTGTCCCTTAAAAAGGGCCTTGAAGGGTCGACGATTCCAGTCGGACGAGGATGTGCAGCAGGTAGTTAGGACTTCGTCACACAGCAAGACATAGTGTTTTACCGAACGGGTGTCTTCAACCTGGTGCATCGGTGGGAAGACTGCCTCATTGCTCACTCCGGTTTTATCTGATTTGCATACCGATTCTGGACTGTACGACCTTCGAACAGAAACTTTTTCATAGACCCTTATACTTTTCTGAGCGTAGTTTGAAGCCTTTCCTTCTACTTGTACTCAATCCAAGCTCGCTGTCTATGTTTCCTAGACAGTTATTTCGCATTCTTCATCAAACCGCACTCATCTTTGGTTGACTTATTTCTGGACAATTCTCGATAATGTGAAATATGGCGTCCGCCAAGGATCAGTATTAGGACCCATTCTGTTTCTCCTCTATGTCAATGATCTTACATACAACAAGCATTGCCAAACTACCCTCTAATTTGCAGACGATACAAGCTTCCTTATTAGTGGTAAAACAGAAGAAAAACTAAAAGACTCCGCTATCCAAACAATGAGTAGTGTAGAACAGTGGTTCAGCTATAACAAACTAATTATAAACAAAGAAAAGACAGTAGCACTGAACTTCTACAATCTAAAAGGAAGACACCATCCAAACATACAAATAGAAGTAAGGGACAAAGTTCTTGAAAGTGTTGACAGCACAAAATTTCTGGGACTCTGGCTCCAGAACAACGCAGAATGGGAGGTACACATTAAATATTTGCAAAGAAAACTAAGCAAAACCTGCTACATGATAAGGATCTTAAAAACTTGTTGCAGCAAAGCCAGCCTGTTAAAAGTATACTACTCCTATGTGCATTCTGTAATTAAATATGGCACAATCTTCTGTGGCAATGCAACAACAAATATTAAACTTTTCAGGATGCAAGAGAGAATATTAAGAATTATTGAAGGGGTAAACAATACGGGATCATGCAGACCCATATTTAAACAACTGTTAGTTCTTCCTTTTCCTTGCATTTTTATCTATGAAACATAAGTTTTCATCAAACAATATATTGATAGACACCAGATATCTTATTAAAAAATGAAAATATACATGCATACAATACAAGGCAAAAATCTGACCTTCATATGAAACAGGCGAGAACATCATTGTGCCAAAAAGGCACTCTACATACTGTGATAAAGATTTACAATAATCTGCCTAACCATATTAAATCACTAAGTAAACTCTGTAGTTTTAAGGCTGCACTAAAGGCCTATTTAATTGACCATTGCTTTTACAGCTTGACAGAGTATCTAGAAACCAAACAACAAAAATAAAGATGCGTTATGAATATTCTACTTTGTATGTTGCCTCTAATGTTTGTTGTATAAATGATTCTTTGCTAAATTACACCAATATCTAGTCCTTAAGAATGCAATAAAAACTATATTTTATCTTGTAAAGACCTAACAATGTCCAATATCCTTGTATATATTATATACATGTAGGATTTGAAGGACTAAATAAATAAATAAATATAATAGTCTCTTTCACTACATTCCAGGTTTTTTCTATATTTTCATCTTCTATAATGTAGTCTGTTAATGCATGAATATGATTTGTTAAACTGATCCTAGATGTGGTCTGTTAACTTACTGCAGTCGAATTTCGCGGATTTCTGTACCTTTTTAACCACCCTTTGGTTGTCATTGGACTCTCAAGTATACTCTGACTACAAAAAGATGAGAGCTGCATTCCATTTCTTTTGCTGTTTTTACATTTTGTACTCACTTTTTGATTTGCGATTCAAGGCCAATGTGATTGATCTGGTTAACTATCTACTCATCTGGAGAAACCTGTATTGCTTTTTCGATTATGTTCCTATCAATATCTTTATTGTTTGATAAATGTAACTCACTAAGGTGGTCCTTATTTTTCGTTTTTCTTCAAGCACATCCCCTAGTTCTTTCCTTTTGTTTCAAAAAGAATTCCAAGACCTATTTTGTTGAAACTGAAGGCGTGTAAACCATGCCGCAGTAGCCGAGAAGTTGCAGGTCGCTAGATTACTGCTTACGCCTATGGATCTTCTGTCATACTGTTCAGCTTCAGATGAGCGTCGGTTTCCATTCGATGACGTTGTGAATGTTTACTTACATCGTGGTGAGTATTTTAAGAAGTAGTAACCAGATGCAGCTTGTGCAACATTTCACCAATGTGCTGCAAAGATGGCCTTTCGCTTTTGACTTGTAAGGGTAACTATACTGAATATATTAATGTTATATGTATAGATACTGAGCCGTTTTAAGTATATTTAAACATTATAATCAGTCTTTTAACATTGCAAGGAACAAAATAGGGTAGCTAACCCTCTGACCGAACACACTGAGCTATCGTGCCGACAACCATTCTTCCTTTTTAATAATCAGTGGCTCAAATTTTTAGTATACTCCATGCGTAAATCTTAAGAGGGCGTTTTACCAATTCCTATGCCCCATCAGGTGAAATATTCCTAACATAGGCCGGCGTCTGTTTCACGAAAATCACATCAAATGATCAAATCACCTTCATCTCCGTTTCAAGGATTTCTGAAGTAACGAATTGTGTTTTCGTACACATCATAGGCATTGTTTTAAAACATTACTACATATCCAAATAATTCCGCTGGTTTTTACATCATTTGTATGCAGTGAGTCGTATATGTCTAAGAAAACTTCACGAAAAGTAGAAAACGCCTGTGTGGTATGTCAAAACGATCTTCTAATGTTACGTGGAAACTCATGTGCAACATTTCATGTCTTTCTTTGTTACTAGAATTTTGATTCTAATTTGTTATACTTCTTCCGTACATTTCATCATGTTAAAATCATTGTCAGATTAAAAATTTAACTCTGAAAATCCTAGAGTCACATGAATACATGGATATTGTTAGGTCTGTGGGACACGTATTCACATATTTTCACAACCAATTAGCTTAAAATTTTTTTGGTAGTCAAAGTGTATTTTTTATGAGAATGCAAGACAGTATTTGTCCTTTTAGTTTTTAAATACGAGGTGCATTCAAGTTCTAAGGCCTCCGATTATTTTTTCTCCAGACTGGAAAGAGATAGAAACATGCGAACATGCGCATTGTTTTAAAATGAGGCCGCGTTCATTGTCAATACGTTCCAGAGATGGCAGCATCGTACGGCAGATGGAATTTTACCACCAGCGGAATGAGAACTGTTTTAAATACTTCAAATGGCGACGTTTTCCTTACTTGAACAGCATGCAATCATTCGTTTTCTGAATTTGTGTGGTGTGAAACCAATTGAAATTCATCAACAGTTGAAGGAGACACGTGGTGATGGAGTTATGGATGTGTCGAAAGTGCATTCGTGGGTGCTACAGTTTAATGAAGGCAGAACATCGTGTGACAACAAACCGAAACAACCTCGGGCTCGCACAAGCCGGTCTGACGACATGATCAAGAAAGTGAAGAGAATTGTTTTGGGGGATCGCCGAATGACTGTTGAACAGATCGCCTCCAGAGTTGGCATTTCTGTGGGTTCTGTGCACACAATCCTGCATAACGACCTGAAAATGCGAAAACTGTCATCCAGGTGGGTGCCACGAATGCTGACGGACGACCACATGGCTGCCCACGTGGCATGTTGCCAAGCAATGTTGACGCGCAACGACAGGATGAATGGGACTTTCTTTTCGTCGGTTGTGACAATGGATGAGATGTGGATGCCATTTTTCAATCCAGAAACAAAGCGCCAGTCAGCTCAATTGAAGCACACAGATTCACCACCACCAAAAAAATTTCGGGTAACCGCCAGTGCTGAAAAAATGATGGTGTCCATGTTCTGGGACAACGAGGGTGTAATCCTTACCCATTGCGTTCCAAAGGACACTACGGTAACAGGTGCATCCTACGAAAATGTTTTGAAGAACAAATTCCTTCCTGCACTGCAACAAAAACGTCCAGGAAGGGCTGCGCGTGTGCTGTTTCACCAAGACAACGCACCCGCACATTGAGCTAACGTTACGCAACAGTTTCTTCATGATAACAACTTTGAAGTGATTCCTCATGCTCCCTACTCACCTTACCTGGCTCCTAGTGACTTTTGGCTTTTTCCAACTATGAAAGACACTCTCCGTGGCCGCACATTCACATTCACCAGCCGTGCTGCTATTGCCTCAGCGATTTTCCAGTGGTCAAAACAGACTCCTAAAGAAGCCTTCGCCGCTGCCATGGAATCATGGAGTCAGCGTTGTGAAAAATGTGTACGTCTGCAGGGCGATTACGTCGAGAAGTAACGCCAGTTTCATCGATTTCGGGTGAGTAGTTAATTAGAAAAAAAATCGGAGGCCTTAGAACTTGAATGCACCTCGCATACGGTTTGCAAAACAAATTTTAACCATGGAACGGGTAAATCTTACATTCTGCTCCTAAGATCTCCTAGAAAGGGGCCTCTTTAGCAAATCTTCTACAGAAAACACTTTCATATTAAAAGAAGGTTGCATTTTCCACCCTTCTGCATTCATGACTATTTTCAACCTCCTGGGTCATTCTCAAGTGGTTTTATGCTTCTGTAACAGAAGTCTGTGATTTACATACTGGAATGTCAGCGTCTTTAAAACTGTTTCTTCTGTTCGTTTTGGTTCACAAATGATGTGTTGTTATCGTTGTAAATGTAAAGCTGTCAAACCAACAAGACAGCATTTGTGAACCATAACGAATACATCTACATCGATACTCCGCAAGCAACCGTACCACTACTTGTCATTTCATCTACATCTACATTTATACTCCGCAAGCCACCCAACAGTGTGTGGCGGAGGGCACTTTACGTGCCACTGTCATTACCTCCCTTTCCTGTTCCAGTCGCGTATGGTTCGCGGGAAGAACGACTGCCAGAAAGCCTCCGCGCGCTCTCGGATCTCTCTAATTTTACATTCGTGATCTCCTCGGGAGGTATAAGTAGAGGGAAGCAATATATTCGATACCTCATCCAGAAACACACCCTCTCGAAACCTGGACAGCAAGCTACACCGCGATGCAGAGCGCCTCTCTTGCAGAGTCTGCCACTTGAGTTTGCTAAACATCTCCGTAACGCTATCACGCTTACCAAATAACCCTGTGACGAAACGCGCCGCTGTTCTTTGGATCCTCTGTATCTCCTCTGTCAAACCGACCTGGTACGGATGCCACACTGATGAGCAATACTCAAGTATAGGTCGAACGAGTGTTTTGTAAGCCACCTCCTTTGCGAAGGACTACATTTTCTAAGGATTCTCCCAATGAATTTGAACCTGGCACCCGCCTTACCAACAATTAATTTTATATGATCATTCCACCTCAAATCGTTCCGTACCCATACTCCCAAATATTTTACAGAAGTAACTGCTACCAGTGTTTGTTCCGCTATCATATAATCATACAATAAAGGATCCTTCTTTCTATGTATTCGTAATACATTACATTTGTCTATGTTAAGGGTCAGTTGCCACTCCCTGCACCAAGTGCCTATCCGCTGCAGATCTTCCTGCATTTCGCTGCAATTTTCTAATGCTGCAACTTCTCTGTGTACTACAGCATCATCCGCGAAAAGCCGCATGGAACTTCAGACACTATCTACTAGGTCATTTATATATACTGTGAAAAGCAATGATCCCATAACACTCCCCTGTGGCACGCCAGAGGTTACTTTAACGTCTGTAGACGTCCCTCCATTGAGAACAACATGCTGTGTTCTGTTTGCTAAAAACTCTTCAATCCAGCCACACAGCTGGTCTGATATTCCGTAGGCTCTTACTTTGTTTATTAGGTGACACAACGGAACTGTATCGAACGCTTTCCGGAAGTCAAGGAAAATGGCATCTACCTGGGAGCTTGAATCTAATATTTTCTGGGTCTCATGAACAAATAAAGCGAGTTGGGTTTCACACGATCGCTGTTTCCAGAATCCATGTTGATTCCTACAGCGTAGATTCTGGGTTTCCAGATATGACATGATACGCGAGCAAAAAACATGTTCTAAAATTCTACAATAGATCGATGTCAGAGATATAGGCCTATAGTTTTTCGCATCTGCTCGACGACCCTTCTTGAAAACTGGAACTACCTGTGCTCTTTTCCAATCATTTGGAACCTTCCGTTTCTCTAGAGACTTGAGGTACACGGCTGTTAGAAGGGGGCAAGTTCTTTCGCGTACTCTGTGTAGAATCAAATTGGTATCCCGTCAGGTCCAGTGGACTTTCCTCTGTTGAGTGATTTCAGTTGCTTTTCTATTCCTTTGACACTTATTTCGATGTCAGCCATTTTTTTCGTTCGTGCGAGGATTTAGAGAAGGAACTGCAGTGTGGTAGTCCTCTCTGAAACAACTTCGGAAAAAAGGTGTTTACTATTTCAGTTTTACGCGTGTCATCCTCTGTTTCAATGCCATCTTCATCCCAGAGTGTGTGGATATGCTGTTTCGATCCACTTATTGATTTAACGTAAGACCAGAACT
The DNA here is from genome assembly GCF_021461385.2 of Schistocerca piceifrons. NCBI lineage: Eukaryota > Metazoa > Arthropoda > Insecta > Orthoptera > Acrididae > Schistocerca > Schistocerca piceifrons. The sequence goes on along the minus strand of NC_060149.1, from coordinate 93,009,535 downwards.
TCCTAGGATTTTCTGTCAAGTAGGTACATAGAATTTTACTTTTGAATTCACTGAACGCTTCACGCATAGCCCTCCTTAAACTAACTTTGACATCGTTTAGCTTCTGTTTGTCTGAGAGGTTTTGGCTTAGTTTAAATTTGCAGTGAAGCTCTCTTTGCTTTCGCAGTAGTTTCCTAACTTTGTTGTTGAACCACGGTGGGTTTTTCCCGTCCCTCACAGTTTTACTCTCCATGTACCTGTCTAAAACGCATTTTACGATTGCCTTGAATTTTTTCCATAAACACTCAACATTGTCAGTGTCGGAAAAGAAATTTTCGTTTTGATCTGTTAGGTAGTCTGAAATCTGCCTCCTATTACTCTTGCTAAATAGATAAACCTTCCTCCCTTTTTTATATTCCTATTTACTACCATATTCAAGGATGCTGCATCGGCCTTGTGATCACTGATTCCCTGTTCTGCGCTTACAGAGTCAAAAATCTCGGGTCTCTTTGTTATCAGTAGGTCCAAGATATTATCTCCATAAGTCGGTTCTCTGTTTAATTGCTTGAAGTAATTTTCGGATAGTGCACTCAGTATAATGTCACTCAATGCTCTGTCCCTACCACCCGTCCTAAACATCTGAGTGTCCCAGTCTATATCTGGCAAATTGAAATCTCCACCTAAGGCTTCTTTTACCGACCTCCCGACTCAGCAGCATTAGTGGCAAAACAACAGAGAGAAAATCTGGAATACATTTCACATAAAATTTCAAATGGCTCTGAGCACTATGCGAGTTAACTTCTGAGGTCATCAGTCGCCTAGAACTTAGAACTAATTAAACCTAACTAGATGGCCTCGGGCAAGTACAGAAAGGGCAACAGCCTCAAAGGGTGTGGGGCAAAGTCAGGATATGCGGGGCCAAGCAGCAATCGGTATTGTAATTGTAAACTGTCGAAGCTGCATTGGTAAAGTACCGGAACTTCAAGCGCTGATAGAAAGCATCGAAACTGAAATCGTTATAGGTACGGAAAGCTGGCTGAAGCCAGAGATAAATTCTGCCGAAATTTTTACAAAGGCACAGACGGTGTTTAGAAAGGATAGTTTGCATGCAACCAGTGGTGGCGTTTTTGTCGCTGTTAGTAGTAGTTTATCCTGTAGTGAAATAGAAGTGGATAGTTCCGGTGAATTATTATGGGTGGAGGTTATACTCAACAACCGAGCTAGGTTAATAATTGGCTCCTTTTACCGACCTCCCGATTCAGCAGCATTAGTGGCAAAACAACTGAGAGAAAATCTGGAATACATTTCACATAAATTTCTTCAGCTAACGTGCTGAAAAAATTTATGTGAGCCGGTCGGAGTGGCCGTGCGGTTGTAGGCGCTACAGTCTGGAGCCGAGCGACCGCTACGGTCGCAGGTTGGAATCCTGCCTCGGGCATGGATGTGTGTGATGTCCTTAGGTTAGTTAGGTTTAAGTAGTTCTAAGTTCTAGGGGACTGATGACCTCAGAAGTTAAGTCCCATAGTGCTCAGAGCCAAGGCAGGTTTGAGCTCAGCAATGGTTTTGGTGTTATTACTGTACACCTTGTCTTTAATACAGCCACACAAAAAGGAGTCGCATGCGTTCAGATCCAGAGAATAAGGCGGCCAATCGAGGCCGATGCCAGTGACCTCTCGGTACCCCAGAGCCAAATGCGATCCCCAAAGTGCTCCCCCGGGACATCAAACACTCGCCTGCTTCGATGTGGTTGAGTTTAGTCTTGCATGAACCACATCTGACCGAAATCAGGGTCACTTTGGATAATAGGGATGAAATCATCATCCAAAACCTTCACCGACTGTTCGGTAATCAGCGCGCCATCATGGAATATTGCACCAATTATTCCGTAACAGGACACTGAACACCATACAGTCACCCATTGAAGGTGAAGAGACTTCTCGATCGCGAAATGCGGATTCTCAATCCCCAATTGCGGTAATTTTGCTTACTGACGAACCCACCCAAATGAAAGTGGGCTTCATCGCTAAACCAAACCACACATGCACATACTAATTCCCATCACGCCGTGCAGCCAACCGTGCAGCTTGAATGTCATAACGCAAACCGTTCAGAAGTTATGACGATTTTATTTCATATGTTCAAGTAATGGTCACCCTGTATATTGGCGGCAGTAGACTCGTTTGGCAGTCAGCTTCGAATGCTGGTTCTCTAAATTTTCCCAATAGTGTTTCTCGAGAAGATCATTGCCTTCCCTACAGGGATTCCCATTTACGTTCCAGAAGCATCTCCATAACACTTACGTGTTGTTTGAATCTACTGGTAACAAATCTAGCATTCGCCTCTGAATTGCTTCGATGTCTTCCTTCAGTTCGACCTGGTATGGATCCCAAACACTCAAGCAGTACTCATGGATAGGTCTCCTTCACAGGTGAACCACTCTTTCCTAAAATTTTCCCAATAAACTGAAGTCAACCATTTGCCTTCCCTACCACAGTTCTCACACGTTCGTTCCATCTCATATCGCCGTGCAATGTTATGCTCAGATATTTGAACGACCTGACTGTTTCAAATAGGACACTACTAATACTATAACCGAACATTACAGGTTTTATCTTCAAAAAAATCAAATGGCTCTGAGTACTATGGGACTTAACATATGAGGTCATCAGTCCCCTAGACTTAGAACTACTTAAACCTAACTAACCTAAGAACATCACACACATCCATGCCCGAGGCAGGATTCGAACCTGCGACCGTAGCAGCAGTGCAGTTCCAGACTGAAGCGCCTAGAACTGCTCGGCCGTTTTATCTTCCTACTCATTTACATTAACTTAAATTTTTCATATTTAGGGCTAGCTGTCATTTATCACATCAACTGGAAATTTTGTCCAAGTCATCCTGTATCTTTCTACAGTCACTCGACTTCGACACCTTATCATACACCATGGCATCATCAGCAAACAACCACAGATTGCTGCCCACCCTGACAGCCAAATCGTTTATGTATGTAGAGAACAACTGCGGTCCTATCACACTTCCCCTGGGCACTCCTGGCGATATCCTTGTCTCTGATGAACACTCACCGTCAAGGACAACATACTGGATTCTTTTATTTAAGAAGTCTTGGAGCCACTCATATAACTCTTAATTTATTCTATAGGCTCATACCATTGTTAACAACCTGCAATGGGGCACTGTGTCAAATGCTTCCTGGAAATCTACAAATACGGAATCAACCTGTTGCCCTTCATCCATAGAAAACACAAATTTAAAGAGGCTGACATTTCAGTATGTAAGGAGTATATTTACAGTATGCTGTAGCACATTAGCACATGATAACTGGCTGCCATTAGTAGTGACAGCAATTTTTATTTAGTCGGTGGAGTTAGCCACCAGATCAATCAACATACATTACCACCTAACCGGTAGGTTTTGTCGGTCTTGTTTAGTAACATACACAAAGTGAAACTATCAGCAAAAGTGTTAACTCAGTCAGAAGTGAATGTATAATATTTTGGAAGAAGGGTAAGGTTTCTAGATGAGCTCCAGCACATTGTACAAAGAGGCTTACGGACCTACATTCAGAGTTGTGCAATCTGAAAAAAAAGCTTCATAGGAAGACACTCACTCAAAAGAGTGAAAGTTTTTTACAATGTAAACAATCTCTTTGTTGTTGCCCATGTTAATTCTTTGAACACGATAAAAACAGAAAAGTATAAATTCTTTACATTGCATGAAAGAGAGCCCAGATGTAGAGGTTATCTTGGAAGTGTTGAATGGAAGTTGGCAGCAAAAGTAGAAATGGCAAGGATCAGAATGAGAGAAGATTAAGGGTGATAACAGCTCACAGGTTTTGTAAACTAATACTCATTAGTCTGAAGAAACTGTTGGAGTGAATGATTCTGATGGTGGTAACATTTTTACAGAACCCTCCATGAGTTCAGCTTCAATTTCTGATAGTGATTCAACTGTAGATGAAAAAAAAAAAGGTTGCTCCAAAAAAAGGAAAACAAATGTGGAAGAAGGTGCTTTGTGACATTAAAACTATCCGCCATGTTTACAGGTGTCAGTTAAGTCTGATGGATGCCATGTTCAGTCCTGAGGCTACAGTTGAGGCCATGGGACTCTTAGGACATAGTATTAATGAAATAGCACTTAATAATAGTTCAACTCAAAGATATCAAGAGAAATTCAGAAATAAATGGGCAGTAAATATTAAATATTTCTTTCAAGAGAAGAAAATAACTTTTGTTGACTTCATTGGGATGGTAAGTTGGTACCAGAGTGAATGTCGGGGATTCAAGAACTGAAAGACTACCCATTACTACTTATGGAAATTAGGAGCAATTAATTGGTGTGCGTGCATTACCGAATTCTAGTAGCAAAGAACAATGATGGGCAGTTTGGAATGCCATCAAAGTTTGGGGACTAGATAAGAAAGTTCGAATTATTTATTGTGACACCACCACACCCAACACACGTCATTTCAGTGGAGCTGTTACTTTGGTGGAACAGCTAGCAGGAAGAGATCTGCCATTTTCCCTTGTTGTCAGCATAAGTACGAGCTAGTGTTAGGGAGTGTGCTAAGAAATGAGTTACCCCAAGTGACAGTTAGTCCCAATGTAATATTTTTCAAAAAACTTTGAAAAAAGTGTAATGGCAGGGATACAGCACATTATAAAGATAGACACAAACATTAACATGAGGCTATTAGTGATCTCAAAATTGATGAAGAACCTAACTTCTTCCAAAAACTACTAAAAGAAGAACATCTAAAAACTGATTGCTGTAAACACATTGAATAGTGCTTCCTGTTTCTGAGGGCAACTATGGACCTTAATCTACAAGACTCAAATCACTCGACATATTATGTAATACCCTTATAAGGACTACCCTAATACCTTATAGAAAGGTCGGTTTTGTGGTATATTCTTTGTTTTCTGGCTGTAGCAAGAAAACTGTGTTCTTTCTCTGTTTCCACATTCTCATCTCCTATTATTAGTTTGTTGTGATCAGTTGAAAGGCCATCACATGTTGTCTCTACTTCATCATGCAAGCTGTATTCAACAGAATTATTGCTTTCCTCAGTAGTAGCATAGCACTTAATAAGCCAATTCTAGTTTATTCAGGTACCAAGTCAAAAAGGAAATCCTAGAGTTTACTGATCTAAACTACTTTATATTATTCAAAAGGCTCTTCTTGATTATAAAATCAATTTCAAATAAATTATTGACTTCAGATTCTCCTGTCCCACACATAGTAATGCAGAGGACCCATTTATTGCAGATTCAGCAACTTCAGAACTCCACCCTGTATGACTTAAAGAATGTCCTTTTCACTGGTGAAACTTGCATTACTACATATTAACAGTGAAATCAGTTGCTAAGTTTTTGTAGGTAACTGAAGGCAAAAATCCTATGTCCAGCAGTCAATGACAAATGGATGATGGTTAGATGAGCAGGATAATGAAGTTTATGATGATAATTTGAAACAAATATAGGCAGATCTCAGCTGGATCATACTAATATACAGTGATTTAAAGTTAACCATTCAACTATCACATCACTGTTACAGTGATGTTTTATCTGAGAAAAATAATTGCTACTGTTGGAGTTCTCCCTGTTTCAGCTATTAACACATTGTTTACAGTTCTTGGCAAATGAATATGAGTATGCATCTAACAAAGAGAGCTCAAGGACATAGTTTCTATGATCAGCCCTCTTAAAAATGTAAGTAGTAGTTTTATCCATCCATGGATCCCTTTTACAAGCATATTTGACATGTCATGGTATTTAAGTTTAAGGACACACACAATTCATATCTACAGGCATTTACATACATGCAGGTCTAGTTTGAGGAATATGGGGCAAATAATCATCCCAGCATTTCACTGACATAATTTAAGGAAAACAAGGGAACTGATATCAGGATGGCAAAATGAGGATTAGAGCCTCCATCCTCCACAATAAAAGGCCAATCTGTTAAATATAGTTCAACCTTGTTCAGTTTGTCTCTAGCATACAATACTGTTTTGTTTATAGATTCGTGCAAAGAAGTTAGTTCATGATGTGAACAGCTAGAGTTACACTCCTCACTCATTTCTCAATACCAATCATTGTACACACTATTTGTACACTTTCAGCTCAAAGGTATTTACAGGGCACCATTGTGAAAAAAATCAGTTTATTATTATTAGGAGACATAATGAGAACTTTTTAAAGCTTTATTACTTTCACAACAAGAATTACAAATTACACAAATTAGCATGTTCCCCAGAAGCTACTAAATTGGATAGATCTATCCAGCTATCCAGCAATATATTGAACTTCTGTAAGATGTGTTAACATTAAAGACATTAGATATATGGATGTGAAACCATTACAGGAAGAGTCACAAAGGTAAAACAAAAATATCAAGAAAATAAATCATGCGCTAGATGAATCAGCAGCATTTGTTTCAACATTCTACCCTCCTTTATTACTGGAACCAGTGAACTGTGGGCATTCAAATCAATGCCCATGATGTGCTTCCACTGCCTTTAAGTTTGGGCACCATTTTTACAAGTGACAGGATGCTGATGACAGCACCGTTACATGTTACAGGTAACCTACCTGCACGGGATGTGGATCTTCGCACTTGAAACAGATTTGGTAAGTACATTTCCATTGAAGTGTGTTAATTATTTAGTTAACTATCCTCTAGACAACAAAGAACCTCTTACAAATTTTGAGGAATGGAAAATTTGGAAGCTTCGGGTCATCATTTAAATTCTCGGTGGAAAAATAAAAACATCTTAAACTGTAAACCAGGTGCAGCACAGGCACTCAAAATATGAAAACTGTTCTTCAGTCACATTTTGATTACAGCAGCAGCATGTTCACTATCTGTGATACCCTTATGTCTGAAGGTTGTTTCTTCAGTCAATTATGAGGGTATCAGATCAGCTACTGGGGAGGAAAGTTAGAGAGTTTAATACCCCAAAGAAATTGATAGAGACGGAGCATGAGTTCAGACTCCACAAGCCCAGCAAAGAAAATCATTTCAAGCATTGTTTAAGAACTTATTCTTGCATTCAAATAAAGTAGTAAAGGGAAACCACAGAAACCCTAAATCAGGACCACCAAGTGGGTATCTCGGTATTTCTCCTTCTAAATGTGTCAGTGCCATCTCAATATGATGGTTACTAGGGCCTACAGAACAAGCCCCTGGCCCACTCTCTGTGCCAAGTCTGGTGAGCCTCCTTCTAGCAGCAGTGTCTATTGATGTGACATTCTGATTTGTTTCTCAGTCATTTGTTGATAAATAAGCTGCCTGTCCTCCTATGGTTAATAGAAATACCAATACGGTGTATGAATTTAGTCGGGATCCAGTAAGTCTTGTACTCACAACAATATTTATAAGTTTAGCTATTATGAGAGCGTAAACTCATGTTGTGATTGTAAAGCTGTTAAGTCAAACAGGCCTAATCAAGAGGAAACTCCCAAAATACACAAAAATAACCATCTTGGCTGCCTCACTGCAAAAGGCCTCAAAGCATCTACCAAACACATCTCAGCCCTGATAGACCAGTTCCTCCAACCCATCATGCATAACCTCCCATCCAAAAGAAAAGACACCAACAGCTCCCCGAAATGCCATAAATTCATGGAAAATGTATCTTCTCCAACATCAAATTTCTGGCTTCTATATTCTGAAGCTTTTGTCTCCTACAACTATCTCACAGATCTTGTACATATACAAACCTCCCAGGAAGTCTTCTCCCCTCATCCTCCAACAAATGCAGCTGCCACTTTCAACAAACTTGTTACCCAGCATCATTCCCTTTCCACACCACTCATTGTCACCTTCTAACTTCATAATATCCCTGTCAAATCATATTACATTCCTGAACCATTATCCCTATTACAAGAGCTCTACCCCTGCTACTGTTCCCACTTTCCAGCCCATCCACAGCTAAATTTTACATAACTGGCAGAGCACCATGTTAAACCACCCTTGTTTACTAGCTGATGTGTGTTCACTGCATTGTTTTTTTATATATGAATGACTAATTTCAAACTAGGTAGATATGGACAATGGGAGAATTTTGTTATTTACGTAGTTACTTACTCCATATTTCTATGGTGCGGAAAAACAATTTGACCAAAAGTATAAGGCAGAAAGACAGTGTCAAATGAAGGAATGTGAGTACCAGAAATAGGGGTTGCCGCTGAATATTTATGGCGCTATGCCTGCGAGAAAACTGTGGTCAGTTTGAACATTTGCTATGACATACTTATGTTAACTAAGTGGTGGCAAGTCTATATACAAGGGCATACTCATTTTTCATTTACGTTGACCTTTTTAGGACATACTGAAACACGGCTATGTGATTGTTTTCATTTCTGAAGAAGTGCTGTATGGTCCATCAGCAAAGTATGATACAAGTGTGTGATGCTTCAAGTTATTCATATTCTCATCATGAGAATTGGTTAGTCCAAACATTTTGTTTACAAATACATTTTCTGTCAATTACATTTCATTTTGATTAAATATGTCAGATTTAATTTTTTTTTTTGTGTGTGTGTGTGTGTGTGTGTGTGTGTGTGTGTGTTTTTACTTTTTTGGGGGATTACAGATATGAAAGAGCTGACACAGAAACTTTTTATTTCCCTTACTTAAAAATCTATTGCCAGTAGAAAGGTAAGCTAGTTACTGACCTAGAAGATCTGTAGCTCCTAAACAATCATGATTCTGTTCTACATATTCTTGAAAAGTTTAACTATGCAGATGGACATGGAATACTTATAGTTTGCTTGCTCATTGGAATATCATTAACAAAAAAGTAAGGGAAAACGGATAATGTTGATTGATATTCGTAAGATCTCCAGACCTACCAGTGGCACCATGTGATCTGGGTGGTTTAACTCACCCAGGGCTGTATATAAAACCTGCTAGAATCAGCTACTGGCACTCTGTGTTTGATTCTTATCGTGATCCATCTACGTCAAGCTTTGCGCACTGTCATTAAAATCACTGTGACCTAGACTCTGCTTACATATTAACCTTCAGAATAACAATTGATTACTGTGTATCAGACTTTGCATGGATTGCCTTACAGATTCTGTTATAAGGCAAATTGTCTTAACTTACAAATGAGTGCTTCCCCTGAATTCTGCTCCAGATTACTGCCATATTCTGTACTTGATTGTTCTGTGTCCTGTGGTGAGCTTGCAATAAATATTACTCAAAATAGAAAATTGGCATGAGCAAACGAGGACTTCAAGATGAACTCAGCTTTGGCTAAGCTGTTAGAACAATGACAGCTTCAAAGGACTGTGGTACAAAAACAATTAGTGTGTCAATACAAGCTGCACCGCTAGCATATTGACCTACAGCAGCTCATGCAGCCACTTCACACTGGAAGACAGCCCTGTCACCACCACCTGCACTGTTTCCAGCTTCCGACAATGCAAAGGATTACATGGTCATAAATCTTTGCCAGCTAAGGTAGCACTTACCAGAATTTAAGGTACTAGACACTGAGCATTTCTCTCATGGGCTAAGCCCAAATTGTTACAGTTATTGTAAAGGTTATCCTCTGTAATGGATCTATTCACCCAGACTTTTGAAGAATTATTTAGCTTATAGGCAACTTACTACAGTGAACAAAGCCACGTAGTGTCACCCAGGCTCTAGTTTAATCAACACCAAAAATGGCCAGTCCAGACATGTGCACAATGGAAGATGCTCTTCACAGCCACAAACAAAAATGTCAGTTTGTTTATGACAGTCCAGCTTGTAAAAAGTCATATCCTGACTCACTCACTCACTAACTCGTAACACAGTAATTCAAATCTCACAAGATAAACACGTTCACAGTGACGTGTTACAGGTCACAGACTCCACATTGGAAGAATTCCTATAAATCACCTACCATTTCTAAGAGTCTTTATCATCAAATGGCAAAACAGTTAGACATCACCACCAATCACTCCCATAATATAAAGACTGTTTCAAAACGTACCAATGATTTAAATACCATCATCACCAGGTATTCTGTGCAACTAACCATGCTGCCCACATCACTTTAAAGCCATCAACTGCCCCAGTTTCTTTTAGCCTTGACCCATTCCGTTCACATTAAAAGTAGTAGTTAAGGTTGAACTGAAACAATTAGAGCAGAAGGGTGTTCTCTAACAAATCCCTTCCAGTCAATGGGCAACGCCACTAGTGATCATCAAAGAACAAAATGGGAAACTATACCTTTGTGGTAACTTCAAAGTAAGTCAATTTGCAAGCAGTTATTTACGTTTACTCAGCTCCATGCCCCAAGAAACTCTTAGCCACACTCTCCATCAAGCAGTGCTTCTCAAAGAATGTCACAAATGCATCCTCTTGGGTGAAGAGACTGAAAATGCAGCTGTGGTTAATGTACCATTTGGTATCTGCATGTTTCACTGCCTACATTTCGTCATTCCTAGTGCACCAGCACTGTTCCAACAATATTTAGACGAACTGATGAGGGACATACAATTGTGCTTAAAATGTTTGGGTATCATCATTGTCACAGAAGCTAATCAACAGGAGCACCTATCAAATTTACACATTTTTTAAAGAAACTGCAAGTAGCCGGACTAATCTATAACTGGAGCAAAAGCAAATTCTTCCAAGCAGAAGTGGCATATTCAGGCCATATACAAAATAAAAACATCATACATCCTATGGAGCAAATATATGAGAACCAAATAATATACAAGAGTTGCAATCTTTTGTGGTCAAAATAAACTATTATGTGAAATTCATTCCACATGTAGCTACCACAGCCCAGCCCTTCATCCAGTTATCGAAGAAGGCAACACAGTTCAAGTGGACAATAACCTGTGACAGGGTCTACAAAAACCTAAAGGAACATCTCTGATCCACCCCATGCCTAGCATCATTTGAAACCAGCTGACCATTCTCAGCATCTGACACATCGTCCTATGGTTGGCTGTTCCAACACTGCACCATAGGATGTGGGCACTGCCAGGCACCCCTCAGCTTTCTCGTGGGCAGGCACACCTGCTGCTACCTGCCAGGTGGCCCTATTACACATGTTCTCCACATGTGTTAACCACATGGTCAATTCCACCCACCTGTGCCTGTGGGCACCATACTACCCGCCTGTGAGCACACGACCTGGAACACCCTACTCTATGGCATAGGAGTAGTGCTGTCTCAAAACAGTACTGCATAAGCTGAACAGCTGATCACGTATACTTTGAAAAAAAGTGACACCTGCCCAGAGAAATTACTCCCAGATAGAATGAGAGGCATTAGCTATAATGTATTGCATCATTAAATTCCACACCTATCTCTATGGAGCTTGCTTCCACCTAATCATTGATCATAAACCTTTACTGGCAATATTTGGACCACACAATATGCTATCAGAGTGGACAACACAGCTACTCCCTGGGCAGCTACAACTACAAAATTAATTAGAAGTCCACAACTAAGCAAGCTATTGCTGAAGCACTGACACACTTACCTACGAGTCCAAAGTCAGTGTTTGATAATAATCTGCTTCCAGATGGAATCGTCAGCCCACGACACTGTGCAAAACTTTAGCATTACTGCCTCCAAGATAGTCTATGCTACAAGAGAGGCTTCATCACCTTCTACACAAGTTTCATCAAGTTTGGCCTCCCAAATTAGACAGGCTCCACGACTTTCTCACTGTGGACCTCCATCCTTCACTTGAAAAATTTGCTTTTGGTTGTTGATCAGGTTATACTGCTGGCCACAGATTCCAATGACTTCTAAGTGATCAGTCCCCAATTGTGCAGGTCCCCCATCTTACACATCTTGAGGCCAGTGGGGAATGACTCGCAGGCTGCAGACCGATAAACACACGCAAATCTGGTCCTTGCACATACCAAGTGCACTGAACATCAATCAGCCCTGCCCAAAACTTCACACATTGAGCAGCACTATGATAGCCATGGGGTAAGACAGACTTGGGCTTTGTGGAACTTTTCTTAAATTCAATAAGGCTCATAGCAGTGGATGAATAGTCAAACTACATTTCTGTGCTTAATAAGGGGCCCATCACCCCAAAATCCACCATCTGGGTGCTCACAAGAATATTAAAAACAGAAGGATTGCTCCACGCCATAGTAGCCAGACAAAATCCCCCAATTTATGTATCAGAATTTTGCCCCTGAAATGACATATTACACATCACTGCAGCAGCATCTGGCATCTAGCGGTGAGACAGACAGAATGGTGCACACATTCAAAAAGTAAAAGGCCCTGGGAGAGATGTCAGTGGAGGAAACACTAACTTTATTTTGTAGCATTTACATGATAACACCAGTCAGTGGTTGCAGGCCTGCTGAAGTACTCCATGGCAACACCCACACAAATTCCTGCACCTGCTCTCACCATACCCACAGGCAGCCACAAGAACACAAGGGTCAATGGCCACAAGAACACTGGGTCAATGGAAGCGTCCGATCCCACCTGTCTGCGTTGACCCATGACGTAAGGATGTTGGGGTGTGTGATGTCATTACATCATTACAGCGTGGAGTTTGAGGTGGTGTCGTGTGTGTGTGTGTGTGTGTGTGTGTGTGTGTGTGTGTGTGTGTGTGTGTGTGTGTGTGTGTTTTAGCCAGCTGAACTTTGTTGGTGGTAAGTAATTATTCTTGGGTCCATTTTTATCGAGTTGTAATGTTTTGTGTATTTATTGTAAATAGAATGTGTTTTAATTTATGTAGGGATGTTTGAGTTTTTAATTTTTGAGGTGTTGTGATTTTGGTTTTGTTTTTACGTAGTAGTAGGTGTTGGTTTTTTCATATCAGTAGTTATAATTGGCCTATATATGTCAAGGGAAATGACCGATTTCTATTTCCATATTTTTATATAGGTGTTTGTATGTAGGGTACCATCACCTGTGGTTAAGGGAAATGTCTGATTCCAATTTCTGTAGTTTTTGTTGTAGGCGTTGGTGTTTCAGTACCGTCAGTCGCCGTTGACCTGTATAGGTCAAGGGAAGTGTCCGATTCCTGCAGATCTTAAAAAAAAATTTACAAGAGTTTCCTCATGGGTCACTCCTTCCTTGAGAAACCTAAAGCTGATTCTTGTTGGATTGTTGATAGCATTTACTTAAACTTATGGACTGACTTTTTTCGGGTTCATAAACATTTTATTTTTATTTGTTATTACTCTTATGCTGTAATTTCATGTACTAGCACGTTACATGACCTTGGAGATTTGCTCCTCAATTTGGTAATATGGAATTTGGCATGTAAATAAAATAAAAATAAAATAATGATAATATTTTAAAGTGTCTCAGACTGCAACAGGAGGGGTTGAGGCCAAAGGAGGAGGTAGCAGAATGTAAGACATGTAATCCACTGTGAAAGAATATAATTAACATAGCTTGCTTTTACATGACTGTATCATTTTAACTCATATCAAAAAATAATCTTGTGCTTCACTTTTTAAATCAAGTTAGCTCTTCAGATACTGAATTGTTTACATTTCACTTGGACAACAGAAATAACCTTAACATTATATGTGACACACATTTCTGCAAATCCATTTATAATACTGACAGTAATTTGTAACATATAGTGCTTTATAGAATAAATAGTTTGATAAAAAGAAATACTGTAGTAGTGCTTCAGCATTACTCTTGTGGAATGCGATCTCGAAGGTAAGATAGCAGTGATTCAGTGCCCTGCAATAATACGCACTGACGGGGGTGACGAAAGCAATTTCCTTCCAACTTCACAGTCCTGTAGGACAGAAAAACCACAGCAAAAGTATACAAATTACATAACACATTAGAAACATTTTGTGCAAAGTTAACAAAGCACTAAAGAACAACAGTGGCCCATCAACCTTCTTTGGAAAAGAAGTCATTCATAAATAGCAGTGCAACAGAAAGGAAACTTTTACATGTAATATTGTTCCCTATCAGGGCTAGTTAGTTGTTTGTTTACCCCAGGCACAGTTCATGATTTCCATCCTGGGGGACACAGCAACAATTATGTTTTGGAATTAACCTAGTAGACCTTTGACTAGCTACACATCAATCTGTCACCACAACCAATATTTTGGGGAAGCAGGGGAGGGGGAGGGGGAGGGGTGGTGGTAACAGTATCACACTGTAGCCAAAAGTTTATATACTGTATCTTTTTTCATTTCATACTCTACCACTAAATAACACCAATGTTTTACACAATTTCAACCCTAAATTTGAGACAAAATGGTTCAAATAGCTCTGAGCACTATGGGACTTAACATCTGAGGATCTAGGGTCTTTTTGCAAGGACTGTACAAAAGAGGACCATATGTAGTGATAGTGGGTGGGGTGGGAAACAGTTTGGACAGGGATGGGGCATATGACATAATAGGTAGTGCCCTGGACAAGATAGCTTCCCTGACTCATGGCACCTATGTGAACTTTGTTGGGCTGTTCCGGCATCATGACCGACCACACCTTGATGGAGCTGTGAGGTGAATCAATGTGGGGTTAGGGATGGCTCTGAGGACAGCCAACTTTGTTCATGTTTCTCTGGTACCTGTCGAGACTATCAACAGATGAGGTTTCACTGGCATTGCCAACACCTAAACAGGACTGAGAAGGGAACATTGGTACAGCTGATTCATGAAAGTATAGGGGGATGGATCTCGGGCCACACATGGTCAAATACCTTTTGTCATTGGTAGGAAAAGTAGGTCTTTTTAGGGTAAATCCAGACAGCGGGTTCCCCTGCCTAAAGAGTATCTCCAGCAGTTTAAAAAATACTGAAACAATCACTCACAAGACAGATTTTAAAACTTCAAATACCACACATACCAGATGTCGCAAAGAAAAACAAACCATTCGAAAGATTAACCTGGGGCATTTCACGGAATTAACAATCCTCCATCAAAACAAGCAATCAATAAAAAATAAAATACAACTATTAGAAGTTGAGCTTCCATCTTTGAACTGCACAGTAATTTGTGTTACTGAGCACTGGTGCAGAGACACAGAAATCCAACATGTAGTATTATCACTGTATGAAAGGGCAAACTCTCACTGCAGAACTGCTTCAAGGGGTGGAGGATCATGCATTTACATCAGAAAAGGAACAGTTCAAATCAAGACATGACCTCAGTACAGTAAGCGAAGACAAACACTTTGAAATATCAGCTATTCAATTAACAGGGCTTGATATCACCAAGAAATTAATGATTTTGTGTGTGTATAGATCTCCCAGTGGTAGTGTGGACACTTTTTTCAATGAATTAACAGAAGTTCTAGATAAAGTCTCAAGTATAAAGGTCAACATAATTCTGTGTGGAGACATTAACATCAACACTAGTATCATAAATGAATTCAGCAGCACCTTCATAAACATCCTTCAAAGTTTTGACACATCCCTATTGGTCAATAGTGCAACAAGGGTTACAACAATGACTGCATCAGCAATTGACCATGTGACCACAAATATGAACAGGGAAAAATGTGATGTAGCTGTAGAAGATCTAGGACTATCAGACCATCTATGTCAAATAACAACAGTAAAATCAGGCATTGAATCATTCCCTAAACTCCAAGCCTATAAATAACATCTATCAGAGATTTTTCAAAAGAAATAGCAAACAAAAGCTGGGATGAAGTGTATAAAGAAACCAATGTGACTATGAAACTCTCTAAATTCTCCACATTATTTAAATTGAACTTTGAAAATGCATTTCCAAAAGTATGCATGTCTTTATCAACATCTCACAAAAACAGATGGATGACAGCAGGTATTAAGAAGTCCTCCCAAACACTTAAATACCTCAGTTCCATGAAAAAGAGCCACAATGATCCAAATTCTTAAATATCTATCGTAGATGCAAAAGATCTATAGGAAGATGCTGATTGCTGCAAAAAAGTCATTTAATGACAAAATAATATATCATGCAGAGAATAAAAGCAAAGCAATCAGGAATGTTATAAAAAAGGAAACAGGGAGACGCAAACAAATGCAGAATAACATGCTGCTAAGGGAGTGGGATAAGGTAATAAATGATCCATAAAACTTAGCAAACTATGTAAATGAGCATTTTTTCAAGTATTGCAGAGAACTTTAAAAAAAATCCCCAAACAAATCTAATACCTGTAAATAATGTTGCATTAAATACAATGATGTTACTTCCAACCACTGAGAATGAAGTCAATAAAACTGTTCAAAAACTAAAAAATAAAAACTCAGTAGGCTTAGATGAAGTACCAATGTGTGTACTGGAACAATGCATACAGATTATACAAGGCCCTTTAACAAATATAATAAATTAATCCTTCACATCGGGGACATTTCCAGAGTAGTTAAAACAGGCAAGAGTTGTACCTTTGCTCAAGAAAGGTACTGCAGAAGGCATAGAAAATTACCGGTCCATCTCCCTGCTGTCACCATTCTCAAAAATAATAGAAGCAATTATGAAAGGCAGATTAATGAATTGCCTGGATAAATACAATCTTTTAAGCGAATCACAATTTAGTTTCCGACGTGTCAAAAATACGGAGTCAGCCATAGCAGAATTCACAAAAGTTGTACTTGATGCTCTAAAGATGAGTGTGTCACAGGCATATTTTTGGATCTTTCTAAGGCCTTTGATACAGTCGACTACAAGATTCGATTAAATAAATTACAAGCATTAGGAATAAGAGGGGTAGCTAATGACTGATATCAATCACACCTAGCATATAGGGTACAAAGAGTAGAAACAACACATACTTCAAATAGATCCAAACATTTAGTAAAACACTTATCAGAACCAAAATACATTAATATAGGGGTTCCGCAAGGTAGCATATTAGGACCACTACTATTCCTGATATACATCAATGACTTTCCCAGTAGTGTTACTCATGGTGAGAAAATTCTCTTTGCTGATGACAGCAATATTACAGTCACTGAGAAAACAACAGAACTCCTTACACAGTAAGCAAATGAAACTCCAAGGAAGATTATGATTGGTCAATAAGTAATAAAGTGACATTGAACATAAAGAAAACTAATGCCATGAATTTCAGTTTGAAGAGGAAAAATGACAAAATTAAATGTAGATGGCACTTCTATAGACTGTGTAACAAAGGCAAAATTTCTAGGAATGAATATTGATTCTCATTTGAAGTGGTGTGAACATACAAGTGTACTTGCAAACAGAATGTCATCAGCATGATATGCCCTTAGAGTGCTATCATCAGTGTGTAACATGCAGTGTCTTTCAGTTACATACTATTCATATGTACACTCAGTTCTTAGCTATGGAAAAGAGCAATAAGAATAATAACCAAAAATAGTAGTCAAGCTCATTGTAAAGATCTGTTCAGAACACTGGGCTTTTTAACTGTTCCATGTGAATACATTCACCATTCAGTTGTACACATCAAAAATAACATTGTTAATTACTGCACAAACAGCTCTGTCATGACCATGGAACAAGAGCTAGACTCAACTTACACTTACCAAGAAAAAATAAACATAAAACTCAAAACAGCATTTTCTATCAAGCAATAAAACTGTACAATAAATTACCAAGAGAGATTAAAGAAATTACAAAAATACACTTACTTAAAAAGGCAGCTAGAAAGTACCTGTTATGCAACACACTTTATGCATTGAAGGATTAATTATATAAAACAGATTAGGGGTTTGGTAAAAAAAAGTTATACAAATAAATAATAATAATAATGATTATAAAACATCCAACATTCCACGTAACACCTTCAAATTATTATTTTTTCCTTCTTTTTTTTCTAGATGTACTTAACTGAAAGCTATGCATAGCACAATACTAACACCTCTTCCTCTTTCTGAGCTCAGCATCTCACTCATTGTAGAGGGATGCCGACTCAGTTTTTCAGGATAGCAAATGGGAAGTTGCGAGTTGCGGTACAGAAAATGGCCCAGAGATCACCAGTGTGTGTGTGTGTGTGTGTGTGTGTGTGTGTGTAGTGAGTGAAGTGTTATGAAACGACGTGTGTATAGTGTGTGCAGTGACTGATGGTGAGATATGAGTGAACAGTGTGGCATTACATTATTTAATAACTTATTTGCAAAAAAAGTATTGTATACCAGGAGTAAATCTAATGATTGTGTCCAACTAGAAGTCCGTATATGTATGTGTATACGAATTAGCTTATTTCAAATTGGTCTAAACTTGAAAATACTTTGACGTGTCCTATATCCTTGTAAAAAATGATCTACAGATGGATAAAGCTGCTGCTGCTGCTGCTGCTGCTACTACTACTACTACTACGTATCTTTTAAATGGAAATTACACTGCAGATTTATCAATTATATCTTAAAATGCATGGAGCCACTTTGAACTGAAACAGCAAACAGTCTCAGAAAAAGCTAAAAAAAAAAGTGAGATTTGCATTGTCCTTATGGTACATTATGGAGATTATTTGTTTTTGCCTCTCTTTCAGTTAAGTTTAATTGTAAAAGAATTTCATTGGGAACAATGTGGCTTGCACAATACTAAACTGCAAAATCAGTTTTATTTCTTTTTATTTTTGTAGCTGTATTCTCTTGTACCAAATTCAGTAACATTATAATATTGCTCTTCATGATGTATTGCACAAAACTCCATATTTCCAAACTTCCTAATATAGATTAATATGAAACCAAGCTGCAAGCAAGCTGTTCAATGTTCGTTGCAAGACTGCACTGCAGTCTAACATGGGGCATTCAGAGTTCCCCATCTTTCCTATCATTTGCCATAGCTACTGCAAATATTTCATTCTAGATTTTTTGTCAAATACCAATTTAAACAAAGTTACAATAAGGAACTCACCTTAACTGCCTCAAGTTCCCAAGTTGTGGTGGAACAGATGATATGTTATTGTTTGATAAATCAAGTACTGCAAGTCTTCTTAGTTGAGAGAGGACTTCCATATCAATTTCTGCCAAGGTGTTCCCTTTCAAATCCAAAATCTCCAAACTTTGTAAGGTTGCAATAATAGGTGGTATATATTGAAACCTGTAATGTCAAGAATTCTTTCATAGCACAAATACATAATAATTGCTCTTAGAGATATCTGTAATGTGAATAATTATGTTTCTCCAACTAGATTTTTGATATCAACAATTACTAAGAACACAGATAAAAATCAACGCTCTTTCTACCAATAATCTTACAAGTTGGTGCATATGCAATTTAAGACAGGTATAACTAAATGCTTTATGTTAGCATTTTAAACTTCAGCTAAAAACCATAACTGAAAACAAAAATAAAGCAATTTAAGCAGTTACAGTTCACAAAAATTAGGAGTAAGAATACTGTGTAGAGATGATAATCTGATATCACGCACAGGTATCTTCAAATGACTTATGACATTTACTTTTCAGTAATGTTTGAGATGAACAATCAAAGTACGTTTCAGATAAAATACGATTTGTGCATCCAGAACACGACCTGTTCTTACAGTGTAGTGTGCAGTGCCCTAGCTTGTGAGACATGGAGGTGAGCCACATCCGGATTGAATCCATGCAGAAGATTAACAACTGTTGGCTGGTACACTGACCAGTTGAAGAGTGGTTTTTGGGCAGTTTCCCCACACTTGTTGAGACAATAGCACGGCTGGTCCCCACATCCCGCCTCAGAGAATACAATACACAAACAGTTAAAATATGGTATCACCCAGAATTAAAGTTCACACGATTCACAGACAGATTTGTATCCTGACACAAGTTAAATAACGAGCAGCTTCAAAACACAAATACAGAAAGAAAACCTGAACTTGTAGAATTTTGAAAAATTAATTGAAAGTACATCTTTTTAATGGAGTCTATTTTAATCTTAGAATCTGGAATGTTAACCTACAAGTGCTTATTGGCATTCTGCAGCATTATATAATTGTAAAATGTGTTTCCATGGTTGCAAATATAAACAAAATAAGTTTTGCTCCACATCTACCTATGTCATGATATTTGGTGTTTATGCTGGTTCAGGGTCTGGATACAGTAATATTTCTGGTTATTTATGCTTTATATATATTTTTTCTTTGCCTCATAACACTCTAGTCATCAACTAATGGAAGTCTGAAAACCTTAGATAACCATTACATCTCAACTAACAGTCACCTAGTTTTGCATTTAAACAATACTTTAGTGCTATAAATGTTTTTCTTCCCAAATTGCACTGTTTTAATTTATTATTTTTGTTAGAAGTGATCGTTACAAAAGTGTTAAATCTTTCATGGTCACTTGATGACAAATTGCAGAGTTAACACATGGCAAGCCTTCTTACAGAGGGAAAGGAAGTTTAAACCTTCATGTGTCACTGATGACCAGGTTCTTACATACTAAGTATTAATTCAGGATGGACAAGTATGGAGGAGGAAATTGTTTGTGACTTTGTTTAAGGTAACATTGTGTCATCGCCACAAGTGATGCACAAAATCCACAAAATATTTCAGTCAAGGAGGTCGGGTATGGTTCTGAGCCACACTCCTACCAACTGCATCCCAAATCATTAATCTTATCCCAAACATTAATCTTATCCCATCAGAGGCAGGGCCACCTTTGAAAATAGCCATGTCTGCTGCAGTCACTGCATAGCTCTTTACACTAATATGACAACCAACCAGCTGCCCACCAGAATGAATGGCCACTGGAAAACTGTGGCCAAGAATAAAGTTGGCGAACCATTGGCACAACATGCAGCTGAGCACAACATGCTGAAGTTCAATGTCTGCTTCAGAACCTGGGCCATCTGGTTCCTTCCCTCCACCACAAGCTTTTCTGAGCTATTCAGATGGGAGTTATTCTTACAACACATCCTTCATTCCCATAACCCTTCTGGCCTCAGTCTCAGTTAACTAACTGTCCACACACTATCTGCCCAAGGGTTTCCCTTTTCTCTGTCCTATCACCCCCTCCCAATCCACATTTTCAGATCACCATCTTTGGGCGACACACCCCACTGCCTATGGCGCTTGTGTATCACATGGCTAACCTGTGAACCTGCCACCCCTCCATTACACATTCCTAAACAACCAATCTGCTGTCACCTTCCAAGCTGCTCACTACCTACCGCCAATCCATGTTTCTGCCTCCCACCTCTCTCCCTTAACCACTCCCCCCCCCCTCCCCCCAACCAGACACAAACCCCACATCACCAGTCAAAGTGCAATCCTGGCATTGTGTGTCCATATGTGGGGTGGGGGATGTACTGAGGCTCAAAAAGGATTTATTCTGGAAACTAGCAAGTTTTATTTCCCTTTTGTGTGTGCCTGTCGACATCTCAACACTTCCACTACTTGGTGGGTGGTCTCCTTTACCCTTAATGTACTTACATTCCGATAGAACTTCCTTTACATATTTATAGCACAAGGTTTGGTGTATCATGTCCTAAACATAAATGTGTTTCCACAGAAGACACAACAGGGGGAGGGGAGGGGGGACACAACTTTGTGGCAATTTGTTAATTGTGTCCTACAAATTCAAACGCATACAATCCTGAAGTCAAAAAGTTACTTTAAAATTTCTTGACACAATGCAAGTTGCACATAATGAACATTTAATCATAAAGTTAAAAAATGAAAATTCTAATGCTGCCTCAGAAACTGTGGAAATGAAAGACAACCAAGAACCTCCAATTTAAACCACAGAAAAATAAAAATTAACGAAAGACAAGACACAGTATTTATATTAACTTAATGTACTTAAATACAGTGTACTCCATGATAATTACATTAATACGACATCAAGTATTCAAGGAGACACTGACCTGTTATAAAATCTTAATCTATGCAAACAAATAGAAATCTGAGTATTGTAAAAGAAACTGGAATTTTAAAAAAAGTCCCTGAAAAGATAACCAACAATGAAGGAGATCTGTACTAACCTGTTGCAAGCAAGTACAAGTTCACGAAGCATAACAAGCTCTGAAATTGATTCTGGAAGATCTGTTAGTTTATTAAACTGCAGATTAAGGTACTGCAAGTATGGAAAGTCTCCTATTGAGACTGGCAGACGCTCCAGTGAATTACATTCAAGATTAATTTCTGTGGCAATCTTATTCAATCTAGACATTCTGAAAAAGAGCACATAATTAATGAAATATTTTATGTTCCTTCCTTAGTGTGAATCTACAGACACTAACGCTATTTGTATAGTATTCTAAACAATTATTTGTTAATGTGGAAAATGCCAAGCTTCACTGTGGTTCAGGGTCCAAGCTTCACTGTGGTTCAGTGTCCACTCTAAACTGTAGGTCCCTCCGTAAAGGTCGGAGAAAGGCAAAGGCTTATCCCCTCCGATTAAAGTATATCTAAGAAAGCACTGCTGTGTTCAAATAGCTTTACATTTTACTTTTACTACATAATGCACAACAAGAAATTGTAATTAAAATAATTATAATAATAATGAAATAAATATGCTTTGAACTACGTCAAACAAATGTTTTTACAGAAATGCACCAAATTTATTTGTTGTGATTTCTCTGCCAAAACCTTTAATCCTTATGGTGGTTGACTACATGCACTTTACCATCTAAACTCTGCACCTGTAGGACCCACTGCAGATCAAGCAACCATATGCCACTCTAAAATCTACAGAATATATTGGATATGTAGAATTGCCATCATAAGATCACAAGTTGAACAGAAAATCATGACAGTTACCAAACTACTTTTGTAGCAGCTTGTTAAGTTGCAATGTGTTACATTTCAACCTGATCATCATCCTGCGCTACGTAAGGAATCTGCCACAAGAAAAATGCAAACACGTCAAGCAGATTTGCTTAACTTGTGCCAACATACCAAAATAATGAAGTTAATTAAAAATTGCAGTAAAACACAAGGCTCTAAATCAACCTTAACTGCATGTGTGTGAAATATCATGATCTCTCCTTTTGTGATTGATTTGTAATGTTACAAGTTTATGCTGAGCTTTATTGACAGAGGACAACCAACACTGTTGCCATATATACATATATAGTACTATTTCATTTATTGTCTTTGTCATCATTGGCATCACCACAGATGACTGATGTAGAGGAATTGTGGGCAAAGTTTACGCAGATTGTAAATCATGGTCTGGAGAGTTATGTGCCTAGTAAGTGGATAAAGGATGGAAAAGATCCACTATGGTTTAATAACAAAATTTGGAAGATGCTGAGAAAGCAGAGGCTGTTGCACTCTCAGTTTAAAAGAGAATGCACAAATGACGGCAAGTGAAAGTTAATAGAGATTCGGATGTCTGTTAAAAGATCTACACGTGAGGCATACAACTACTACCACCATCGCAACTTAGCAAAAGATTTGGTAGATAACCTGAGAAAATTCTGGTCCTATGCAAAATTGCTAAACAGGTCTAAGGCTTCCATTTAGTCTATTGTCGATAAGTCTGGTGGCAGTTGAAGATAGCAAAATGAAAACCAAAGTTTTAAATTTCATGTTCAAGAAATCATTCATGAAGGAGAATCATGCAAACATACCATCATTTGGCCGTATAAATGATATAGTAATACGAATACCTGGCATAGAGAAACAACTGAAAGATTTGAAAGCAAATAAATCACGAGGTCTGGATCGAATCCTAATTTGGTTTTACAAAAATTCTACAGCATTGGCCCCTTATCTAGCCTACATTTATTGTGAATCTCTGGCCCAATACAAAGTTCCAAGTGACAGGAAAAAAGTGCAGTAGACTCCTGTATATAAGAAGGGTTAAAGAACGGACCCACACAATTACAGACCAGTATCCCTAACTTTGGTTTCCTGCAGAATCCTTGTGGACTTCCTAGGCCTGATACACAGATAAACAAATAAATACATGAAAACTGCAAAAATACACAGAATACCCGGATAACAGACTCTTATATCAGCAATAAAAACAAACTGGTCAGTACATGAATTTAAGTATTTAAAACACATTTCACTAATGATTTTAAATATAAAGTAAACTGATGGTAGGAACTCATGCCAGCACTATATGTTATCTTGCAGTTCAAAGGAAAATATCTCTCTCTCTCTCTCTCTCTCTCTCTCTCTCTCTCTCTCTCTCTCTCTCTCTCTGTATAGACAGAATATAAATCCTACACAATCTTAAAACTGTGCTGATCAGAAAAGTGTACAGAGGGTTTAGATCAGCACAGGTCATCAACATACAGTCATTCATAAAAGATAAAACTGAATCACTTCTTATATACACTGAAGAGCCAAAGAAACTGGTATACCTGCCTAATATTGTGTAGGCCCTCCATGAGCAAGCAGAAGTGCCGCAACATGACGTGGCATGGACTCGACTAATGTCTGAAGTAGTACTGGAGGCAAGTGACACCACGAATCCTGCAGGGCTGTCCATAAATTCGTAAGTGTACGAGGGGGTGGAGATCTCTTCTGAGCAGCACATTGCAAGGCATCCCAGGTATGCTCAGTAATGTTCATGTATGGGGAGTCTGGTAGCCAGTGGAACTGTTTAAACCCAGAAGAGAGTTCCTGGAGCCACTCTGTAGCAATTCTGGTTGTGTGTGGTGTCACACTGTCCTGGTGGAATTGCCTAAGTCAGGCGGAATGCACAATGGACATGAATGGATGCAGGTGATCACACAGGATGCTTATGTACTTCTCACCTGTCAGAGTAGTATCTAGATGTATCAAGGATCCCATATCAGTCCAACTGCACACACCCCACACCATTACAGAGCTTCCACCAGCTTGAACAGTTCCCTGCTGACATACAGAGTCCACGGATTCATGAGGTTGTCTCCATACCCGGACATGTCCATCCGCTCGATACAATTTGAAACGAGACTCGTACGGCCAGGTAACATGTTTCCAGTCATCAACAGTGCAATGTCAGTGTTGACGGGCCCAGGCGAGGCATAAACCTTTGTGTCATGCAGTCATTAAGGGTACACGAGAGGACCTTTGGCTCCAAAAGCCCATAATGATGATGTTTCATTGAATGGTTCACACACTGACACTTGTTGATGGCCCAGCATTGAAATCTGCAGCAATTTGTGGAAGGATTGCACTTCTGTCATGTTGAATGAGTCTCTTCAGTCATTGTTGGTGCTGTTCTTGCAAGGTCTTTTTCCCGCCGCAGCGATGTTGGAGATTTGAAGTTTTACCTGAATCCTGATATTCACAGGACACTCGTGAAATGGTCGCATGGGAAAATGCCCACTTCATCGCTACTTCGAAGATGCTGTGTCCAATCACGCGTGTGCCGACCACAATACCACATTCAAACTCACTCAAATCTTGATAACTTGCCATTGGAGCAGCAGTAATCAACCTAACAACTGCACCAGACACTTGTTGTCTTATGTAGGCAATGCCGACCACAGCGCCTTATTTTACCTGTTTACATACCCCTGCATTTGAATATGCAAGCGTATACCAGTTTCTTTGGAACTTCAGTGTATATGGGAAAAAGAAATATATTCTCATAAGTACCAATATATCCTATACACCCTTTCAAATAATTATAATCAGTTTGTGAACAATTACATTCCTGTATAGAATTACAAAAGGAGCAGAAAGATAATCAGGCACAAAGGAACCTCTATACCACAGCCAGGCAATTCACTGGGTCACACTAACTTCGAAGAGGTATCAACCATTAACAACTTTCAATAAAATTAGAAAATGAATTATTTTTTGGAATAACAAAAAAGATTATGGACTACGCCTTGTCATGTCAGGGTGGCTCAGAACCCAGCAATCCAGATGACAAGATGGGGAA
This sequence comes from Schistocerca piceifrons, assembly GCF_021461385.2. Lineage (NCBI taxonomy): Eukaryota > Metazoa > Arthropoda > Insecta > Orthoptera > Acrididae > Schistocerca > Schistocerca piceifrons. The sequence goes on along the minus strand of NC_060149.1, from coordinate 92,983,842 downwards.
GTTTAGCTCATTACATTGTAAGAGGTGACGAGAAGTGAATTGGTCTACGATGTGGGAAATTCAACAGCAATGGAGGCAGCGACAGACACCATAGTGCAAGTTACTGTGAGTTCCAATGTTGGATGCATTATGGAGCCTCTTAGGAAAATAGCATTCAGGGCTGGAAAGAAAGCCAACGTGCACTCAGTATGTCTGCCAGAGGGCTTCATCTGAAATGTGGAGGAGATCTTGCCTGTGGCTATTGAGCACACACAGAGTGTTGGCACCATGATCCCTGTTGCTTGGTTTCCAAGGCCATCCTCAATTCATACAGACAACTGTTAGAAGTGGTGAAGGCTTAGCAGAGCTTGCAGTTTGCAGCAGTGTTCCCAGGCTTGAACGGGGCCTTTAAAGTGGGGCCGAGTGGAGGATCTAAATAAAAGGCCTCATCGTTTCTGACGGTCTTCACTGCAGATATCTGGATGTGCATTAACAGTTGGGGAATTGTAGGACTCACATTCGTGCGTCAGAAATGCATTGCACAAAGGAAGCAGCTACTCAGGTGGCAAAGGACTTGTGGAGTGCATATGGGGTTGTCAAGGCACAGTGGTGTTTGAGGCACTCTGATTAACACTCACCAGTCAACATGCGGATGGTGAAATCTGACCATGCTCAGAATAATGACATTTTGACTATCAAAATTTTATCAATAAATTGTTCAAGTACTCATAACAAAGTTCCTGAATTTACTGCTCTCCATAGAGTTTGTTGTATTCAAATTATTCTTGGGATGGAGAGCTGGCTGAAACCTGAAGCAGGAAGCTCTGAAATACCTATCAAGTCATGGAACATATATCGAAAAGACAAATTAAACACCACAGGAGGGAAGTGTTCACTGAAGTCCAAAGAAATATTTTATCTAATGATGTTGATTTTAAGTGGGACTATGAAGTCATGTTGACATGCATAAGAGGTCTAGGTGGAAAAAAGCTAATTGTAAGATGTTTTTACAAGCCACCCAATTCTGGTGAGACAGTTTTAGAGTCATTCAAAGGAAGTCTACACTTGGTAGTGAGGAAATACTCAGATCATGCAATATCAGTTGGAGATGTCTAATCTACTAAGTGCAGACTGGGATGTCCACAGATTCACTGCAGGGGTATGGAGAGGCAGTCTTGCAAAGTACTTTTAAACACGTTTTCCAAAAACTGTTTTCAGCAGCTAGTTCAACAGCCCAATGCAATGGACATATTTTAAACCCTGGAGCCACAAACAAGCCTGAACTTCTTGGCAGTGTCACTATAGAGAAAGGGTTTGGTGATCATGTCGTCGTCATAGCAACGATGATGATGGTTACTAAACTTATTAAATCAATCAAGTAGGCTAGGAGAATATTTTTCTAGAAAGAGCATATAATCTGTTGCCAGCATTCCACTCACACAATGAATGGGCATCATTTGGTCCCAGTATGATGCAAATAAGAGGAATTATGGGCAAAGTTTAAACAGATTGCAGATCATGCTCTGGAGAGGTATGAGCTGAGTACATGGATTAAGGATGGGAAACATCCACTGTGGTTTAATAATAAAATTTGGAAAATGCTGAGGAAGCAAGGACTATTGCACCTTGGATTTAAAAAAGAACTCGCAAATGAAGATAGGCAAAAGGCAGAAGAAACTCGTGTCCCTTTAAAAAGAATGTTGTGTGGAGCCTACAACAACTACCACCATCATACCTTAGCAAAAGATATATCCAAGCAGCTGAGAAAGTTCTGGTCCTATATAAAATTGCTACGCGGGTTGAAGGCTTCTTCCATTGACTGACCTGGTACAACAGCAGAAGACAGCAAAAGGAAAGCTAAAGTTTTAAATTTCATGTTCAAGAAATTGTTCATGCAGGACGATTGTACAAACATACTGGAATTTAATCATCACATAGTCTCCTGTATGGATGACATAATAACAGGCATCCCTGGTGTAGAGATGCACCTAAAAAAGTTGAAAGAAAATAAGTCACCCGGTCCGGACACACTCCCAATTTGGTTTTACAAAGAGTATTCAGTGGCATTGGCCACTTGCTTAGCTTGCATCTATCACAAACCACTTACCCAGTGCAAAGTCTCAAACGACTGGAAAGAAAGTATATATGACTCCTGTATACAAGAACTGTAAAAGAACTGTCCCACAAAATTACAGACCAATACCCTTAACATTGGTATGCTGCAGAATTCTTGCACATATTCTCAATTTGAATACAATGAAGGTCCTCGAGAAGAGCAACAGAAAGATTCGATATTCCCAGATTTCAGAAAAATGTTTGACATGGTGCACCACTGCAGACCTAATGAAGGTACAAGTATACGTAATAGGTTCCTGGTATGTGAGTGGCTTGAAGATTTCTTAGGGAATAGGATCCCACATATTGTCTTTACTGGCAAACCACTGCGAAGTGCGATATGACCGTTATTCTTCTCTATATACATTCATAACCTGACAGACAGGGTGAGCAGCAGTCTGTGGCTGTTTGCCGATGATGCTGTGGTATATAGGAAGGTGTCATCATTGAGTGACTGTAGGAGGATATAAGATGACTTAGAAAAAATTTCTAGTTGGTATGACAAATGGTACCAAACTCTAAATGTAAGACAAATGTAAGTTAATGCAGATAAGCAGGAATAACAATCCCATAATGTTCAAATATCACATTAGTAGTTTGCTACTTGACAGTCAGGTCAATTAATTATTTAGGCATAAGACTGCCAAGTGATGTGAAATGGAACAAGCATGTAAGGAACGTAGTGGGGAAGGTGAATAAATTATTTTGGTTTACTGGGTGAGTTTTAAGAAAGTGTGATTCATCTGTAAAGGAGATTGCATATAGAACACTAATGTGACCCATTATTGAGTACTGCTTGTATATCTGGGAACCCCATCAGGTTGGAATAAAAGAAGACATCAAAGCAATTCAAAGGCTAGATTTGTTACCGGGAAGTCCAGTCAACATTCAAGTATTGTGGAGATGCTTCATGAACTAAAATGGAAATGGGAATCCCTGAAGGAACGATGACATTCTTTTCGAGGAACTCTGTTGAGAAAATTCTGAGAAGAGACAATTTTGAGGACTGGCATTTGAAGCTGACTGCAGAATGATCCTACTGCTGCCAGTGTAAATTTCACATAAGGACCATGAACAGAACGAGTTATTAAGGCTCATATGGAGGCATACAGACAGTTGTTTTTCTCTCGCTCTACTATTTGTGAGTGGAACAGGAAGGGAAATGATTAGTAGTGGTACCAAACAGAACAAATTCCAAAAGATTGTAAAAAAATGTGTTAATTCACATGTTACACAAAAAGGGAGACAGAACAGATGTAAATAAATTCTGAGGAATTTCCCTTATATTAGTTGCATACAAAATTTTATCCCAGTTTCTTCTCAATAAAGCACAGAAACAACTTGAACCTACAACTGGAGAATATTGGGCAGAATTCAGACCAGGCTATTGGTGTCCAGAGCAAATCTTGAATCTAAAGCTAATTCTATGACATCAGAGTATTTGTAGCAATAATTTAGTCTCCAGAATTGTTGATTTAAAAAAAGCCTATGACTCTGTTGACAGCAAATCACTCTTCCAAGTATTAACAGGACAAGGTCTAGATCTGAAAACACTTGCAAACATAAAACAGATGCTGACAGGCAATTATTCCAAGATTAAATTTAAACTCAAAATGGGAATAAGACATGGATATGAGCTCTCTCTGTTACTTTTCAATTGTGTCCTTGAGAAAGTGAAATGAGAATGATGCCAACAGGAATCAATCCTCAAAACTGACCAACCAATTACTTTATACAGAAGCAAGTTATCTATAGATTGTCTACAATTTGCAGATGATTTAGCAATATTAACCCACGACATTTCATCAGCCCAAAATTGAAAGTAACTGCAAGAGACAGGCGGCCTCCAGATATCCTGAAAAGCCAGAATACTTGATATGTAACAAACATTTGTAAAATTTCCATATTCTGGCCCTAGATGGGCCAACTGGGTCTGATTGACTGCTGTGTTATCTTCTGCCAATGGTGTCGTCAGATGCAGTATGGAGAGGCATGTAGTCAGCACACCACTCTCCTGGCTGATGTTGGGTTTTTGACCTAGGAACCCTTACTAATTTGTTGAGTAGCTCCTCAGTTGGCCTCAAAAGGCAGAGTTCTCCCACAAATGAAAAATCCCTGGCAGTACCAAAAATCTAATCTGAGTCCCCTACACAGCAGTAAGCCATGATGATCACTCAGCTACGGACACAGACAATATACAACAAACAAGCACTAAAATTCATGAAGATGAAATATGACATGATTAAAAACAAGTTCCAGAATTTAAAAATCTTTTTGTAACCGTTCAAGAAAAATAATGGAACAAAATTAGATGCCAAAAGATGAAGACTGCATATTAACTTACCCAAAATATCTGTAACAAATGCATCACCAAGAACATAAAACTAAGATATTACAATACAGTAATTAAACCAGAATGCCTCTAGCGCTCAGATCAGGATTTTCAACAAGAAAATAGACATTGAAAACACTGAGAAAAGGGAATGCAAAATGGTAAGAAAAATTTTAGGTCCAAAACTTTTAGACAAAAATACCAAATGACAGGCAAACAGGAAATCAAACAATACACAAATATCTATAGTGCCATTTGAAAACCTAGCTTAAAATTCTATGGACACTCTAAAAGAATGAACCCACACAGACTTACACAAACAAATAGCTCAGTGTAAAGTCAAAACAGACACAATGAAATGGATTGGCAAGGACAAAAATGATATGAAATTGGTAGAACTTACAACAGAAGATATTCAACATAACAAAATTTGGCCCAAAATTCACAAATGGCAAGTTAACCAAGAGAAAAAAACCAAACAGCAACAACATGGTCTGAAGAGAGAAAAGAAAGCCATAGGAAAAGAGTGAAAGAAATATGGGCACAAAGGAAGGCAAATGGCCACCTCTAATTACTTTCTGTAGTCCTAATGGGCTTATTTGTAAACAATAAAAAAGAAAATAGTCCATTTTATGCATGGGGAATTTTTCTTTTTAGACACAGCACTGATATATCATGGAAATGAAATGGTACTGATGTACACCTTACAAAGATGGAAACCCTCCAAACAATGAGATTAATTAAGTGGTTATAAAATGTAGTAGTTGAGGTCTCTGTTAGAATGGCAAAAGAAAAGCTGTTGAATGTAACTTATTAATAACAAAAACAAACATATGGCAAGTACAAATTATCACAGGAAATTTGACACACTTACAATCTAATATGTTTTTGAAAGCAACTGATTACTCTTATTTCCTTTCTTTCACAGCCTCCCACCCTCAATTATCTGCTTACTTTGTACATTAGCCTTCTCTCCCTCAACCTCAATACTTTTGTTTCCCTCATTTTATTTCATTTTATTTTATTGTTTTATTATCTTTTCCTTTTTATATTTTATCTCCCACTCATTCCTTTCTGAGACCTCTTTTGCTTCTGATTTGTTTTCCTTTCCTTTCTATTTATTTGAATGCTCATTTTTGCATCCCCTCCCCTTCAGTACCACTTTTCTCTTAAGATTATTTTTGCATTCACTTCTAATTTTGTTCATTTGCATCTTTCCTCATTGATCATATGTGAGTAATTTATTTTTTAAATTTTACTTTCTACATTTGACTGATAAATCACTTACAGCACAATATTAGACGTACTACAGTGTTTGAAAATATGTGGGTTCCAGTGTTTACTTGTACACTGAAATGAATCTTCAACTTTTGTAGTCCTCAGTAGCATATAATATTATGGTTTGTTGATAAGTATTACTTTGGGAATGTCTAATGTGAACAAGTGAAATGAGAAAACTAAATTACAAACGGTACTTATCAGCAGAAGAACAGCTGCAACAAAAAGACTAGAACACCTCATGTAGATCTATATCCATAAAATCAAGGAGTAGAGCTTGAAATTATTTCAATATCACAGAAAAGCAGAAAGTGCCACAAGTGTTTATAAGCTATATATACAACATCCTAAACATAAACTAAATAGTATAGACAAAATATAGTACGAACAAAAATATGTACATATTCCAGGCCACTGAAGATCGCATGCAAAGAATAAAGGCCAAATGCTTTTTGGCACAAAAATGGTGTTTCATTGAGTTATGATTAGATGGTCACAAAAATAAAAATTACCAATGTACTGAAATAACTGAAATGAATATTCATGATATCTGAGCAACAGACTTGCACTCAAACCTGGCTTCCTGTCTTTAATAGGCTACTTACACCCATGCATACCTCATGGGCTAGTTCAAAGCCTTAACATGTTGTGGTCCATACCACAACTTCTTACATTCTAAAGAACCTTCTTACATTCCAAAGAACCCTTTCTGTATATCTTGCTGGACTAGCACAGCTAGGAAAAATAATGCAGTAGTGTAATAACTTAATATGGTTGTTTAATAACTTACCCACTGCATAGAGAGTGGTCCCTAAATGAAATATTCACTCTGAATCAAAATGTGCATTGAAAGAGATCTGCCACAGTACTAAAATTCGTGAATTTTTTAAACTAATTATGCATGTGTGTGTGTGTGGGGGGGGGGGGGGGGGTTAAGATTACACTTAGTTGCTTTAAAAAAGGTATGGAAAATTCAGATTTGAAGTTTGTTGCCCATGAGGTCATTAGCACAAGCTCCAAATGAACAGGGATGGGGAAGGGAAATGGCAATGTCATTTTTAAAGGAGCAATCCCAGAATTTTCCATTAGCAATTTAGAGTAACCAAGGAAAATCTTAACGTAGTGGGGTTGGATGGTTAGCTCAACCTTAGTCCTACCAAATATGAGTCTATTGTCTTACCACTGCACCATGTCACCTAAAACATGCATGTGTGTTGACACTTGACTCTGAGGTAGCTGGTTCAAATTCTGGTAGTGAAAAAGGCTTATCATCATTATTTGGCTAGCAAGGATAGGAGAGGTGGTGGAATAAAGTTCCTGATTATCAGACCTTGCACCAATATATGATGTAAATCCCAAATCTCTCCACAGTGTCCAACGAAGAGAGGGAACATAACATTACTGAAGGGGATTGGTATGTTAGATGGGGATGTAAAGCTCAGAGGACACACTTCATGCTATTTGGGAGCATTATGTCACATGTGGACATTAGACTGTACCCTCTCCCTTCTGTCCCAACAACAGCTACAGCAACAATGATGACAACAATAACACAAACCTGACACTAAACTTTATGTTCACTCTTCACTGTTACTTACATCTAATAGATACACTTAAGAAACATCACTAATACCTCACAAAGGAAAGACATAATGGTATGTGCAGAAAGACAACCTTTACAATTAAATGACTGAACATAGCCCGTCTCCCATCCAAAAACTCAATATGAGTTTGAATTTTAACTAGCTACGCTAATAATAAGAATCACTTATTTTGGCGAGATATCGATAAACATATTGAGCACACCCTCTCCAATTGCCGTCCTTGCAAGCAACACTAAGTAGCTTCAGCCAGGAAGTACTTCCAGCGGCATCCACCTATACAGCCATTTCAGGCTCCTTCATAGGTACACAATGGATCATCCTCAAAAATACATATAGCAAATTTCCATATGGCTGAAGCACGTGGTCCACAACTGCAGCAAAATCTAGTCAAACTCTGGTTCAAATCTTCTTCATTCAGTGTTTACCAGTTGTGATCATCATGGATAATTGCTCCTAATTTTTTTTTTCATTTACTTCTAATGGTTTTTTGAAACAAATACTATTCAGCACCATTCCATCCTGCTTCTAACAGCATGGTAGAACAGCTTCTGCAAACTTTTAAATCACAAATGGCCAAGCAAAAGTAAGACTACAATATAGAAGATGCTCTCACACTGTTTCTTGCTTCAAATCAGTTCACAACCTTGTTATGGATCAGCTCATCTGAGTAGCTCCACGGTCACCCTCAGTGGATCAACCTGTCAATAGTTAAACCAGTCACCCACAGTGACCCACTGCCAGTAGACTGCCCCCATTATTTTAGGCTCCACAAGAACGTTTGAAAGACAGTGATCAACAGCAGCAAACACAAGTGAGTTCCATCACAGATTGTGTTCCTTTTGGCCCAATCCATGGTAGAGATCCTGCTACAAAATGAGACTGTAAGCAGAAAACACTCTGTCCTTGTACAGACTCAGGTGTCACCATTCACAACTCCTCCACATTTTCTTTTCCACAGATGCCACATCAATCCCCTAGCTGCTGGAGCAGGAGCAACCTCAGCCTCCAGGACAGATGGAGGCCCCCATTCCAATGGAAGTTCACATCAAGGGAATCAGGAACCACCACCAGAGTGTAGGGAAGCAGCCTACTCACGCCGTATAAAATTCTCATCAGTCTTTCCATTGTGTGCCAGCCTAGCCCGCTGTAACTAGCTCTGACGCCATAAATGTTGCGCAATACTTTAAAAATCAAGTAAATTACCTGAAATGTTTCTAGCATGTCAGGATTAATACTAAATCAATATGTGTTGAATATCAGTTCAATAACTTTAACCAGTTTCGAAATTTGGACGTTTTTCTGTAAAAATCATTGGCGCAACAGAAAAGAGCTAAAGACTTAAAAATTTATATTTAGATTCCTTTTTCATAATAATTTAATAGAAACAGTACTTTGGATCTAACAAATTAAAATTTTAGTGGAAATTCATGATTTTCTGGTTTTTGTCTTAAAAATTAAGGAAGCAAGATAGATTAAGTAGGGTAATAAATAAGGCTAGGATGTTTATATTTACGTAGAATGGAGATCCACTATAACCATAAGGATGTGAGAAGTTTCATTTGAATAACTATAAAACTATAGCGATAGCGTATCTCCAAAGGGCAACTTCAGAGCTCGTCTACTGCGTGTAGTGTAATTAAATTAATTCTCTTGCCCAAAATATTTTACTTAGCCACGTCAGACTTTTATTATGATTACTTACCTGTGTGCTGATTGCACATTTAAATTGAGAGCTTCATTGGCCATCAGCAAAGGAAGCAATGATTTATTCAATAACTTAAAGTGGTGCATTACTAGCCCAGCGGCTAGTTGGGAGAGCCGATTTGATCAGGTGTTCTTTTAGCCGTCCGCACCGCGGCTTTATATACAAGAATGCTGCGTGAGGAAAAAAGGCCCCAGTTCTCTCCAGACGCTGAATAGCACACCACCTGTGTCAGGAGTCGCGTCGCGTCGCGTCGGTATCATTGCTATAAACAGCCTTGGATGCCGTATTAAGTTACTAGGGATACGAGTAACCATGAAATCATTTTCGAGTGAAGTGTTAATTCTGGGATGACTTTTATGGTCTATCTTCAGTTTGCGTATGTCGTATTTTCACGTGCCGTCGCGGGAAAAACATTCAACATTTTATATAAACAAATAAAATTTCCACCCGCCACCCCACAAGAGGACACAACCACTGCAACAGGAATACAAGGAAAAGGGAGGGGGGTGGGGTTTAATGCTATTTCCTGCAACTCTGTCTATCCGAAATATGGACACCACTAGTGGGCTGCCTTAGCCCATGTTCCCTGCCAGCTTTACAACACAGATTAAACCTGCAGTATATTAGCAGTAGGGCACTTATGCCCACTTCCAGCCCAACATTTCTGCACATCATGTGGATGGAAACATACTTCAGCCTGCCGGGTACACAAGATCAGGCACAGCCTCCAGGAGGCTGGTTTCAGTTCATGTTCCAGTTGAATTCCAGTTCCAGTTCAAGTTCTGGTATGGTACACGACAATCACTAACACAGGCCAGGATGCTCAGTTCCGCTTCGCACCATCATTATGCCTACGATACTTCATGCAGGGAGCAGCCCTCACGGACGGCGCCCTACAGCCATACGGGATAATTCAACGGGGCTGTTGCTGTGACAGTAAGCTTTGTGTTTGTTAATCCTGTGATCACAAATGACCATTCAGTTTTTTTTTTTTTTTTTTTTTTTTTTGGGTGGGGGGAAGACAAATTTCATTGTGACTTACTGCAGTTAATAAAGTGTATGTTTTGTGACATGAGATTACTCTTGTAACACAGGAAGCAACTGTGTGTAGAAAATATGATAGAAAAGTGGCAACAACTCTGTGCCTACTCGTGTTACAGTATGTTGTTGTAGTTGACTTCTCTTTCCTCACCTGCCTTGAGGTGACAAGCATAACGGTATCTGTGTTCATACTGTTAGTGGGGTTTTTTGTGATCTTCTCCCATCTGCCATACAGGGTACTGAGCATGAGACTGTTTTCATGTGTGTTTCATTGTTCTTGCTGCAACTTAGTTTGCTTGAGTAGTGTTTTGTTTTTCTCTTTGGTTGAGAGGTTTTCAAGCATATTTATTTTTGCTCATGTGTTGAGTCTTTTTAATGAGATAGGTTATTCATGCTTTCGGTGTTGACATAATCTGTATTCCGTGGTGTTAGTAAAATTCTACAAATCTTGCGACAGTATCTGTGTCACACTGGTTGTCTTTCACCCATGTGTTGTCGCCAAGGAAATTCTCTAATTGGTGCTTTTTGTCTGTACTGTTTTCACTAGTTAGTGCCTTTTTTGTATTTCTGTGAAAATTAAAGTTCCAAGACTGGCAGTGTATTTTCGCCTATGGTTTGAGTTTCCTCATCCCATGCCTGTCCTATCGATGGAGCTGTCTTTGTCTCATATCATTCTGTCACCAGAGTAGCAAATTCAGACGTTGTTACAGGGCATACTTCAGCTCACTCAAGTATCTGCTACTACAGCCACGTCTCGGCACACCATTCCCACATCTGTCACTTTTTCGTGTGTTTAACAGTCAGAAAGAAGACTGGGAGCTCTATATCAACAGTTGGAGTTTGATTTTATGGCCTCGGGCATCAATAGTAAGCAATGCATTCCTCATTTTCTTGCCAGAGCAGATGCAGCAATTTTTCATTTGTGTTGTCAGTTTTCCCCCATCTCGCATCAGGAGGATAATGACTATAAACTTGATGTCATGCCATGCGGCTCTCTGTATCTGTATGGCAGCAGTAGCACCACTCTCACCCAGCCCTTGCCTGTGGTGCCATTGGACACCACCTCTCTCTTTGTCGGACTTGTCAGCCCTGACCCTGTTATGGCTGGCCCTCCTCTTGCCATCACTCCAGTTGGCATCATCCCTGTCTGGGCAACCCTAGTGTCATTGTCAAGCCTGTCTGCAACAACATCAGCCCTGTTATTAGTCCAGAGATCACTGGCCCTCGTATAGTTGGCCATGCTGTTGACACCACTGCCAGCCATCTCATACATCCTACCACTGTCGTCCCTGTCTTGGCCAAATCTTATGCAGTTGCCAGCCATCTTCCAGCTGGCTCTCAAGTCGTCGTCAGGCCTGTCTGCAACGTTATCCATCCCTTTGTCAGTCTTCTTGCCACTACACCTACTACAGCCAATCCTCCTGACACTACCAGCTCTCTTGAATCCGATGCCAGCTGTCTTGTCAGTATGTTCAAAGCCAGCCCTGCTGTGGCTGGTCCTCTCATCACCACCAGTGCTGCTGCCACCAGTGCTGCTGCCACCACCACTGCAGCTGGCCCAGTTGTTTCCACTGGTGTTGCTGCAGCTGTTCCAGTTGTGGTTGCCAATCCAGCCACTGGTCTCACCATAAACTGCCTATTTCCACTGCCAGCCCAATGTTTCTGATGTGTGGTGTTGTCTAACCATCATCCGTAAGTGCCAGTCCTCCAGCAACTGTCTATTCATACAAGACGGGCATTACATGTCACAACCCTGTGCTGTACACAATCATTTTAATATATCATTTGATCCAGCCTCCACCACAGGCAACAGCTATGCTTCTGAGCAGTGCACACACACAAAGAAACCAGTGGCACTGCTAGTGAAGAACAAACACTGTACACACACATCATGCGAACAGAAACGCAGTTATGCATGGTGGGTATGTAACGCCTGGCACAGCCTCCAGCAGTATGATTTCAGTTTGGGTTGCAATTTGACTTCCAGTACAATGCAGTGCAATAGGTGAGACATGCCAGGAAATTCCACTCTGCTTCGCACCACTGTTGTACCTACGCAACTCGATGCAGCGTGGTCCCTCGTGGGTGCTGCCCTACAGCCATATGGGATGATGCTTCCCGCAGGTCTGTTACTATGACAGCACACTTTGTGTTTGTTAATTCAGTGATCACGAATCATCTTTCAATAGTTGTTTTGGAACAAAAGTCATTGTGACTTTCTGCAGTTAATAAAGTGTCTGTATTGCAATGTGAAATTCATCTTTTAACATAGAAAGTAACCACATACAAAGAGCAGGACAGAAAAGAATCGTATACGGCCAACCAAAATAGGCCAGTCCATTTTAAAGTTAGATTCAAGTGAACACAACAGAAATATGCAGTGTCAGCTTCATCATCCATGGCATTTGCTTCATCACACGTGGTGCTACATGCACAAGACTATTTGCTTCCGCTGATCACACATCCGCAAGAACACCAAGCAAGTATCAACCCTCCAGATCTGTATCTATGGGGCTGTCCAATCACAGAGTGGCCAACTCCAACTGCAGCACCAACCAAGGAGGGTTACCACAACAGCAGCACAATTAGCTGCCAGCAGTTTCAGCCAGAGCCATCACCTCCACCAGCCTCGGCCTCAAGTGGACAGTGAACTCCTGAGATGGTATACATTGGTCAAACTTTGATTTTGTGATAGTGCCCAGTAACTGTCATCACTGATAGATGTCCAACCAGACTTACGTCAGAATAATTTCAGTGTTGTCCATTATCTCTGATGAACTATAGTTCAATTCTTGTATCTTGGCGGCTCGCGCATGCCCGCCCAGACGCGGGAGATTGCTGCGTTGCCAGTTGCACACGACGCACACGCCAATAGAAGCAGTGCCATAGTATAGCATAGTTCGCAAGCTTACGTGTAGGGGGGAGTGCGCAGTTCATGAAGTAAAGCCACCATGGCCGCATTAACCCTTTCGCTGCTACAAAGATGTGCTCCCTGCATTCTGCGCTGTGCGCGATTTTGTCACTGCACTGCTCGCCTGTGCACACATTGTGTTCCGACTGCTTTGACACTCTTATCAATCGATTCCACAAAAACTATTTGGCCCAAAAATTACATTTTTACACATCTTCTTGACTGATACCTTCCCCCCATAAATGACTTAATTTTGTTTCGGTGTTCAACGCAGTTATTATGCAGCATTAAATATAGTAAACCATTACACAAAATTTTGAAGAGTTTGCAGAGGTAGAAGTCCATAGAGTATACTTTCCGTATGGTCGAATTTAGTTGCCACAATGTTAAGAATGAAATGTGCACAAGATACCTAAATTTCATATAAAATTTACTGTATAACAATAGCTCATTTAAGTACCACATAGCAGCACAAAACTACGAAAGGTGACTTGGCAATGGAGGAGACAAAATACTGTCCACTGAAGATGCTTCAAAAGAGAGAAACGCGACTGGTCTAAATAAGTCCCTTATTACAGTTGCAGAAGAGGAATATATTTCAGTACCATTGGTAAAACTGAAACTGTGGAACAAAAACGAGAAAAAGAACATGAGTACCATTGTGTATGTGTCATACCTTTCCTTGATTGAAGTGCTTTAAAAAGAAGCCAAACGCGTCCGGTGTAAATAATACTTTTATTACAGTCGCGAAAGACGGAATATTTCTCAATATTACATACGACACCTATGTCATACTTAAATTAAATGAGATATTGTTATACAGCAAATTTTATATGAAATTTAGGTATCTTGTCCACATTTCATTCTCAACATTGTGGCAACTAAAATCGACCATACGGAAAGTATACGCTATGGACTTCTACCTCTGCAAACTTTTCAAAATTTCGTGCAATGGTTTACTACATTTAATGCTGCATAATAACTGCGTTGAACATCGAAACAAAATTAAGTCATTTATGGGGGGAGGGTAGCAGTCAAGAAGACGTGTAAAAATCAAATTTTTGGGCCAAATAGTTTTTGTGAAATCGAATGATAAGTGTGTCAAAGCAGTGGGAACACCATGTGTCTGCACAGGCAAGCAGTGCAGTGATGACAAAATCGTGCACAGCGCGGAATGCGGGGAGCACGTGTCTGCAGCAGCGAAAGGGTTAATGAAGAGACAAAGCACTAAAAATTTCAAAAAATTGCATTCAAACGAATATAATTCGTGAAGTAAGGCACTACAATATTGTTTTTAAATAATGAAAATATTAAGCAGCGCATAAGGTTTGAAGTCATAACCTTTCGCGTAGCAGCCCAACACCTTAACCGTTACGCTAAGGCACCTCGTCTGACTACATAACGCCATGAGGACTATAACACGTCACACAAAATACTGACAAACACTGTTGGTGTGACTATGAATTACTCACGCTTCGTCGAAGTACAATAGGAAATAAACAATTACCACTGTTCTTTATTGCGAAAAAGCGGTTCGTGAGAGTGATACAAACACCTTTCCTTGCTACCGCCTGAATTAGGAATCTTATTGCTTGTTTGGTTTAGTTAATTAATAGAATATGAAGCAATTGGTATAAAGAATGCTTTTTCCAAACTTTCTATAAAAGAATGTCTGCTATCAAGACATTGCTTTTGTTCTATTACTTTATTTATGACTGAACGTTTCTAAAACTGAAGACACTCATCCATGCTCTGCACTGCAGTCGAGATGTGGCAACGTCGCTCTCTGTTCATTGGCTGACTATGTTTTGTGACGTCAGATGTGCAGAACGAACCTAAACTCGGCCGTCAACATAAATGACGTGCACTTTAGTAACTTCAGAGACTTCCAGTTTCTTTTGTGAAACAAAAATCAAAAAGATTACAATTTGTGTGTGTTTAGACTTTGTGGAATTGCATCTCTGAGGACACTGTCATAAATAACTTCATTTCGTGTTTTTGTAATAAATCATTATTTATTAGTACTTCCTGGGAATCTTATTTGCATGCATGTACACACTCTCTTCACTACACATGTGGTACTCAGTAAACAGCATAAATGTCATGGAAGCAGGATTTACATTTGTTAGAGGAGGAACTTCTTGTGAGGACATGTTTATAAACAGGATTATGAGGTAGTTGCAGGAGAGGAAAGCTTGAGAAAAGTTATTGGTATAGGAACTGAGGGATTTGGTGTTGGAGCAGACATGTTTACCATGAATACCTGAGTAGGTGCTATGGGTTTATTGAAATAAATCAATAAAAACACAAAACAGATGCAAGGTCATGGGTGCTGACAGTGCAGAATCCAGAGAATTATCCTTAACTGCTGAAGTCCAAAGCACAAGTAGTTGACAACGTATACACATTCATTTGTGTAGTAGTACTAGGGTGCATCATTACAGTCAGAGCAGTAACATCCAAAATAATGTAGTTTTTGCAAAGGGGGTAATGTGAAGACAGAGACTGTTTCACTTTCTTTTTCAGGGAGGTTTGTTTCCACGGTTGCTGAGTCTTGTGTGGCCCTTTCTGGGAGCAGAAACAGTAGCAGTGACACTGGATCGATGGCCAGTGTGAGGTCAGCACACAGAAAGGATGGGCCACAGAGGGGTTTTTGATGATTATAGCAACCAGAGCACTCTGTATGAAACTGACAGTGTTGGAGTAAGCAGCAGCATGTCAGTACCAAAGACGCTGCAGCTGCTGCTGGGAGAGGCCACTGAGGGTTATCTCATTGGTGGATGAAGAAGCCTGGTGCCTGTCAAGCCTGTGAGTCCCTATTCTGGTGGCAATGGACCACAGTACGGCAAAGTCATAGATGATATGCCCAGAACTGCAGTGGCTGGAGCAGTGCAGTTAGAGCTCTCTATTGTGACTCCACTGGTGGAAGATTTGAATCAAACCTGACGCTGCTGCTGGGTGCTGTCTGTGGCAGGGCTCTGCTGTTTCCCCTTTCGCGGGGTCTGGCAGTACACTCTTCCATCGACTACTTGTGGTAGGTCCTTCTGATGGTTTGCATTATATACAGTCTGAGCTCATGGGTCTCGGAGACCCTAACTACGACCCAGCTCAACTGATGGCTGAATATCCTCAAATATACTTGAGAGTTGAAGCTGTGGCGGGTGGTCATGCTCAGACATAAACAACAACAGTTGCAGATAATTACAAGCTGTTTTGGATGCACTGAAGTGCTTTCTAAAATTTCCAGATAGTGTTTGTTTAATACTGTTGTTATAAGTATCATGATTTTCTGGGTTTTCATTCGTTTCGTGTCTTCCATTATTTAAAAACTATGTCCAGTGAATATTGGTAGTGTGATTACAAGCTTGTGTTAATGTCTGCTCTCCATCTAATCTTTATGTGTTGTTTTCAATTCATTACAGTTCGTTACACAATTTCCTGATACTGTCAGTTTTGCCTGGAAATCAGATGAACAGTTCACCGAAAGGTAAGTTTTACTGATTATTACTTTATAATAGTTTAAGTGTGTTGTAGTGGTTTTTAGTTTACTGTAAGAGTAGGGTCATGAGTGACAAATGTGGATGTTGTCATAGGTTAATTGGTATGGGAGAAACATGGCAGGATTGTGGGTTGGTGTTCACTAGGGAGAATGTAGCAGGGTAGCCTAAAAAGTATCAGATGAGGCACTTCTATGGAGTTGAGTATTATGTAGTTCAGACAAGAAAATCTTTGAACAGGGGCAAAAGATTTGTGCCCTTCATGTGGAATTACAGATGACATATTTTGAATTAGGTAGGCTGAAGAAGGAAAGAGACAATGGGAGCTGGAAAAAGGTGCCAAGTAATTGGCAGAAGGGGAAGACCTCAGAAATCACATTTCAAATTCTGGTTAGCAATCAGTTTGACTTGGTACCGGAAGTACGAGAAGAGCCTCAACCAGTTTTTGAGCAAAGTACAGTGCAGCAGACTTGTAGAAATATCTTTAAGGCTAGGTCAGTACAAAAATCACATAGAAAGACATAGGGCCTTGTGCAGTAATTTTGGTGGTGAAGATAAGATACTTTTAGTAGGAGGAGCAGCTTAGAATATAACATTAAAGGTGACCTGGAGGAAATAGGAGCAGCAACAGCACACAGTTGTGTGTGATTTGTGGAGGTTTTGCAGTGACATGACCAGCAATGGGATATCATAGCTATTGACCATGTGAACAAAGAGCTGGGTGGATTGTTTGTGATGGAAACAAAGTTTCATGCCTATTGCTGCAGTTGTGAGACAGGAATACACAAATCTTGGCCTGCACCTGAATAGGTGGAAGGAAAGATTAGCTGGGCATCTTGCGAAAAGTGTAATGGGCACTACAAGCACACAACAGGAAATCCCTGTGATTACTGGAGTCAAAGGGGCAGATATTTTTAGGTTAGAGTCAGTTACAGTCAGTCAGTATTGAAAGAAATTAGACAAGAAAAGGGCAACAATATATGTAGCAGTATCAAGAAAAATAAAATAAATTTGTCTCATCACAACATCAGGGGGTTAAAAAACAAGATAGATGACATTCTTGTATGCTTAGATGATCTGTGCCTCTCTGAACGCCATGTAACCACAGGGTTGGAGTATTTAAATATCAGGGACTACAGAGTAGCATCATTTTCCTGCAGAAATATCACAGAAAGAGGAGGAGTTGCAACACGTGTAAAAGTCGAACACTAAGTCAAAAACACTGAAACAGATTGTTTTTGTGTTGATCAGAACCTAGAAGCATGTGCTTGTGAGCTGTTACTGTAGAATACTTCTCTTATAATTTTAGCAGTCTACAAATACCCTCTAGAAAATTTTCAGCTACTAATGAGAAATCTAGATGCATTATTGAGCTACATGTCAGACAAGAAGAAACAGTTAGTAAATAGTTTTCACTGGTATTGAGTCACAGTCACACAATATTTTTTAAAAGAATAAACTGCCATTTGACTGTGTATTACTATATTTAGCTTCTGTACCATACAGATTTTGGTATTTATGCCATTCTCAAGTACAATGCTAAAAGTTGCTAGACTATTATTATGTCATACCTGTTAAGGCAGTCCAAAGCAGGTAAACAACACTGAAAAAAATGTCTCTTCAAGTCCAGGTGAAAATAATTCTGCAAATTTAGTAGAATGATTATTCAAGTTTTGGAATGAGAAACTATCAAGCCATTAATTTTACCTTACACTGAAAACCTGAAAGCATCAAAGGCATCAGGGTACATATATTATCAATATTATTGGTTTCACTTAGGAGTGGAGAAGCTAAACTAATGTAAGTTTGTTCATCAATTAGTTAAACTGATGCATGGTGTTGATTTGAAAATTTATTAGCCTAGCTATGATTGGTAGCAAAATTCACAACTTATGGGGCTTGTATCCAACAGCATTCCATACTGTAATTAACTCATTTATATGAAAATGATTTAACTATGAACTGCTATGAATATTTTTTCCTATTGCAGGCATTATTTAAATGGGCTCTATTTGGCAATAGTTATATCACAAATTCTGATGTGAGCACTCCTGCAAGCAATGTTGCACAAAACAGCGAGGACAAGATTTCAAACATCAACAGGAATGTAGGTGCAATGCTGTTAAACAGGAATCATTCAACAGAAGATGTGACATCCAGAAATACTGGGCATGATGATGATGATGATGTGGCAGGGGTCAAAGGGCCACCAGCTGTGTGAGGAAGTCTGTCTGCCAAAGGGGCCACCAGGACCCACATTACAGCAGTTTTAATGTGGTTACATAAAACTGATCTTTTATATGCTGATCTGTTGAGGATGACACTTCAAATCATTGAACAATTTTCACTATTGCTGAAAGTATGATGTGACAGGTTACTCACACAACTACCATCCATAAATCTGATGATGATCTACTTTGACCAAAACTAGTTACATCACAAAAATAAATGTGCAACTGAGACAGAAAAATAAACAATAAAATTTTAAATCCTGTTTAACTGTTAATACTTTGTCCAAAAATGGAGCAAAAGATTTAATAGCTGTAGAGAGAACACTCCTATTGCAGGCAAAGTGCACCTACCCTTCACAGATGAGAGTGTCTGCATATGATTGTGTGCAGGCAGAGTTTGTGTCTACAAGCTAACAATGACAGCTAAGGCCGTATAAATCAACTACCGAAGTTTTTTATCGTCATGACAGTAATTCATGTTAGTTAAATCCTAACCTAGTGGCTACCATGTGCACATGTGTAATGCAATGAGTAGACGATCTGTCAAGTTTCTGTAAAGGATAACATACCAGGATCAAGTCTGGAAACAATTAATGAAAAATATACAAAACTTCTGGAGGGGAAAAGAACAAGAAAATTGCACCATGCTGCTCTGGCCAATTTACCTTGAAGGCCTCAAAATCTGTCATAAGTGTTGCAATAAATATCACATTCCAGTGTAGCTACATTAAATGGAGTAAAAGTTGAAAGAATTACTTGCTACACTGTTTTCTGCAACTGCTGCTGGAGTGAATCTAGTTGTGACGGGGTCGGCACTGCTCAAAGTGTTGATTTTGCTGTTATAGAGTGTATAATTGCTTTCAAATCTCTTGTAGCTTGCCCGTTTTATTGAAGGAAGTCGAAGCAAATAGCCATCACTTGAGTCTATAGCTAAAGTCCAATAAATATATATGCAGCCATTGATGTAGTGAAGTTAGCATGCTACATTAGGCTCAGAGCAGTAAACTGATCACCAGGGCTAGAGTTGGCCACCTAAAATAAGGCTGACAGTCATGTGGCATGGCCAGAATTGGTCACATCCACTGATCGTGGTACAACTGTAACTATCATGCTGAGGAAGTCACAGTAGTCATCTTTGCCTCCTTCATCGATATATTGTGTCCTCAGAGCCGGCTACTACAATAGGGAAAAGGCAATTTGATGTGGAAGGGGTTGCAGTTGTCAAAGTTGATATTGTGCCTTATTTTGACGTGGAATACAGTTTGGGTTGAACCTCTGTAAGGTGGAGATCAACAGCAAGGGATGTGGCTCATGATTTGAAGAAGGACCATGGAGGTTTAAACTGAAAACAGATGATTAAGCAGTTACAGGACATGGAGCAGTTGTTCATTACCGTGAGTCCAGACCATTATCATCAATGTATCTGTACCTAGCCAAGGTGGTCTGCTTCTAGAAGTTGAAGAAGGCCATTTCCGTGTCACCCATGAAAGTTGGCACAGGAACATGACCATTCTTTTTCTAACAGTGAACAGAACAGAGTGAACAGAAAAATTACTACACAGACAGAGAAACAAGATCTGAATAATAGTCAATATTTAGATAATGGTAATGATATGCGCAAGATAGCTAAACTTAAGAAAAAAATACTACGGATTTTAAAAATACTAAATACTTAAAGAATAAGGAATGGTGGTCATTAACATCTGGTGTAACTATGGCATACGCAGGTGACAAAAGTAATGGGGTAGCAATGTGAACATGTATGGATGGCAGTAGTATTGTGTAGACAAGGTATGAAAGGGCTCTGCACTGATAGAGCTGTAATTTGTACTCAGGCGATTCATGTGAAAAGGTTTCTGACATGGTTATGGTCACATGACATGAAATAAGTCTTTGAATGCAGAATGGTAGTTGGAGCTAGATGCATGGGATATTGCATTTCGGAAATCATTAGGGAGTTTAATATTCTGAGATCTACAGTGTCAAGAGTGTGCTGCGAATACCAAATCTGAGGCATTACAACAGACAATGCAATGCAGCACCTGAGAGTCTTCATGTAACAACAGAGAGCAGTGACATTTGTGTAGAGTTGTCACAATGCTATCAGACAAGAAACAATGCTTGAAATTGACGTGGAACATATGAAAAATGGATCCATTAGGACAGTGCAGCAATATTTGGCATTAGTGGGGCCATGGCAGTAGGTGACAGACATGAGTGCCTTTGCTAGTAGCACAACAGTGCCTGCAGTGCCTCTTCTGGGCTCTTAACCATATTGGTTGGACCCTACATGACTGGAAGACTGTGGTCTGGTCAAGTGGATCTCAATTTCAGTTGGTAAGAGCTGATGATAGTGTTCGACTGTGGCGCAGGCCCCACAAAGCCATGGGCCAAGCTCTCAAAAAGGAACTGTGCAAGTATGGTGGTGGCTCCATAATGGTGTAGACTGTGTTTACATGGAATGGATAGGGTCCTTTGGTCCAATTGAACTGATCACTGAATGGAAATGGTTATGTTCAGCTACCTAGAGACCATTTGCAGCCATTCATGGACTTCATGTTCCCAAACAAGGACAGAATTTTTGGGGATGACAATGTGCCACGTCATGGGGCCAAAATTGTTCATGATTGATTTGAAGAACATTCTGTACAATTTGATCTGGCCACCCAGACCACCCAACATGAGCCCCACTGAACATTTATGGGACATAACTGAGAGGTCAGTTCATGCACCGGCAACACTTTTGCAATTATGGACAGCTATAGAGGCAGCAGGGCTTAATATTTCTGCAAGAGACTTCCAATGACTTGTTGAGCCCACACCATGTAGTGTTGCTGCACTATGACAAGTAGGAGGAGGTCCGACATGATATTAAGAGGTATCTGATGACTTTTGTCACCACAGTACATGTACACATAGTACAAGTATTACAAAGAATTATTTATAGAAGAATTCCCACTAAAATAATTTCATGAAGTACCAATGACTCTTAAATGAAATTATCACTCAAGAAATTATATCTAAAATGAAGAACAGTAAGGCCCCAGGCCTAGTCAAATACCTGCCTGATTGTGGGAACTACTCAGAGTAGACTATGGCACCTGCCTCACAGAACTCATCAGTAACACCTTGAAATGCAGTGTAAACTCCAGATTTATGGATGGAAAGTACACTAGTACTTTCTATAACAAGTGAATTGACACGGTTACAGATATTACAGAGGAGTTTCTGTTCTGTAGTGTCAAAATCTGGGAGAGAACTGTAAACGACCACTTTCAAATTATTAACACTGACTGGAAACCAATGTGCTTCACGTAAAGTAAAGGCACTAGAGATCCAACACACTGAAAGAAAATTAACTGAAAATTCACATAAATACAGGGTGTTACAAAAAGGTACGGCCAAACTTTCAGAAAACATTCCTCACACACAAAGAAAGAAAATATGTTATGTGGACATGTGTCCGGAAACGCTTACTTTCCATGTTAGAACTGATTTTATTACTTCTCTTCAAATCACATTAATCATGGAATGGAAACACACAGCAACAGAACGTACCAGCGTGACTTCAAACACTGTTACAGGAAATGTTCAAAATGTCCTCCGTTAGCGAGGATACATGCATCCACCCTCCGTCGCATGGAATCCCAGATGCACTGATGCAGCCCTGGAGAATGGTGTATTGTATCAGCCATCCACAATACAAGCACGAAGAGTCTCTACATTTGGTACCGGGATTCCGTAGACAAGAGCTTTCAAATGCCCCCTTAAATGAAAGTCAAGAGGGTTGAGGTGAGGAGAGCGTGGAGGCCATGGAATTGGTCCGCCTCTACCAATCCATCGGTCACCAAATGTGTTGTTGAGAAGCGTATGAACACTTCGACTAAAATGTGCAGGAGCTCCATTGTGCATGAACCACATGTTGTGTCGTACTTGTAAAGGTACATGTTCTAGCAGCACAGGTAGAGTATCCTGTATGAAATCATGATAACGTGCTCCGTTGAGCATAGGTGGAAGAATGTGGGGCCCAATCAAGACATCACCAACAATGCCTGCCCAAATGTTCACAGAAAATCTGTGTTGATGACGTGATTGCACAATTGTGTGCGGATTCTCGTCAGCCCACACACGTTGATTGTGAAAATTTACAATTTGATCACGTTGGAATGAAGCCTCATCCGTAAAGAGAACATTTGCACTGCAATGAGGATTGACACATTGTTGGATGAACCATTCACAGAAGTGTACCCTTGGAGGCCAATCAGCTGCTGATAGTGCCTGCACACGCTGTACACGGTACGGAAACAACTGGTTCTCCCGTAGCACTCTCCATACAGTGACGTGGTAAACGTTACCTTGTACAGCAGCAACTTCTCTGACGCTGACGTTAGGGTTATCGTCAACTGCACGAAGAATTGCCTCGTCCATTGCAGGTGTCCTTGTCGTTCTAGGTCTTCCCCAGTCGCGAGTCATAGGCTGGAATGTTCCGTGCTCCCTAAGACGCCGATAAATTGCTTCCAATGTCTTCCTGTCGGGACACCTTCGTTCTGGAAATCTGTCTCAATACAAACGTACCGTGCCACGGCTATTGCCCCCTGCTAAACCATACATCAAATGGACATCTGCCAACTCCGCATTTGAATACATTGCACTGAATGCAAAACCATGTTTGTGATGAACACTAACCTGTTGATGCTATGTACTGATGTGCTTGATGCTAGTACTGTAGAGCAATGAGTCGCGTGTGAACACAAGCACCGAGGTCAACATCACCTTCCTTCAATTGGGCCAACTGGCAGTGAATCGAGGAAGTACAGTACATACTGACGAAACTAAAATGAGCTCTAACATGGAAATTAAGCGTTTCTGGACACATGTCCACATAACATCTTTTCTTTATTTGTGTGTGAGGAATGCTTCCTGAAAGTTTGGCCGTACCTATTTGTAACACCCTGTATATTATTTCAGTAGTGAATCAATTGAAAATTGAGAGAGAGAGAGAGAGAGAGAGAGAGACAGAGAGAGAGAGAGAGAGAGAGAGAGAGAGAGAGAGAGAGAGAGCATAAGGGGTGGAGGGGGGAGAGGGAGCATGAGTTGTGCATCCATGCTTTAGCTTGGAAGATGTATTTTGTCAGGAGTCTTAGCAATTTACTATCCTTTCTTTGGTTCCTATCTCCTGCTCAAATTTCTTCTATTTGGTGAATCATGATGTATCCTAATAATTTGATTTCTTTATGATTGTATGCAGCACGATGTAAACAGTGTGTCACTGTGCTTCAGACACATTCACATGAAGATCTCTCACCACTATGTAAACTTACACTAACTTGTATGCAGTGACTATGTGATGTTTACAAAACAATAGTATTTACACACTTCATTATATTGGTAAATCAGGTAAGCTATGTGACTGTTTTATGACAAGAAATAAGTTTACGAACTGTATATATTTGTTTGACCAACAGGAAGAATTGCTGTTACAGAAAGGGGTGAAGTATAATATTAGTAAAAGATTGGTAGGTAAGCTATTAAAAATACTTTACCTCCCATAGAATTTGCAATGGACACAATCAAGATTTCGAAAGTTGATCAGAATAAAATTGCTATTGCAGCTGATAAAGTGATTGGTAGGGAGTCCAGTACGACTAATGGTTGCATAAAAAATGATGTAAAGGTAGTAGAACGCATTAACAAGAAGTTAGCTGAAAACAGTGCTATTAACGTTAAAGCAGATAAGGGTAATTCAATGAGTGTGGTTACTAAATGTGAATATATTGAAAAATCCTTTAAGTTCTTTCAGGAGAATGGTATTAAAAGTGTTAATAGGGGCCGTACTAATGAGACTAAAAATAAACTAACTGATAAGCTTAAGTCATGTAATGGAACTCTCTCTCCATGGGAGTTGCAATATGTTAAAGTAATGAACTCGCTAGTTCCCAAATTGAGGGCGCAGATTAAGGCCCCTAAGGAACTGAAACTGGTAAGCCCAATTGTTGATGGTAGTGCAGGCCTCATATGTAAAGTAGCTAAAAAATGTCTATGCTTTCTTAATATGTATTATAAATTCAACTGGAAGTTTTCAATTTAAAAAAACAGTGTTGAGTTGACAAGTTTAATTAAAGATGTACCTATAACTGATGATATGACTTTCATTTCACTTGACATTGTGAACTTATATACTAATGTACCTGTGGATCAAACTGTTGGTATTATCACCAACAGTCTTAGAAGACTGTGCACTTTTTTTTAAAGTTGAAATCACTGAATTCATTCATTTGCTTTCTCTCTCTGTTTAAGATACATTTTTTTATGTTTAATGATAAAATATATGTTCAAAAACATGGCCTAAATATGGGCAGTACCATATCTGGATTTTTAGCAGACATTTTTATTAATTACCCTGAAGACAGATTCTTTCATAAATATCCCGATTTGGCTAGTAAAATTATTTATTACTACACATACATAGGTCACAAACTCTTGTTAATTAAAGGAAACAGAACCAACATTGATGAGATTTCACCTAAATTTAACAGTCTGCAAGAGAATATTATTTTTACAGTTGAAGTGGGTACCAGAGGAGCGCGGGGTGGGGTGGAGGGTGTTCCATTAACTTCCTTCACCTAGTCATAAGAAATTAAAATGTGAAAATAGTAATCATGATGGAATTTTTAGCAAGAATACTTGCATAGATGTTACTCTGGATTACAACTTCAACCATCTCAAGTAACATAAGAAAGCCTTTTTCAGTTTTACCATTAACATGATGTTTAAACTCCAAGTATCAGAAACTGGCAACAAAACTGAGCTTCAAACCATGCAATTTACAGCTAAAATGAATAATTATGCTAATGACTATGTAATGAACATTTACAATAAAATAGCTAAGACTTATGAGTAGGGAAGAGTGACCCTAACAATTAATGAGGGACAGTGTAAAAAATTTGTTATACAACCATACTACAGTATTATGAGTACCAGGATAGCTTCCATTTTCAAAAAATTTAATGTTGCTGTCTCACCTTTTACTGAAAATAGACTGGGCCATTTACAAACCAATAATACACATAAATTTAATTTTCTTCATGAATGAGGATATACAGGGTGTACATAAAGTCTGGGAATACTTTCAATTATTTATTGCACAAGAACCAAACATTGCACATATATCTTACATACGTCACTTTGAAGAGAAACCCTGAAAGTTTTTTTTTCTTCCCATGTATACCGCCACAACGTAGTTTGGTAATTTGCCGATAGTCAGCGTTAGTCGCAAACATGGCGAGTTCAGATGTGGAGCGAGCTTTTTGTGTGTCAGAGTTCGACAAAAACAAGTGTGCTACAGTTGTTCAGTGGATGTTCAGAACCAAGTACAGTAAGAAGCCACCAACAAGCAAGGCCATTTACCACTAATACAACAAATCTGTTACGATGGGTTGCTTGTACCCAGCAAAGAGAAGCGGACGTCCCAGTGTGAGTGAAGTGAATGTGGAGCACATACGAGAGACATTCATAAGGAGTCCAAAGATATTGGTGATCATGCATCCCGTGAACTCGAAATGGCTTCAATGACAGTGTGGAAAGTCCTGCACAGAAGCTGCCTTTGAAACCATTCAAATTGGAGCTAGTGCAGAAGCTCAATGATGATGACAAAGACAAGCATTTTGAGTTTTGTTCGCAATTGCAACAACTGAATGAGGATGGGGATGGCATTGTTGATCGCTTAATTTGTAGCAACGAAGCCACATTTCACACTTATGGGAAAGTTAACAGGCACAACTGTCGAATCTGGGATACAAAGCATCCACACGAATGCATTGAATTTGAGCGTGATTCCCCAAAGGTAAATGTTTTTTTGTGCCTTGTCATGCCGAAAACTGTATGGGCCATTCTTCTTCGCTGAGAGCCCTGTCACTGGACATTCCTACTTAGACATGTTGCAGCAAAGGCTGATGCCTCAAATGCAATCACTCTCTCCATTCATCTTTCAGCAGGATAGGGCTCCACCCCATTTTCATTGTGAAGTTCGTTGGTACCTGAATATGGAGCTGCAGCATCGATGGATCAGCCATGCTACAGAAGGGGACAAATGTTTTCTGAAATGGCCTCCCCGATCACCAGATCTCATTCCGTGTGACTCTTTTCTGTGTGGACACATTAAAGATCTGGTGTATGTACCACCTCTAGCATGTGATGTACCAGAGCTCCAGGAGAGAATACAGGAAGTGACTGCGATAGTCAACAAAGCCATGCTGGGATGGGTCTGCTACACTGAGGAGAAAAGGGCAGATAGTTCAATCTCCTTGAGAAGATTGGAGATATTCTGTAATCAAAAATCACTTGGTTACACCTTGCTTAATGAGCAGACAGCAATGAGGAGCACCCATTTTTAGGGGTACTTTAAATGCGATCCAATTATTTTGAAAGTATGGGACAATCCACCAGTCCACTGGTGTCACACGATTACTCACAATCTGACTACACATGATGTAATTGATGTGTTAAGCTTCTCCTCCAATAATTTTCATTTTCATCTTGTTTTACATGTTCAGTAACATCAAACTATGTGATTATTTGTCCCACTGAGGGTTTGTTATGTACAATTATGGACATTTAAGGTATTTTTCTATGAAGTGTACCACAGTCGCTCACTATATTTGTTTCACTTAGAAGTAATAATTTACAGGTGAAGCAAAAATTAATATTAATATAAAATGATGGTGTGAAAACTGTTATTACTTGTTGGATTTCTTCAATTATTAAATGAATTACAGTCATATAAACTTCGTTACTATACGTTGGAGGTTTTGTGAATGTCAAGTCAGAGGGTGTCATTTCTCCTATTGATGTATCTTTTATATTATTTATATTCTTGATTTCTCACGTTACAAAATTGCATTTTTTATTTTAACTAGTGTTTTACTGTTCTTTTGTATAATGTCTTGGCCCCCATTTAAATAAAATATACTCTGTGTAATAGGTTATTTGAATAAAGAGGTTCTGTGATGCCTATGTCATGCACCGAACTTTGCTGCTTGTAATTGTAAGTTGCATGCTCAGTTCAAAATTTGTTTGTTAGCTGCTATGTTCTTCTATATTGACGCCATGTTGAAGTTGTAATTGGTGCTTTTATTACATGAGTCTTCAAGACTCTAACAATCATCAGATGGCTATGAGTAATTTTTTCACCATCTTAACTGCCTGTGTTAAAGTGTGCAAAATTACAGTCACCTGTAGATTAATACATTTTTTTAGTTCCAGCCACAGCAGCAATCCAAATAAACAACAACAGTGTCTCACATTGTTTATTACACTCATCTCAATGAAATTCCAACACATGATGAAAAAGGAAAGATTTACATTCAAATACA
This sequence comes from Schistocerca piceifrons, assembly GCF_021461385.2. Taxonomy (NCBI): domain Eukaryota; kingdom Metazoa; phylum Arthropoda; class Insecta; order Orthoptera; family Acrididae; genus Schistocerca; species Schistocerca piceifrons. Next base: position 92,955,778 of record NC_060149.1, on the reverse strand, counting down.
CGATATAGTATTGCACTAATCTCAATTAAGATGTATTTAATGTGTCAGAAGAAAGGTTACATTATCTTACATGAATAGTTAACTTGAGAAATATTTGTGCTAGGGGAGTGACATACTTATGGAATACTCACCAAATGCAAATATGAAAAAAAAAGAATACCAACAATGTTTGGACCATTTTGAAAGAACCCAGAATATTTTGTATGCCAATGTTTTACCCTGGTTGATAGCCAGCAGTCCTACACAAAACAGGCAAAGTCAGTTTCATCTGCCATGAATGGTAGCTAGTGTTTTATGCAATGCAAAATGAATTCTTCTTATTGATTACTTCTTAAAAGATAAAAGAGTAACTGATGATCAACTAGACGGAAAAATTGAGAATAGGTGTGGATTGAAGTAGAGAAAAGACCTTTCCTCAGTACGATGCACTTTTGTCAGTGGGAAAATTAAGCAATCTGAAATACAAGTTGCTGCAACATCCACCTTGTACACTGTAATTAGCACCCTCTGACTTATACCCACATCTAAAAAAAATGTAGTTGGAATATGTTTTCAGTCCAATAATAATATTATGGCAGTCATACACGGATATTTTTCATACCTACCAGAATAACACATTGTGGATGGAATCTGCAAAATGGAAAATTGTTAGACAACTCGCACTGACCTAAATGTGGCCTGTGTCAAAACTGTGTATATTTTACGTAAAAAACTATCCTTCACTGCCAGACAAAAAGCTTTTCACCTTGTCCATGCATTTACTGGTGTTGAGTTACGGCTTTTCCATTTACTAATTTAATAAAAATAAAAAATATGTTACACAGGCATGTTTACCGAGAAGAAGGAAGGATCTCATCAATAACACAGTTAAAGATGGAGCACAGGCTTAAATTGTGCAAGGGTGATGAAGGAAATTAGCTAAGCGCTTTCGCAGGAATTGTCTTGACATTCACCTAAAGTCATTTAAGGGAGTCTCAGAATAGCTAAATCTGGCTCACTGGATGGGGATTGGAACTGCTGTTCTCAAATACAGTGTCTTATCACTGCACCACCCAGCTCAATATTTCAGTGGTAAAGGATAAGCAGAAAATTAGATACACTATAAAAAGTACTTACCCTTCAGGTAATTCAGTGAGTCTGTTTCCTGACAAATCAACGACTGTTACAGATGCAAAAGCAGCTTCATCAAATACATATGGGGGAACATCTGTTAGATTTTTCTTTGCCAGATTCAGACAACGAGTTACTCTCAAGTTAAACCTGAAAGCAAGTAAAAGCAGATAGATGTCTGTTGGTAGCAACACCATATAAAACAGATCAAGTAATTCAAGAAAAACTAGGGTATAGATAAAATAGTCATGGTTACTGAGACCATATATCATTTTAAGGCTGGTAATGAAATTCAAAACAAATGACATGATTGACAAGGATGGGAAAGGAAATGGACTATGTACTTTTCAAAGAAATCATCCTGGCATTTACCTTCATCAGTTTTGGATATTTGAATGTCATTCTCCCAAATACAAGTTTTAAGATGTATGTAACAGTCCCAACAATTTATAAATTGTGTAGCAAAAAGTAATTTATTTTAATAACAGTATAACTTATGCAATAATGGCCATTTGAAAGTAAGTGACACATGGTGTCGATGATATTCTTGCAGCTGTTGTGTGTACACGTTGTTCCTTCAGTCTAATTATCATAACTATCTGAATGTTTCGTGATCAATGAAGATTATGTAAAAGTAGTATGTCCAACATTTAGACAACATAAATATGGTACACAGATCACCAATTTATTTTCACAATAAACAATTAATATGAATTATTTTATCAATTCAACCCTATCATATTGTCCTCAGATTCATCCTGATCTCCTTACATTTTTATTGACTCCTAGCCCAGTATTGATCTCACTGAGTGTAGTATGCTAACCGCTGCACCCCTCAGTGTGCTGAACACTGCATGCCTACACTAAATAAATAAAAAATAAAATAACTGTTTCCGCTAATTTCATAAATGTTCTGACCTGTGCAAGACTGTAGTGTGGTCCACTGTATCACATGCTTTTTCTTAATCGAGAAAGATATCTACTGTCCTCAACTTATTGTTTAGTCAGGTGTCTCATACAGAAAAAAATAATTTAAATTCGCGACAATTCTATCCTGAAGACAAACTGTGGGTATCACTACAATTCCACCTATCAAGATGTGTTGGTACTCTTTTTATAGACGACCTCCTTAAATGATTTGCAAATCCTGTTAGTAACGAAATCAGACTGTAATTGTCAGCCGGCCTGTGTGGCCGTGCGGTTCTAGGCGCTACAGTCTGGAACCGCGTGACCGCTACGGTCGCAGGTTCAAATCCTGCCTCGGGCATGGATGTGTGTGATGTCCTTAGGTTAGTTCGGTTTAAGTAGTTCTAAGTTCTAGGGGACTGATGACCGCAGATGTTAAGTCCCATAGTGCTCAGAGCCATTTTTTTTTTTTTTTTTTTTGTAATTGTCAATATTATCCATTTATTCATTTTTATTCAATGGATTAATAAAGAGTATCTTCATCTGTCTGGAAACTGACTGAGAAAAGAGAGAGTCCACAAATAGAGGACCGCACTAATGTGTCACACCATTATCTTTTTTGTTTTCCCAGGAAATATATGTATTATACCAAATAAGCACCTCATTATCAGTTCAAAATGAAGATTGAGAAATTTATTATGGATATTTAAAAAAACTATCAGAGCTCAATTCATATCTAATAAAATGCTGAATGAGATTCCACAGAACAAGGCTGACTTTTTGTATATTCCTAGGACAGACTGAGGGTATGTTACAGAAATCCAATATGAAAACTATCTACAAAATGACAAAACAAACTAGTGGGTGCCTGAGACTGACTACGGACAAAAAACATCTGCTCATAACACTGGAAATATATTTCATATCATGAATCTGCAGAAGAGTTTGAAACATAAAATAATCTATAAATAGCAGGATTCTGTTACACACACTGTAATGAATGCAGGCAGCAACATCTAAACAATTCTGCCATACCAAAGTAAGTGTTATGTAGAGGTGATTATGTCATCAATTTCAGTACCTTAAAAATTTTGCCTAACATTGACAGTTACCACATGTGTTTAATATTAATAAATAAGTGAAAAACTTTAACATACTGAGAGAAAGCCTAAAATGGATAGTATATGGATGCTGCTATGGCATCAAATCTCTATTGCACAATATAAATTATGTGCACAAAAAATAATCTGTGCACTTTGTTTAAAGTAATTCCTTTGACAATAAATGTTCATCATGTTAAACAAATTCCTAGAAGTGACAATGCATAGGTGTAGGTAATACAATAGTCAAATAGTTCAGTCATTACTCATGTAATGGACTGACTGAACGTTCAGTTCCATAATGTTAGGGACACTGTAGCTGGTGTAAAAGAGAGATAAGTTATAAATTGGTCACACAATCCATATTTAATGGCATCTGAAGTCTATAGGATTAACATCACATTTCATTATGACAGAATAATTTATATATTGATATAAGACCAGCAAAATTTTCTGACTTACAGCATCACAGAAATAATGGAAAACCTTGGTTGGTTGGCACTCAAACAAGTATGGTAATTATCTTATGAGGTCATACTAATTAATGCTGATGATGTGATTACGGAAAACAATTGCAAGAATATCCTGCAATACCCTACATATCACTTTTGTAGCAATCATTAAATAAAGATTAGGGAAACTACACATTGTACACAGCATATATGCAATCATTTCTCTGATGCTTCATCTGTGAACAAAATGGGAACATCAATCAAAAGTTATGCTACATATTTTAAGATTACTATCAGGATACAGATACAAAATGTACCATAAAAAAAATCACAATAAAAATAGAAGCAAAAAGGAAATTATGCAGTGTAACTTCCCATTTCATATGCTTGAGAAGTTTATAAACAGCACTTGATTGAGAGCTAATCAGATAGTCAAATGAAATGCATCAAAGACAGTTATGCTGAACAATATAAATGCTATGATAACAAGAAACAAATTAGCAAACACCACATAAAAAGATTAAACTATTGTGCCAATTCCCCCCCCCCCCCCCCCAAAAAAAAAAACATATACAAACACTTTAAGACAAACAAATTTATATGATAACACACAAGCTTCAAACAACTAGAGTACAAACAATTGATGAAGTGCAGTTAACTAAATAAAGATGTTAATTCACATATTTTGATCTCAACAGTTGTTTAGTTATGACTTTCACAGAGAGAGAGAGAGACAACACATAACATTCGAAACAGGCATTTTCTATAAAGGTCTTGCTTATCCACAATTTACGTGCCCTATAGTCCTTCAGATTACAAACTAAGAGCAACACTGTGAAAATTGAAGAATCTAAGCTATAAAAATTTTTGGTGACATTAAAATCTCAAACATGTTCTTCCAAGTTTTACATCCATTTCATTTCATGAAACTGTAATTACCTGTTGGGAAACTCCACTTCTTCATCCTCCTCAGCCCTGCCTTCAGGATGATTTGCCTCATCTAACTTCTTGCGCAACCACTGCAGTAAGTAAGGTGTTCCACATAATACAACATCCCTACGTACTTCTGACAAAGGGTTACCATCTACATGCAAGCTGCTCAAATGTGGTAGCAGGGCCAGTGTAGCAGGCAAACTGTAACAAGAAAAATATTAATTTCTATAAAAACAGTACCCATATAAAGAAGGTGAGTCAGTAAATAATAGTATTATAGCTTCAATTTTTAATAAATTTTAATAATGTGTGTAGAATCTGACACTATGAATATTAATGTGTTGATGAAGAGTGGTACCAGCAAGTGTATACTCGTGGATGACTCAAGACATTGCTTCAGACAGCCGCCACTAGGTGTGTTCTGCTTGGCGTAAGTAAAACTAAGTTTACAATCACTTGCACAGGCACTGACACAGAGACCAATGGAACAAACAGGCAGTACTGTGGTTGATGAGGAAGATGATGATGATGATGATGATGATGATGATGATGATGATGAAGTTCAAAAATTGAATGCTTCACCAGAAGTGAAGTTCAGAGCATAACAAAAGGCATTGTAAGCATACGTAAACAGTCCTGGGAATGATCCATACCAAAAGACATCAACAAAGACAAGGTCAAAAAATTTACTACCAACAGCACATATTGAAGGCTTCATAAGGAAAGGAATTAAGATTAGGATTTGATTCCTCATTGACACTGAGGTCATTAAGAGACAGAGAACACAAGTTCAGAATGAGTCAAGAATGGAAAAGGAAATCAGTCATGCCCTTCCAAAGGAATATCTCAGCATTTGCCTGGAGCAATTGGGGGGAATCACGGAGAACTCAAATCTGGATGGTTGGATGTGGATTTGAACCACCATCCTCCAAAATGTGAGTCCAGTGTGCTAACCACTACACCAACCAACTCAGTAAACGGCTTCAGAGAACACTAGAAACTGTCAGGCAAGTGGAGGGCCCTACATTCTACTAGCAGTCTTGTATCAGTGGACAGGCCCAAGTGGTATACCAATAGCAGCAACATCTCTGCTTGAGCGAGTTATAACCAAAACACTAAGCATGAATATCTCTGACTTGACCTCCAAATCAGTACTCATGCTGAATGGGGAATCAAAACCACTGTCTGATACTAAACCCTCTACCCCTATAATCTGCAAACAGGGTCATATAGGAAGGGGGGAGACTGGTTGTGGAACCCCGCCAAAGGCTTCCATCATACTACTTCACCTCAATCGGCTGGGCTGGATGCCAGTGCCATCTGAGGGATTGTTAGGTGATAGACAAGTCCAGTGGAGCAACTACATCCTGCCTGGAGGAGAGTGGGTGCCGGCTGCAGTCCAGATGGGGACAGTAATTCTGCCTTTCTGCCTTTACAGGCACTGCAATCTGTGGATGCTCAACCTCTGCCGACTGTTTGGGGAGTGGATCGCTGGCATTGGTGGGACCTGGAAGTGGCTTATGGGGTGGAAGCAATTCCACCTCCATTGGATCCAATCGCTGGTCGTTGTTGACCCCCATGTTGGTGCCTAAACTGAGACAGAGGTTGTAGCTGTGACAGGCAGGCTTGTCCCAGGTGTATTTGCCTGAATCATGCCCAGTCAGCTGCAGTGGAGAGGGGTGGGGATGGGGGGAGGGGATATATTGCAGTGTGGGCAGAGCTGATTTTGATGTTTGACTAGAATAGTGGGCGAGTCCTGTGCCTGTGTGGAATTTTGGCTGGACTGTGTACATTTACAGAGGGGGGGGGGGGGGGGGGGGAGTCCAGTATGTTATGAGGGAGTTGGTGAATGCTTGCCCAGTCAGCTATCATCATCATCATCATCATCTCCTCGTACATCAGCATTTTGAAGGTCCTAACCATCTGCTCAGCTTCAGAAGTGGATGCTGGATGGAATGAGGTAGTGAAATGCATATGCTGTGAATTGAGAGATATTGTCAGAAACCAGGGTGGAAGGTGCCCCTTCTATTGCAAATGTGATGGTGAGGGCACGGTTGGTAGCTGTTGTGGTGGTTAAATCCCTCTGTGTCACACATGGAATCTTAGAGAGGGCATTGACAAATAGCAACCACACTGATCCTCAGAATGGTCTGGCAAAATCAATATGACTCTTTTCCAGGGGTGGTCAGGGCGGTGCTGATTGATTATGGGCACAAATGTGGCAGCTCTGGCTCTTACCTTCTATGGTGACATCAACACTGGGCCAGTACACATGATGTCGCATTACTGCTTTCGCTCTGCACATTCTTCAACGTGCAGCTGAAGAGGCTTCAGCATGCAAGAGTGTAACTACCATCCGGCATCCAAATTCCCCCACAGCTATCTATCATTGGTTGCAATAGTTCAGCATCATAATGAAAATCGTGTGTGCCATCCCAGGTCTGCATCTTAGGCAAGTGCGTTGGCCAACCCCTCCATACAGCAGACAACACCCTGGGAAGTAGCCTGTTTCTGTTGCTAGTTCATGTGCCATAACTGGAAATTCATTGAAGGTGTGTTACGAGTGGTGCCAAAAGTAAGAGACAGCCCTTTATGCTTATCAATCTCTGCATCTAGGCCATACATTAAGTAGGAAAGTGCACCAGCATTCGAATGCTGCGTCGGGGGCGTACAATGGATCTCACAATTATCGATACTGAGGAACAATGACCATTGCTGCAGCCACTCCACCATTTTATTGGGAAGTTTAGAGTGTGGACTAAATAGTAAAAAAGGGGGGCTTGTGATTGTCGATGACGTGAAATTTAGTACCACTGCAATATATGTGAAACTTCTTAGTGGCATATACAATAGCCAATGACTCTTTCTCTATTGGCAAATACATTTAATGTTCTTGATTAAAATGTAATGGGCTGTTCTGTGCAATCGATGTATTCATGGGACAGTATGACGGCTTTTATTTATCTTTTCCGCTGATGTACCTAGTTTGTTTGAAACGAAGTGTTTAATTCCACAATATTGGCTAGTTTCAACTGTTCGCTCCATTTCAAGTGCACGTTTTCATCTTTTAGCACGTATGGCATTATGCCATAATAAAGAACCAAACATGAAACAATACAGTGCTGGTACTCCAAGAAAATTTACATCCCGAAAACCACACTGAAAAGCTTAATATCAGATCGAGGCCTCCTTCGTTGGGAATCTGGACATACAAATGTGCAAACACACAAAAAACATAAACATTATATGACGGCAATGCTGCAAGCTGAGGCATCAGTCACTAGCATTAAGAGTTTACCCATATTGGATGTTGCTAAACAAGAGGCCAACCGAAGGCACATTATAAGATGCAAGAAAGCTTTTTGGCATAGTTCTGATCACACAAATGTAACTCCTCTTTTACAGAACTGTTCACGCAATTTATTACTCAAGCAGGAAATCAGGGCAGCAAGGTATAAATTCATCATAATCATTATCATCATCATTATCACTACCACTTCCACTACCACTACCAATACTACTACCACCACCATTACCACCTCCACCCACCAAAAGCATTATGTCTTTTTTTGTTTTGTCTGCCATGGTACCCATCGCTTTCCTGGGCATTGATCCGAGACTGTTTTGGATACTAGTAGTAACTGCGGAAATTCACCTGGCTGCCTTACAAGTGCTGCACAAGTACAGTTGGCTAGGGGGGCTGATATTTTGTTGCCTTCTGACCTGTCTGATTTTCTTTTACGGGTTTACTCCCCTACGGAGGACGCCTTCCCTACACCTAAGAGTCCATCACACCCTTTACAGGGAATAAATTTCGTATTATACACTACTGGCCATTAAATTTGCTACACCACAAAGATGATGTGCTACAGACACGAAATTTAACTGACAGGAAGAAGATGCTGTGATATGCAAATGATCAGCTTTTCAGAGCATTCACACAAGGTTGGCGTCGGTGGCGACACCTACAACGTGCTGACATGAGGAAAGTTTCCAACCAATTTCTCATACATAAAAAGCAGTTGACTGGCGTTGCCTGGTGAAACATTGTTGTGATGCCTCGTGTAAGGAGGAGAAATGGGTACCATCACGTTTCCGACTTTGATAAAGGTCAGATTGTAGCCTACCGCGATTGCGGTTTATCGTACCGTGACATTGCTGCTCACGTTGGTCGAGATCCAATGACTGTTAGCAGAATATGGAATCGGTGGGTTCAGGAGGGTAATATGGAACGCCGTGCTTGATCCCAACGGCCTCCTATCACTAGCAGTCGAGATGACAGACATCTTATCCGCATGGCTGTAACGGATTGTGCAGCGACGTCTTGATCCCTGAGTCAACAGATGGGGACGTTTTCAAGACAACAACCATCTGCACAAACAGTTTGATGACATTTGCAGCAGCATGGACTATCAGGTCGGAGACCATGGCTGAGGTTACCCTTGATGCTGCATCACAGACAGGAGCGCCTGCAATGGTGTACTCGATGACGAACCTGGGTGCACGAATGCAAAACGACATTTTTTTTGGATGAATCCAGGATCTGTTTACAGCATCATGATGGTCATATCCGTGTTTGGCAACATCATGGTGAATGCACATTGGAAGCATGTATTCGTCATGGCCATACTGGCGTATAACCCGGCGTGATGGTATGGGGTGCCATTGGTTACACGTGTCGGTCACCTCTTGTTCGCATTGATGGCACTTTGAACAGTGGACATTACATTTCAGATGTGTTACGACCCGTGGCTCTACCCTTCATTCAATCCCTGCGAAACCCTACATTTCAGCAGGATAATGCACGACCGCATGTTGTAGGTCCTGTGCGCGCATTTCTGGATACAGATAATATTTGCCTGCTGCCCTGGCCAGCACATCCTCCAGATCTCTCACCAATTGAAAACGTCTGGTCAATGGTGGCCAAGCAACTGGCTCATCACAATACGCCAGTCACTACTCTTGATGAACTGTGGTATCGTGTTGAAGTTGCATGGGCACCTACACTCCATCCAAGCTCTGTTTGACTCAATGCCCAGGCGTATCAAGGCCGTTATTACAGCTAGAGGTGGTTGTTCTGGGTACAGATTTCTCAGGATCTATGCACCAAATTGTGTGAAAATGTAATCACATGTCAGTTCTAGTATACTATATTTGTCCAATGAATGCCCATCTATCATCTGCATTTCTTCTTGGTGTAGCAATATTAATGGCCAGTAGTGTAATTAACTTTGCCCGGGAGTGACAGTATTTCTCTGAGGTTTTGGGAGCTGGTAAGTTACTGATTGCATCCACATGATCCCGTTTGGGTGTGAGCCCTTTTTTTTACATAATATATGGCTTAAGTCCTTTACACCTGGCTCAAATAAACTATATTTGTTGCAAACAACACACACTATGTGATCAAAAGTATCCGGACATTTGGCTGAAAATGATTTACAAGTTTGTGGTGCCTTCCATCAGCAACACTGGAATTCAATACGGTGTTGGCCCACCATTAGCCTTGATGACAGCTTCCATTCTTGCAGGCATACATTCAATCAGGTGCTGGAAGGTTTCTTTGGGAATGGCAGCCCATTCTTCATGGAGTGCTGCATTGATAAGAGTTATCGATGTCAGTTGGTGAGGCCTGGCATGAAGTTGGCATTCCAAAACATCCCAAAGGTGTTCTATAGGATCTAGGTCAGGACTCTGTGCAGGACAGTCCATTACAGGGATGTTATTGTTGTGTAAGGACTCTGCCACAGGCCATGCATTATGAACAAGTACTTGATCATGTTGAAAGATGCAATCGAAATCCCCAAATTGCTATTCAACAGTGGGAAGCAAGAAGGTACTTAAAACATCAATGTAGGCCTGTGCTGTGATAGTGCCATGCAAAACAATGAGGGGTGCAAGCCCTCTCCAAGAAAAACATGACCACACGACAACACTACCGCCTCCGAATTTTACTGTTGGCACTACACAAGCTGGCAGATAACGTTCACCGGGCATTCACCATACCCACACCATGCCATCGGATAGCCACATTTGTCATTCCACACAACATTTCTCCACTGTTCAATCATCCAATGTTTATGCACCTTACACCAAGCAAGGTGTCGTTTGGTATTTACCCGCGTTGTGTGTGGCTTATAAGCAGATGCTCGACCATGAAAGCCAACTTTTCTCACCTCCCACCTAACTGTCATAGTACTTGCAGTGGATCCTGATGAACTTTGGAATTCCAGTGTCATGGTCTGGATAGATGTCTGCCTATTACACATTACAACACTCTTCAACTGTCGGCAGTCTCTGTCAGTCAACAGACAAGGATGGCCTGTACGCTTTTGTGCTGTAGATGTCCCTTCACATTTCCACTTCACTGTCACATTGGAATCAGTGGACCTTGGGATGTTTAGGAGTGTGGAAATCTCGAGTACAGACATATTACACAAGTGCCACCCAATTACCTGACCACGTTCGAAGTGCGTGAGTTCCACGAAGCACCTATGAAATCCCCAAACCACCTTCCCTACCCTCTGGCTCCTATCCTTGTAACCGCCCCCGGTGTAAAACCTGTCCCATGCACCCTCCCACCACCACCTACTCCAGTCCTGTAACCCAGAAGGTGTACATGATCAAAGGCAGAGCCACATGTGAAAACACCCACGTGATTTACCAACTGGCCTGCCTACACTGTGATGCATTCTATGTGGGAATGACCAGCAACAAACTGTCCATTCGCATGAATGGGCATAGGCAGACAGTGTTTGTTGGTAATGAGGATCACCCTGTGGCTAAACATGCCTAAGTGCACGGCCAGCACATCTTGGCACAGCGTTACACCGTCCGGGTTATCTGGATACTTCCCACCAACACCAACCTATCCGAACTCCGGAGATGGGAACTTGCTCTTCAATATATCCTCTCTTCCCGTTACCCACCAGGCCTCAATCTCCGCTAATTTCAAGTTGCCGCCACTCATACCTCACCTGTCATTCAACATCATCTTTGCCTCTGCACTTCCACCTCGACTGACATCTCTGCCCAAACTCTTTGTCTTTAAATATGTCTGCTTGTGTCCGTATATGTATGGATGGATATGTGTGTGTGAGTGTGTGTGCGCGAGTGTATACCCGTCCTTTTTCCCCCCTAAGGTAAGTCTTTCCGCTCCCGGGATTGGAATGACTCCTTACCCTCTCCCTTAAAACCCACTTCCTTTCGTCTTTCCCTCTCCTTCCCTCTTTCCTGATGAGGCAACAGTTTGTTGCGAAAGCTTGAATTTTGTGTGTATGTATGTGTCTGTCTGTGTTTCTATTGACCTGCCAGCGCTTTCGTATGGTAAGTCACAAAAACGCATTTCCTTTGCAATTTAAATTTTATGCTCTCGTTCATACATTTTTGCTGCAGTATTATTCTGAAGTAGTGGGATACAGTAACATCCTTTGTTAGAGTATCGGTTCTTACCAGTCAAAGAAATAAAAATTAACTGAAAACTATAACAATGAAAAATTTCCGGAATTCTAAAAAATTCCCTGGTTTTTCCCGGTTTTCTCCCAGATGAAAAAATTCCCAGGTCTTTCCCGGATCTCCCGTTGTCCCGGGTCGTATACACCCTGAATGATGATGATTAGGACAGCACAACACCCAGTTCCTGGGCGGAGAAAATCTCCGACCCAGCCGGGCCCTAAGGATTGACATTCTGTCCCGCTGACCACTCAGCTACTGGGAGCAGACGGTGATTAGATTTTCACTTAGCTTGTTTGCTTTATTTGAATATTATAAAAAGATACTCTTTAAATGACATGAAATGTTAGAGTCTTCTTTGTACATACAGACCGTAGATACAAAAAGCACACATCCCAAATTGATGCTACTCCGATAACTCATATTCTGGTTTTTACTACAGTTACCAACCTTTGGGAACATGCAGAAAACTGTTTTACCAACTTTCCAACATCCTCCACTTAAAATACAATGTTTGTTTTTAATATATCTAACTTATTTTTAATTATTCAACAGTGGTAGTTATTACTTACTATTTTTCTATGAGAGAAGTTATAGTATATGTTTGACAATAGCATTTCTAAATTACTCAAACTTTGACTGTTGAAGAGGTTCGGTAAATATGTCTGACAACTACTGCCCTGTGGTACAGTACTTTATCTCATGCAAACCTTATCTATACTGCTCACTGACACAGTGCAACATCACTGCTAAATGTTTGCTTCGTCTAACTGTCCAGATCTGATAATTCAGACAGCACTTTGGTTGTCTACATGAAGAATGGTCTTCTCTTCTTGACTGTTCTTGTATATGATCTTGATGCTCTTTTTTTCTGGTACATTCTGCTGGTGCTAAGTATTCTGTTACAGTTGATGATGTAGCTACTACACTTTGTTTGTTGAAACACCAACTAACAGGAGCATCATTATAAAGAACAATGTATGCACTTGTACTCTTCCAATCTCTAAGCCTTATGCATAATCAGCATTACAATACACATTTAGATGAATAGTATTATCTCTTTTCTTTTTGTGGGTATCTTGGAATTCTTTTGACTTTTGGTAATCCCTGCAAGTCAGTACTCTGACTGATAGTTGGGCTTCTACTGATTCAATATGTGGATATGAGCATTGCTTCTCTCCATAACTCTTTCTTCCATTTGCTATCGAAGATCACAGTTCCTACCCGATTTAATATTATCACACACACACACACACACACACACACACACACACACACACACACACACACAGCCTCCCTGCTTTCCCATGTTTTTGCTTTGCTGTGAAACTACAAGAATTTCTATTGTCTTCTGCATACACACAAACCAAATAAACAGACACCACACACTCCTAAAATCACACGACTCAGGTAACTCACATTCTGCTTTAAAGTCACAGCCCATGCTGCATACATTTGCTTACGTTGCTTAAAACATTGATTAAATTTGAGTCTAGTTTCAACATGGTTCTGGTTACTATAATAGGCAGCTAGCAAACCAAAAACATAAGAAAAGCTCACACCGTTTGGGACCAAAAGTGGGAGGAATTTACATACAATTAGAGACAGAATTAGCAAGGCTAATTGCCTCATCCCTATGCTAAACAGCACAGCTTTACTGTCTGTTAACACAACGTTATATGCAAGGAGATGAAGCGCTAACAGCATATTGCCTAGAGACAAATTCGAAAAACTATCCAAACACTTTCAGATTGTTTTGGATAATATAGGAGATTATAATGCTGCCAATTCTTTTATATCTTGTGTTTATCTGTTGTGTTCAATAAACTAACAAAAAAAAATGTTATTTAGTATGCACCGCGCTAATGCAAACGAATTACAACTGATTATGATAAAGGTACAAAAGTCTTTTTCAATAAAGCAAAATGTCCCAAACTGTCACAAGTTTGCAGCATCACATGTAGCAAATTTGGTTTCAAAACAGGCTGTACCTGTGTTCAGTCTGCAGTGATACTGAAGTAGCGTTACAGGAAGGATTACCAAAAGAGAGTCATTTGTCTGTCAGCAGTCAAGTAGCCCATTGGTAACCAGAACCTCCTTCACACACTGCCTCAGAAACTAAGCTGGGGGAAAAAATGCTTCAAAAGAAAGACACAGGGAAATGTAACTGTCTGACCACTTACAAAAAAACATGCATGAGCCATTCGCCCTGTTAACACATTAAATGCATCTTCCTAAAATTTTTGGAAACAAGTTGGATACATCACAAAATCTTAAAAGCTGAACCACATTCATCTGAAAGTCACTTAAAACAAATGGCAGATTTGCTGGCAAAATGGCCACTGCCATCTTGACCAAAAATAAAACACAATCTAGGAAAATTTGGCACACAGTGGTCTGTATGCTGCAAGCATCAAACATTGGAGGGTCCTCTAGCCAGAGCAAGAAGCCACACATCAGAGAACTGTAGCCTAGGCAAAGATGTGCGAGGAGGACCTCACCGTATCTTTGTTGCTGGAAGGAGGTACTCCACAGCCCTGTAGTGGGCTTTACGAGATGCAGCTTATACTCATGAAGGGGGATGCCACACTACAATAACTGAGAATCATGACACTCCTCCTTCGCTGCTACACCCGCCATTTCATTCCCTGCAATACCCATGTGCCATCATACCCAGCAGAAAGATATCTGCTTTCCCAGCTGCTGTAGATGAAGGAGGGTGTCCTGGATATTCTGGACAACTTTCCTGGGTACAAGCATTGTATACACTGAAGGACAATCAGAGAATCTAAACAAACCAGGAATTTAGCACTTAAAGCATACCTTATCTGCTCCAGTGCCTGAAAGATCACATATAATTCTACAGACAGTAAAGTCTCTAAGCAGTCAGACCTTGAGGACACAATCAGGGAAAACAACATATCAACCAACATGGTCTGGTGTTCATTTAAAATGTCACAAAACAATGTATGAAAAACATATGCAGGATTGATATCTCTCCTGTATTGCACCAAATCTAAAATTACTTTGGATCTCTCCAGTAACCACAGTGGCAGACAGTTAAAACCCTGGATTTGGGATTGTACTTGCTCCACACCAAGTGACTCCAGTACACGCTGTATGTGGATACCAAATGGTAGTGTTGCTTGAGGAAAGTTGGAGAAAGGCATTCCAGAGGTGGACGAGCAACAGTATGGTATGAAGGTGAATTCAGAGATACGAGGAACTTACATGCTGGACGCACCATGAGGAGTTGTCATGGGACTGTAAGAGGAAGTTTACCAGCACAGCACAGAGACTAGGTATGGTGTGGGTCTTATAAGCATCTGTGGTCAGCCAAATCCCCTCATAGTGGACAACATGAATGATCTTCAGATAAGAAAACCTCCTGTAGCCTAGCCACGATTCCCCAAGACCTGTGGTTAAGGCACTTCATGATGTTCAGTGCCTTCAGAACTCTGGCTTTCATTTCCTCAGGTGTGGCAACAATCGCAATTTAGAGTAAAAAATGAGGCTCAGTAACTTCACTGAGACTTTAAAACACAGAACGGTATTGCTCATATGCAAGTAATGTAAATAAAAAATATTATGAGAATACACTTATCTGCAGAAAACTGAAAAATTGATGTTCACATAGGAAAGACTACTGAATAGCCACTTCTGGCAGTGTCACACCATTGACAGCGGACAAAATTCTGCAAAATCCACACTGAGAGCGACTCAAGAGTTTCCTGGTCTCTAAGAACAGAACAAATGACAGCTACCCGTTCACTCCAATGAGTTTCCTACACAGCTCATTAAGGCAATACTCCAGTAACTATTGGGTCCAATGTGGCCTCTTTCCACAAGATGGGGAAGAGGAGACATTAGAGGAGAATTTCCTATAACACTGAATGCAATTCCCGATTTGGTAGTGATAAGGTGCAGTATCATGAGTCTCAGACTGTGATGATTCCAGCTCTCACAGGGAGAAAGGGTAGTTGTAAGACTCAGACCACCAGATCCTGGCTGGCATTGGCAGCAGCACATCTTGCAAAATGCTCTGCCAGTGTGTGTGCAATGTCTTCGGGATTTGTTTGGACATATCCCTGTTTCAGCAGTGCAATTATTGGTAAACGGCTGTGTTTATCAGAAATCCTCTTGATCGCTTCCCACACTTTTGTAGAACAAGTGGAACAGTTGATGGAGTCCAGGAACACTTGCCATAACTTTTTCTTGCTCTCCTCGATTATGCGTCGAGCCCTGGCTCTTGTGAACGAAAATGCTGTGAGGTTCTCTGCTGTTGGGCAGTATTTAATCCATTGAAAAGCCACACACCTGAGCAGGATTGCTGAGTGACACTCAGCAGTCCACCAAGGTACAGATTGCCTTGTAAGATGACTTGAGGACATTGGTATAGGTAAGTCAGCAGTATGATGGATTACTCGTGTAATGTGGGCCACCCATTCCTCTACACTGTCACAGTATTCAAACACAGCTGCCTGTCTGAACAGTGTCCAGTCCCTTCACGGAATGCTCCATCAAGTACCTTCATGGAATGCTCCATCAAGTAGGTGGATGTGGAGTGGGAAGTGGTCACTAACATGAGGTAGTCAATTACATCCCACTGACAGAGTCTGCAAGGGCTGGAGAGTAGAAAGAGAGGTCGATGGCTGAGAATGACCCAGTGGCAGCACACAAATGAGTGGGAGGATCTGTATTGAGGATGCACAGCTTGTGAAACGTCATGAGACTCTGCAAAACCGACCCCAAGGGCAACTAGACTTTGTGTCCCAGAAGCCGTGATGGGCACTGAAGTCTCCCAGTTGAGAAATGGTTAGGGGAGTGGTTCCAGGAGATCTATGAAAGCCTCAGAGTCTATTGCATCTTGTGGTGGTACACTGAACAAACAGTGATCCTGTGACACACATGAATTTCAAAGGCACCTGCTTGCAGGTCAGTAGTCAGGGCAAGAGCAGAGATGTGTTATTGATGAACACAGCATCCCCTCCCTTGGTTCTTTCCCTAGTTATGTCATCCTTGTGATGGAGCATATAGCCCCACAGTATAGGGGTATCAGATGCTTTAAAATGTGTTTCCTGCAAATGGAAGCACAGAGGAAGTTTCTGTGCTAGAAGTTTCAGTTCCTCCATGTGTTCTGAACCCATTAAGTTCCACTGTATAATGGGAGCTATCTATCACGGGGGTAGCACTTTAAGCTTGATTTTCTGCTGGGGAGGGGAGCCTGTAATGGGTGGAGACTCAATCTTGGGGTGAGATGATTTCCCCAGTCTGATATCAAGATCCATAAACTCTGAAGAAAATTCGAGAGACACATCAGAGAGGATGACATCGACATCGTCAGACTGTGTGTACTTCTCATCTCCATTGGTGGGTGATTCTTCGCATTCGACTTGGAATTTTTTGTCTGAGGAGGCTTTTGAGCCACAACCGCAGATATGACATTGGCAGTGCTGGATGATGGACAAGACTGGATGTCTGGAGGGACAGGGAGTTCCACAATGTCAGCAACCACAGCCTTTTCTGAAGTTCTGGGGGAGGGGCAGGCTTCAAAGTAACTGTAGCAGCAGCACAAGTGCATTGAAAAACACAGGTAATACTGCTGACACTAGCAACCTACATTTGTGTAGTTGTATTGGTTTTCTGGACTGGCTGTTTGAGAACAGAAGCAAAGAAGACAGTCAACATGGGCAGCTGCATGGTCTTGCATGTCTTTTTAGCTTCATCATATGGGATGCACTTTGTGTCTTTATCTCCTGGATCTTCCATTCTTCAAGAAAGACACTGCAGTCGCTACTCCACACAGAGTGAGCCCCAGAGCAGTTGACACACTTTGGAGGAGAGGAAGAACCAACTCCATCATTGGTAGCTTTACCACATTTGCCAAGTGGCTTCCCCCTTACAACCAAGTGTAGTGTGCCCTAAGTGTTTAAAACAGTGTGTTGGGTTTGAGAAATAAGGCTGTGCACTTAAGCGAAGGAAACCTGCCTTAACATTCTTTGGAAGTTTGGTGCTGCTCAGTGTATGAATAAAAGAGTGTGGCTAGACACCATTGACCCATTTCATAATGTTTTGTTAATCCACAATGCCTTCCCGGAACCACTTAGCTTTCAGTTCTTCTAAGGGAATGTCAACTAAATCCCTGCAAGTCACAACACCTTTGTTATAGTCCCCAAGGCATTGAGCCATCTGGAGGATCTTCACTTGCTGGGAACTAGACATTTCGACCAACAGGGTCCCATTTTGCAAGCGCTTGACAGATTTTGAAGTTCCCGCAATATCCTCTAAACCTTTTTGTAAATAATATGGTGTTCTGTATATAAAATGGTGAAACTTTATTGAAGCTACCTCCTTCCTGTTTAACTATTGTAAACACATTCTGACAACTAGCGTGCATTCTGTTACTATTAACTGAAGTACTAACTACCAAGTCCTCTTGTTTGATTGGGTGTTAGTATCTTCCAGTGGCCCACAATTTCCACTGGGAAGAGGAAGGGGAAATTTCAAAGGATCCATCCTGGTCCCACGAGCAGCTAGTGAAATAAAAGAGCCCTGTGGACCTAGGTAAGCCTTAGACAACTGAGGTGCAGCAGGTACACCACTGAGGGCAGAGGGCAGTTGGAGGCAATGCTACTGATGCAGCTTTATCTATCCACTGTGCAACCCAAGTTCTCAGGCAGTATCCATGGTACTCATACCTGTGTTGATGAGATTTGTGTCTTAACATCTCATAATTCATCACCAAGAATGCTTTCATGTTACCTATGCTAATCGGACTAGTTATACTTCCCTCACCTTATCTGATGAATTGTCACTAAGGACACTTACACGTAAGTTGTACTAGGCATATCTAACTGCCAGTGAACACATGTTACCCTCATTTTTCACAGAAAACTTCAAAGGTAAGCAAGATGTGGTTTTTCCAGGGCTTTCAACACAGTTCCAAAGGGACCTTACACAATAGCAAATTCCTCAAATGATTGGCTGTTGCTCAGGATAATTACTTGTTATCTCTATATCATATCTCTTCCAGATACACTAGTCACCAAGAAGGGATTGCATTGGGTAATACACAAAAGACTGAAGTGAATGCCATGTGATTTGCGTAAGGACTACATCGTGGCTCCAGAGGGCTCTCAAAAACAGTGAACTTCACAACTTGTGCAGTCTGACACCTGCTCCAATATGGCTACAAAATTTAACAGTACCTACTGTACACTGTCACGGTGTTTCTTAGACAGCTTATATTACACTGATATGCACGCAGTTTTTCATCAAAAGCCATGGGAAGTCACTGAGCTAGTTTTGTTCTGCATAAGTCCCAGCCTCTCTATCAGTCACGCACCACCTCATACGTGCGTTGAATTCCGTGACACAAGCAACTGGAAAATTCCTCTTTATCTCCAGTGGTTTCATTTGTATAATTTCTCAAATAATTGAGAAGCCTTAATTACATTCATTTCACACATACTATACAACGTGCAGCTCCAATTTGTGAAACCTTCCCAGATTTGGTCCCCTGAAATTTTAGTGCATAGAACTTATGATCTATTATTTACAGTATTCTTCATATGACAGGCACCTCTGAACATTCACTTCTGTGACAGCAACTTTTCTTCGTACAGCAGAGTTGTTTTTGGTCTCCCTATAATGTAGCTTCATGTTGTCTGTGTGAACTGCAAACTCATATATCCACATTTCTCAACAGTCACGCTGTGATTTGCATCCATTATGGATCACTACAATTTACCATTCTTACAGCACTGAGCAAACTGAATAACAATAAGATGTCAATCTCTTGACTCCTTAGTGATTAATCAGCAGATATGACCACTAACAGTGCAATTCATCATTTGTTGTCAACCTTGAAAATCTGCAGTGCTGTCAAGCGATAGTTACTTAAATGCCATTGTTGAACCTTGTGTTTCATTTATTAAGCCATATTTGGTGTGTTCTGCATAAACATATTTATGTTAGAATTAATTTTTCTCCTGTACAAATGTATACTACCACTGAGTATCTGTCTACTTGTTAAGTCAGAACAGTTTTGGCTCCATTTAGATTTTGGCGACATGCAGTTTAAATGCAGTAGATGTTCATACAAAACAAGCATGGTTGGCAGCATGACAAGAGTTGCTGCCCATTTGCCACACAACACCCCACATTCAGTCATGCTGGTGTCAATGCACCCCATCCCAACCTTTTGCAATTATTAAATTAAACCTACATGTGATCTCAACCACCAAAGCTTAATTTGAAAAAGTGAGACAACCCCTAGATTCAGCTATTACACAACATAAAAATGTTGGCCTCAGCAACTTAAACTTTACCTGTGAATGTAAGACAGCCTTGTATTTTTCAAATGACAAATTTGGGGAAAAAACCTTTTCTTAGTTGGGTAAATATAAATATGGAAATTTAGAAGGCTATATGAACTAAAATGTTCTGCAGATCAAGTTGAAACTTGGCTTACATCATTACGCAGAATGTAGCATTGCAAGAAAAACAAATTTTCATTAATATAATCCCATGTCTGTGTCAGAGAGATAACTTTTCACATTTCCCTCATATGTGGAGAAAATTCTGCCAAGGTTTAATTTTTCTTCATATTCTGTAAATTTCTGTCAAGGAACGAAATAAGACGGATACAAAGAATTACAGTAACAGTTAACTGACACTAAGGTAACAGTTTTGTGATAGGCAGGAGTCTTTCACAGTATTTAAAAAAAAAAAAAAGTGCAAGTCAGTTGCCTGCAAAGAAATGTGACTCACTTTCTGCTTCTCTAAAAGTACTTTGCTTCAATTTTGCTGTTACAACTGACACATGGTTGTAAAAATAAATAAAAAATCAAACTTACTTTTCTAGTCTGTTTCCTCTAAAATCAAATCTTACTACCTGACACATCAAATGAATATTTTCAGGTAGTGAACTCAAGCAGTTGTTATGCATGTCAAGCGTTTTAATCCCAATTAATCCCTCAACATCAGTGACAGAAAATTCCTGAAAAGGAAGTGGAATCTCAGTTATATCAATGAAAATGTTTTATAAATAAGTATGTGTAGAATCTGTGTAACAGCAACACCAACGCAAAATATGTATGTTAAATATGTAACAAACTAAGTGCATTGTACGCAAATAAGTAAATGAAAAATGTGATAAACAATGGCTGAAGGACAAACAATCAGTCACATTAAAGATGAAATGCTGCATGAGAGACTAGCTGAGAGAAAACATAAATGATGCATGCTAAGCTAGTAAACTTCCCTTCTTCTTCAACCCATAAACATTTTAACAGACAGAGTCATATTCTCTTCCTGTTATGTATCTATGAATTATATCATCTGGTCTGGAAGATAGAGAAGTCAACAGCTTAATAAAAAAATACTGTGTGACTGTGATAGATAACCATTTCATTTAGTTTTTAGCAGCAGTCAAAGTAACATTGTATGTGCCTACCTGCTGCTAAGCACTTCATGTAAAGTATAGGAGTCATCTGTCCCAATTCATCTTATCATTTGTCTTCTATCAACGACCTTCATTAATGTAATGGCATGTATGCTTAAATATCAATTACTTCACCTACTCATTCACATAGCCATCAACACATCCACTACAAAAAGAAACTCTTACTGAAAAAGTAGTAAAGAAAAGTGATGCAGGGGAAGGGAGATGACTGTAATACTTGTATACTGAGGAGTTATTAGAGTATGTGATTCATGTATGGCATTTGTCTGACAACAAGTGGTGTAACATGTCTTTCACTCCACCCTCTGTATCAAACCTGTTGGTCTGCTGGCAGTCACTGTGGTGCTGTCTGAGGTGAACTGTTGTGTCAATACCTATGCTAGAGCACAGCAATATCCTGACAATACACATCTTTTCCTGTGGCACCTGAATTGGACCCAGAAAGACATGTGGGGATACGTAATAATTCAAGCCTAAAAATGTACTGTTGGGAGTCATCTTCTTGAAACTTTATTACAATTATCTGGGCTCTAGTCAGACTACATCTTATGCCATACCACAACCATCTACATCATCTCTGGAGCCGAAAAAGCATTGATCGGAAATGAAATTCATGCTCTGTTATCTTCAGTAGTGAGAGTGTTTCCGCCTGTATGTAAACAGCAGTCAAGTACTGTACGATGCAGCCCAAGTAAGTACCACTGTCCAAAGTCCAGTCTACCAAAACAGATAATGACAGCACGGTGGGCAATGGTGCATCTACAACAAATCATCTGTACCTTTGAGGTTTGAAGAAGAAAGAGAAAACAATGTCTGAAACACTCCTCATGTCACTGATTCTATCCTGCAACCACTAATTTGACAGGAAGGGAACACAATGTTTTCACAAGGATTACATTCATAGATTTATGGCCACCGAAGTGGGACACACAGTGTATCAGGCTTCCACACAGTCGCACGTTGACCAGTCTGGTGTGGCAGTAGATCATGGCAAAAGGAAAGCTGAAGTTTTAAAATGCATGTTTATGAAATCATTCCTGCAGGAAAATTGTACAAATATATCATCATTTGACCATCACAAAGACTCCCATATGGACAACATAGTAATAGATATCTCTGGCATAGAAAAACAACTGAAAGAGTTCAAAACAAACAAGTCACCAGGTCCACATTGAATCCCAGCATTGGCCCCTTGCTTACCCTGCATTAACCATGAATCTCTCGCCCAGTCCCATGTGACTGGAAAAGTGCAGATGACTCCTGTACACATGAAGGGTAATAAAGCAGACCCACAAAATTACAAACCAGTATCCTTAACATCAGCTTGCTGCAGAATTCTTGAACATATTCGTAGATCAAAGATAATAAGTTTCCTTGAGACCAAAAAATTTCTGTCCATGAACTCAACTTGCCCTTTTTCACATGATTTACTGCAAACTGTAGATGAAGGGCACAGGCTGAACCCATATTTATAGATTTCTGAAAAGCAATTGATACAGTGTCTCACTGCATACTTGACAAAGATCTGAGCGTATGGAATAGGCTCCCAGATGTGTGAGTGGATCTAAGGCTTCTTAAGTAACAAAACTTAGTATGTTGTTCTCAAAAAGTGAGTGTTCATCAGAGACAAGAGTACGATCAGGAGTGCCCCAGAGAAGTGTGATAGGACCACTATTATTTTCTATACACATAAGAGATCTGGCAGACAGTGCGGGCAACAATTGTTTTCACATGGTGCTATGGTGTATGGGAAGGTTGTTGTAGAGTGACTTTAGGAGGATATAAAAAGACTAAAACAAAATTTTTAGTTGATGTGATGTATGGCAGCTAGCACTAAATGTAGAAAAATGTAAGTTAATGAAGATGAATATGAAAAACAAACCCATAATGTCCGAATACAGCATTAGTAGTGTGCTGCTTGACACAGCTGTGCTGTTTAAATATCTGGGTATAAAGTTACAAAGTGATACGAAATGGAATGAAAATGTGAGGTTGTGGCCAGGAAGATAAATGGTTGACTTTAGTTTATTCAGAGAATTTTGGGAAAGTGTGGTTCATTGTAAAGCGGACCACAATAGGATGCCACTGCGGCCTATTCTTGAGTACTGCTCAAGTGCTTGGGATCCACACCAGGTTGTGTTAAAGAAAGACAGCGAAGCAGTTCAGGGGCAGACTACTAGATTTGTTACCGGTAGGGTCGAGCAACATGGAAGTATTTCAGAGACACTTATGGAGCTCAAATGGGAATCCATAGAGGGCTGGCAGCATTCTTTTCAAGGAATATGACAGAGAAAATTTAGAGAACCTGCATTTGAAGTTGACTGCAGAACAATCCTACTGTCACCAACACACATTTCATGTAAGGACCATGAAGATAAAATATGGGAAATTAGGACTCATACAGAGGCATATAGACAGCCATTTTTGCTTGAGTTATTTGTAAGTGGAACAGGAAAGGAAGTGGTACAGGGTATCTGACGCCACATACTGTATGGTGTCTTGTGGAGTATGTATGTAGATGTGGATATACTGGGTCAATTCATACTGCAAAATGTGTACTTTATTTTCCATGGACTTATTTTT
This sequence comes from Schistocerca piceifrons, assembly GCF_021461385.2. Lineage (NCBI taxonomy): Eukaryota > Metazoa > Arthropoda > Insecta > Orthoptera > Acrididae > Schistocerca > Schistocerca piceifrons. Next base: position 92,931,779 of record NC_060149.1, on the reverse strand, counting down.
TAATCAGTCTTCATGTGGCTCTGTGGCTATGAGGTAGATTGCAAGTACAAAGATTCAGGATTTAATCACCAGTTCAAGGATTTTTTTCCATAATTTATCTTATCCTTCACCTCCACAATGATTTATTAATGTGGAAAATGCTGAGTTGCACCATTGTTCAAAGCCCTCATTGACCTGTAGGTCCCCCTTTAACTGGCTGAGTACGTCAATTAAAGATCAGATGAAGGCAAATGCATACAATCCCTAAATGATTATGCCTACTAAAGGACTGGGGCATTATGGCTGGCCAACCTTGGGATTGATGACAGCTTTATCTTTTTATCTTAATGGGAATATTTAATTCGTGAGTATCAATGTTGGACAATGAATGGAAAATATTAATAGGTCCTTTTTCCAACTACTTTTAAGCTTTTTTTACCCGACACACTTGGAGGTGTTTAAATTACAGCAACAAAGAAAAATATAATGACAGAAAATTAATGCTATATCTAATAATTTGATGGTATGGCTTTTGTTTCCAAGTCATACAGAAATTATACAGTACAATCAAAAGTAATTTATGTACTACATTACCTTACCTCTATCGCATTGTTTCCCATAAACAGTTCTTTCAAGCATTCACATCCCATAAAATTTGGGACTTTTGTGAGTGAGTTCTTTGCCAAATTCAGGAAATACAATTTTCTGAGCTCTCCTAATGGAGGAAGGTCTGTTATCTTATTGTCATTCAGCCAAAATTGTTTTAACACTGCAAGAAACAGATAATGATTAATATGTTCTGCAAATGACAATCTGAAAGCAATTACTCTATAAAACAGACAATAGCAGAAAATATTAGTGGACCATATCATGATTTGATGTTTCAGACATCCAGCTATTTTGCAACCACAACAAAGCAAAACATAACCGTTTTAAAGTAAAAATACAAGACAGGCAATCAACAGGAGCTAGGCCCACATCCAGACTGTCCTCGAAATTTACACGAAACTCGGCAAACCATCATGTAAGTATGCAGTGTATCAACAAATATTACACTGAACTGCATTACTTTTACCATTTCCTAATACACAGTTAAATACAATTATTACTTGATTCAACAGAATGACATCATTACTAAATTTGATCCTTGCATCATTATACAGTAAAATGCAATTACTGATTTCACTATCATTCTTGTGTGTGTCTATACATACAATAAGTCAGCAGTCCACACTAAGCAAGCATCAAGTTAACATGTCAATGTGAAATTACACTTGGAAATGATCACATTAATATTTAGGTGCAGAAATTCCATGTCTATGTATCATCCAGTTCATATCTCAGTGCCAAAGTTCGCGAATATGTGAAGTTCTACATGTGAAAATTTGTGAGTGGCATTCAATAACATAAACATCTTGGTACGGCCATCAGTTATCAAACATTCTATTGTGGTCAACAACTATGTAATCATACCCCACTTCGTGATATTTATCAATCAGAACTCGCTTGTGGATGTGCACTGAAAAAGTATTGCCACTGTCAGAAAGCTTCTTAGTTTATCAGAAACACCTAACTATGATTAACATTCTATTAGGGGCTCTTTTTCTCTAAAAAGAGCCATAGTCAGTAAAATGAAAACCACCAAAGGGATCATAATGCCATTGCCTATGGAAGACAGTGTGGTCCCTAAAAAAAACTGCTGAGGCCCCAAACTCATCACTAAAAGGACATGGATGCACACAAATGTGACAACAGAGCAGACACATGCATGTGTCAACTGGCCACTGCATTCAGTAGTGCTGAAAACAGAAATGGAAGCTTCAGAAAAGAGCAAAGGGGTGTAGTGCATTTCCTGGCAGTAGAAGGACTGCAGAGAATATAAATTCACAAAGAATGGCAAAGTGTACAAAGATCAAGGAGGAGGAGGAGATTAGTGTTTAACGTCCCGTCGACAACGAGGTCATTAGAGACGATACAAAGATCAATGCACATCCATTGTAAGGGTTGAGGCATAGCACAAGCGATTCAAGGAAGGATAGATGTAGTTGGCCAATGATGCATGATGTGGAATGCTACACCACTTAACCGATATCATTGTCCAGCAGGTGGATACCCTCATTAATGAAGAATAACAAGTTACGGTGGCAGCTGTTGGCCTAGAGGTCACACTGAGCATCAGAATTGCAATGGTCATTCAGTGTTCTCCATACACTTGTGCCAGTTTTCGACAAATTTCATTCTTCATTCTTTCTGCTGTAAAGAGCACACTATGCCTCTTCGATCTTCTTTTGAAGCCTCTGTTTTCAGCGCTAGTGAGTACAATGGACAATTGACGTGTGCAAGCACTTGATGTGTCATCATGCAAGTGTGTGTCCGTGTCTCTCTAGCAGCAAGTTTTGGGCCTCAGCACTCTTATAGGGATCACCCCTTCTTCTGTAGCAATATCATTACGATCACTTCAGTGGTTTTCATTTTGCAGCCTCCACCTCATTTCTTTTTGAATGGCCTAATATATTAAATCTTATAGACAAGCTGGTCATCATGTTGTCATGAATGATGATAAATGTGAATACCAAACAAAATAACTCAAGGCCATGTTGCATCCATTATTTCAAAATCATGTTATAAAACCAGATTATAGCACGGCAATGGTGATCTGATGACTAGCTTCCGAGGGCAATCAATATCTCACAGGTAAAGCACATTCTAATTGGTAGCTTGATATTAAAATACCCCCAGAACATCATGAGGAGATAAAGACAGTTGTGCTTTGATGAAACTCAGAGGAAGAAAACACTGTTTACCCAGTAACAAACGTTCTCTCTGATGATTAAGCACAGTTAGGTTGAATAAGATGGTGCCTTACAGCGTTGTACTCCTCAGTGGAAATCCATAACAATAATTAATGGCTCCAAAACCCATGTTTTCAAGAATAGTTTACAAGAGATAACTTGGGATTAAATTTGTAATGAACCACATGCTACCATAAAACTTAATCTATTCCTCGATAAACTCATATTGTTATTTGAAAACAGCATCACGCATAAGACAATCGGTAAAGACATTAAATAGTGATGTGAAAAACCATGGATCACTGGAGGGATTAAAGCATCTTGTGAAAGGAGAAGGGTTCTCCCTAGGACAAGCGAGTTCCTGCAGTAGTTGTTCATTACAAAAACTATGCTTAATTACTAAGAAAAGTTATTAAAATATCAACAAACATGCACATTGTGTCTGATAACAGTAATTCTGACAGCACACTTACGGCCACAAGGGCCATCCAGGAAATAAAGAATGATACACCATGTCAAGATATTCATTAATAATAACAATAATAATAATAATAATAATAATATATAAATTACTTTTCCACTGATGTTTGGAAAAGTCCTCTGTCATACTGACAAGGGGGAGACTGAGTCAATAATTAAATCACTGAAGACTAAGAACTCTCATGGATATGCTGCAGTACCTAGCAGAATATTAAAGTACTGTGCTACACATGTCAGCCCCGTACATAGACATATTTGTAATTTTTCCTTCAAGAATGGTCAGCTTCCTGAACAATTAAAGTTCTCAGTAGTAAAGCCACTTTATAAAAATGGAGAAAAGGATAATTTAGACAATTTTAGAGCTATTTTTAAGCCACCAGTATTTGCTACAGCTGTTGTAAAGGCTGTGCATAAAAGGATAAGGGATAACTTTATTTCACATAATTTGCTATCAAATGTACGTTCGGTTTTAGAAGTGGTTTAAGAACTGAAAATGAAAATGATACATCCTCTTTTGTCTGTACGGTACTGTATGGATTAAACAAAAGATTTCGAACACAAGGCATCTTTTCTGATTTAACTATGGCACTTGTGTTGATCATGAAATATTGCTCCAGAAGTTTGGTCATTACGGAATACGAGGAGTAGTTCACAGTTGGTTCACTTCTTACTTTAGCAACAAACATCAAAAGGTCATTATCTACAGTGTTGAGAATTGCTATGATGTGGGGTACGGTCAAATGGGAGGGGGGGTGCCCCAGGGATCAGTGCTGGGGACACTCCTGTTCCTTGTTCCTTATTTATATAAATGATATGCCCTCTTGTATTACAGGTGACCCTAAAATATTTCTGTTTGCTGATCACACTAGCTTGGTAGTAAAAGATAATGTGTGCAACACTGGCTCAGTTTCAAATAGTACAGTTCATAACATAAGTTCATGGCTTGCAGAAAATAAACTAACACTAAATCACAGTAAGACTCAGTTTTTACAGTTTCTAACATACAATTCAACAAAAACTGATGTTTTAATTTTACAGAATGGACATATCATTAGTGAAACTCAACAGTTCAAATTTTTTAGTGTTCAGATAGATAGTAAATCGTAGTGGAAAGCCCAAGTTCAGGATCTTGTTCAAAGACTTAATGCTGCCATTTTTTCTATTCAAACAATATCTCAAGTAATTGATAGTTCAACACGGAGAATAGTCTACTTTGCTTATTTTCATTCACTTATGATGTATGGTATTATATTTTGGGGTAACTCTTCCCATTCTCAAAGGATATTTTTGGCTCAAATGGGTGGTTCGGGCAATAAGTGGTTTAAGTTCGCGAACCTCTTGTCGACCCCTGTTCACTAGTCTGGGTATTCTAATACTGGCCTCTCAATGTATATATATTTTGCTGTCATTTCTTGTTAACAATATTAGCTTATTCCCAAGAATTAGCAGCTTTCACTCAGATACCACCATGCAGAAACCCAATCTGCATTTGGATCACACTTCCTTCATTCTTGTGCAGAAAGGTGTGCAGTCTACTATTGCATCCATTTTCAATAAGCTACGACAGGAATTCAAAAATCTTTGCAACAATCCATGTGCTTTCAAATTGAAGCTGAAGATATTCCTCATGGGTCACTCCTTCTATTCTGTTGAGGAATTCCTTGAAAAATTTAGCTTATTCCTATGTTATATTGTTGATTGTTTTTACGTAAACTTATGGCATGTTTTTTTTGGGTTCATAAACATTTTATGTTGTCTATTATCACTTTTATGTTGTAACTTCATGCACTGACACATTCCATGACCTTGGAGAATTGCTCTTCAATTTGGTTCTATGGAACTATCGCGTAAAATGCACTGAGGAGCCAAAGAAACTGGTACACATGCCTAATATCGTGTTCGGCCTCCATGAGAAAGCAGAAGTGCCGCAACATGATGTGGCGTGGATTCGACTAATGTCTGAAGTAGTGCTGAAGGGAACTGACACCATGAATGCTGCAGGACTGTCCATAAATCCGCAAGAGTACGAGGGGGTGGAGATCTCTTCTGAACAGCATGTTGCAAGTCATCCCAAATACGCTCAATAATGTTCATGTATGGGGAATTTGGTGGCCAGCAGAAGTGTTTAAACTCAGAAGAGTGCTCCTAGAGCCACTATGTAGCAATTTTGTACATGTGGGTTGTAGCACTGTCCTGCTGGAATTTCCCAAGTCTGTCAGAATGCACAATGGATGTGAATGGATGCAGGTGATCACACAAGATGCTCATGCACATGTCACCCGTCCTAGTCATACCTACACGTATCAGGAATCCTATATCTGTCCAACTGCACATGCCCCACACCATTACAGAACCTCCACCAGCTTGAGCTGTCCCCTGTTGACGTGCAGGGTCCATGGTTTCATGAGGTTGTCTCCTTACCCGTACACATACATCAGCTCAATACAATTTGAAATGACACTCGTCCAAGCAGGCAACATACTTCCAGTCCATCAACAGTCCAATGTGGGTATTACTGGGCCCAGACAAGGCATAAAGCTTTGGGCTGTGCAGTGATCAATGGTAGACAAGTGCGCTTATGGCTCCGAAAGCCCATATTGATGATGTTTCGTTGTATGTTTCATACGCTGACACTTGTTGATGGCCCAGCACTGAAATCAGCAGCAATTTGCGGAAGGGTTGCACTTCTGTCACAGAGAACATTCCTCTTCAGTTGTCGTTGGCCCCTTTCTCGCAAGATATTTTTCCAGCCACAGTGATGTCAGGGATTTGATGTTTTACCAGATTCCTGATAATCCTGGTACACTCGTGAATTGGTCATACAGGAAAATCCCCACTTCATCACTACCTCAGAGATGCTGTGTCCCATTGCTCATGTGCCAACTACACCACCACATTCACACTCACTTAAATCTTGATAACCTACCATTGGAACACCAGTAACTGATCTAACAACAGTGCCAGACACTTGTTGCCTTATATAGGTGTTGCCGGCTGCCGCGCCATATTCTGCCTGTTTACATCTCTCTGTATTTGAATAAACATGCCTATACCAATTTCTTTGGTACTACACAGCTGCCTAAGAAATTAGGACACTTTTTGTACCTTGGCATAAGTTTGTGTATACCCTCTTCGTATCACGCAGCCACCTGGCCACTCAACCAGGTCACAACAGCATCCTTCAGGGCTTCATCATTTGTGAAGCATTTACCAGGTGCTCCTTCAGTTTTGGAAACAGGGAAAAATCTGACGGTGCCAGGTCCGGATTGTAGAGAGGATGCTCAAAGATGTCACACTGGAATTTCTCATACAGCAAGGCCTGTGTATGTGGGCAGCATGGTCATGCAACAGAACAATTCCACACGAGAGGTTGCTTCTGCAGCAGTTCTGGACAGCACAACAAAGATCAAACGGGTAGCACAGCATGCCCCACTATTGACTGTTTTGTTGTAGGGCATGAAATTAATGAGTAATAGACAGTGGGGGTGTTATGAGAAACCCATGTTTCATCGCCTGTAACAATCCATTCAATGAGTGTGTAGTCATCACTTTCACTTTCATACTACTCCAAGAACACTAGTGCAGCACCCATTCTTGCAGCTTTCTGGTCATCCGTGGGCATGCGTGGCACCCACTGTGCACAGATTTAGTGGTATCCTAAGTGCTGAGTGACAGTTTTGTGCACAGTTTAACAAGACACTTCCTGACATTGTCCATGCACATCACTAACAGTGGACTGTCGATTCTCTTGAATGATGTGATCCACCTTTCATTTCAGCGCTTCTGTGATGACAGAGGATTGCCCTGATCTGTCTTCACCATGAGCACCTGCTCTCCCATTCTTAAACATCATGCACCACTTTTGGACACTGACTGCATGCATTACACCTTTACCAAAAGTGATAGCAAGTATGTGGTGAATGTCACATGGTCTAACACTATCCGCCTGCAGAAAACAAACACCACCTCGCAGTCGGTGGGATTTACAATCAGAACAGCCGTGCTCGCAGCTACGAGGTCTAACTTACAACTGCATGCGGCAATTGTCAGAAACGAATGAGGGTTGTTACAAGACTGGTATGTGGACCGTATGTTCTTTAAATTCTGGATGGCCCTCGTATATGGAAAGAGAGAGAAGAGAGACAGGTCAACCGGCCACAGAATGAGAAAACATCACTACTGAATTAAATGGAAAGACTATAGATGATATCACAGACAGCAAATATGTTTAATAATCATTTCTTAAATATAATAGAAAATATACGGACAAACAGTTCAAGAGGAAAATCACAGCAGTATGTTAAGAAATCAACTCTGATAAAATTCAATCATATGAATGTCTCGCCACATTCTACTCCTGAAATTATTAAAATTATATATTTTCTCAACAATAAAAGTTCATCTGCATTTGATGGTGTTTCCAACAGAGCACTGAATATTTGTGCCCACATAATAAGTACCGCCTTATCTGAAATATAAGGCAGGACTTCTTATATATCTCTAACCTGAAGCATTTTTCCACAGAGATTCAAATATGTCACTGTTATACCCCGCTATAAGAAAGTTGATAGGAGAAGTGTCAGTAACTACCAATCTGTTTCACAATTTCATTTCCCAAAAATTTTGAGATGGTGATGTATTCTAGAATGGTATCCCACCTGAGCAACAATATCCTCAGTAAATCACAGTTTGGAGTTAAGAAGAGTTCCTCTACTGAGAATGCTATTTATAGTCATTCACCAAATTTTGCAAGTATTAAATAACAAAATAATGACCTATCTAAGGCATTCCATCCTGTGAATCATAATATTCTCCAACATGAACTGAGGATTTATGGTATAGCCAATCGATGAATAATGTCGTATCTAACCAAACGAATGCAGAAAGTTGTACTTAGTAATTCAACCAATGTAGTTAAGCGAGATATTATGACTGGGAAGAAATCACATATGGAGTTCCCCAAAGCTGTCTCAGGTCTGCTATTGTTCCTCATATACATACATGATCTTCTGGAATATAAAAGCAGAATTAGTTCTTTTTGCGGTGGCACTAGTATTGTAATCAATCCATACATAGAGCAACAAAAGAAATGGCAAATCATGTTCTTAAACTATCACTGACTGGTTTTCTGCAAATGCTCTCACTCTCAGTTTTAAAAAAAGACACTGTATTTAGTTCTGCATATCTAGTGGTGCTGCACCAATGATTAGTGTAACACGTGGCCAGGAAATAATAAATAGGGAGGAAACTTCAAAATTCTTAGACGTTCATACTGATGAGAATTTAAAAAGGAAAACTCAAATTTTGGAAGTCCTAAAACAATTTAGTTCAGCCACATTTGCACTTTGAATCGTCATAAATACTGGGGGGAGAGAAATCAGTAAGTTGACATATTTTGCATTTTTTCATTCAATAATGTCAATATGGAATAATTTTCTGGGGTAACTCACCTTTAAAGAAAGAAACTCTCTGTTGCTCAAACACATGCTGTAAGAATAATATGCGGTTGTCTTTAGCACAAAAAGTGGTGTACAATGTTGCAACCAAAAATTTTCATCACTTACCCAGTGATGATAAATGACCAACAGCACAATAATATTTGAAAACCTACTGAGAAAGTTTCTCCTTGACAACTCCTCCTATTCCATCAATGAATTCCTGTTATTGTAATGTAAGTAAAAGGTGGCAGGTAGAAATTACTAACTCAAATTTGACATCTTATTTAAGGGGGGAAAAAAACCTTGTCAATGATCAGCAGGTAGCCATAATTACAAAATAATTTGAGTTATGCATATAAAAGATGCTCATTCTATATCATTGTGATTTATCATACAAATGATCCATGTAACATGTAAATAATTAGCCATCTTGTTATCTCAAAATCGAATAAATAATTATTTCCCCCAGAAATCTTTTACAAAACCTACTTTTACTACAACAGCAACAAAATGCAAGTAAATTACATTTATCATCAGTTTCCATACAATACACATTACAGCACTAATCTGCATGAAAAGCAGTGACTTCATACTTTGGATTTTGTTCTCCATATTCAACGATGTTTTCTTTCACCTGCCTATATGCTATAGGATCATAAAAATCCGGGAAATGACAAGTAAATGAACTGCAAGGATAGAGTGATACAACAGATGGTAGCAATTTCAACACAATTATGAAATAGTAAATCTTCGTATAGTATATCCGTTTCACACATAAAAGGAGATAGTTTAAGAAATTTTGTAGTATTTTTCTCACACATATGAGAACATGTTGTACTCAGGACTTCAGCCACATCAGGTAAACTGCTAGGCACACTATTTTGGCAATAGAACTCCAGACAAATGCCAATGACTGCCAGTCTTCTCTTAAGGTATGTAATAACACAGAACAGCTTTATCCACAGTCACATCTAATTAATTCTCAACAGTTATTAGATTTGAACCCATGGTCATCTTTAGATAGTCACATATGTAGACTAACAAAGGTATCATCAGGCTGATACACAGTTGCAGCTCATATGTTACAATGGAAAGTCAGTATTTCAAGAAAGTGTAATAAGATCTGTAATGTTCTCAACACATATCAACAGTTTAACATATAGGTTCAGCAGTATTACAAAACTTTCACTGACAATGCTGTTGCATACAGGAAAGAATTTACCAAAATTTCTACTTGATGTAATGGATGTGGATAAATGTACAATATTGCCTACACCAAAGACAATAAAAAGTATAGTATTTATTGTAAGATTAGTGACGAAAATCTTGAGCACGTCACATCTCATATATATTTTGGGATAATACTAAGAAGTGACACGTAAAAAAGGACAATCACATAAAATCAGTATCCTGGAAGATGTACTGACAGCTTAGGTTTTTTGGAAATGCTCTGGGAAATGCACACAAGACATTAGAACAAAACAATTCTATAGCACAGTTACAGTGTTTGGAGGCCTTATCAAATAGCATGACACTATACACTGAATGAATTCAGATACATGCTGCTACAATTGTAGCAGGTTGGCACAGTCCAAACACAAGTGTAACAGAAATTCTCAGGGAACTTAAATGGGAATCCTTGGAAGAAAAAAGGCATAATTCTCACAAAATCCTCTTGGATAAATTTAGAGAACCTGTACTCGAGAAAGACTATGCAAACATTATGCTGCCACCAATGCACATACAGAAAAAAAGTTTTGCATCACCTCGGTTCTGAGAGTTCTGGAACCTGCACAGAAAACTGGAATAGAGATTTACATAAATATCATTTCCACCCTTTTTATTGCTCATGAAAACCACACTTTGCATGTTGTACCACCATACAGCAAGACCTTCAGAGGCGGTGGTCCAGACTGCTGTACACACTGGTAGCTCTAATACCCAGTAGCACATCCTCTTGCATTGGAGCATTGTTGTGTTCATGGTGGCACACTATCCACAAGTTCATCATGGCACTTTTGGTCCAGATTGTCCCACACCTCAATGGCGATTCGACGTAGATCCCTCAGAGCGGTTGTTGGGTCACATCATCCATAAAAACCCCTTTTCAATCTATCCCAGGCATGTCCGATAGGGTTCATGTCTGGAGAACATGTTGGCCACTCTAGTTGAGCAATTTCGTTATCGCGAAGGAAGTCATTCACAATATGTGCACGATAAGGGTGAGAATTGTCGTTCATGAAGACAAATGCATCACCAATATGCTGCCGATACAGTTGCACTATCAGTTGGAGGATGGCATTCACGTATTGTACAGCTGTTACAGCGCCTTCCATGACCACCAGCGGCATACGTCGGCCCCACATAAATGCCACCCCAAAACAGCAGGGAACCTCCACCTTTCTGCACTCACTGTACAGTGTGTCTAATGCGTTCAGCCTGACTGGGTTGCCTCCAAATACGTCTCCAGCAATCGACTGGTTGAAGGCATATGCGACACTCATCAGTGAAGAGAATGTGATACCAATCCTGAGTGGTCCATTCGGCATGTTATTGTGCCCGTCTGTACCATGCTGCATGGGGTTGTGGTTGCAAAGATGGCTCTCGCCATGGACATCGGGAATGAAGTTGCACATTATGCCGCCTATTCTGCACAGTTTGAGTCACAACATGACGTCCTGTGGCTGCACAAACAGCATTATTCAACATGGTAGTGTTGCTGTCAGGGTTCCTCCGACTCATAATCTGTAGGTAGCGGTCATCCACTGTAGTAGTAGCCCTTGGGTGGCCTGAGTGTGGCATGCCACCGACAGTTCCTGTCTCTCTGTATCTCCTCCATGTATGAACAACATCGCTTTGGTTCACTCCACGACACCTGGACACTTCCCTTGTTGAGAGCCCTTTCTGGCACAAAGTAACATTGCAGATGGGATCGAACCGTGGTATTGACCATCCAGGCATGGTTGAATTACAGAGAACACGAGCTGTGAACCTGCTTTGTGGTGGAATGACTGGAACTGATCGACTGTCTGGCCCCCTATGTCTAATAAGCGCTGCTCGTGCATTGTTGTTTACATCATTGGGTGGGTTTAGTGACATCTCTGAACAGTCAAAGGGACTGTGTCTCTGATACAATATCCACAGTCAACATGTATCTTGAGGAGTTCCGGGAACGGGGGTAATGCAAAACCTTTTTTGATGTGTGTGTGTATATATCATGCTGGGATCATGAGTTTAATGAGAGAGAGATTAGGACACGTAACCGAGGCAGTCATTTTTCTCCTTGCTCAAAGTACAACTGGAATAAGATAGAAAATCAATAATACTGGTACTGTGTATCCTCTGATATGTGCTGTACAATGGCACATGGAGTATACACACTGCTGGTCACTAAAATTGCAACACCATGAAGATGATGAACAAATTGGCATGAATTGTACTACATGCTTGGATATTCAAATGATTACCATTTCAGTAGAACTGCTGTAACTTGTTTGTTTGTTTTGTTTTAGGGTGCAAAAACAACTGGGGTCATACATGCCCATGTCAAAAGTATAGAACAGGAAGTCAGGGAGGAGTTAAAAAACGACTACTTGTCAATCCTAATCGACATAAGAGAAGACAGCTAAAAACAGGGACGTGGAGAAAGGTCTATAAAATACACCATAAAGAAGCAGATGTCCAGAACTAAAATTTAAATGGCCTTCACCATATTGCTACAACGGATAAAAAGTAGAACATGGTTGACAGCCCGTGCGTTGTTAGCTAAAATGACCGATAACTCAGACGGTAAACCCTAGTGGGAACGTAAACAGTTAAAAATGGGCAATCCGTAAGGAAATGGCAGACAGTTAGAACTTGGGCGTAATGTGTACAAAATGGTGGGGGAGGCACACTTAACAAATGGCGATGGCTAAAAAGGCAGTACCAATATGCACCCTAATTAGAATGACCTCCTCACAGTGGACTGCTCGAAGTAAGTAAACACAGTGTCATCTATATTCTGTATACGAGGAAAATTTACACAGCAGATATCTCACTTAGAAATCACTTTTCTATGTTGATTGTTTGAGAGATCATGTTATACCTTGTGTAAGAACAAGAAACAGCTACCAGCACGTGTCAGAGTTTGACATTGTGGCCTACTGAAACTGCTGTTTATCATGCCACAATACTGTTGCTCACACTGGTTGCAATTGCACAACAACTGTCACGTGAACACAAATTCAGCAGGGCTATACTCAATTATGTGCAGTATCTCAGTGGCCCCGTGTGACTTGCACCAGAGAAAAACATACTGTTTGTTTGGCCATGCATGATTGTACAGATACATTGTGTACCACAAGTTGGCAAACAGTTCTTTGCATCAAGACAAGTATTCCCACAAACAGTGTGATAATGTCTGGAGCACCACCAACTGTCAGCTCAGTCACCACTGTTGCCATTTTCCTTGATGCACCACACTGACAGTGGTGCACCCAACGACAACACTGGACACACAAGTGGTGCCATACCATCTCTTCCAACACGACTCATTTCTGTATACATCATCACAATTTGGGGGGGGGGGGGGGGGGTCAATGTGTAGAGGCTCCAAGGAGAACACACACTGCCCAGACTGAATTTTCCACTGTCGTACAGTCACAGCATATGGCTTTATTATGTGGGTTGTCACTGGTACACAGCACAATCACCTCTAATTATCAAAGCTATTAATTTGGACAGCAGTCATTACATTTCTGAGGTGTTAAGACCAGTTGCTGTGCCATATCTTCGACATCTCTGTGACATTACCTTTCCACAAGATAATGCAAGACCGCATGATGTCCATGCTTCCCTGGCCCACTTCAGAAAAAGGGATGTTTGGCTGTTTTCCTGGTCAACATCATGTTTTCCAGCTCTCTCATTAACTTAGCAAAGGTGGCTGAGAGACTGGCCTTTGCCAGCCACTATGACGAATTCTGGCACTGGTTGAAAGCAGCACAGAACGATACCCGCATTCATCATTCGAGCTCAGTTCAACTCGATACCCAGCCAGGTTAGAGGCATTGTTGCTGCCAGAAGTGGCAGCACTGTATGCTAAATTTCACTCCCTGTATGACCCCAAATTACCTACAGCTATAATAACGTATTCTTTCTACTACATTGTATACACACAAGAAGTAAAATTTTGTTATTTTCTATCTATCCTGGTGTTCCCATTATAATGCTCAATAGTCTAAGTAAATGAAGTTGTAAATGTAGGTCTGATTTACCCCTCTTCCCAACTACTGTGGAGATGTGCTGACATGTGGCCCATGAACCCCATCTGCAGTCGTTGCCCTACCACTACTGAATTCCAACTTTGCTTCTCACTGCTCTTCGGGCTCCAAGCACAGGCCCCCTGAGTTACGGAGTGAAAGCCCTTCAACTTTGTTCATGAAGTTGATTTGATCTAAATTTTGACTGCCCCTGGAAAATAAACTGTCCAGTCACATTAATGTGACTACCTGTCAAAACCCTGAATAACCACCTTCTGCAGTGCTAACTTGTGTGAGACATGCAGAAATAGTGCCAATAAGGTTCTGGAAGTTACTGACAGGGACTTGGAGCCACGCCAACTCCAGTGCCGTGGCTACCAGTGCCACGTTTCACAGTTGAGGGTCCATGGTGTGACTAGCCCAAATGAGTCGTCTCCCAGATTCTTGATTGGATTTAAATCCAGAGAATTTGGTGACCAGGGGAGTACAGTAAACACATCTTGGTGCTTTTGGAAAGAAGCATGGACACTATGAGCGGTGTGATATGTTGCATTTTCCTGCAGATAGATGTCATTGTGCCGAAGAGAAACAAATTGCATGTACAGGTGGACATGGTCCCCATGGACAGATGCATACTTGTGTTGATTTATCATGTTTTCCAGAATGATAAGATCACCCACAGAATGCCTTCCCGACTGTGCCATTCATGCCAACAGCCAACTGTCTGATGGTGCATAAAATGTGATTCATCTGAAAAGGCCACCCATTGCCTCTCAGTGGACATCCAGCTGTAGTACTGGTCTGTAAGCTCCAGCCTTCGTTGCTGATGGACAGCAGCCAGCACGGGTGCATGAACCTGGTGCCTGCTGCCGAGGCCTATACGTAGTGGTGTTCACTGAGCGATCATTGAGCAGACACTGTTGCTAGCCCCTTGGCTCATCTGGGTGGTCATTTGCTCAACAGCTGCACATCTATTCACACACACACACTTCCGCAGCCGTCGTTCACCCGTCATCGACATCCCATTGTACACCACAGATGCCTTGGTGACAATTTTGAATAGCATCGTTTCCCCACACATGGTATACTTCAACTATGGTACCATGTGAACAGTTTATGAACTCAACTGTTTCAGATACGCTTCCACTCTTGACCTGAAAGCCCAAGAATATGCCCTCTTGGAAGTCAAATAAATTGCCCCATGTCCGCATTACAACAGCGACTGTAGTGTTTTCCATGTCCCCCTGACACACTTACTTACCTTCGAGTGCTACTGCTCTCTCTCTTGTTTGCGAGAGATTTTGCATGTTGACGTCCAACACCCTGTGGTCACCTTAATATGAGTGGACTGTACAAAAATGACTGAACATTTATATTTTCTAAATAACAGAAGTAGAATAGATAACAAATCTACATGTTAACTGAAACGTTGGATCGTTGACAGGAACATAAACGAGACTCACAAGGGACACCTTCGACCTCCAACACTCAGAACCGCACGAAACCATGCTTAGACTAACATACTGTCATAAAAACAGCAGGGGTCTGTGTCATTTCCGTGCAAAACTCTGCACTTGTCTGACAGCGCCATCAGATGGTGGCATGTTACAGCTGCAGTAACAAGTGCTCAAGTTGTGTGAATGGTATGGCTGCAGTATGAATGTATCTCTCTGGCTCTTCACATGTGGGTTAGTGTGTAAACTGTACACAGTTATATCATGAAGAGAATTAATCCTATGAATAAGATCCAAATATTAGGAACAAAGTTGTGATATGGTCAAGGATACAGAGTTTGCACATATATTACACAACGTAATAATTCAGAAATATAAAAGGGATGACACACAAATACATGGTGCTATGTGGATAGATATGCTGACTTTGCAGGACAGGAAGAACTTGAAGCTGAAGATGGCTGTTCAAGCAGTACACAATGTTCAATCTCCAGAGCATCACGAACAGTCCCGTCAGAGTGAGTACAAACTTTCTCCACCCAAACAGTCAAGGCACATTGTATTAGAAGATACTGACGGCAGCATTTATGAAGACGATTACAATCTTGGTTTCAGTTCCTAACTAATGAGGTGCTGTAAGTGCATCAGAAATAAATCAAATTGCAGATTAATTCTAAATTGTGTATGTAGCAAAAGACACGCAAGAGCTTATTTCAAAGGAAAGACAGTGTCATAGTTACAAATTATACAGGAGCATCTAATATTACAATTTGATACAGCAAGGTCATATGGATCTACAGTTCACTATTGGCATCTGAAAATGTTGACACTAGAAGCATCTAAAATACTTGACTTGGCCAATTTCAAAGTTTAGATGTCTTTTCTCAACAATCTTAAGGCTGAATATGGTGACTCAACCAGGCATATTACTAAATTTGTCACACATAAACACAGAAGAGGATAACAGCAATGTCAGACGTTAAAAATACTTGTGAAGGAAAGTTCAAATGGATCTAAGCACTATTCGACTTAACATCTGAGGTCATCAGTCCCCTAGACTTAGAACTACTTAAATCTAACTAACCTAAGGACATCACACACATCCATGCCCGAGACAAGATTTGAACCTGCGACCGCAGCAGCAGCGTAGTTCCGGACTGACGCACCTAGAACCGCTCGCCCACAGCGGCCGGCTGTGAAGGAATTGAGCATGTTTATGACAGAGCAGGGTGTGGAGAAAAGAAATGGTATGAACATCGAGTAAAGTCAATTCCAGTACAAAATGTCTTCCTCATCAACACTGTCTCACAGAGGAGAGAAAACTACAGATAGTGTGTTGCCATCTGTACATAGCTCAAACCACAGCAACACAACTGATGTGACCTTATCTAAGGTCATAACTGCCCAGTATAGAACCAAAGAAGGCTGGGACCGTGAGGATAAAAAACTGTTGCGAGGTCCAACACAGAAAGGAAGAAAAAAAAACAAATCTCAAACGTCAAGACGTTACAGAAGAGTATCTAAAAGACCTAGGCAAGACACCAGAGTCACCAAGTAGAAATCAAATCTCTTGTCTTATTACTGCTTTTAAAAAAAACTTAAAACACGAGCCACAGCTCACACATCATCCGCTAAAATGTCTGGCAAAGCAGGCGGCAGCCTGGCCCTGAGACGTAAGTGGCTAAAAGAGGGGCAGAGGATCAGGAAATGTCTGACAATGGCTGGCTACAGAAAGAACAGTTGGGTGCAATGTCGCCACTCGACAAGTGGCGGTGACTAAAGCAGTGGTGCCCTATTCGCAACCGAGCTAACATTACTTCCTTACGGTGAGACGGCCCGGAGGAAGTCGACCAGGCTGTTGGGACAGATTTCACTTCTCTGAGTTTGTTCCCATGAAGGGAGCACCAATGGTCATGCCAAAGTGACATGATACATCAATAGAGAAAAGTACAAATATCTTGCGAGGTAACAGAGTAAGAGGCAGGTCGACCAACATGGATCACGGCCTTGGCTGCAGCATCAGCAGTGTTACTCCCAGGCACACCAACATTGCCAAGACCCCACATGAACATCACTTGGTCTCCCCCATCCGGGAACAAATGGAGGCAGTCCTGGATCCGTCTAACGATGGGGTGGATTGGATTGGGACCATCCAGACTCTGAAGGGCACTGAGGGAGTCAGAGCAGATCACACAGTGAGTGAGCTGGCGCCTCTGGATGTAGTGAACAGCCTGATAGAGGACAAAAAGCTCTGCTGTAAAAATTGTGCACTGGTTGAGAAGCCGGTATTGAAACGTATCAGCCCCGACAACAAAAGCACAGCCAACACCATGGGCGGACTTGGAACCATCAGTGTACAAAAATATGCTATCGGCAAGTTGTGAGGGAAGTTCAAGAAATTTGCAGCGATAGGTCAGCTTGGGAGTCGAATTCTTTGGGAACAAGGTGAGGTCAAAAAGGACACAAACTTGTGTCTGAAGCCAAGGTGGTGAATGGCTCTCCCCCATTCAGAAAGTGGCAGGAAGGGTGAACTGCAACTGCTGAAGCAGATGATGAAAGCAAACGCCGGGAGGCGGCAGAGAAGAATCGGACATCTCGTATTGGCGGTCAAGAATGTCATCAAAAAAAGGATCAAAGGTTGGGTGGCCTGGCATAGAAGAAAGCTGACACGCATGCCTACTGAGTAGGATGTCGCGCCGGTACGACATCGGCTTCTGCGTAGAGAATCGCAACTGGGCTAGTACGAAAGGCACCAGCAGCGAGACGGATCCCCAAATGGTGTACTATGTTTAGATGGCGAAAGGTAGATGGTCATGCAGAAGAGTAGACAATGCATCCATAATCCAACTGGGAGCGGACAAGAGACTGATAGAGGCGGAGGAGGACAGTCCGTTCAGCTCCCCAAGAGTTACCAATCAATACACGAAGGGCACTGAGGGACCAGGTGCAGCGTGCAGCCACGTAGGACACGTGGGGAGATCAACTGAGTTTCCTATTGAACGTAAGCCCTAAGATCTTCGTTGCATCCACGAATGGGAGAGCATTTTGGCCCAGTTGCAAGGACGGTGGAAGAAACACCTTGCACCGCCAGAAGTTGACGCAAACAGATTTGGTAGCAGAAAAGCGGAAACCTTTTGTGACACTCCACGAACAGAGACGGTCCAGACCACGCTGAAGACAGCATTGCAGGAGACATGTCTGCTGGGAGCTGCAATATATAGCACGGTCGTGAACGAACAGAGAGCCGGAAATGCCAGCTGCAAGGCAGTCCATAATTGCGTTGATGGCTATGGCGAAGAGGGCAATACTCAGTACGGAGCCCAGAGGCACCCAGTTTCTCCTGTGAAATTGTGTGGGATGAGGAGGAACCCACACATACCCAGAAAACTCGGTCTGTTAAAAATTGCCAGATGAAAGTGGGAAGACGACCACGAAGGTCCTATGTGTGCATAGTAAATAGAATGCCTGTCCATCAACAGATATCATAGGCTTTCTCCACATCAAAGAAAACGGCCAGTGTTTGTTGCTTCTGCAGAAAATCATTCATGATGAACATCGACAGGGTGACAAGATGATCTACTGCTGAACGGCGCTTTCGGATCCCACACTGAACATTAGTGAGAACATGGTGTGACTCCAGCCACCACACTAATCGACCATTGATCATACGTTCCATCACTTTACAAACACTGCTGGTAAGGGAAATTGGACGATAGCTGGAAGGAAGAGATTTATCTTTACCAGGCTTAGGTAGGGGAACAATAGTAGCTTCACACCAAAGCATGGGAAATACACCGTCAGTCCAAATACGGTTGTAGGTATCGAGGAGAAAGTGTTTTCCCGCAGGAGGAAGATTCTGCAGCATGCAGACGTGGATTGTATCAGGCCCAGGAGCAGAAGACCTGGATGAGGAGAAAGCACGCTCGAGCTCCCTCGTAGTAAAAGGAGTATTGTAGCATTCTCGATTCAAAGAGAGAAAAGAGATTGCACGAGCCTCCTTCACCTGTATCTGAGGAAGGATGGCTGGATGGCAGTGGGTGGAGTTTGAAACCTCCACAAAGTACCAGCCCAAAGCATTGGAAACATCGACAGGGTCAACTATGACATTTCCCGCCACAGTCAGACCAGGGATCGGGGAGTGGGTGGTAGTCCTGGAAAGCCATCGCACGTCATCCCAAATGCTTTCTTGTTTTCCTTAATAGTGCGACGGCACTGTGCACATAATTGCTTGTAGCAGATGCAGTTCGTTAACGTAGGATCACGGTGAAAGACACGAAGGGCACGTCGTTGGGCACAAACCGCATTGCTGCAGCCTACCAAGGGACCGGGACCTGATGGGGAACAGTAGTAGTACGAGGAATAGAGGATTCAGCAGCTGAAAGAATAACGTCCACGATGTGCTCGACCTGATCATCACAGCTGGGAAATGGCTGTTCGTCAAAGACTGTGAAGGAGGAATATAGCCTCCAGTCAGCAAGAGAGAAAATCCAATGAGCGGGCCACTGTGGCGGGGTATGATTGTACAGGCAAGTCACACAAGGGAAGTGGTCACTCGAGTATGTATCGGAAAGAGCACACCACTCGAGACGTCGAGTGAGCTGGGCAGGGCAGATAGAGAGATCTAAGTGGGAATAAGTGTGTGTGGAATTAGAGAGAAACGTAGCTTCACCCGTGTTAAAGCACATAAGATTAAGATGATTAAGAAGATCCGCCAAAAGAGACCCTCTCGGGCAAGTGACAGGCGAGCCCCAAAGAGGATGACGGACACTGGTGTCACCGAGGAGCAGAAAGGGTGGAGGAAGCTGAGCAACAAGCTGCATCGGGTCCACCATAGTAACATCAAAAGACGAAAGGATATAAATGGTGCAGAGGGAAAAGGTAAATTTGGGAAGGAAAACACGGGCAGCAACTGCTTGCAGGTGGGTGTGCAAGGGGATAGGACGATGACAAACATCATCTCATAGAAGCAGCATGACCCCACCATGAGGAGGAATCCCCGCTGTAAGGGGAAGGTCCATCCATAGTGAAGTAAAATGGGAAAGAGCAAAATAGCCTTGAGGACATAGCTTGGTTTCCTGGAGGCAGACTACAAGCGGACATTGCGAGCACAAGAGCAGCTGGAGGTCCACCCTGTTAGACCAAAGGCCACGGATATTTCATTGTAAAAGGGCCATAAAATTTAAGAACACTGGAGAATGAAGAAGAAACACTCACCTCGACAGCCGCTTAGGGCGGGCCGTCGAGGGAGGACAGCCACTACAATCCCCAGGTGGAGGATCTTCGTCCATCAACTCAGCAGGATCAATGGAGCTTCCCTGGTGTTGGTCAGTTGAAAAGGACCAATGAGTCAAAAAGGGCCGAAGAGTCTGAGAGGAGGAAGACTGTTTACCTTTTAATGATTGTTTTGGCTTTTGGCGATTGGCAGAAGAGCGAGACGGCTGCGAACTCGAGGTACACAAGAAATCTTCCCAGGAATAATCCTTTTAGAATTGACGGGTCGCTGGCTGCGTTGCAACCGTCTTCGCTAGTGAGGGCAAAGAACGAGTGGCAGAAACTACAGCCCAGGAAGCAGGAGATGGAGTGTCAGCTTGAAGGCGAGGCAACTTTTGCCACCATCGAACAGAACTGTAAGACCCAAGTTTGTGTAGCCATGTTTTTCATGGGACGGGGAGAGGCCTACACAGTGCTGTAGCTTCCAGACGAAGGAACATTCGGTTTACAGCTTGCCGAAAGTTTCTGGGCAACAAGAAAAGGTACCTTCTCCTTCACCCTTATTCCTGAACAGCCCGCTCGTCTTGACAGACGGGACAAGAACGAGAAGAAGCAGCATGTTCTCCAAGACAATTAATGCAGCGGGGGGAAGGAGGTGGTCATGTGCCCTCGTGTGCATCCCTGCTACAAGTGACACATTTGACTGCGTTTTTACATGACGTGCTGGCATGATTGAACTGGTGGCATTTATAACACCACAACAGATTGGGAATATAAGGGCGCACAGAGATGACTTGCAACATATTGGGAATATAAGGGTGCACAGAGATGACTTGTAACATATTGGGAATATAAGGGCGCACAGAGATGACTTGCAACAGATTGGGAATATAAGGGCGCACAGAGATGACTTGCAACAGATTGGGAATATAAGGGCGCACAGAGATGACTTCATAACCTGCCTTTATCTTAGTAGGAAGCGTTAATCGATCGAAATTCAGGAACAATGTGTGAGTGGGCACCAAATTGGCAGCTTCCTTCTTCATAACTCTATGAATAGCAGTAACGCCCTGATCTCGAAGATAATTAGTTGTTTTGTCCTCCATCAAACCATCCAACAACCGGGTGTAGGGAACACCACGGGTTGAGTTAAGTGTCCTGTGAGCCTCCACTTTTATACGATATTCGGGGGGGGGGGGGGGGGGGGGGGATGCAGTACAGGGAAGGCGCAGTACAGGGAAGGCGCAGTACAAGAGATAATATTGCTACATGCAAACCAATGCAAATGTGCTTGAAGAGCCCACGGAGGCATGAGACATCTCCCTAGAGAGGGGAAAAGGACAGAGGAAGAGGAGACGAGCAGCACAGAAAGAGAAGTGGAGCTGCGAGAGCGGGGGGCCCGTGGTCGCCAAGCACATACTCACCAAAGAACGGTGAGCCCCTTTGTGGGGGGGGGGGGGGGGGGGCCTTATCAATGGCTGGCTGACTAACAAACAAGTTGTACATCTGCACTCACTCACAAGGCTGATGTTTACTTCTTTCAGCAACATAAGCTCTGTGTGAGAGGGATTGTTTATTTTGTAAGGCTACAACGTGCCAAACCACAAGTGAAGATACATGGTCGTTATTATGTCATCAAATGTGATATTGTGATGCTGAACAACAACTCAGCTGTACATCCGGAAGCTCACTATTAACCAGCACAGCTAGTTACCAGAGTGCAATACAGAATACGACTTTGGCTGATGGGAGTTTTTGGTGCTGTGTCTGTTGAGCCACTGCAAGTAATACTTGAAATATCTCCACTGAGTCTCCAGATGTGAAAAAAGTGGCAGTGTATAAGCTGAAGGCAGAAATGCTGAATTTAATAGGAATAAAGCCCACAGGCAGGCAGCAAATTCACAGTCAGGTCTTCCACCCATGGCAGAAAGATGTGATGATGTCCATACAATGAGGTGCACCTATTGCTTTCTCCCAAGCATAAAACAGAGACTGGGAATGAGGCACCTGAATCCCCTAGGAGGCCTCCAACACACTCCTTGACAGGTGACGGGCCTTCTGCAACCTGCTGGCATTGAATTGGTCAATGACAAATCTCCGCATGTGCCTGTAGTCAAGAAGACTGGCCATAAAACATTATTTTTAGATGTCCACTATAGGTAGATGCTAATGATGATTGCCATGGAAGACTCAATATTAAGCAGATACTGTGATGCTAAATAGAATGGCGATCCTGAACAATACTGCCGAAGCCATTCCAAGAAAGGCTTTGGTAGCATGTTACCTTATCAATCCACCCCTGTCTATTGTGCTATGGGATATTGCGACAAAAGATTAATATCCAACACAGAGAAGACAGCCAAGGTCAACATCTGTGACAGGACAGCCAACACTGCATGCATGGTGATTGTAAGACCAGAGTGGAAACATAGCTGTGGGCCATGTCTCATCACCCTAGCAACTAGAATATAGATGACGTGTGCTAGCATGTGTCTGTGCTTCTCACCAGCAGCAACTCCTTGGACCAGGGTTGTCAGCCCCTGCAACCATGAAACCAACACAAGCAGCAGTTGGAACAACAAAACTCTCTGTAGTCCTCAAGGAACTGGCATGTTATGTTTACAGACTGGGGAGCGATTGAGTGCATTGTGGACTGTGTCAGACAAGAACTAATGTTGTTATAATAGTGGCAGACCTACTTAGATTTTGTAACAAGTGTAGTTTCTTTTTAACAGTAGAATTACTTATGGTGATGGGAAGTAGTCAGTGTTGGGTGTAATAATGTATATTTTATAATTAGTTGCTGATGTATTAAAAAATAATTCCTGTTGATTGTAATAATTAGTGTAAAAATGAATACAATCTGTCTTTTTATTTATTTATACCCCATTACCTATAATTTAGAGTACCATTTTAAGATTTCTGAACAGCAAATATGAGCTAGTTATGTGAGAACAATTTTATTAATAGTCAAATAAAATTTGGTTTTGATCAGTGAGTGTCATTAAAATGTTTTCAAATAAATTACTTTATATTGCTAATGCTGTCACAGACATCAAACCTGCTTTTTCAAAATAAGAGAAAGTTACATCATATGACAAATTTGAATACAATAGGGAATTTCTCCAACTAAGGGAAACAGAATGCAGTGGAATGAACAATATTTAGTATTTACAAATAACTTTGTGTGTACTACAGCAACCAAATATAGAATAGCAATATCCGCTAAAACCTACATAGGACCAGGTTTTCTTCTTAGTGCGGCTACTTCACACTGTGAAACAAGTAAAGCACCATTATAGGAGAAAAGAAGTTGACAATTATATGCAAGTCAATAGCTTTATTGTTAGATTAAAAAAGCACAGCAATAGTAAGCAGAAGAACCCTGCAAGCATGTGGCCCGTCCGAGTGGTCTGCACTTGGCTGCAGTGTGCAAGACATAGTGTGAATACACTTCATGCAAGTTGGCGGAGGATGATTGATGCTGCCTCACTTAATAACCCACGTGAGCGAATGCTTGTCTACGGCGACGTGGGTATCACATACTCATCCACAACCGCGTAGATAGCAAGCACTCACAGTCACTCACACACAAGCTTCGAATCTGCAGTGTGCACATGTGCGATGTGCTTCCCTTACCACCAGACTTGGCCACTTATTTGGATAATTAATACAGATAAAAAGTATTATTTGTTAATCATAAATAACGGATAAAAACATTTATTCAAAACATTATTCACTTACATGAGCAAAAACATTTATTCGTCTTCTGTGGATAAAAGTGTTAAGAATAACAAATAAATGCGAAACCCAAATACATTTACTGGTGCAGTTCTTTGTCTTTTATAAACACATGTATGTTTTGCTGCTTTTAGCTGATTTCCAGAACAACTGTTTTAAAACATCTCATCAAAAACTTTATTTAATTTTTGAAGTAGTAGCATTGTGACACACTACAGAAAATATGTTCCACATCTTCAAAGAGGATATTGGTCTTTTATATCTCCTGAAACTGTCTTTATTTTAGGATAGTGTTAAGACTTTCAAGCTCATGGACACCAATACAGGAGAACTATTTGGTTTTAAATAGTGGGCAAGATGTTGCTGCATTAATTGCAGTTGGCGTAGAAAGGAGTCTTCCAATAATCTCTCAACATTTTCTCAATAAGAAAATTGTCCGTGTGCTGCAATATTTCTGAATTATTTTATGCACTCAAACCCAGCATCTCTTCAAAATTTTTCAAACCTGAAGCTCTATGTAACTGCACAGAGGCACATCACATTAAAAAGAATTATTTCACAAATTTTTCAGACGTGTCATTAGCAATCACTGAGCTTTCACTTTTTTCACTCATTTTGTAGCACTATAAACATGAAGAAACTGCATAATTATATTAAAAAAAAACACCTATATCCAATAGTGTTAGCATCCTTGGTACAAAGGAAGAGGGTGTTGCAGATTAAGAGTTTCCGTTGGCTGCATTCTCGCCTTTGGTTACTTATGTATAGTAACTTCTCATGTTTGCAGGGGAAGGGGGACGTACCAACAAGTGGAGAGTCAGTTGAATTGGCCAGCATTGGTCTTGTAACAGCTAAGGCCATCTGCCTCAAAGCATTTTTATCTTGCATTTGTTACACTGTAAAGCAAGTAAAGATGTAATCAACTGGAGACTGGTTTGAACACTATACTGCTTTACTAGGCATGGTTGTGTGCCATTGACTTCCTCTCACCTCTGAACTGATCTATACAGGCAGTCAGAGGGGAACCTACTATTAAACACGTACTCTTAAACATGGTGCATCTTCACTTGGTATTTTCTTATTCACTGCAGGCTTCAATGGCAAGTACTTGTGACATTGCTGATATTTGATTTATGGGCATAAGGTTGTGGTCCAAGGCATATTTCTCTGCCTGAAATTTTGTCTTCCACTTCTGAAGACTTCATCGGAAGCTTTAACATCTCAGATAGCTGCTACAGACTCAAAACAAGTTCAGCACGCTGAACTGTTTCTATATATCCATCCAACAGTCAGTTCATGATGTCAGAAGGCTGCTGCTGCTGCCTAAAGAGTCACACTCATGTATCGGTTGGTTGGTTTTAAAGAGGGATGGGTGGACCAAACTGCCAGGTCATCGGTCCGTCATTCTGATTAAAATAATTCCACAAGGGTGGGAGTAAAATAATCGAGCCATACAAAACACAGCTGGAAGAAAGGAGAAAACCACAAGAATGACAGAAGGGCAACAAACATTAAAATGGACAAAATCAGACAAGAAAACCACAGAGAGAAGCAAGGAACATGTAGAAGAGACCAAAAAAAAGAGAGCAGATTACCATGGCTGGCTGACCATAAGAATAAAAAGGAGAAGCCATCCCCTTTGCAGCACATTAGAACCTCCACCCTAAAAGCACTGGGGTGGAGGACACAGAGGGACAAAGGACATGCGCTAAAATTTAGATCAAATGATAAAACCTACCCTCAAAAATAAAACATAAAAATAAAGCTGCTGTTGAGGCGTTGTCGCCCAACACCAGAGGTAGGGTTCTGGCAAAGTTAAAAGTCTGCCGCAGAGCAGCTAAACGGGCGCAATCCAGCAAGAGATGGACGACCGTCATTTGTGAGCCACAGGGACACCGAGGTGGGTTCTCCCGACGGAGGAGGTAACCATGCATTACCCACGCATGGCCAATGCAGAGCTGGCAGAGGACAACTGATTCCCTGTGAGAGGACTGCATGGAAGACTTCCACACATTCGTAGTCTCCTTAATGACATGCAGTTTGTTGTGCATACTGTTATGCCATTCCGTCTCCCAAAGCCGAAAAACCCCTGCGGTGTAAGACAGAACCCGGGTCAGTTTTGGAAATGCCCATCTCCAGAAGCGGTTTCCACGTAGCCCGTTTGGCCAGCCTGTCAGCAAGTTTGTTGCCTTGGATTCCGATGTGTCCAAAGTCCACACAAACACCACTGAATGACAGGACCATTCCAGGGAATAGATGGACTCCTGAATGGATGCTACCAAAGGTTGGCGAGAATAGTACTGGTCGACAGCTTGTAGGCTGCTCAAGGAATCAGTACACAAGAGAAATGACTCGCCAGGTCAGGAGCGGATGTGCTCAAGAGCACGAGATATGGCCGCCAGCTCTACAGTGATAACACGGCAGCCATCTGGCAAGGGGTGCAGTTCAATATGTCCTCCATGAACATACGCAAAGCCTACGTGACCATCAGCCATCAAACCATTGGTGTAAACCACTTCATGGTCTCGGTACATGTCGAGAATCGAGAGGAAGTGATAGCGGAGAGTCCGAGGATTAGGACCATGTAAAAGGTCCAGAAGAATCTGTGGCCTAGGTGTACACCATGGAGGTGTACGTGAATGGACATCGAGGAGAGGTGGTAACAGGAAGGACTCCAGTTGAGACAGGAGGGACCAGACATGAATTGCAATCTTAAGGCCTGACCTGGGCCGCCACTGCAGAAGGATGGTTGGGAAAAGGAGACGGTAATTCATATGTGTAGGAAAACTATGAATGTGTGCAACGTAACTGGTGAGCAGTAGTGCACAACTAACCTTAAATGGAGGGACTCCAGGCTCCACCAGGACACTGGTCACCGACTCATTCTAAAAGCTCCCGTCACTAGGCGAACGCCACAGCGGTGCACTGGGTCAAGTAAACGCAACACTGAGGGCACCGCCAAACAGTAAACCAGACTCCCATAGTCAAGGTGAGGTTGAACAAGGGCTCTGCAGAGCTGCAGCAGTGTAGAGCGATCTGCACCCCAGTTGGTGTTGCTCAGGCAGCGGAGGGCGCTCAAGCAGCGGAGTGCGCTCAAGCAGCGGAGGGCACTGAGGTGCTGCCAGCACTTCCACTTAAGCTGATGAAGGTGAGGTAGCAAAGTCAATCGGGCAACAAAAACCAGTCCTAAGAATCGATATGTCTCCACTACAGCTAGTGGATCATCATTAAGGTAAAGTTCTGGCTCTGAATAAATGGTGCGATGCCAACAGAAATGCACGACACACAACTTCGCGGCTGAAAACTGGAATCCGTGAGCTAGAGCCCATGATTGCACCTTGTGAATGGCTCCCTGTAGGCACCGCTCAGCAACAACAGTATTAGGGGAGCAGTACAAAATGCAGAAGTCATCCGCATACAGAAAAGGTGAGACTGATGGCCCTACAGCTGCTGCTAGCCACTAAAACTACACACACACTCAATACAGAGCCCTGCAGAATGCCATTCTCCTGAATACAGGGGGGGGAACTATCAGAGGCAGCAACTTGGACACGGAAAGAACGGAGTGACAGGAAGTTTTGGATATGAATCGGGAGTGGGCCCAGGAGACCCCAATCGTACAATGTGGCAAGAATATGACGACGCCAGGTCACGTTGTATGCTTTAGGTAAGTCAAAAATAACGGCAATCAGATGTTGGCGTCTGGAAAAGACAGTTTGGATGGTAGACTCAAGGAACACAAGATTATCAGTTATAGAATGACCCTGGCGGAAGCCGCCCTGACATGGAGCCAGTAGGCCACATGATTCCAGGACCCAACCCAACCGCCGACACACCATACATTCCAGCAGCTGGTATGATGACGCTGATGGCCGGTAGCTATCCACATGAAGTGGGTTTTGACCGGGTTTGAGCACTGGAATGATGGTGCTCTCCTGCCACTGTGATGGAAAAACGCCATCGCACCAGATCCAGTTGAGATCACGAGGAGATGTCGCTTGCAGTCAGACGAGAGATGTTTAATCATCTGACTGTTGATCCAATCCGATCCGATCCGATCCGAGAGCTGTGTCGGGGCAATGTGCAAGGGTGCTGAGGAGCTCCCACTCTGTAAATGGGGAGTTATAGGGTTCGCTGTGGCATGTAGTGAACGAGGGGACTATCCTTTCCATCCACCATTTGAGGGTGCAAAAGGCTGAGGGGTAGTTCTGTAATGCAGAGGCTTGAGCATAGTGCTCAGTAATCGTGTTTGCGTAGGTAGATAACACGCCATTCATGTAAATGCCAGGGACACATGTTGAGGTCGGGTACCCAAAAAGACATATGATGTTCATGCAGACTTGTGAAGGTGTCGTACGACACCCAATGGTCAACACATACCTCTCCCAACACTCCTGTTTCCATCGTTTTATAAGCTGCTGAACACGGGCACAGAGCTGCTTAAAGGTTATTAGGTGCTCTAGGGAAGGGTGCCGCTTACGTCACTGTAGAGCTCACCGACACTCTTTAATTGCCTTAGCGATTTCTGGTGACCACCAAGGGACTGTCTTTCATTGGGGGCACCCTAAAGAATGAGGGATCGCATTTTCCACTGCAGAAAT
Organism: Schistocerca piceifrons; assembly: GCF_021461385.2. Taxonomy (NCBI): domain Eukaryota; kingdom Metazoa; phylum Arthropoda; class Insecta; order Orthoptera; family Acrididae; genus Schistocerca; species Schistocerca piceifrons. Next base: position 92,902,843 of record NC_060149.1, on the reverse strand, counting down.
GATCGTTGTAGTGACCTGCTCAATGACAACATCGATGGCACCATGTGGGGGGAGATTCAGTGGCGACAGCAGAGGTGAAGGCCTCCCAGTCCTCCTTGTTTAAAGCCCATCTGGGTAGGCGTCCATGGGCATGATGCCAGGGGAGTGACAAGAAGATGGGGAAGTGGTCACTACCCCACAGGTCGTCATGTGCTCTCCAGTGGATAGATGGGAGAAGGCTGGATAGATGGGAGAAGACCAGGACTGCAAACTGAGAGATCAATGGCCGAATATGTGCCATGTGCCACACTGAATTGTGTGGGGGCACTTGTATTTAAGAGGCAGAGGTCGAGTTGTGACAGTAAATTTTCGACCTTCCTACCTTGGCCAGTAAGCACGGCGCCACCTCACAAGGCGTTATGCACGTTAAAATCTCCCAAAAGTAGGAAAGGTTTAGGGAGTTGATCAATCAGTGCAGCTAATACGTTCAGGGCTACTGTACCATCTGGAGAAAGATATACACTGCAGACAGTTATTTTCTGTGTCATTCTTGTTCTGAAAGTCACAGCTTCAAGAGTAGTTTGAAGGGGCACATGTTCACTAAATATTGAGTTCAGGACATAGACGCAAACTCCACAAGACACACTATTATAGTCGCAACAGTTCCTGTAATATCCCGTGTCGCCATGGAGGGCAGTGGTCCGCATTGCCGGGAACCAGGTTTCCTGGAGGGCAATGCAAAAAGCAGGTGTAATGCTTAACTGTTGCTGTAGCTCAGCCAGGTGGTGGGAAAAACCTCCACAATTCCACTGGAGGATTATGTGATCGTAAGACTGGGAAGGCAAAAACCACTCAATGAGGCAGTCTACGCCTCAGGGTCACCTGCTGCCACCAGATGAGTACCCATGCAATTGACATCCATAGTGTCTGAGGACCCAGCAAGATCTAGGTCCTCAGCAGACGCCACAATCTCCACCTTATTCTCAGACACAGAACTTGTAGGCAGTGGTGGTGTGGGCGCCACCACAGTGCCTTGGGTCATTTTATTTTTAGGTTTCTCTCACTGCTCCTTAGGTTTGTCCGGCTGCGAAGGCTTCACTGATTCTGTCTCAGGGACTGAGGAGGACCATGAAGCCCTAAGACCAGCTACCTGTGGTTGCTTCAGTCACTGGCAGGGATCAGCTTTGCCACTGGCAGGAACCTGGGAAGGGAGTGACCCAAGGGATCTCCTTCCTGGCGACGAGAAGAGCCAACTGTACGCAGCGGAATGGAAGATGGTAGAAATGTTGTTGTAGTTGTAGCAACGGTGTAGGTTGACGTCATATGCACAGGATGTAGCCTCTCATACTTTCTCTCAGCCTCAGTGTAGGTCAGTTGGTCTAGGGTCTTGTATTCCACAATTTTTCTTTCTTTCTGGAGAACCCTGCAGTTTGGCGAGCAAAGCAAAGGGTGCTCTCGGCAGTCGACACAGATGGGAGGCACGGCACAGGGAGTATTGGGACGCGAAGGACATCCACAATCCTGACACGTGATGATGGAAGTACAGCGGGAAGGCATATGGCCAATCGTCCAGCACCAAGTACCGCATTGGGGGAGGGATATATCGCTTTACGTCACAGCGGTACACCATCACCTTGACCTTCTCGGGTAATGTGTCACCCTCGAAGGCGAAGATGAAGGCACTGGTGGCAACCTGATTATCCCTCAGACCCCAGTGGATGAGCCGTATGAATTGGACACCTCGCCCCTCTAACCTGGTGCACAGCTCATAATCAGACTGCAAAGGAAGTTCCCCGTGAAATATGATACCCTGGACCATATTTAAGCTCTCATGGGGTGTGATGGAAACAGAAACATCCCCCGGCTTGTCACAAGTGAGTAGTGCCCTTGACTGGGCAGAGGATATTGTTTTGATCAAGACTGATCCTGACAGCATTTTGGAAAAACCCTCCACCTCCTCGAGCTTGCCCTCTAAATGCTCCACAAAAATCTTAGCATTGAAGTTAGACCTTCACCGCTTAAGAGGCTGCTGGTGTTTGACCACCAACAAGAGATGATGTACTATGCTTCATGGCGTGCCATCCGCCCTGATGCCATCCACTCCGACCAGGGGCCCTACCCACGGGTGCCACCCAGCCACAGCAAAGGCCACCTGGCAGGACGGCCATTGCGGGGAGTCCCAATGCCCCAGGGTGACGGGCATCTACTACTTGGCATACATGGGAAGTTAACAGCGAGGGCATCAGCAGAGCGATCCCTGTGTGGTAAGGGGCTACAACCGACAGGGTACATGGCAGCCCCACCACAACAGACCCGCTACCGTGGTGGATATCAGGTGCAAACAAACTAAGAAGTCCATTATCATCGACAGCGCAGAAAGCGTTGCTGCACAGAGGATGGAGGAAAATGCACCCAGGAGGGTGACCTCACCCAACAGCTGGAGAATGAGCGGAAGTGCAGATCCACGTTGACGGAGGATGCGAGAGGTCTCAGTGCATGATGGACACTAGGCACCATGTAAGGCGCCCTTCCCCAATTGGCTTGTTCATTGGGAAAATTTTGAAAAATGGTACCTGTAGGGTTTGACCTCCATCACACAGAGGCCGAAATGTGAGAGACTCCTTTTAGTTGCCTCTTATGACAGGCAGGAATATCTTGGGCCTATTATAACCCCCTGACCTGCAGGGGGACACGCTGATGTATGCTATGGATCTTATAGAGGGGAAGAGTTGGCACTGTTTGTTTTATTTACCAGTTATTGACCACGACTCATCTAATTTCAGTCCTCCTCCTCTTCTGCTGAAATTGATTTGTGCCTCAAGGAACACAAAGTCAACTGTTACCTGGGGATATGGATAAATCAGCAGTAGCAGATCTTGCACTAGGGCTGCGAAACCACCAAATTCATTTCTCTGACACTGTGGTTTTAGCAAGATAATTAATAAACTAGGATGTACAGAGAGGCCATAGGAATTCAAAAGCACAAAAACAATTTCAACAGAAAAGAAGAAGGCTTCCTGAGTTTTTTCAATTTTGTAACAGCTTTTTGTGTCATTAAAGACTCTGTTGAAGTTCCCGGCAGTGGAAGACGAAATGTTAGGCAGAGAATTATACCTTGGAACACAGCCTTATGCTCATAAATCGAATATCAGCAATATGTTCCTCATTGTTAGGAGTGAAACAAGTGATAAGCGACAGACAAAGTCGTATGACCAAAGGCAGACTGAACCCCCATTTTTTAGTTTTGAGTTTGGAACAACCACTGAGCCACCGAGGCACATTTCAGCGCAGACCATTTATACATTATTTAGCAAACAGAAATTGCACTTATCCAAGGGAATACCAATAATTTAGTCATGAATAAATTCATCCGAATCATCTAATTATTCAAATAATTATCTAGACTGAAATTTATTCAAGTAATGAACACTTCTGCTTACCACTACTCTTAACGTTTCCTCCCTCTTTCAAGTCATTTCTGCTTGTATCATACAAAGTAATTAGCCCTACTAGTTCATCTGCGAGTCCTAAAAGTTCATTTGCTCAATTTACTGATGAGAGCCTACAGTGTAGCTGCACTGAGGTTTTTGTGTTAATTATAAACAAAGTTGACAACTATAATGAATTCTCAGGCTCAGTTTCATCTATTCTATCCAAAATATGTCTCAAAATCAGCTGCAGACTGAATGAGCAGTAGTTTGTCACTCACCCATCCATACAAATTTATAGTTACACAGCTACATCAATTACCTTCACTAAAATTCAGTAATAAATTATCACTTTAATTTTCATTATACATAATCGTACTCAGTCACTGTTGTAATATTTGCTTAATTTCAGATAAACAGCAAACACATTCCCTGAAGAAAACATGGAAAATTGATAGCTGAAAAGAAATTCTGATTCTAAATGCATTCCAATGCTCGCCAAGCCCGTTAGTGCCACTATGTTGTGACAAAGCCGTGCACACTCCATGTTTCCCTTGGCACATGGTAGGGCCACATATCTGTTGCCCCACACTCAGTGAGTGCTAGGCCATGTGATGTCGAGTGCAGAAGCTGCCGGCGGCATACTCCCACAATGAGTGTGAAGGATGGGGAGTGAGCATTGTTTACATGGAGTACAGTGCTCTAGTAAGCAGGATTAACATTTCTTAAGACAGTTGATCAACAGTGAACAAAAACTACTGAAGAAAAACGCAGTAATAATATAGTGATGAGAGAAATTACAAAATAGGACAAATTCCTCAAGGATTAATGGGAAATGAAACAAAACCAGAAAGTAACAGTCCAAAAGTGACAGCTGAAATATTTCAGTAACATAACCTTTCATGTTATCATGTTCCCAGTTACGTGAGTGGCTCAAAGACTTCATAAGTAACTGAACCCAGTATGTTGTCTCAATAATGAGTGTTCTTCTGGGAAACAAGTATCATCAAGAGTGCCCCAGGGAAGTGTGACAGGACCATATTTTTATTTATTTATTTATTTTTCTATTTACATAAATGTTCTGGTCAGCAGGGCGAGCAGCAGTCTGTAGTGGTTTGCTGATGATGCTGCGGTATACACAAAGGTGTCATCATTGAGTGACCATAGGAGATGAGCAGATGACAGACAAATTTAAAGCAGATTTAAATTAATGCAGACAACAAGGAAAAACAAACCCATAATGTTTGAAAACGGCATTAGTAGTGTGCTCTTGCTCCACACTCAGTCAGCTATCTAGGCGTAACATTGCAAAGCGATACGAAATGGCACAAGCACATAAGGATTGTAGTAGGGAAGATCAATGGCCAACTTCAGTTTATTGGGAGCATTTCAGGGAAGTGTGGTTCACCTGTAAAGGAGTCACACATAGGATACTAGTGTGAACCATTCTTTAGTACTGCTCAAGTGTTTGGGATCTGCACCAGGTCAGATTAAAGCTGGGTGGGTTGCTAGATTTCTTACTGGTAGGTTTGAACAACATTAAAGTATTATGGAGATGCTTCAGGGATGCAAATGGGGATTTCATGAGGAAAGGTGACTTTTCCTTGGAACACTGGTGAGAAAATTTAGAGAACTGGCATCTGAAACTGATTGCACAAACGATTCCACTGCTTCCAATGTACATTTTACGCAAGGACCATGTAGGTAAGAGAAATTTGGGCTTGTACGGAGGTATATAGACAGTCATTTTTCCGTTGCTCTATTTGAGAGTGGAACAGAAAAGGGAATGAGTATTAGTGGTACAGGGTACCACTGCTAAGCACATATGGTGGCTCACAGATTATGTATGTAGATGTAGATAGAGGTATCGTTTTTGTATGAAAAGCAATGATTTTTTCCTTGTTTCATGATTATTTCTGAAAAGTATGGCATAATTATGATAATTCCTGGAGGGATCTGGGGCTCTCAACACACTTCAAACAAAGACAGCCCTACTATCTTAATTATGCAAGTCCTGCAAGAACAAAGTTTAACAATTTAGGAGCATTTGGAGTAGTCTAACCCAATAATGTAGTCCCATCAATTTTCCAATACAGCTCCTGATAAAAAAGTATACTGCACAGCACTGCAGTTTCTCAGAAAATCTTATGGGCAATAACTGATCTTGAAACAGGCAATGTCACTTCTTGTTGTTTATAACTGGTGACTAGTTTCAACTGCATCACCTTCAGACCAAAATATCCATGGTAAGGTGCCTACCATGGCAGCGTTGATAAGGTAATTCCTTAAACTAGAATCCTGCCAACAATGCAGAGTGAACAAGTTACATAACGGAGAATGTTTCCAACTTACCCTTTCCTCCACATTCAATTCTTTCAATCCAATAATCAAAAATCTGTGGCAATTTATAAATACACAGAGAGTATGTCTATTACTGACTTTCAATTGCATTTCTGATGTATATATACAATATCATCACTTTATCAAAGCACCTCAAACAATTAACATCTTAAAAAGTATACAGCCCCTGGTCAATTTATTAGATGCACTGCAGTTTTCAAGCAAATTTTGATTTATGTGTAACAATTTTTTTTAATGCATAAATTATGATAAAATGATTATTTGTAGTCTACTTGATAACTAAGGTGATATAACAAATAAATAAAATGTAGTATTTGTTGAAAACATTTTATTTCAATAATTACAACAAAAATTAAAATATCATGAAAGTGAAAAAATTAGTTTTAATATCTTGTTGAGCCTCCTTTTGCAGTTATGAGAGCCTTAATATGACATTGCATGCTGTCGATGCAGGACTGTACTGCGTCCTGCATTTGTGGATGATGATACCCCACAAGGATGATCTTCTCTAAGGGCTGTGTTTTTGTTGTGATGACATCTTTTGCCACCTTCCCTTTCATTAGTTCCAACACATTTTCTGTGGGGTTCATGTCAGGACTATTACCTGGCCAGTCTAACAGAGGGATATTTTGTTCCTTCAGAAAGGATTTAACTGACCTGGCTGTGTGACAGGGAGTTCCAGCCTGCATAAAAATAAATAGTTCCCCATTCGGGAACCATTCTCTGAGCTGTGGTATAAACCATTTTTGCAGGGCTTCCTTGTATTGGTCTTGCCTCATTATGTCTTTAACCATGTAAAGACATCCTGTACCCTTCACACAGATGTTGTTGTTGTTGTTGTTGTTGTAGTCTTCAGTCCTGAGACTGGTTTGATGCAGCTCTCCATGCTACTCTATCCTGTGCAAGCTTCTTCATCTCCCAGTACCTACTGCAACCTACATCCTTCTGAATCCACTTAGTGTATACATCTCTTGGTCTCCCTCTACGATTTTTACCCTCCACGCTGCCCTCCAATACTAAATTGGTGATCCCTTGATGTCTCAGAACATGTCCTACCAACCGATCCCTTCTTCTGGTCAAGTTGTGCCACAAACTTCTCTTCTCCCCAATCCTATTCAATACTTTCTCATTAGTTATGTGATCTACCCATCTAATCTTCCGCATTCTTCTGTAGCACCACATTTCGAAAGCTTCCATTCTCTTCTTGTCCAAACTAATTACCGTCCATGTTTCACTTCCATACATGGCTACACTCCATACAAATACTTTCAGAAATGACTTCCTGACACTTAAATCTATACTCGACGTTAACAAATTTCTCTTCTTCAGAAACGCTTTCCTTGCCATTGCCAGTCTACATTTGATGTCCTCTCTACTTCGACCATCATCAGTTATTTTGCTCCCCAAATAGCAAAACTCCTTTACTACTTTAAGTGTCTCATTTCCTAATCTAATACCCTCAACATCACCCGACTTAATTAGACTACATTCCATTATCCTCGTTTTGCTTTTGTTGATGTTCATCTTATATCCTCCCTTCAAGACACCATCCATTCTGTTCAACTGCTCTTCCAAGTCCTTTGCTGTCTCTGACAGAATTACAATGTCATCGGCGAACCTCAACATTTTTATTTCTTCTCCATGGATTTTAATACCTACCCTGAATTTTTCTTTTGTTTCCTTTACTGCTTGCTCAATATACAGATTGAATAACATCGGGGAGAGGCTACAACCCTGTCTTACTCCCTTCCCAACCACTGCTTCCCTTTCATATTCCTCGACTCTTATAACTGCCATCTGGTTTCTGTACAAATTGTAAATAGCCTTTCGCTCCCTGTATTTTACCCCTGCCACCTTTAGAATTTGAAAGAGAGTATTCCAGTCAACATCGTCAAAAGCTTTCTCTAAGTCTACAAATGCTAGAAACGTAGGTTTGCCTTTCCTTAATCTTTCTTCTAAGATAAGTCGTAAGGTCAGTATTGCCTCACGTGTTCCAGTATTTCTACGGAATCCAAACTGATGTTCCCCAAGGTCGGCTTCTACTAGTTTTTCCATTCGTCTGTAAAGAATTCGAGTTAGTATTTTGCAGCTGTGACTTATTAAACTGATTGTTCGGCAATTTTCACATCTGTCAACACCTGCTTTCTTTGGGATTGGAATTATTATGTTCTTCTTGAAGTCTGAGGGTATTTCGCCTGTTTCATACATCTTGCTCACCAGATGGTAGAGTTTTGTCAGGACTGGCTTTCCCAAGGCCTTCAGTAGTTCCAATGGAATGTTGCCTACTCCGGGGGCCTTGTTTCGACTCAGGTCTTTCAGTGCTCTGTCAAACTCTTCACACAGTATCGTATCTCCCATTTCATCTTCATCTACATCCTCTTCCATTTCCATAATATTGTCCTCAAGTACATCGCCCTTGTATAGACCCTCTATATACTCCTTCTACCTTTCTGCTTTCCCTTCTTTGCTTAGAACTGGGTTTCCATCTGAGCTCTTGATGTTCATACAAGTGGTTCTCTTTTCTCCAAAGGTCTCTTTAATTTTCCTGTAGGCAGTATCTATCTTACCCCTAGTGAGATAAGCCTCTACATCCTTACATTTGTCCTCTAGCCATCGCTGCTTAGCCATTTTGCACTTCCTGTCGATCTCATTTTTGAGACGTTTGTACTCCTTTTTGCCTGCTTCATTTACTGCATTTTTATATTTTCTCCTTTCATCAATTAAATTCAATATTTCTTCTGTTACCCAAGGATTTCTACTAGCCCTCGTCTTTTTACCTACTTGATCCTCTGCTGCCTTCACTACTTCATCCCTCAAAGCTACCCATTCTTCTTCTACCGTATTTCTTTCCCCCATTCCCGTCAATTGTTCCCTTATGCTCTCCCTGAAACTCTGTACAACCTCAGGTTCTTTCAGTTTATCCAGGTCCCATCTCCTTAAATTCCCACCTTTTTGCAGTTTCTTCAATTTTAATCTACAGGTCATAACCAATAGATTGTGGTCAGAGTCCACATCTGCCCCTGGAAATGTCTTACAATTTAAAACCTGGTTCCTAAATCTCTGTCTTACCATTATATAATATATCTGATACCATTTAGTATCTCCAGAGTTCTTCCATGTATACAACCTTCTATCTTGATTCTTAAACCAAGTGTTAGCTATGATTAAGTTGTGCTCTGTGCAAAATTCTACCAGGTGGCTTCCTCTTTCATTTCTTAGCCCCAATCCATATTCAGCTACTACGTTTCCTTCTCTCCCTTTTCCTACACTCGAATTCCAGTCACCCATGACTATTAAATTTTCGTCTCCCTTCACTATCTGAATAATTTCTTTTATTTCATCATACATTTCTTCAGTTTCTTCGTCATCTGCAGAGCTAGTTGGCATATAAACTTGTACTACTGTAGTAGGCATGGGCTTTGTGTCTATCTTGGCCACAATAATGCGTTCACTATGCTGTTTGTAGTAGCTTACCCGCATTCCTATTTTCCTATTCATTATTAAACCTACTCCTGCATTACCCCTATTTGATTTTGTGTTTATAACCCTGTAGTCACCTGACCAGAAGTCTTGTTCCTCCTGCCACCCAACTTCACTAATTCCCACTATATCTAACTTTTACCTGTCCATTTCCCTTTTTAAATTTTCTAACCTACCTGCCCGATTAAGGGATCTGACATTCCACGCTCCGATCCGTAGAAGCCAGTTTTCTTTCTCCTGATAACGACATCCTCTTGAGTAGTCCCCGCCCGGAGATCCGAATGGAGGACTATTTTACCTCCAGAATATTTTACCCAAGAGGACGCCATCATCATTTAATCATACAGTAAAAGCTGCATGCCCTCGGGAAAAATTACGGCCGTAGTTTCCCCTTGCTTTCAGCCGTTCGCAGTACCAGCACAGCAAGGCCGTTTGGTTATTGTTACAAGGCCAGATCAGTCAATCATCCAGACTGTTGCCCTTGCAACTACTGAAAAGGCTGCTGCCCCTCTTCAGGAACCACATGTTTGTCTGGCCTCTCAACAGATACCCCTCCGTTGTGGTTGTACCTACGGTACAGCTATCTGTATCGCTGAGGCACGCAAGCCTCCCCACCAACGGCAAGGTCCATGGTTCACCTTAGTTGCATGTTTTACAGTCTGAATAATACAATCGGGACGAAATTTTTCTCCTGTTCGACGGCACACATACTGAGATTTGTTAGTTAAAATTTCAAACGTCCTTTGAGAGCTTACCTGTAAAAATCAAGAAACATAAGTAATATACTATGAATAAATGTTCGTAAGTTATATCATATTGTAAATAATAATTTTTAAGTTTAATTACCGATCTCCAGAAGTCCACATCCGTATCACACCAGTTTAGCTCACTTCTGATGCTTTGCTTTCATTGTGGCTGTTAACTTTGGTTTTCTAGTGGGTCAACAGGCCTTAAAATCAATATCCTTCAACTTTCTGCAAAAAGTTCATTCGGGTGCATTCATATTAGCCTCTTCCAGTTGAGATTTTATTGGTTTCATTGTTGCAAATCTGTTTTTTAGGCAAATTCTTTTGAGAAATCTTTCTGACTTGGGGTGAAACTTGGCTTTCTTCCACATTTATTCTTCCTTCTGGGGGCTCAGTTCTTCACCTGAATCAATTTTCTTCTTTACGCGCCTCACACTAGCTTCTGACATTTCCAACCTTCGTGAAATTTCCTGATTGGAATACATTTTTGTATTAACGAGGGCTTTGACCTCATCTTTTTTATGTGGTGCAATGTCTCCTCTTTTACCCATTTTTAAAGGTCACAATTTCTAACATCTGGCTGTTAAACAATCATTTGTGATGTCAATATTATGAAATTGATAATCAAAGCGAACAAAGTATTACATCAGTTACACGCGAGAGCGCCACTGAACAAGTCCTTTCCTGTACACTGTACTCTGCGCATTGATACCTACAATAAGTCAACAATCCAATGTCACATAGCAACAATAGATACAAAATTCAAGAATGTCATAATTGCACTGAATAAACGTCATAAATTTTCTGATTAATCACATTAAATATAGTACTCAACACGTAATTATTACAAATAACATTAAAAATGTGCAGTGCATCTAATAATTTGGCCATGGACTGTAACTTTCGAATATATGATTTACCTTAAAATTAGTCAATCATTTTACATCTCTTTCAATGTACACCAGCAAATATTCTAAATAATATAAATCAAGAATAAGAGAGAGAATAAAAGCAGAAAAAAGAAACAGTCTCAGAAATGCTTTAACAGAGAAAGAGCCACTATGTTGGCTACAAACACCCATCTTCACAGAAGTTATCCGGTTACTCTTTCCCATAAGACACCATCTACTTTTTACTGTACATAGATGTCTAATTTATCTTGTGCAATAATGGAACCAGTTCCATTATTTCAATTTTAATTCCATTGTTAATTGTGGCAAGTAACAGTCTTAGGTAAACAGTATTTACAAAATTTATTGCTTAGAGGTTTCTTCAGTTGCAGCATGTGCCATGAATGATAAAATAAAGCTATTAAAGTTCTAGTGCCAAAAGTAATTTATGTTCAGTCTAAGTATATACTAACAAAGTATGAAATAAGATTGCTACTGACCATATAGGGGATATGTTGAGTCACAGACAGGCACAACAAAAAGACTATTGAACAAGTAAGCTTTTGACCAAAAAGCCTCCTCCTGAATTAGACAAAACACACACACACACACACACACACACACACACACACACACACACTCACTCACTCTCTTTCTCTTCATGCCCATGACCACGGTCTCTCGCTGCTCAGGCCAGCCTGAGAGCAACTGCGCACGGTGGGAGAAGCAATCCAGGTGGTGGGGTTAAGGAGGAGGCAAAGAGAGGGAGGAATAGTAAGGAAGGGATCAAGAATGGTAAAGTGCTGCTTGTAGGAGCATATAGGTGTGAGATGGAGAGAGGGTAGGGCAGCTAGGTGAATAGACGGAGGGCCACAAGGGGGAGGGGGGGAAGGGGGGGGGGAGGAGGAGAGAAGTGAGAAGACTGTGGGTGCGTTGGTGGAATAGAAGGCTGTGTAGTGCTGGAATGAGCACAGGGAAGGTGACAGGTGAGTAAAGGACAGTGACTAATGAAGGTTGAGGCCAGGAGGGCCACGAGAATGTAAGATATATTGCAGGGGTAGTTCCCAACTGCTGGGTGGTCTAGCTGTTTCTTGACCATAGTTTATCGATGGACATTCATTTGGACAGACAGCTTATTGGTTGTCATGCCCACATAGAATGCATAGAATGCAGAACATTGTTTGCAGTTCAGCTTGTAGATCACATGCCTTTGATGGGATAGGTGATGCTTGTGATGGGAGTGGAGCAGGTGGTGGTGGGAGGATGTACGGGACAGGTCTTGCATGTACGTCTATTACAGGTATACGAGCCTTGATGGAAGGAGTTCGGAGCAGAGGTTGTGTAGGGATGGGTGAGGATATTGTGGAGATTTGGTGGGTGGTGGAATACCACTGTGGGAGGGATGGGAAGGACAGTGAACAGGACATTTCTCATTTCAGGGTACGAGAGGCAGTCGAAACCCTGGCAGAGAATGTGATTCAGTTCTCCAGTCCAGGTTGGTACTGAGTCGGCAGTGATGTGCAGTCCCTCTTGAAACATACCAAAGATCTCACTGAGGGCTTCATAGACTGTAATTACACTCCCAACCTTGTACAGAAAAACCTCCTGTGCATTACCTCTCCAATCACACACCACCTTCCAAAGTCATACTGTCCCACCACAGAGGAGCATTCCCCTTTTGACTCCGTACCACCCAAAACTGGGGCAACTGAATCACATTCTCCACCATGGTTTCGACTACCTGTCATTGTGTACTGAAATGAAGAATTTCCCACCCACTATCCTTTCCACCCCTTCCACAGTGGTATTGCACCACACATTGAACCTACACAACCTTCACATCCCTGTAATAGATCTAAATGCAAGACCTGTATCATACATCCTCCCACCAACACCACCTACTCCACTCCGGTCACAAGCATTACGTATTCCATCAAAGGCATGTGATCTACAAGCTAAACTGCAACCACTATATTGTGTTCTACGTGCGCATGACAACTAACAAGCTGTCTGTCCACATGAACGGCCACCGTCAAACTGTGGCCAAGACATAGCTGGACCACCCAGTTGCTGAGCATGCTGCCCAACATGATGTTCTTCATTTCATTGACTGCTTCACAGCCTGTGCTGTCTCAATCTTTCCTCCCAACACCAGCTTTTCTGAATGTTGCAGGTGGGAACTCTCCCTGCAATATATCTTTTATTCCAGTAACTCTCCTGGCCCCCCATTAGTCATTGTCCTTTACTCGCCTATCACCTTTCCCATTCCCATTCCAGCACTACACAGCCTTCTATTCCACCAACTCACTCACAGTCTTTTTATTTCTCTTGTTTTCTACCTGTCCGCCTCCTCCCCCCCCCCCCCCTACCCTTCACTCTCTGTCTATCCTTCCAACTGCACCTAGCTTCTCTACCCTCTCTCCATCTTGTCCCTATATGCTCCCACAAGCAGCACTTTACTGTCCCCCATCCCTATCCTGCTATCCCTTCCCACTCCCAGCCTCCCCCTTCACCCCACAAGGCAGACTGCTTCTCCCATTATGTGTAGTTGCTTGCAGTCTGGCCTCGGCAGCCAGAGACAGTGGTCATGTGCATGGGAGTTGCAGTTTGTGTGTGTGTGTGTGTGTGTGTGTGTGTGTGTGTGTGTGTGTGTGTGTGTGTTTTGTCTCATTCAGAACAAGGCTTTTTGGCTGAAAGCTTACTTGTTTAGCTGTCTTTTTGTTGTGCCTGTCTGCGACTCAACATTTCCACTATATGGTGGGTGGCAATTTATTCTTTTCATGATATTATCATTAATTCATTATTCCTTCCTGGATTTTCCTATGTATATATTAACATTTTAAAGAGTCAGTCAATTTCTATGATACAGGAACAGAAGTTTTAACAATGATTAAGAAACACCACATAACACTATATGTACAAATAATTGTACACACTTGGGAATATCCCTAATGATTCAACAACATGGGAAACAAGTATACAGGCTGTCCAACAAAAAACAGAAAAGCATGCGTACACAGTTCTCTCTCTCTCTCTCTCTCTCTCTCTCTCTCTCTCTCACACACACACACACACACACACACACACACACACACACACACAAATCTATGCATGGTCCCTTCTACCAAATATTTATTTACAGAATTTACAATTCATTCACAAACAACAAGCTGAGATTATAGGGGAAGTCATTAATGTTTTGTACAATGCAAAAAGAATAGTTATTGTGTAAATTCTACTTTGCACCATACTAACCAAGAAGATTGACAAGGTCTGGAGGAATCTCGGTGAGTTGATTATGAGATAGATCCAAAGATGTTAGATGTGTTAAAAAGCCAATTCCAGGAGGAAGGAATGTCAGACTGTTGAAGCTGAGGTCCTGCAAATAGCAGCCCACTGCAGTACTTACAGAAATTATGAAACCAACAGGAATTTCCAGATAAATAACAGAACAACACAATATATACACTATAAATGTTAAACAAAACAAAGCCAGATTAATTGGAAAAATAATACAAATACTACAAAATACTTCACTGAAGTGTCACAGATACTCCACTTAACAGTTTTCTCATAGCTTTACAAGATTCAAAGGCACCAGATGTTTGAACATTCACAAATAACATGCAAAAACAAGTTTTTCAAGAAATTGTCAAATCCACAAGGGAGACAGATAAATAAGCAAAGTACACACACACACACACACACACACACACACACACACACACACACACACACAAGCAAAACATCATAAATGACAACATATTTAAGAACATGGCACCAATGAAAGTTTTGTTTTTGTTTTCCTTGTCACAGAGTATTTGCAAAAACAATATTTGCCTTTCATTTACACAGAAGATGATTTGTTTCTTACCAAACTGTTTGGTTCCTTTGCCCCAAATAATAAACTGAACAAACAAACAAAGTGTGATCTTTGATCCTGTGGACAACGAATTGAAAACTACATTTCATCCTTTTTTACAATTTAATTATAAAGTTGTGAGCTGAAAGCTTCCATAAATTAAAGCACTTTACAGTTCATTAAATTTTAAAAAAACATAAAGACAATCTGCAATAACAGTGTGTGTGCTGCCAAGACATTTATAGCCAGAAGATGTAAACATGTAACTAGTTCCAGAATTAGTTAACCACAACCATCAGGATGCTTCCAACCTAAGATTAGTACATGCCCTATGAAAACACAGCAAAGAATTTTGCAATAGAATTTAACATGGTCTCCCAGCCATGCATATGGCACTGTAAACTGACTCGTGCCTCTCATCTGCAACTATTTATACGTGCAGCCAAAGGCAACTTCATGCACACCACATCTCATCTGCTTTAGGTATTGTATTCTGCAACTGAGATATCTGTGATCTGAACTTGTCTTTGGATTGCAGTTAGAGCTCCACTGGTGGTCCCGCTGTGATGTACTGTGCTGGGTTTCTGATTTTCAAAAGTGACTCTCATTGGACCTTTTACCTATACCACCAACTATGATAGCTGTGCTTGTATTGGGACTTGGAAACAGTAACCACTACATGTATTTGCTTACAAGTGGTTCAACAAATATCTAATCCACGGCTAGAAAATTGGCAATGAGACAAAAGGACTTCAAGTATGAATTAAAAAATACTTCAGTTTCTACAACAGCATGTACGACACTGCCATTAGCTACCGAAACAGCAGCACTAGCAATGTGAACAGCAGCACTAGCAATGTGAACAGCAGCACTAGAAATGTGAACAGCAGCACTAGCAAAACTAATGATATCAAAAACAACAGCATTACAGCACCACCACAGTTTCAACAATACCTTGCTGAATTGATCGGGGAAATGTCATAATGTATAAAGTATTTGGATAATATATTTGTTACTGCGTCTATTAAACACTTATCAGATCTATGCAGATTTTCTAAAAAAAATGCAGGCAGCTGAGTTACACTGCACTTCATGCAAAAGCAAATTCTTCCAGGCACAAGTAGAGTACTTACACCACATGCTTTACAAACACAATGTCTGTCCTGTAGATAACCATTTAAAAGCCATTGAAAAACTCCCAATATACAAAAATATCGAAGTGTCATTACTTTTCACATTTGCAATACATTCATTCCACAGTCAGCTAATAAATCCCAACCACTAAACCACCGATGAAAAATTGAAGGAAGTAGGTTTAGGGTGTCATGTCCCATTGCCAGTCATGAAAAAAGATGGTACAGTTCTCAAGTGGTTAGTAACTTGTGACTGGATCCACTCCATGTCTATCATTTATGCCTATCTCCTTGTAAAAGTGATCCACAAATGAATAAAACCTTTAGCCATCATAGCCAATGCATCACTCTGCGGCAAAAAGTGGGGGGCAGGGGGGGGGGGGGGGTCTCTCATCACAAAAGAGCACTGAGGGGCATATGCTTAGAAGATGTTGAGACCTGATCAAACAAATAACTCCCCACTAGAGGAAGTGCTTTCAAAACTACATTTCATACTACCTTTCATAAGCCCGTTTATGTAGAAAACAGCAACAACAAATTTTCATTAACTACCACATTCTGCAGTTTACTAAGGCAATGAGAGATACCTCTAATCTTCTAAGTCCCATATGCCAACCAGAAACTGGAACTATAAACATGAAGCTAGTTCCAGAGCAAGACTACAACAGTGATGGCAATGCAGATGCATATTATGGACACATGATGCAAACATGGAGCTAGTACTACAGTTAGCCAACCACAACAATAAAGTTGGCTCCAAACCGATGTTAGTACCTGCACCTGGTGAACACAGGATAGATGACACAACAGAGTTTCATGCGGTCTCCAGGTAACCTGAGACATGGGCAGTGAAGCTCCTCTGAGGATGCATATGCACAGTGCTCCAAAATTTTTGTTACGGCTTCTAGGGATTGTAGAGAGGACTAAGTAGATAATGTTTTGATAGGGCATTCATGTCCAGAAATGTACAGTATGGATAGAAAATAAATTTGAAGATTGGATCACTTCCAAATCTCCCATTTCACGGTACAGTCTGTAACGGTAGAGCTATTCAGCGCATGTATCGAGAACGTTTGCCGGATTGTCACAGTATATCATGTATAATTTTTGTTCAACTACAACAATGACAGTGGCAAATCAGTACATTCACAATTATCAGAGTAGTTGTGCTCCACGGATGCACACTAGGTCCACAGCAGTGGAGCAGTACCTGTAAAGCACACAAACTTATTTTACCTCCAAATGATACATATCTGGACACAGGTTCCTTATGAAAACTTCAACTACTAAGTCCCCTATACAACCTCTATAAGCTTGTAATGTGAACTGTTGAACAGCCTTTAAGTGCAACTGAAAGCCGCTACAGACTCTTCATGTCCAATTCTTGCAGTACCTTATCTGCTTCAAATACTACATGCCACAGCTGATGTTGCTCAGACATGGACTTGTCTTTTTACCATATTTCAGGCTTTACTGGTGATCATGTTTTGGCACATTGTGCTGTGTTACTGGTTTTCAAGTGTACCTCTCACTGAACTGTTTGCTTACACTACTAATGATTACACCAATGGAGTATTTAGACTAAAATACATTGATCACAACCTGTACTTGCTTGAGAATGTTCTTATATACATACTTGCCACAGCTAAGAAAAACAAGTTCAAAGTAAAAAGAACCAAATATTTGAAGAGTCATCAATGTACTGACCCATTTTAATTTGTTACCCCTCTGTACACCCATGAATTTGACACATGGGGTTGAGGAAATAACAAATAGTATCTATTTATGTAGTGCTTATGTCACTATTATTTGTCGGGAATGGCACAAAATTCAAGAATCAGCTTTTTTATAAACCAATTAAAAACCTGTGAAAGTGTTCTTGGTGAATTTATAATGTAAAACTGGTATAAAATTCCAAACATTTGACATCATCACCCATTTTCTTCAATCAGGAATGCGTCTGACTTGTCAAAAAGATAACCTCAATCAATACCTGTAAATGACATTGTGGTACTCCCTTGTAACTTACCTGATCTGCTTATTCCCCTTTGGTGGTCTTATATCACTTTAATGTTCTGAATCGTGACTTGCGCTTTATGAGTTAGACTGACATTTGTTCAAGAATGTACACTATACTGCAGCACATAGTTTTCAATTCCTTCAAATTTGTTGAGCACAATTTTATGATGATCAGCTTTTTAATAGACAGAAGAT
Organism: Schistocerca piceifrons; assembly: GCF_021461385.2. Classification (NCBI taxonomy): domain Eukaryota; kingdom Metazoa; phylum Arthropoda; class Insecta; order Orthoptera; family Acrididae; genus Schistocerca; species Schistocerca piceifrons. The sequence continues at coordinate 92,884,750 of NC_060149.1, read as the reverse complement.
TCAGTACTTGAACCACAATGGCACGCTACACTCATCCACAAACAATTTCACATTTCATTGGTGGAAGATTAAATCACAGTTACACAAATATGTTACATATACATAATTCTTCCACATCAAACAATGGAAAATCCAGCTTCCAGAGGTGTGTGTGTGTGTGTGTGTGTGTGTGTGTGTGTGTGTGTGTGTGTGTGTGTGTGTGTGAGGGGAGGGGGGGATGTCTAGTTTTGACGAAGCCCTTGGCCAAAAGCTCATTCTGTGGTGCCTATCTGCAACTCAGTATCCCCACTATATAGTGAGTAGCAAATACCATTAATTCTTGCACATAATAGTTCATAGTTACATAGTGCTCGATTAACATCGGCCACTTTTAGACCAATTATATTTTGCCACAAACTGTTTACACAGTACTGTACAATTTTACTATTGAAATCTGACCAGTAAACAAATTAGCTGCACATTTTGGTTGGTAGCAATCAAGAGATGTTAAGAAGTTGGGTACTTAATGCAGACTGACTAACTCAACGAAGTTCACAATGAAATTTACACATGGATGTTCCCAATTTAACTACTGGACACTGATTGACTAAAGTATTGTTCTGCATAATTATTTATTGATGAGCACACGAATAACAACTAAAATATGTTATGTTTTTGATTTTCAACAAGAAAGAAACCAAAATTAATAGACATGAAATTACAATGAGCAAAGGAGTAAGTATGTTTATACACGGTTGGATCTCAGGAAAATTAGAAAATTATAGGAATTATGTATACTCTCATGGGGGTTCACAAAAATCACCAAAATTGGCTAAAAATGTAATTTTCTGGATTGAATAATTAGTCAACAAACAAGTTTTCCTAGTGAGTGTGGGCATTGTTTAATCACAAAAATCAGTGCTGCAGAACTATGAGACTGAATTTTGTAAATAATCACCAGTTAAGAATGGAACATTCTGGAATGTGAAAACTTAAATTATGAATAACTTTTTAAACAGAATATTTTGGAAAAAAACTGGATGTTTACTAAGAAGATAAGGACAAGGGCTGAAACTGAGGTATAACACATCAGTCAGAGCCCTCTATTAGCTCACTCCAAATTCCATCTGTGTGTTATAGAAGCACTTTAAATTATGAAAATTTATTTTAGCAAATTATTTCCACGTAATTTAACTACAAAATTATTGTTTGTGATTGAGAAACTATATACTGAACAATTAATTCTGATTTACTAGGGCATGAATATGAAATTAACTACTTTCTGTATTTGTCTGATGTGTATTCTCCATAAAACATGATCAAATACAGGGAAAATTTTTTTTTCACTGTTTCTCAGACAATGATTTTCTTTCCCAAATTGTTCAAAGCTTACCTGGAATACAACAAACTATATGCAACAAGTTCACCATGAACATTTCAGACAACCAATCTGTAAGAGATCTCTTTCCTGATTAAATTATAATGCTGTTCAGCTATTGTGTCTGATATATGTATATGATTATGCATTGTTTGTTAATACATGTGTGTCAACAACAAATATCATAGTTCTTTAAAAGTCTCTTAATTATTCTAGTAGACCTTTTAGGGTAGTGAAAAGTGAGAGTGCAGCAAGTATGAACAATGTAGGATGACATATTCCACTTTCATTCATGGTGAGTTTACAGTTTCTCCTTTAGAGCTACCATTTAAAGTGTTTTCTTTGGATTTAATATTCCAGACATGCAAGTGGTGTGCTATTTGACACCATAATATCTTAGTTTCCATAGCAAAAATGTATGATATACGCATCAAAAACTTTAGCAATGGTGAGAGAGGTTAACAGGAACGTTGAAAACCCTTGCCGGCAGCCATCTGACACTCAAAGAAAGAAGTTTTCATTCTCACGAGAGTCCACTTAGGAACCTCCAAGCACTGGCTTTCACACCTAAATATCAGTACAACAGAAAATGTAATGGTAAAAGTAGGTGGATAACAGCTCACACAGAGGTGCAGCCCAATACATCGTACCTTAAAAAGTAATCTCTGCCATAAACTTATCTGCCATAAACTTCACAGTGATTCACAGTTTACAGAATGAGATTTAAAAAAGAATAAGGTGGCACTCCAAGAACAAGGGGAACCACTAATCTGTTATGCTGAAACATGAGGGACTCGAAGATGCATGCTTTCAAAAACTTTTTTTCACATATGGAAACACTGCATACAGGAAACAAGTTATTTTAAATGCAAAATCCTCAATGTGAGAATATGGTACACTAAACTTACTACTTAGCTATGTATAATACAGTACAAGTAAATGAGGCATCAGGTCTCAATTCACATGTTATTTCTGAAACAGCTATTTGCAAGATAAGATGCTATAAACTGCGTAGTCTTCTAGATTTAGTGTCATATAGCATTAAAACGACACTGGGTAACACCAATTCCAAGATTAAATTGGGATTAGCACGTATAAAGAATTAAATCTAACAGTCTCATAAAGCCGTATGAGCAAGTGCTCAACAAATCAGATAAGTGAAATCGAGAGTGGTTTTTATGCGAGTTATCTTCAAGCAAGTGCCAAGAAAACCAATTGCCACAAATGTCACATCAGTCTAGGACATCAGTCAGTTAAGGTCTGGACATTGCATATGAACTATCACACAAACCATTAAATGCATATCAGTCAGAATGACTAGATGACAATTTATCTGTTTTGCTCAACACTTCCATCTCTTGGTTTCGCCTTATTAGGAGCTATATATGACATGACATTTTTACTAGTAAAACTTAATCTCACTATAATAGAATGGGTTAATGATATTTTGTTGTAACAATATAGCAACACGAAAACTGCCAACATTTGATGGGAAAAAGACTAGAATCCCTCAAGTTATTTGCTTTATACAAGGCAGAAAGTACCCATGACACGTTACACTCACAGTGTCTCATCAGCATCTCATCACGGGCAGTAACATCAATCACAATAGTCACATACAACATGCAGATAATTAAAAAAAATGAAGAGAACTTTGGAACTTGTTACATGAACCTGTTGTAAATTTCATAAAAATGTATGCAGTTATGTAAGAAGTGTGTGTGATGCCAAGAAGGATACCTCACACAATAAGTACAATTCATGATTTAAGAGTGTATTCACTGTCAGGTGCAGATTGTAACAGATACTCAGAAAAATAAACAACACTATATATCCACTACTTACAAATAACAAATTAAAAAAGAAAGTAAACACAGATTATTGATCATTAGTATTTTCAATATGAGGATTGAACTATCATTTAAAACTGTAAAATGAAGCTGCAGAGATTTTGTAGAACTTCAAGTAGCAATAAGGATCAATCATATAAGCTTACCAAAGTTTGAAGCATATTTAAGCATGCAATATCAAATGGAATGCTCTCAAATTCATTACGTCCTAAATTTAAAACCAGCAAACTCTTCAAATTTGACATCTCTTCAGGTACGGTCTTCAGCTTATTGTTGTCAAGATACAGTTCCATCAAATTGCGCAGCATGCCCATTTCCTTGGGGAGTGACTGCAGACTGTTGTACGAAAGCTGCAATTAAAAATGATGTTATGCCTTTGTTCATGTCAAGTTGTGCATAACATGAGGACTGCTGGCAACTGTGTCTATTACAAAAAAAGTAATGCACATTAGGAAAGGTGAGCAGTGAGACTTAAATGGAATACAAAGCCAATTTTCAGTAAACATAACCCATTAAATGATAAAACATAAAAGAGGAATCATCTTGAATCTTGCATAAAGGACTCAGCTACATCTATTGTTGAACAGTAGTGATTGTTTTTATGAAGTAAAATACTGTTGCAGTTAACTAGTGTTTTAATTAAAAGGAAATGACCCAATATATATTAATGTGCAAACAAAATATCTCACCACAAAGGAGTCGTCAGAAAAGTGCAAAATTCATCCAACATACGATTACTGTGCAGATTAACAGTGTATGTTGCAGACCAACAAGAGGTGGTCACCAACTGTGGCTCACAGACTCAGTAAAAATTTTGCACAAAAATTCAGTGTCATCATCAAAATAAAGTGTACAAATATTTTGGCCTTTGGCTCTACATTCTGTAATTTTGGAGGAAATCAACATATCAGCGTTGGCCAAGTCCTAATGACTAACCACATGGTGAGCCAGTCTTGTGGGCTCTGCTATTATTATTATTATTATTATTATTATTATTATTACTATTTGAATGTGGGTTCAAGTCTAGTGGTTGATTTTGACAAAAAAATTACATAAAATATACTTTTTGAAGAATTTAGAATTTCACATTTCTAAATACTTTTATTCATTTTATATGGCAGAAATTATAAATATCAATGATCTCCATGTTTTCATTTCATTAGAAGTTAGATTAAAAGAATGTCAAAATTACAGATAACAATAAACCTGAATTTGTGTATTATAATAAAACTGAACTGCATTATTTTGGAGCAAGAGAGACCACTCATAGAATAGCAGAAGCACTAAGTTGGCAACAGGCATAGACTCTAGCTCAACAAATAACTTATTATAAAACCTAGCAAGTTTTCTTTTTTCTGTCTGTCGACAACTCAACGCCTCTGCTATTTGGTGAGTTTTCTTTATCCCCAAATATTTACATTCTACCACAATTTTCCTTAATATATTTGAACTACATTATTCCTTAACATTAATTTCATTTCAGCATAAACATTCTGATTTATCAAGTGTTTGGTTGGATCTGCAGAATTTGTATCAGTCTTTGACCAGAAGGATCAATGACTGATTCAAATTCTACAAATTCAATCACCGGATCACTAATTTCACATTTCATGTTTGGATGGAATGTCTTAAAATGTCATTATAGACATTATGAATTAGACATCACAGGAAACTTCTATGTTGATTTTCTCTGAAGTTACAGCCACAAGCTGAAACAGGTGGCTACTGTTCCCACCTCCTCCCCTTCTTCTTCTTCTTCTTCTTCTTCTTCTTCTTCCTCCTCCTCCTCCTCCTCCTCCAATGACAAATATCTGCCTGAAATTTCATCCAAATTTGAGACCCATAGTGTGTTTGCCTTTGTAAGACAACTATCATCATACCCCTTCAATCAATTTTCTTTGTATCAAGACTCGAGTCCAAAGAACTGCCTGCAGAGTTCCAGAAATATTCCTCGGTTCCAACACATGACACCACCCATACTGGGTAAAACCTCTTACTGTAAGACGTACTGCCACATACGGCTTGTTAAGGTTGTTAATGCTGAACCCCATTTTCTGCACTCTGATCTGTGATTTGGACATGGTCCACCAACCTATTTCACTTATATTAACTGTTGATGATCACCACTTAGCCCATCACTAACAAGACTTATCCCATATGCAACTCAAAATCTGACAGACAACAGTTAAGTTTATGTTGTGAAGAGCATTTGCACAGGCCAAGTAATACATAAAAAGGCATTGTCTTACTGGAATGCACAAGGAGAAATGTGGTGAAGCATGGGCAAAACTCTGCCCCTTGCATATTCTCACATATTCAAATTCTTCTGCAGCACATTATTCGTAATAGTCTAGCCAACAACAAAACTTAAAAAACAGCACCTCATACCTGATTATCAGATTAGTATGGCATACCAAAAATTATACAGGAGCAGACTGCTCAATAACTGTCTCAGAAATAATTGCTATTTCAACCCAAGGTAAGAGAAATCAGTTCCACAGTGCAAATGCCATGTAACTATCTATATTAATGTTGCAAGTGCACTTAAGAATCAGTGTTTGAAGAATGTGTTCCAGCATGGAAAAAGAGCCATTATGCTAAGGGGACAGCCCATGCTGTCTTCAATGGTCACAATTTTTATGAACTGCAGGTATCATTAACAGAAACTGCTACTAATGGGCAGTTGTGGAGACCAAACACATGTCATTCTTTCAGGATACAGTGGTACTATAGTACAATGAGGAAACTGGTTTTATGTGGTCAGCTAAAACGTCCTCACCAGTGCAGACCTATTCACCAAAGAATAGCACTTACAGTCAACATCCTCAGTTACTTACAACATGAAAAGAATAGATTGCTACTCACCACATACAGAAGGCATTGAGATGCAGTGAGGCACAGTGACAATGAATGCTAGAAATGTTAAACTTTCAAACTACGTCCCTCGTAAGTACAAAATACAGACACATTAACACAAGCACAACTCACACACACATGTCCAGTGTTGTCTCTGGTCACATCTCTGGCCACTAAGTCCCAACTCTTGGCAGCGAGCAGCAAGTTGGGCCTTCATGCCCGGGGATGGCAGTGGCCATGTGTGTGTGAGAGTGTGTGTGTGTGTGTGTGTGTGTGTGTGTGTGTGTGTGTGTGTGACTTATGATGGACAATGTGAAAACTGGACATTTCTAGCATTCTTTTCATTGTGCCTGTCTGAGCCTCAGTGCCTCCTCTATGTGGTGATTAGCAATCCATCCTTTCCATACTTTCCTCAATTATCTGTTAGATATATTCCAATCTCTGTCTTCCTGTTACAGTTTCTACTCTCTATAGCTCCCTCTAGTATTAAGGAAGGTATTACTTGTCTTAACAGATGTCCTATCATCCTGCCCATTCCTTTCGTCAACATTTTCCACATACTCCTTTCTTCAGGAATTCTGTGGAGAACCTACTCATTTTTTATTAGTTCTCTTAACTTTCACCACAGTCATACAGCATCACATCTCAAAAACTTCAGTCCCCTTCTTTTCCTGGTTTTCCGCAGTCCGCGATACACTTGCACACAATGCAAGGCTCTGAATGTCCAATCTTAGAAATTTCTTTTATGTCTTCTTGCTTCATCTACCATGTGTTATTTTACTTCCAAGTAGCTGAATTCCTTCAGCTTTTGGCCTTAGTAGCCTCCTATTTTGATGCTAATTTTACTGTCAATCTTGTTATGATGCTATTCAGTAACTGTTCTGTTCTGAAGAGATAAATATTGCATCCTCACTGTAAAGGATAAATGGGTGCAGGGTAGCCAAAAGACCTGTCACTTTAGGTATTTAGACAGGCAAGCAAAAGGGTTGTTGACACAAAAGTACACTTTACTTCACAAGGTGTAAGCTCTCAGACTGCATGAAAATTTTCAAACTTACTCGAGGTAAATTCTGGCAGAATGCTTATACACTTTTCAGACTGTCCTTAAATTGCCAATGCTATGATTTTTGCCATTGGCTGCATTACTGTCTTTTTTGTTTGTTGCTGACATGTGTTATTGACAACCATTGAGTCTCCTAGAATATATCTCATTATCTACATATTTGTTTTCTGCAGTATAGTACTGCATACTTTATTTCTGTATCTATTGGGTGCAGTTTTTAAACACTAGAGTTTAGTTTTATGTGCATATTTACTTGTTACAAATACTATAATTTTTCAGAATTTAAAATTTGGTTCTCTAACAATTAGTTCATATATACTATTTAAAAAACACAAAAGCATGTGATGTTCTGTGATAAAAAGTTAAATACTGCAGGCATTATTTAGTGCAACAAAATCAACAAGGAGTATTTAAAAAATACTTAAATAACTGTGCAATTAATTGATATTTAATTTAAATTAAAAATTTCAAATGAATTGTGCTTTAAATCTCACGTTAAACCTAGGGGAGCTAGAGACCCCACCCCAGAGCACAGGTTACAAAAGAGTCACCTCATGAGTTAATGGTTAAATGAATATATTTTACTCAACTTGTGAATGAAGAAGTGCTACACTGTTAACTTGTGGCAGATGCAGCAAGCTATAAGCAGAGACCTGACATGAGCATGTGTCTATGTACACTGAATGTTTGCTATTAACAACTCTGTGTAATGTTCAGCACCAACTAGCGACGCGGAAGTGATCTTGACTAGAAGTAATCTTGAATTAGAAGACTGGTATTCAGATGCTCATCATTTATAACACCATCCTGGATGTCTTCATTAGTCAGCGGCCCGGAGAATTTTCATTGGTGGCAATGTTCAAAGCATTGCTCACAGTGCCCACAGGAATCTTGGAGGTACTTGTTCCGGCAGTATCAATATGATACAATACTACAAATCTCATTTCTGCTACTCCTCAATCACTTTTATCTTTCTTCAGTTCTCTCTCAATTCATACTATCTGCTCAGCAGACTGGTCATTCCATTCAACATGTCCTATAATACTTCCTTAATTTCACTGAGAATTGCAATGGCATCAGTGTAGCTTATCACTGATATCCTTTCACACTGAATTTTAATCTCAATATTGAACCTCTCTTTTATTTCCACCATTGCTTCTTTGATGTTTGAATTGAACAAGAGAGGAGAAAAATTACATCCCTTTCTCACAAGCTTTTTAAGCTGAGCACTTAGCTCTTGGGCTTCCATTCTTAGTGTTCCTACTTTGTTCTTGTACATACTGTAAATTATAAGTTTTCCCCTCTAGTTTACACTATTTTCTGAAAATTTTAAATATCTTGTAACATTTTACATTGTTAAACACTTTTTCTAGGTTCAAAAGAATCTCGTGATTTTTCATAAGACTCGATTCCATTATCTAGCACAACTTCAGAACTGCCCCTCTCCAAGCCCAACTGATAGCGACCCAACAGATCCTCAATCTTATTTTCCAGTCTTCTGTGTGTTATTCTTGTCAGCAACATAGATGCAGATGCTGGTAGGTTGATCATGTGAGAGTTTATGCATTTATACACTACTGCTATCTTCAGGATTACGTAGATGATATTTTTGTGAAAGCTTGATTGTACGTCTCCAGGCTCACAGTTTACAAACTCCAACTATCATTCAGTCATCATAGGAGGATAATTATGGTGGTGGTAATTACACTCCTGGAAATGGAAAAAAGAACACATTAACACCGGTGTGTCAGACCCACCATACTTGCTCCGGACACTGCGAGAGGGCTGTACAAGCAATGATCACACGCACGGCACAGCGGACACACCAGGAACCGCGGTGTTGGTCGTCGAATGGCGCTAGCTGCGCAGCATTTGTGCACCGCCGCCGTCAGTGTCAGCCAGTTTGCCGTGGCATACGGAGCTCCATCGCAGTCTTTAACACTGGTAGCATGCCGCGACAGCGTGGACGTGAACCGTATGTGCAGTTGACGGACTTTGAGCGAGGGCGTATAGTGGGCATGCGGGAGGCCGGGTGGACGTACCGCCGAATTGCTCAACACGTGGGGCGTGAGGTCTCCACAGTACATCGATGTTGTCACCAGTGGTCGGCGGAAGGTGCACGTGCCCATCGACCTGGGACCAAACCGCAGCGACGCACGGATGCACACCAAGACCGTAGGATCCTACGCAGTGCCGTAGGGGACCGCACCGCCACTTCCCAGCAAATTAGGGACACTGTTGCTCCTGGGGTATCGGCGAGGACCATTCGCTACCGTCTCCATGAAGCTGGGCTACGGTCCCGCACACCGTTAGGCCGTCTTCCGCTCACGCCCCAACATCGTGCAGCCCGCCTCCAGTGGTGTCGCGACAGGCGTGAATGGAGGGACGAATGGAGACGTGTCGTCTTCAGCATTGAGAGTCGCTTCTGCCTTGGTGCCAATGATGGTCGTATGCGTGTTTGGCGCCGTGCAGGTGAGCGCCACAATCAGGACTGCATACGACCGAGGCACACAGGGCCAACACCCGGCATCATGGTGTGGGGAGCGATCTCCTACACTGGCCGTACACCACTGGTGATCGTCGAGGGGACACTGAATAGTGCACGGTACATCCAAACCGTCATCGAACCCATCGTTCTACCATTCCTAGACCGGCAAGGGAACTTGCTGTTCCAACAGGACAATGCACGTCCACATGTATCCCGTGCCACCCAACGTGCTCTAGAAAGTGTAAGTCAACTACCCTGGCCAGCAAGATCTCCGGATCTGTCCCCCATTGAGCATGTTTGGGACTGGATGAAGCGTCGTCTCACGCGGTCTGCACGTCCAGCACGAACGCTGGTCCAACTGAGGCGCCAGGTGGAAATGGCATGGCAAGCCATTCCACAGGACTACATCCAGCATCTCTACGATCGTCTCCATGGGAGAATAGCAGCCTGCATAGCTGCGAAAGGTGGATATACACTGTACTAGTGCCGACATTGTGCATGCTCTGTTGCCTGTGTCTATGTGCCTGTGGTTCTGTCAGTGCGATCATGTGATGTATCTGACCCCAGGAATGTGTCAATAAAGTTTCCCCTTCCTGGGACAATGAATTCACGGTGTTCTTATTTCAATTTCCAGGAGTGTATATAATGAAGGATAAATTTTATGTCCTTGCATAGTAGCAAGGACACTGCAAGTGAACACCAGTTCCCAGTGACAATAGTTAACAGTACATAATATGGTACGGCAATACTGACAGCTCTTCTGAATCTGGTTGACACCTGGCACAGTACTGTGACTTGGGTGCAGCTGGCTCACGGTGATGCTCGGGAGGGCACAGCATGCAAACAGCACCAGGGCAAGAAGGGCGCGACTGTCAGCATTGGTAGCTCAATGATGGCGATGTTGCTGTAAGCAATGGTGGTATTGGCAGATGCTTGGCAATTGACTTTGTGGCGAGAGGGTGAGCCACCCAGTGAATCTGGCAGCACCAGTAGCCTGACGAGCTGGCAGTGGCAGCGGCAGCCATCAGTGTCAGCTGGGAGGTGATGGTCTACCAGTGGGACAGTCCACGATGCGAGGATACTGACAGAGTGCACGGTTGTAGAACCGGTGATGATGTCGGTAGGCATTAGGAACCAAAGGGAGTGACAGCCTCAACCAATGGTGGCCCCCGAGGACATAGCAAAACAGGCAGGCCAGGGTATGATGAGCCTCTGACTGGTGGGCTGCATGTGGCCAGCATAATTGCCTGGCTTGTAGCCATGTCAGAAGACGTTAGGAGGGACACCTGCAGAATTTTAACAAGAGCCCCACTGAGCAAGTTCAACATCAGCTCAGCAGAAAGGAAGGCTCTGCAAGACTTGATAGCAGACAAAGAACTCGCCATTTTACCTGGCGACAAGGGGGACGCCACCGTCCTCCTCTCTCGAGTTGAATACAACAGCAAGATGGAGGCACTGCTAGAACTATCCTGCCTATCACAAACTAAGAGAGGATCTGGCTTGCAAAATCCAGAGAAAAACATTAGATCTTCTCAAGAAGAGTTCTATTCCTTCTAAAGTGACCAAAAGCCTATGCCAACAGGCTGCAGTTACCGAAGACTGTATGGCCTACACAAGATACACATGGATGGGACTCTTCTTTGCCCAGTAGTGAGCAACATTGGAGCCCCTACTTATTTTCTGGCCCCTCAAACTGTGATCACCATATCCGGAATTCAGAGGCCTTCATAGGTCACCTGAAGACACTTAAGCTACAAGCATCAGATATTTTGGTTAGTTTTGACGTTATATCTTTGTTTACTAATCACCTCTGCAGGATTCTTTAGAGCTTATCAGCAGGCAGTTTGAGAAAGACATTGTGGCATTATTTAAACACATCTTACCTCAACTTATTTCTTATTCAATGACCAGTATTTTGAACAAGTGGACAGTGTTGCCATAGGAAGTCCTCTGTCTCCCATGGTGGCCAACTATTTTATGGAAGACTGAGGAAAAAACACTGCAGTCGGCAAGTCTCAAACCTTCCTGTTTCTGGTGGTATGTAGATGATAGTTTTGTGGTGTGGCCCTGCAGAATAGAGACATTACCTGTGTTTCTCTGGCATCTGAACGTGCTCCATCCCAATATATAGTTCACAATGGAAGTGGAAAAGGATGGCATATTACCATTCCTGGATATCATAGTGAGAAGAAAAGCTGTTGGTACACAGCATCTATTGCAAATCAGCTCATACGGAGCTATATTTGCAGGCCACAAGTTGCCATCATCCTAAGCAACGCAGTAGTGTCCTACACTCTCTGGTGCATAGAGCGCATGTAGTCTCAGATCCAACAGTCAACCTCAGGAGCTACAACATCTGAGAACGGTATTCCAACAGAATGGATATTTCGATAGGCAGACACGCCATGCATTCCGTCCTAAGCAAACTCTAAGCAAAGATGTAAATGAAGATGTGGAGGCACCCACTGCAACAGCGTTCTTGCCCTATTTTGGTGGTATGTCTTCGGGACTTGAAAGAATCCTCAAAAAGCACAATGTCAAGTGTATTTTCGGCCACCAGCAAAATTGAAGAATTTATTATGCTCGGTCAAAGATGACCTTGGCCTTAGAAAATGTGGTGTGTATAAAGTCCCATGCCAATGTGGAAAATCTTACATTGGACAGACATGCTGAACCGTGCAAGAACGTTGCATCGAACACCATCGTCATACATGCCAGGGGCAACCTGATAAATCATAGGTAGCTAAGCATTGCCTCGATGCGGGCCATTGTATGCTTTACGAACAGACGGAAATTTTATCCCCGGCGTCATCTTTCTGGTACTATGTTGTTAAGGAGGCCATACATATCCATATGGTGGACAATCTTATCAACAGGGATGCAGGTTTTCAACTAAGCGCCACCTGGAATCCAGTACTGGCTGCAATTAAATCAAAACGAGGAAAACAAGAACTTCCGATTCATCACGTGACACAACGTGCAACTGAGATTTAGTTCAGACTTGAACCACAGGAGCATCCGGCAGCACAGTCATTGTCCATAGTGCACGCACGGATAGCCTTTCTGTGGCTCCCTGCTGGGGGCGCCGCTTTCCTCCAGCTACGAGCGTCTTCTTGCACACACGCATCGCCCACTCCCGGCATGATAAATTTTGACACGCTGTGCGATTACCATCAGTCGTGCCTTGCAGCAGTGACAGTAGCAGTTACCACCACCTGATGATGTCGAGCAGTTGCATCAATGAAATATTCTGCGAGTTACACAATACGATCGAGCAGCAAACTTGAGAAGCGTATTTGCAACAGTAAAGTTATTCATGGAACTTAGAAGCAGCAGTGCAGCACCAGGTTGGAGTCAAACCACATCCAAAGTTGGGTGCTGTCCAATGGATTGCACAGTCAACAGCTTTGCAACTGTGCTTGTGATGATGACAGGCTACATGTGCTCAGGCAGAATCAGCCTGAAGGGAGTATTACAGCCCAGTTGCACACAGTAGTTGTACCATTCCAGACAATTTGGTGTGGCAAAATGACAGCACTGATAGTGTGAAATTAGCAGGGGGCAGCAGCATTTACACATGCACAAATCAGCTTGTCATCATCCAACAGATGGGCTTTTATGTGATGTCAGGTCCCCATTGTTCAGCGCCGCACCAATGAGGTGGAAGCATCCGTTGTCGCCAGAACCCAGGGCGGTCCCACACTTTGCCACCTTACCAGTAGTATAACATAAAGGTCCAGCCACACTTGCCCTCAACAGGGCATCAACACCAGGGCATCACAGAAGAATACTATGCTCTGGTTCCTGGAACATGATGCAGCCCAATGTCCAGCAACCATAGCTGCCCATCACCCTGCAATGCAGAGAACACGAGATTCTTTCCTGCCGCTGTCAACACACTGCCTGCACACCAGGGATGCCAGCTTAATGCTCTGCCTCCCAAACAGCTTGTGTACACCAATCGCTGTACCTCATCGCCTGCAGCCACAGCACTGGAATAGCAGCCACAGCACTTGAATATTACGAGGTAACACTGGACCACACCAGAGAATAGACTGCACTCAGGAGACTGTCTGAACTGAATAATTTATGTTCGTAAATAACGCAACCAGTCACAAATGAATTTAAAATGCTTTTATTTTAGACCCATAACCCATTTCGGGCATTCATGCCCATCTTCAGATTGCTAATGTCTCCAGTTACATAAAAGTTATGAATAGCAGTGTGTCGTCAGCCGTAGCAGTATGTTCCAGCGGTTGATATTTTGTCTTGCTACAGTCCCTATACTCTTCCAGGGCACTGTAAGAGTTGTATTGTAAACAGCACACACATTTAAATTAAATGCTGGGGCACATACAACAAACTTCAGAATATTCATTACATCAGAATAGACTTCACAAATCTGCTTTACACTCGATACATTAGCCATTTGAAGAAGGTTATGGTTCTAAATTAAAAACATTTTAAAATCATTTGTTGCTGGTTGTGCTATTCACAAACATTTATCAATGGCTGTGTAATTCACAGAATTCAACATGGATGAAATAACACTGAATAAAATAATAAATAACTGTTGCATCATCACAGCTGGTTTGTCTGTAGCTTCCCCCAATTGCACCTGTCTTCCAAACCATCTATAGACCCTACATCACCCACAGAAGACTCTAGCACATCTTGACAAGCAAGAATTATCCATGTCCCCTTTGCTGTCCTGTTATAAGTTGGTGACAGAAACGGGGTTGATTTGGAGACTGATGGATCAACGATGACCAACAAGATACACAGCATACTGATGGCAGAAGACTGGAAGCAGTGATCCAACAGGAACATCAAGACAAGTAAATAGAGCACAAACTCTTATTTTCACTTGTGGGATTCCCTACACCTTTTGGTTTGTTCAGCAAGAGGCTAAGGATCAAACTGTTAACTCCAGTAATTTGCAAAATGGCATTTCGCAGGCCAGTGCAGACAGTGTGCACGGGTCACACAGAAAGTCTTTGGTATCACAAAAACTTTGGTAATTTCTTAAGGATAAGCCAGAATTGGCATAAGGTTTTTTATCAATACAAATTTTATAGAATAAATGTTTGAGGATTAGTAAGGATGATGGGGGTAACGTGTATCAGTAATTAGAGGCAGGCATGATGTCATCGCTAAGCTAGGAATATTAGATGTAACCTGGAGCATGTGATCCCCAGGGGAAATAGTTAACAGACACTACTTAGTTCATTAAGGTGAGTTTAAGCTGTGGTATAATGCTAATAAATTAGGTCCAGAATAAATTGCTTGTTTGGGATATACTATTTTCACATAATGTGGCATTGCCCTAAAACAGTGCAGAGATATCACACAGATGCAAGATGGTTGATAGATGTAAGGTCATCAATTACACCACTCCATGTCCCTCGAGAGGCAATGCTCACGATAGCAGTAAATCCCAGCAATAGCCAACCAAGCTAAAGAAGTGACATAGCAGTCAAGTCTATCAGATACTTGAAAGTAAAGGCATTAAAGAATAGCACCTTCCTATACCAAACTGTTTAAAGGTTATCTATTGTACAACAGAGGTGGGACTGATATACTGCCTGAAGATGGAGAAGAATTAAAGAGAAGTAAAGAGTTATTGTATGGCGCAGGTAGAGTTGATATAGCTCATGTAGTAGGGGAAATCATAGGAGTATTGTATGATACAGGTGGGACTGATACAGTGCCTCTAGTTGACAAAATATTAGGATTATTGTGCAGCACAAGTGGGCTTGCTACAGCACCTGTGGCTGCGTCACTAACACCTGAGAGCTCTTTAAGCAGAGCCACTAGATAAATCTCTCAGAATGAGAGGAATTATTAAAGAATTAACAAAGAAATAAAAGAGTAATAGTTTATGCCAGTTCTCATACATTCCCTGGTCACAATGTCTTGAAAACATGACCACACTAAGGTTACCAAATGGAGGAACAGGACAGTATGAAACCGCAGAGTTCATGCAGACCAGTATCGCTGCACAATAGTACAGTGCATGAACTATTCTGTTAGCATAAGTCAGTTTTTTTCTGCATAGTTTAAGGTAGAGTGTTGCCCACAGAACACATATATTCCTTGTTAGTCCTTAATGATAAGCAGTAAGTTAATAAAATAACTTGTGGATGAAGATACAAGGATGAAAATGAGATAAGAGCAAAATTGATCATAGCACTACCTCTCCCATTGCCCTTTGGACTCCAAACCCACCACCTCATTCCTTTTATACCCTAGCAACTATGTCCTGACTCATAACTACTATTCCTTTCAAAGGAAAGTACACAAACAACTCTGAGGCACAGCCATAGGCACCTGCAAGGCACCTTCCTATGCCAACCTGTTTAAGAGTCACCTAAAGGAAACCTTCCTAGCCTCCCCAAACTCCCAACCCCTAGTGTTGTTCAGGTTCATTGATGATATCTTCATGATCTGGGCTCAGGGTCAAGATACCCAATCCACATTTCTTTATAACCCAACACCTTCTCTCCCACCTGCTTCACTTGGCCCTCCTCTACCCAAAATGCCACCTTGCTTGGATATTGATCTCCATCTCTCTGATAGCTCCATCACACTTATGCCCACATTAAAGTGAATAAACAACAATTCCTGCGTTTTGATGGCTACCATCCTTTCCACACCAAAAACTCCCTCCCATACAGCCTTGCCACTCATGGACGACGTATCTGCAGTGACAAGAGCTCCCTTTTCCAGTATGCTGAAGGCCTTCATAGACAGGCAATACCCCCCAAACCTACTCCACAAACAAATTTCCAATGCCACATCCTTACAAACCCCTGATCCTCCCATTAACCCCAAAAATCAGCTACAAAGGCACCCCCCCACCCCAATTCACCCTTCACCCATCGTTCTGTAATCATCCTGGCCTCAGTCTCAGGTAACCCACTATGCCCGCACCCTCCACCCATCCTGTCAACCATTCCCAATTCATGTCCCTTCATTGCCTTCATCATGCATTGCTCCCCACCAGCTCCTACAATCATGCAGCATTACATACCTGGTCTACATACCTGCCACACTCTCCCCCCACATCCCTTGCTGATGAACTGAATACCTCCCTCCAAGCCACTAGCCACCCACCCCCAATCCCTGTCCCTGCATCCAATCTCACTCTCTCTCCACCCATCCAAACAGAGGTGGGTGTGTGTGTGTGTGTGTGTGTGTGTGTGTGTGTGTGTGTGTGTGTGTGTGTGTGGGCGCGTGCGCGCTCTCTCTTTAGCTCATCCTCAGCGAAGAATAACTCCCAAAGCTAGCAAGTTTTCATTCTTTTGTGTGTGCCTATTGACAACGCAATGCTTCTGCTTCCAGGTGAGCAGTCTCCTTTAATACAAAATTATTTACAGAAGAACAGAAGATACTGAATTTAACCGAGAAAACGAGAATATATAAAAATGCAGCAAACAGTAAATTAGGCAACGCAAAAGGGAATACAGACATCCAAAACATGACACTGCCAGGAAGTGCAACATGGCAAAGCAGGAAAGGCTAGGGGAGAATGCAAAGCTGTAGAAGCAAATATATATATTTGGAAAAGATAAACCCCACATACAGGAAAAACAACTCTGCAGAAGGAGAAGCAACTATATGAATTGCAATAGGTCACATGAGAAGCTAGTACTACACAAAGAAGGGGTAGCTGAAGCATGATCTATGTAAAGAATACACAGGAGGGCTGTGCAAGCGAAAAAAGACTTGAAGACAATAGTATGAAAAGGGAAGAGGAAGTAGTTTCACTTGGTAAGCAAGTTATGTGACAGTTGAAAAACCTTCCGACTTCAATTAGACTAAAACAAACAGTTGCTGACAGACGTCACTATTAGTGCACCAACAGTTTAATAAGACATAGTTGCAAAATACTAAAATGAACTACATACACGACAATGGAAAGACTGGTAGAAGGTGACCTCAGGGAAGACTAGTTTGGTCTTGAGAACCCATAGGAACATGTCAGGGTATACTAACACTGCGAGTTATCCCGTAAGATAGATTAAAAAATGCAAACGTAAATTTGCAGCTTCTGAAGATTTAGAGAAAGTTTTCAACAATGCTATTTGAAATAAACTCTTTGGAATTATCAATATCTCAGGGATAAAATACAAAAAGTGAAAGGTAACATACAACTTGTACAGAAACCATACTTACAGTTGCGAGTTGGAGGATCTGAAATGGAGGCAGTAGTTGAGAAGCGAGTAAGGCATGGTTGTACGAGTGTCAATTATTATCTGCAAGTTAGTTATATTTTTGTTTGTTTTGGTAGTGCTGTCATTTTACATTGATGACGCATGCTTTGTTTATTTCTTGTTATATCTTTGCAATTTTCAAGCTGCTAGGTTAGTTTCGTTATCGCTCCCATGCTGTTAATCGTGGCTGCTCCACTGTTTATTTGCACCAAAGAAGAGCAACGTTCAGTGATCTGTTTTTTGTGGTCAGAAGGCGTATCAGGGGTTGAAATTCATCAAAAACTTTTGGTACAGTATGGGAAGAGTGTTTTGGCGCAATGGAGTGTCTACGAATGGACTGAAAAATGGTGGTACAAGTGTTACATACGATGAAGGAGCCGGACGACCGTTTACCGCCACAAATGAAGAAACCACTGAGGGTTCACGTGAAATGATTCTCTCAGGCAGACAGTTAACTATTGACAAAGTGGCACATCATCTGCAAATTAGTCATGGTTCTGCCTATGGAATCATCCACAACAGACTTGGCTTTCATAAAGTTTGTGCAAGATGAGTCCTGAACAGTTCACACAGTTGCATAAACAAATGCACTTGGATATCTGCAAAAAGCATTTGGATCACTATGGTAATGAAAGGGACAACTTCTTAGACAGGATCATTACTGGTGACGAAACATGGATCCATCATTACGAGCCGGAGAGTGAATGGCAGAGTATGGAATGGAAACATCCAAATTTGCCATGCAAGAAAAAGTTCAAGACCCAACCGTCTGCAAGAGAACTGATGCTTATAGTTTTTTGGGATGCATAAGGTCCAGCACTGGAACATTATGCAGTAAGGGGCACAACAATAAACAGTGTATGTTAGAGTGAGATGCTTACTCCCAGGCTAAAGACTGCAATTAGAAGCAAATGCCGAGGATTGCTGTCAAAAGGTGTTGTGTTGCATGACAATGCCCATCCACGTACTGCTGCCCACACTGCTTAAACACTCCAGAAACTCAAATTTGAAGTCTGGATCATCCTCCATATAGTCCTGATCTTGCCCCTTCTGACTATCACTTGTTTGGTCGACTCAAACAGGCATTAAGGGGCCGTCGATTTGCTTCGGACAAAGCAGTGAAAGAAGCAGTGCATTCCTGACTCGCAGCTCAACCGAGAACCTTCTTTTATGAGGGCATCAGGAAGCTTGTACAACAATGGACTAGAGCATTGAAACACAAGGAGACTATGTCAAAAAATGATGTTCTTTTAAGTTTGTGAATAATAATTGACTTATCCTCATAGTTATTCACCCATGTTACTGAACCTGTACACTGAGAAAGAAGAAAAGGAAATGAAAGAAATAAAAACTTTAATGTCTGCCAGAATGGATAATGCCTCGAAATGGGGTTATAAGATGGACATCATCAGAAGTAGTTGAATGAAATCAGGTGTTGCTGAGTGAGTTATATTAGGGAATGAGACACTGAAATTTGTAGAGGAGTTTTGTTGTTTGGGGAGCACAGTAACTGACAATGGGACAAGTAAACTGGATGCAAAAAACAGATTTGCAGTAGGAAGGAAAGCTTTTCTGCAATAGAAATATATACTTTAATGTATTGAAGTGTTAGGAAGTCTTTTCAGAAAATACCTGTCTAGAGTGTAGCCTTGTACAGAAGTGAAACATGGATGATAAACAGTACATACAGAGAGAAAATAGAAGCTTTTGAAAATTGACACTACAAAAGAATGCTGAGGGTTAGATGGGTAGATTGGATAGGTAATAAAAAGGTAGTGAATATTTGGGCAACTTGACTAGAAGAAGGACACATCCTGAGGTATCAAGGAGAATTCAATTTGGTTATGGAGGGAAGTGGTGTGGGATGGCAAAAGGAGGAGTGGAGGATGGTTAAAATTGTAGAGGGAGACCAAGGCTTAACAGGTTCTATAGTTGCAGTAGCCACCAGAAAGATCATGGGAGGCGCACATCGGCACGGTGCGTCACGGACAGTAGTTGCCGCAAGTAAGTCCCGTCCACCACAGGGCACACGAGAATTCAGCCATGCCCTCAGCCGGCGGAACAACAACTTAGACAGCACGGGCCGTGCCCAGTCAGTTTACATCGCGCATGCCTAGCAGACAGTTCCCGGTCTACAATATGTGAAGTGCGAAGGACATCGTGAATCGTGTTACTACAATAGTCAATGCAGAGACCAAGAGGCTTGCAGAGGATACATACTGTGGAAATTTTCATCAAATCAATCTTCAGACTGAAGATCACAACAACACAACATCAAATGCCTCTTCATTTTTATGGCCTGAGCTGGTACCTTCGGAATACATTGATGTTTATGAAATGGCTTGGTCCTATTGGACAAAAACTTTATCTTACAAAATCATGGTCATGTGTCACATTACTGTTATGGTCTTCCAAAACATTATTTTTTGTAGCAAGCTGTGTATCTGAATATATAATTACCACTGCCCAAGCTCATGTCATGATAAAGCATCAAATATTCGGGGCCTCCAGTTTGTGATTGGTGGGACACATTCAAATGGAACACATGTTGCACCACATATTTCACTAGACAGCCATTTAATTTTACATAACAACTTCTAATCAGATTATGTGACTAAAGGGTATTGTCACAGTTATGCAACTGGATTCATTATTTCCTGTCAGAGAGAGGACACTGCACAGTAATTGACAGAAGCCATTGAGTGAAACAGAACTGATATCTCGCATTCCCAAGGAAGTGTTATAGGTCCTCTGCCATTCCTAATCTATACAAATGATTTAGGAGACAATCTCAGCATTCCTCTTGGATTGTTTGCAGATGATGCTGTCATTTATCATATAGTAAAGTCATCAGAAGATCAAAACAAATTGCAAAATGATTCAGACAAGATATCTTTATCATCACACAAACTTATCGGTTGTCAATTCAGCTACAGATCTAGTGATTACAATTATGAACAACTTAAATTGGAATCATCATGTCAAAAACGTTGTGGGGAAGGCAACCAAATAACTGCATTTTACTGGCAGAACACTGACAAACTGTAGTAAATCAACTGAAGAAACTGCCCTCAGTGCACTTTTATATACTCTTTTGGACTACTGCTGTATAGTATAAGACCCGCATCACACAGGATTGACAGAGGACATTAAAAAATGTGCAAAGAAAGGGAGCCTGTTTTATATTATCATGAAATAGGTGGGAGAGTATCACAGGTATGACATGTGAGTTGGGATAACAATCATTAAAACAAAGGATTTTTGTTGCAGCAGGATCTTTTCAGCAAATTTTAACCACTAACTTTCTGCTCTGAATACAAAAATATTTAGCTGACTCCCACCTACATAGGGAAAGGTGACAATCACAATAAAATAAGAGAAATCACAGCTCAAGTAGAAAGATTTAGGTGTTCATTTTTCCCCGAGTGCTTTTCGGGAGTACAATGGCTGAGAAATAGTCAAAATGGTACTATGAACCCTCTGCCCAGCACCTAATGTGAACCGCAGAGTAGTCAAACAACTGTAGATCATAAAGCAGAAATTGCATAGATAGTTGAATGTGAACACTGAAGAAAGAAAGGTGTTCTGATGTGAAATCAAATGCCACTGTTCAATACTGAGCATAAAAAACCATTAAATTCCTTTAATTGTTAATAGGCATTCAACGGACACCTTAAGATGCCACAAATTATTGTACATTATTAAACAAGATCTTGAATGAGTGCTCAGAACATGGCATTATTTTTGTTTCTGTGTTTGAAAATGGCATGTAACACAATCAGCATCTAAAGAGCATCTTCAAGATATACAGTAACTTTTTACAAATTCAAACTAACTACTTATTTCAGTCAATGTTGAAAAATACTTCAAGAACAAACACTGTACCACAGGATGGATCTTATCAGCCAAAATGGTCACATAATCCTCAGCAGTAATGTGACCTTGCAAAGTAACCTTGGGGCCCATGGAATATCAAAAAACGGTTGCCCAAATCTGCACCTATACATACATCTACATATATATCTACATGTACATCCACACTCTGCAAGCCACCATACAGTGTGTAACAGAGGGTATTCTGCACCACCATTAGTAATTTCCTTTCCTGTTCCACTCACAAATAGATCGAAGGAAAAACAACTGTATATTAGTCTCTGTATGAGTCCTTATTTCTCCTACCTTATCTTCATCGTTCTTATGCAAAATGTATGCTAGCAGCAGTAGAATCGTTCTGCAGTCATCTTCAAATGCCTGTTCTCTAAATTTTCTCAATAGTTTTGCTTGAAAAGAATGTCACCTTCCCTCCAGGGATTCCCACCTGAGTCCCGAAGCATGTCCATAGTACCTGCATACTGCTCAAGCCTACCAGTAACAAATCCAGCAGCCTGTCTCTGAAACACTTCAAAGTCTTCCTTTGATCCAACCTGGGTGAGGATCCCAAAAACTCTAGCAATACTCAAGAACGAGTCACACTACCATCCTATACGTGGTCTCCTTTACAGATGAATCACACTTCCCCAGAGTACTTCCAAAGTTGATCATTCACCTTCCCTACCACAATCCTCACATGTTTGTTCCATTTCCTATCACTTTGCAATATTATGTCCAGAGTTTTAAACAATGTGACTGTGTCAAACTGCACACTACTAATGCCGTATTTGAACATTACAAGTTTTGTTTTTCCTACTCATTTGTATTAACTTACATTTTTCATGCATTTAGTACTAGCTGCCATTGATAACACCAACTAGAAATTTTGTCCAAGTCATCTCGTATCCTCCTCCAGTCACTCAACTTTGACAGCTTCACGTACATTACAGCACCATCAGCAAACAACTGCAGATAGCTGCACACCCTGCCTCTCTGGTCATTTATGTATACAGAAAATATTAGTGGTTCTATCACACTTCACTCCTGGTGATACTCTGGTCTCCGATTAACATTCAACGCTGAGGACAACATACTGGGTTCTATCACTTAAGAAGACTTTGAGCCATCCACGTATCTGGGAAACTATTCCATATGCTCATACCTTTGTTAAAAGACTGCTATGGGGCACTGTGTCAAACACTTTTCAGAAATCTAGAAATGTGGAATCTGCCTGTTGCTCTTCATTCATAGTTCACAGCATATCATGTGAGCATAGGGCAATCTGAGTTTTGCATGAGCAATGCTATCTAAATCATCCCTGAATTCCTGCCATGTTTCGCTCTTGGGGTGTAAACTCAGCAGAAGTTGGAAACCGTAAAACAAGACTCATCCATCCAAATAATTGTCTCCCTTTGCTCCACAGTCAAGGTTTCATGGCTTCAAAACAACTATTCCCCGAGTCCCTGCGACATGCATTTGCATCACTGATATGTGTTTTCATAATTTCATCTCATCTCGTACTTCCCAGCTTACGGAGGCACCTGACAGAGTTCGCAAGTGTGACTTTCAGTTCTGCAGTGAATTTTGCAGCTGTTGTCCTCTTATTTTTTGTCAGAATCCACTTCAATCACCATCAGTCATGATCACTCTATACACACTTCTGTCGTATAATTACACATGGCGACACAAGATTATGTCTGAATATGTTCAATAAAAAGAAATGTATTTTGTTTAATCTGTAACACAGGTCAACATGTTCACAGAAGGGGGAATAAAACGAAAATGATGATATTTGTGACGAATGACAAGCATCTGCTTATTAGCCACCACAACAGAAACAACAGACGGTGGTTGAAATACATACATATTTGGAAATAGTATTACCACTACTTGTGGAAGTGTCTTCAGTGTCTTGATCATGAGAAAATGGGAACAGGAAAATGAAAGAGCATATGCACAAGTGATGACTGTGAAATATAGTCACTCAATCTTGGCTTAGGAGACACTCAGGGTAAAGGAAATGGTTACGAAGTAACAGCAGAGGTACAAACTCTAGACTACTACTAACAACAACCTCTAAACTCCATCTGAATAGGCCTCTGAGACACCAATGGTGCTGACCAACTGCTGTTTTATCCTCAGCCTATATGTGTCAACTGGATGCGGATATAGAGGGCCAAATAGGCAGCACACCACTCTCGCGGCCATTGTCAGTTTTCTTACCTGGAGCCACTACTTCTCAATCAAGTAGTTACTCAATAGGTCTCAAAAGGGCTGAGTGGACCCCATTTGCCAACAGCTCTTGGAAGATACAGACAGTCAGCCATCGAAGTGCTAGCCAAGCCCAACAGCACATTAACTTCGGCAATCTGATAGGAATCGGTGGTTATCACTGTGGCAAGGTCATTGGTGAAGAATAAGCTCTATGCGGTCAATGAGGTAAAGATGAGTTGTAAACTTGAAGTAAATGAAGTCAGTATCTAGTGCGCACACACACACACACACACACACACACACCAGCATTATATTGCAGGAGTACACACTGAGAGGAACAAAAAAAAGCAAATTCAACATGAAACTGTCTTAATCCCCTACATTAAAAAATCCATCTAGAATTTAGTGATGTTGGTCAACTCATATTTTTTCCTCTACATGGTCTGGGAGTGCGTAAATGTCGATTATGACATAGTAAACTTACAATAAAATACAAAGGTGCTCAACTCATTTATGACAAGGAAAGTTATCAAAATTACTGTTTAGATCACTGTGAATCCAATACCACAACCCTAGAATTACATAGGGACTTCAGGAAGTAAGTGAATCATCATGCCACACTAACACTGTTGTGCAATAAGAGCGGCAAATTATCAGAAGTGACTCCAATTCCAGAGGAAGATTCAAGGATTTAAACCTGGGAGGGCAAACCACTTTTCCAAAGAAAGCTGAGGACTGATGTAACCATACAATGGGCACTAGGATGGCACATTTAGTGTGAAGGGCCAAAAGGTGGGAGCATTCCAGCAAAATATGGATCACCATTAGGGGGTCCCTGCAGCTACGAATGGGTTGGGATGGGGGGGGGGGGGCGGAGGAGGGGGTCAACCTAGTGCGGCTGATACAAAGATGGTACATTCCCATGGGGAGAGGTGGAGGGATGAACGCCATGTGGCGCGAATCTCCTTCACAGCTTGAAGTTAATTATACAGGGGGATAGCCTCCCTAGAGTCGGCCCAAAATTGAGCAAAACAGGATTTGACAAAGCCACAAATCCACCCCCAAGAGGGCCAACGAGAATGGGGGATAGGTAGCCGCCCCACACCCCAGCTGGATGACCGGATGATCAGAAAGTTCATTACCCCTGATACATACACAGACAGAAACCCAAAGGAAATCAACTTAACAAGCAACATGGCAAAGATTGACAAGAAGGTTGTGGATGGCAGAGACCATGGGAGTGTTGGGGAAAACAAAACTGAACAATAGCCTGAAGGCTACTTGGGTGAGGGAGGGCCATTAAATAAAGCAGACGGCCAGACAGATGGCCATGAATTCTGCACTAAACACCACACACATGGCAAGCAAGGGTTGGTGTTCCATGCCAACAGAAGAAGTGAAGGCATATCCCATATGATCAGCAGATTTAGAGCGACTGGTGTAAAAATCAATGGCATCCTGAAACTCCTGTAAGAGCAATCGGAACAAACAACGGATCATTATTGGAGCAATGGAGGCTTTTGAACCACGGAACAGATCCATCTGATTCTAGGGCCAAGGAACTAACAAAGGGGGAGGGGAGTCAGGAGAGAACAGGGGGAAGAGGAAATGGCA
Organism: Schistocerca piceifrons; assembly: GCF_021461385.2. Lineage (NCBI taxonomy): Eukaryota > Metazoa > Arthropoda > Insecta > Orthoptera > Acrididae > Schistocerca > Schistocerca piceifrons. The sequence continues at coordinate 92,859,222 of NC_060149.1, read as the reverse complement.
ACAGATGAAAATCACAGTGAAGAGAAGCAAGGATGAGCCCAAACAGTACCCTCAGCTGAGGCTGGGCATCAGGCTGACAACATCCTAAAGCAGCGAAAAGAATAGAATAAGAGGAATGAGCAGAGGAAGAGTAAATAGTGATGGCATAGCAAACCAGGATCTGGGACTGCTGAACCGGAAGGGGAGAGATCCCAGCATCAATCAGAAAACTATCAACAGGGCTAGTGTGAAAGGCACCAATGGCTAAATCGATGCCACGATAGTGAACCGGATCAAACAGGAGCAGCGTGGAATGGTAGCTGCCCATAAACTTGAGAACCATAGTCCAGACGAGACAGAACTAATGCCCAATGAAGGTGGAGAAGGGCTGAACAATCCACGCCCCAAGAGGTGTGAGCAAGGAAGTAAAGGACATTGAGTTTACAAAAACAGCCAAACTTCAGATGATGGATATGGGACAACCAAGTAAGATAGTTGCCACAAAGAAGACCCAAGAAATGGAACTGGGGAACTGTCCATGTGGAAACATGCTGGATGGTACCCTGGAGCTGTCACTCCATAGAGGCTGCTGAATGATCCACATGCAAAGCAGGGGACACCATTGGTTCGGCAGAGGCCACATGACCATTAACAGCAACGAAGAAAAGGAGGACACATTTAATACTGTGGAATTCCATCCTCATGGGTCTGCAGAGAGCTGAGAATGGTGCCAACCTGAACTGTGAATGACCAGTGGGACAGGAACTGGTGAATAAAAATTGGGAGGGGGCCCTGAAGACCCCACTCGTGTCACGTAAGTAAGATGTGATGTTGCCTAGCTGTGTCGTAGGCCTTACGAAGATTGTAGAAAACTGTGGCAAGATGGCAGCATTGACAAAAGGCCTGCCAAACAGTGGATTCAAATTGCAGCAGCTGATCAATCAGAGACCAGCCCTACCAAAAGCTGCACTAGTAAGGATACAAAAGGTAAAGAGATTCGAGGACCCAAAGGAGCCAACAGACCACCATCCATTCAAGTAACTTTCAGAGGATGTTGGTCAGGCTGACTGCCTGGTATCTATCAAGAGACAACTGGTCCTTGGCGGGTTTCAGGACAGGGACCATAATACTGTCTCTCCATTGGGAGGGGAAAATGCCTTGGAGCTAAATACGGTTAAACACCTGGAGGAGATATTGTCATTGTGGAAGATTGAGGTGTTGAAGCAACTGGTTACGAATGGAATCCAGGCCATGGGCTGAATCATGGGAAGTAGTAGTTCCCATTCAATAAAAGGTTCACTGTAGGGGTCCGCCTTACAAGAGGTAAAACATATGTAGCAAATTTCAGTCACTATTTCCAGATGAGGAAGGCAGCTCGGTAGGAGGGTGATACTTATGCTATCGCAAAATGGGTTGTGATGTCTTCCACGAGAACTGATGGACCTGTACAAAGGCCACCTCGAAAGGCAAGGTCCAGAATGGAAGACAGCCGCCGACAACCTTGGAGGGTGTGGAGTGTTGCCTACACGTGTAACGAAAGGGCAGAAGAACCTAGGGAGGAGACAAAGTGTTCCAATACATCTGCTTGCTCTGTTTTATTAAGTAAGTGGGGTTTAGTGCAAAGATGTTTAGAGGTAATAAGACTGGTGGAGGACAGGTGCCACGTAAAATGTTTCAAGGTGCGATGACAATGACAGATGCAGTGGCAATGGCTATGCCCCAACACAGAACTGGCCGACAGCGAACAGTGCCCATCGAGTGGGGAACAGCAATGCCATCCGCGCAAAATATTGTATCAGACAGATCACACATGACTTCATCAATAAAACCTGACAAAGAAGGTGTAAACACAACCTGGGAGGTATACAGGGGCCAACCAGCACAATGGAAGTCATAGCCCGGTAACCTGGCCATCAGGAGGTGGGAAGGAAATGAGAGAATCAACGTTTGCCTGGAGATATTTAGGGAAATCATGGAAAATGTAAATCTGGATGGCTGAACATGGATTCGAACAGTCTTACTCTTAAATGCAAGTCCAATGAGCTAATCACTGTGCCACCTCACTTGGTTAGGGTAAGGAGGAGGGAGGAGGGGGAAAGTATGTGACAAAGGTAAAGTTAGAAGCCACTGGTCAATATCACAGAGGTCATCATGTGGTGACTAGAGGAAGGAAGGACAGGGGAAGTGAGTGAAGATCAACGGTAGAGGAAGTGCTACATGTAGCATTAAAATGAGTAGGGGAACTTTCATTAAGAAGGCACAGATTGTGGTCCACAAGAAACAGGTAACTGAGGAGCCTCTGACTAGATGAAAATGCATGGCCCCAAAAAGGTTGATGGACATTAAAATCCCCAAAGAGGAGGAAGGGAGTGGGAGTTGCTGAAGGAGGGCAGTTAGGGCAGCAGGTGTAGGTGGCCTGTTAAGAGGGAGGTAGCGATTGCAAACCTTTAACTGCAGAGTCCAAGTGGACCCACATGGCAACTACTTCCTATGTGATATGAAGAGGGAGCAATGTACATAATAACTTTTGTACAGAACAATGTGCAAACACCACTACAAGCCCTCAGAGGGCCAAACTAGTTGCGAAAGAAAGGATGGAACCCATGAAGAGGCAGTGAGTGAGCATCAGTTAAATGAGATTCCTGGAGAACGATACAAACTGCTGAGTAAGAAAAAAATAAAGGATTGCTACTCTGAGAGGTGACAATGTCCATTACAGTTCCTCTGAGTAAGCACAGAAAGGAAAGGCAAATGGGCTGGAGCCAATCACAACACCATTTCACCATCTGTCACCAATGAGGATGGGTTGACATCCATAAATAAGAGATCAGACTCAGGTTGCAAGGAGGGAGTCGGCTCCTGTGGGCCACTGTAGTGGCCTTGTCCTGGGACTTACTTTTCTTCTTCTCCTCCTCCTCTTCTTCTTTCACACATTGAGGAGGGCAGGGCATGGAGAGAGAAGGCTTTAACCAGATCTGGGACAAAAAGCTCCACAGCTGTGTTGTGGTAGCAGGCCTCCAGCCTGGGACATGCTGGGGTAGGAGTACCAGAAGGGAGCCCCTCACTGGTGTGCACCAAAGACGGGGACTACTACTCCAGCCAGGGGGAGGGAGCAGCATGCAGAAGGGAGGGCATGGGAATCACAGGGGAGGGGGAGAGGAGAGGGGGGGACTGGGGGAAGGAAGGGAAATTGGGTTTACTGTTCCATCAACCTCAAAGTCATTAGGGATGGAGCACAAGCTTGGATTGTGTCAAGGATGGGGAAGGAAATCGGTCATACCCTTTCGCAGTAACTATCCCGGTGTTTGCCTGGAGATACTTAGGGAAATCATAGAAAACCTAAATCTGGATGGCTGAACACGGATTCGAACAGTCTTCCTCCCGAATGCAAGTCCAATGAGCTAATCACTGTGCCACCTTACAGCTAATCACTGTGCCATCTCACTTGGCTGGGGTAAGGAGGAGGGAGGACGGGGAAAGTATGTGACAGAGGAAAAGTTAGAAGCCACTGACACAGGATGAAGTTGTTCATATTTCAGACGTGACTCAGTGTAGGATAAACGATCGAGGGACTCCTACTCCTATATCTTCTATTCCTTCTTATAAAGTGGGCAATCTGGCGAGCATGGAGAATGATGGTCATGACAATTTACACACACGGGTGGTTTCCCTCGTGGAATGGGTGTCCACATTCACTGTATAGAGAGTCCACAGTTTATTGGGCAGACGTGCCCCCAATACAAGCACCAAAATCACCTCATGGTTGGTGAGACATACAACTTCATGTCGTGTCAATAACACATGACCTCGACCTTCTCTGGGAGGGTAACATCCCCAAATGCCAATATAAAGTATCTGGTATTGATGTCACTGTCCTTACGATCTTCCTGAACACACCAAACAAAATCAATGCCCCATCATTCAAGACTGGCCTGGAGTTCCTCATCAGTTTGAAGGATGAGGTCCCTAAGAAAAATGACTCCCTGAGCCATATTCAAAGACTGGTGAGGAGTAGTGGACACCAGGGCATTGCAAAGATGGCCACAGGCACTAACGGCTGCAGAGTGGGCTACAGGAGAAGTTTTGATCAACAGCGAACCACACCGCATCTTACTTAGAGACTCCACTTCACCAAACTTGTCTCCGATATTTTCCACAGAAAATAATGGCTTGGTGGCGGTGAACATGTACCCGTCACTCCTAATTCAATCCAGGTAGTGAGGAAAGAGTTTCAACCCAAGCCAGAGAGCCTGACCCTCCTCCCAGGATGTAGCCAGGGAAGGGAAGGCCGCCAGGTCATAAGAGGCAACATTAAATAATCCATTACCAACTGAAGAGATGTTCATACAAGAACAGCCAGTTTTTTGGAGCTCGACAGGTTTCATATGCAAAGCATCCGCCCTGATACCACCCACTCTGATTAAGAGCTCTCCTCATGGGTGTCACACAGACACAGCAAGAGCTGTCTGGAACAGCAACTGTTGCTGAGAGTTCCAGTGCCCCAGAATGACAAGCAACCACTCCCAGACATACATAGGGAGGCAACAACTCAGGTATCAGAAGGGTGATATCTGTGTGTCAGTGGGGGGGGGGGGGGGGGGCTCAGCCAGATGGGTACATAACAGTCCCACTACACATGCTGGTGACCTAGCGGATTGGGGGAGGGGGGCCTCTCGTGGAAAAGGAAGAGGAGAAATAGGGGAAGAGAGGAATCAATGCCATAGATGATACAGAGGGAGTTCTCCCCCAAATGGCTCACACTATGGAGATAAAATTTAGAAGTGGAGGTCAAAACCCAAAAGGAGAGACCAAAAACTCCAAAAAGGAAGGATTTAAAGGAAAAGGCATGGAGAACAGAAACATGAAGGAATACAAGACCTGGATAATCACCTAGTTCCAACATTATAACATCTAGAGAGGGAAGGAGAGGGCAGAGGGGGAGGAACGAGGACAGGGAGGGAGGGGTACTGGGAAGGAAATGCAGCCTGGGAAGGAAGGATAGTCCACAGCAGCTCGAGACCCAGTGAGAGCCATGCATGAACTCATGAAAGAATGCTGATTGGGAAGGAGGCTATCGGCATCTACTATAGACAACAGTGTTCAGTCAATTGAGTAATTCATCCACAGCATCACGGGTGATTATCAAAGACATGGCTTAGGAGATGTGCATTTCCCTAGGCAGCACTCATTCTGTTGTCCATAATCATTTGCAGTACAGGAAATAGCACTCATGCTGGGTTCCACTATCTCTATCAACTGCACACAAAGGCATAAGGTTCATCGTGTTTCTGGACTTTCTTGAGCATTATTCCATGGAAGTCAATGATATCCTAAGCTGCATCATTATGAGCAATCAAACATGGGTCCCTTGTTTCGTAGCTGAAACCAAGAGTGTGTGTATGTGCACACACCTCCATGCCTCTGCAAAAGAAATGCCAAATTGCACCATCAGCAGGGAAGGTAATGGCCACTGTTTTCTTTGCCTGTGAAGGGGAGGTATACACTGAGTTTATGGCACAGGGCATAACCATTAATGCCAGTTTGTACTGCGCAACACTGTCATCATTGCACAGCATCATACATATTAAGAGGCATGGAAAATTAAGGAATGGCATTGTTCTGCACAACAATTCAACACTCTTCACAGTGTGCACAACAGAAGCTTAGCTTCATTTTCAGTGGAAGGTTTGAGAGCATCTGCCATACAGTCCAGATCTTACTCCACACAAGATTCCCCTTTTTCAGCAAGCTGGAAGAACGCCCACAGGAAAGAGATTTTTCAACTGTGAGGACGTTCAGAGGGCTCTGTGAGTGAGGAGTGAGTTTCTGCTGGCAAGTAACTGAATGACTGGTACAACATTCTATCCACTGTTTAGAGTGACTTGGTAACCAAATTAAAAAATAGTGTCATATATACATATATACGTGTAACTATGAAGTGAAGTGCAGCATTAAATAAAAAGTTGCTCAGCCCATCATAATAATACATAGTTCACTTTTTGAAATGTCCTTGTATCTTTGTACTGTAACATGTGAAACTCAAGTTACTTTTATTTACTGTATCATATGTTGAAATGTCTACTTATTGATAACAGTGTGTCAAAAGAACACAACTGCTTTGGTAAACAATACATTATCACAAAAACATCTTGAAATAAAGTACCAATTGTGCACGAGCCACTACAGCAATTGGGAATTGCACGTGAATTTCACTGTATTCAAACCCTCTATGAGACAGTTCCTTAATACTGAAAACCCTTGTCGATCATCTGTGATGACCACAAAAAAGGGGCATATGTTACGTAACAACCAAGATTAAGTACACCACAACATACAGAAATCAGTCAGCTTCATTTGAATAATGAAGGTTGTGTCATTTCTTTACCTCAATTGTGATAACTAACTTGCATGAAAGTATATATATATTACAGTGTAGTAGACAAAGTTGGGTAAAGATAATTATGTAACTTATACCTGTAAGGCCAAAACTGACAGTGGATAAAATGGTACAATGCTATTTTGTCTAAAACTGACATGGTGAGACTGTGGCTGCGTACAATTAATGTAGGTTAATTCTTACAAAGAAGAAAACAGCAACCAGCCACTATTAACACTGCTATTTATTTAGGTAAATAGCGCCGTTACCAGTTTCGAACTGTCAAGTTCATTATGAGACGGCTGTTCACACGATTTTTCAAGATACACTTTACATTATTGTTTGTTTCTGGTTTTTATTATTATAACCACTTAACCTCATATATTTATTTATGCTGTATTTCATCATTTGGAGGTTAGTTATTTTCACATAGGGCGCTTCTTACACTGTTTTTCTACCGTAGGGCAACAACACACCAAACATACTTCGCCACAGTGGAATAATAAAAATCAGAAATGGACGATAATGTAAAGTGTATCTTGAAAATCATGTGAACAGCCATCTGATGATGAACTTGACAGTTCAAAACCAGTAATGGCGCTATTTACCTAAATAAATAGCAGTGTTAATAGTGGCTGGTTGCTGTTTTCTTCTTTGTAAGAATTAACCTACATTAAAATGGTACAAGTTGACTTGTTCACCTACATCCTAAAGTTTCTATGAGTTACCTTTAAATCTCTAATTTTAAGCAAATAACTGTTGCAGGAGACACACATGTATTATTGTTTCCTGGAACTTATTATATTGTTTGTTCAGGATTACTTGGCTCTCAAATAATTGCACTGGTTTATTACAACCTAAAAAGTACCATATGAAAGAGGAATGTTGGCTAATTACACTCCTGGAAATTGAAATAAGAACACCGTGAATTCATTGTCCCAGGAAGGGGAAACTTTATTGACACATTCCTGGGGTCAGATACATCACATGATCACACTGACAGAACCACAGGCACATAGACACAGGCAACAGAGCATGCACAATGTCGGCACTAGTACAGTGTATATCCACCTTTCGCAGCAATGCAGGCTGCTATTCTCCCATGGAGACGATCGTAGAGATGCTGGATGTAGTCCTGTGGAACGGCTTGCCATGCCATTTCCACCTGGCGCCTCAGTTGGACCAGCGTTCGTGCTGGACGTGCAGACCGCGTGAGACAACGCTTCATCCAGTCCCAAACATGCTCAATGGGGGACAGATCCGGAGATCTTGCTGGCCAGGGTAGTTGACTTACACCTTTTAGAGCACGTTGGGTGGCACGGGATACATGCGGACGTGCATTGTCCTGTTGGAACAGCAAGTTCCCTTGCCGGCCTAGGAATGGTAGAACGATGGGTTCGATGACGGTTTGGATGTACCGTGCACTATTCAGTGTCCCCTCGACGATCACCAGTGGTGTACGGCCAGTGTAGGAGATCGCTCCCCACACCATTATGCCGGGTGTTGGCCCTGTGTGCCTCGGTCGTATGCAATCCTGATTGTGGCGCTCACCTGCATGACGCTAAACACGCATACGACCATCATTGGCACCAAGGCAGAAGCGACTCTCATCGCTGAAGACGACACGTCTCCATTCGTCCCTCCATTCACGCCTGTCGCGACACCGCTGGAGGCGGGCTGCATGATGTTGGGACGTGAGCGGAAACCGGCCTAATGGTGTGCGGGACCGTAGCCCAGCTTCATGGAGACGGTTGCGAATGGTCCTCGCCGATACCCCAGGAGCAACAGTGTCCCTAATTTGCTGGGAAGTGGCGGTGCGGTCCCCTACGGCACGGCGTAGGATCCTACGGTCTTGGCGTGCATCCGTGCGTCGCTGCGGTCCGGTGCCAGGTCGACGGGCACGTGCACCTTCCGCCGACCACTGGCGACAACATCGATGTACTGTGGAGACCTCACGCCCCACGTGTTGAGCAATTCGGCGGTACGCCCACCCGGCCTCCCGCATGCCCACTATATGCCCTCGCTCAAAGTCCGTCAACTGCACATACGGTTCACGTCCACGCTGTCGCGGCATGCTACCAGTGTTAAAGACTGCGATGGAGCTCCGTATGCCACGGCAAACTGGCTGACACTGACGGCGGCGGTGCACAAATGCTGCGCAGCTAGCGCCATTCGACGGCCAACACCGCGGTTCCTGGTGTGTCCACTGTGCCGTGCGTGTGATCATTGCTTGTACAGCCCTCTCGCAGTGTCCGGAGCAAGTATGGTCGGTCTGACACACCGGTGTCAATGTGTTCTTTTTTCCATTTCCAGGAGTGTATATTGTATGGCATATCTTAAAGCGATAGTATTGTTTGATAGCTTGTCGAGTGTGAATTCTTACTGCTGTTTCTTGGGGTAAAATTCATACGAGTCAGAATTGACAGTGAAAGGACATAAAGAATTGTTAGTATGTGCAACAGAAGCAAAGATTCATCTACATCAAGAGAGAAGTTGTTTTTGAGTTAGTAGTTTTCTCTATGCATACTGTAGTTCATTTCAATTTGAATCTAAGTTCTGTTGATCATTTGCCTGCCCTCGGAAGGCACAAGTCTTCATTTATATAATTTGCTGTGGATGTAATAACTTTAGTTCCTTAGAGACCACGTTCATGAATGTTCCTACTGGACCAGCAGTACATTATTATCCAGAGTTTGCTGGAGATGCCAGTGTTGAAGAGGATACGTAGTAAGTCACCGATGCACATGTGCTCATGAAAGGAAGCAACACAAAACACAAACAACCCAAATAACTGTACATTAAATTATCTCTGCAGCACTGTTTCATAAGCTGAGAGGCTTGAATTAAAGGTAAATGTAATATGAATGATACCAAAAAAGTAGTTCACTGTTGTTTTGCTTTTTCAAGTCGGTGACGTGTAATTTTACAGTGTGACACTATTTCCTTTGTATCAGTTTTGTGATAAGACACAAAAAAAATTTGGAAATGTACCACCATTATAGCGATTTTAAATTTACTTACCCTGTATGGTACAATTCATTATTTGCACATGTGAATGGGGGAATAAGTTACTAATTATGAAAAGATGTACAAGGGCAGCTAATGCTGACGTAATTCATATATATTTCAACAATATGAGTAGTTAGCTGCTTCACACTTTGTTATATAATCCTAGAATTTTTAATCAGTGTGTCAACAGAGAGATATATTTTGACTTACTGACTTCCTTCAACCCTCCACACCTACTTCTTCCTTTTCCTCTGAAATAATATTTTATGACACATATCTATTTCCCCTGGCACTACAACATTCAGCGAACACAGAATTTATAGCATGAGAGGAAGGAAGGAAGATGGGAGTTACATTTTTCACATAACTATCCAATGATGCATAAATGGACTACTGGCACAATATGAAATCCTATATTTATATATTATGTCTACCTAAAATTTTCTCTCTTTTAAATGTGTAAATTCTTTTACTAACAATTTCTCAAAGAAAACTAATTTAGGGAGTCATCATTACAATAAACCTTAAATTTATTTTAGAAGATGATCATCAGCCATTAATCCGTTGTCTTAATGAAGCATAGTCCACAGTTTGTGATCCTTTATTTGTGGCTCACGATTGCCGCACATCGTGTTCCTTCAAATGACTACTTACTCACTGCACGCTTTTACTTGACACCTTAGCAGAGGATGGTGGGAGCAGAAGCTCGCAATCTGCTCACAGCACATTCGCTGCTGAGAGAAGCCCTACTGTCTCCTCCCAAAGCAGCCAGCTTACAGCTTATAAAACGAATGAACATGTAATAGGTTAATGCATCACAGAAGTGACACGAAAGTTGGTGGTGAGTCACTATGAGGACCAGGTACAGCCTCTTCGCTCATATTTGTAAATAATATTAACAATCACTACTTGCACCACTGCACACGGATCAAAACTATATTCACAACAGCTGCTTATTCAATATCAATACATAGCGAATGTTGGCAGCGAGCATACACATTCCGGATCACAGATTGGCTATGTAAAAGTGCACAATCAGTAAATGGATTTGTATTAAAGTGAAATTAGGTCAAGAAATTCCTGGCCAGTTCTTACCTTCAGGAGGCAAAATGTGTAGTATTCCTGATAGACATGTATAAAAGTAAAAGGGACATGCTACCTCGCTTTCGTAACTAGTAGTTACTTCCTTGCGAAGCAAAGAGGGGATAAGTAGGTTAAGTCCAGAAGGGTGTCAGGATGCAAGGACATGTTGGTGGGGAAGTTCCCATGTCTGGAGCATACGGAAACTAGTATCAGGTGGGAGAATCTAGATAGCTCATATGATGTGCAAGAACACAGGACCTTTAAGTTGCTGTCTAGAGCATTTTCAGCAACTGGGTACTGGATGTCTGGTGATGGACAGTTGTTTTATTCTCAGTCACGCACTCATTCAGTTTTTCAGTGGTCATGCCTGTATGAAATGCTGTGCAGTGGACATACTTTTGTTGGTAAACAACATGTTTTGTTCTGCAAGTTGCTATGTCTTTCATATTGTAGTGAGTCTGAAGTAGGTGGTAACGAGCAGATGCAACATTTTACAGCAGGAGCAACTGCACAAGTAGGTCACTTTGGCCGCGGATAATGGTTTGGGAATGTCATAAAATTTGACTAGGATGTTATCGAGATTAGGAGAGCAATGGAAAGGGGCAGAGGGTGGTGTGAGGATGGAGTAAGGGAGAGTGGAACTCATTTCATGGTGTGACTCAAGAGTGTCACAGCCTTGGCGGAGTAAAGTATTGAAGTATTCAAAGTTTGATTGGTACTGGTGACAAGGGAATGATTCTGAGTTTTTTGGAAGTGAGAACTGTATAAGGGTGAGAAGAGGATACTAGCCAGTAGATTCATATGTGAATATGATTTGTGGGGTAGCTGTGAGAGAGGAAAGCCTGGGGGAAGTTGTTAGTGTAGGTGTTGAGGGATTCAGTGGTGGAGCAGATATGTTTGTTGTGGATGCCTAGGCTGTACGGAATGTTTTATGTGGAAAGGACAGCAACTGCGAAAAGTATAGGTGTTGTTGCTTATTCATTGGTTGTTGTACGAACTGAGATTTAGATGTGGGTTTTAGCGTGGTGGCCAGTCTCAAGGATGATGGGTTTGGATCTGGAAAGGGAAAAGGTGAATATGAGTTGGAGGAAGGAGTTAAGTTGTTTCAGTAGTAGTTCTTCACAGTAAGTTCAAACCACAAAAATCATGCCCATAAAACTGTGCCAAACCAGATAGGACCTTACCCTCAATCACATCCTTTCATCCCAATACCCTCCTGAACTTATCTCCGTTAACACATCCTATTTCTCTTTTTTCAACCTGTATTAACACACCCTCCTCTCTTTTCTCATTCTGTCATATTATCTTTAGTCTGATGCTTGCCAATGTACCATCTGTGACCTCCTCTCAGATGCCTGATGGAGGAGTTATACCGGAAGAGTTATTGAAAGACTCAATGGAAAATAAAATATTGCAAAAAATTCTGTTTATCCCCTCACTGACCCCCCCCCCCCTTCCCCTCACCCCAAGGTAAAAATTTAAGGGGAAAAAACCAGGCCAATACTGAACCTCCTGAATGTGAATCCAATGGCTTAATCACTGTGTTACATCTCTTGGTATTGAAAATAAAGCCAACTGGAATCAGTATATATGATTTAAAAGGCTAAATATAGAAGTTGTTAACAAAAAACACCAATGAGTTAAATAGTTAGCTTATCAAAAAATCTTTTGCAGCCACTACTTTATTAAACAGCTGATGCCTGCTTAGTGTATTATTTGCAAAAGTTTCATTAAGTTTCTGACTGAAGTTACCACATAAATTCACTGTTTATTCATGCAAAATATTTTGTTGCACAAAAATTGTTTTCCACGGCTCAATGCAAAGAAGAGGTGTCGTAAAATCCTTGTAAATTCTTGTAGAATTGTACCAATATTAATATTTTCATTACTTTCTAAAAGTTATTTATTTTCCTTCTTGAGGCATGAAGTTACTATGATACCTTTCTACGAGGTTTGTTTCAATTTATCAAGTTTACTTCCAGTATCAGTAGCATTCTCTTTCATATTTTCCATAATCAATATAGCTTTGTTTAACAATCTGAGCTTTCATTGCATCAACAAGTACATTTCACTAAAATTACATTAAAAAGCCATGTTTTATCATCAGTGGACAGTGTTCTTGCAAAATAACATAAAATGTCAGAGCTTCAAAAATTTCAAGTATTCATAAGAGTACATTAGTGTAAATATACTGAGGAACCTATTTACATTCTACAACCTATTTACATTCACCGATGAAACATTGCACTTGACAGTTCGCATTATTCAAATTAGGTTGGACATACTGCAATAGTGATGCAACAGCAGACGATACTAATTTCCATTCCATTCCATCACATAAATGTAAGCTACTGAGCAATAACAGTTTATATAACAATTCTTTTGAGTTGCTACCACAATGACTGGAATACTCTCTTTCAAATTCTGAAGGTGGCAGGGGTAAAATACAGGGAGCGAAAGGCTATTTACAATTTGTACAGAAACCAGATGGCAGTTATAAGAGTCGAGGAATATGAAAGGGAAGCAATGGTTGGGAAGGGAGTGAGACAGGGTTGTAGCCTCTCCCCGATGCTATTCGATCTGTATATTGAGCTAGCAGTAAAGGAAGCGAAAGAAAAGTTTGGAGTAGGTACTAAAATCCATGGAGAAGAAATAAAAACTTTGAGGTTCGCCAATGACATTGTAATTCTGTCAGAGACAGCAAAGGACTTGGAAGAGCAGTTGAACGGAATGGATAGTGTCTTGAAGGGAGGGTATAAGATGAACATCATCAAAAGCAAAACGAGGATAATGGAATGTAGTCGAATTAAGTCGGGTGATGCTGAGGGAATTAGATTAGTAAATAAGACACTTAAAGTAGTAAAGGAGTTTTGCTATTTGGGGAGAAAAATAACTGATGATGGTCGAAGTAGAGAGGATATAAAATGTAGACTGGCAATGGCAAGGAAAGCGTTTCTGAAGAAGAGAAATTTGTTAACATCGAGTATAGAGTTAAGTGTCAGGAAGTCATTTCTGAAAGTATTTGTATGGAGTGTGGCCATGTATGGAAGTGAAACGCGGACGATATATAGCTTGGACAAGAAGAGAATAGAAGCTTTCGAAATGTGGTGCTACAGAAGAATGCTGAAGATTAGATGGGTAGATCACATAACTAATGAGGAGGTATTGAAAAGAATTGGGGAGGAGTATGTGGCACAACTTGACTAGATGAAGGGATCGGTTGGTAGGACATGTTCTGAGGCATCAAGAGATCACCAATTTAGTACTGGAGGGCAGCATGGAGGGTAAAAATCATAGAGGGAGACCAAGAGATGAATACACTAAGCAGATTCAGAAGGATGTACGCTGCAGTAGGTACTCGGAGATGGAGAGGCTTGCACAGGATAGAGTAGCATGGAGAGCTGCATCAAACCAGTCTCAGGACTGAAGACCACAACAACAACAACCACAATGACAGCAAATAAACAACTGCGTAATACTGTATGCGATGTAAGTATAACAAAGCACCCACTTTCGATAACTGAATAAAGAAATACAAGAAATAAGCATTTAAAGATGATCTGTTATCTTGGAAACAATATGGTACACAGTTTACAAAACGAATGAATAACCAACACTGTTTATTTTGTTTTGTTTTAGGGTGCCAAAATGGCTTAGGTCATAGACACCATCTTCAAAACATTAGTTAAAAGTGACTACACATTAAGTCCAATAAAATAAATAAATAAATAAATAAATAAATGTTGTGTGACTAGGGCTTCCTGGCGTTTAGACTGTTCGCCGGGTGCAAGTCTTTTGATTTGACACCACTTCGGCAACTTGCGCGTTGATGGGGATGAAATAATGATGATTAGGACAACACAACACCCAGCCCCTGAGCGGAGAAAATCTCCGACCCAGCCGGGAATCAAACCCGGGCCCTTAGGATTGACATTCTGTCACGGTGACCACTCAGCTACCAGGAACGAACTATTAAGCCCAACTGAGGGAAGGAAAGAAAGCTGAGAACAAGGACTTCCTCTTGGTGGAAGGCTGTGTGTGTGTGATATATATATATATATATATATATATATTTATTTATTTATTTATTTATTTTTTTGCTGAGTTGTATGTAAATATTTGTAATTTAAATGTTTTCTTTTAATAAGTAAGGACACTGCTTCACTGTATGTGTAAATTTAGGTAGAAGTCTGTTGACATTTCATTGTATTCATCTGTGTCTTACAGTGAAACTTATAAGCTCTGGGAAAAAGCCAAAGGAATTGTTATTTGCATCGATTAGCAACAATAACAGCAGTGCTTGTGCACTGTAAAATCTTTGGGTAGGGAGTTGTTATGCGGGGCGCGTGGAGAGAGAGAGAGAGAGAGAGAGAGAGAGAGAGAGAGAGAGAGAGAGAGAGAGAGAGAGAGAGAGAGGTTCCAGCACTTGTAGTGTGCAGAAGTGTGGTGTTAACGCTCTGTAGTAGAGAGTACTATTTCGGCGGCATCATGTACGCATGCTGGCCAGATGTCCAGTAGCAGGAGTAAGGACAGTGGATGGGCAGAAGAGGCTGTATTAATTACGATTGCCCATTCCTGTAATTAGCCGTGCTCCACAAGATGCTACGGTCTTCAACAACAGCAGCAGTTCCAGCAACACAGATTCGTCATTGGCTCCAAGTTTCGTAGTATGCACAGCACTGAAGAAAGACTGTTCATTGGTGGAAAGTATTAACGGCTAACCCAGCAGCACAGCTGAATGTGATCTGATTGATAAAATTTATTTAAATAATAATAAGTAAGTTAAACTCAGGACAATTGTGTCCTCACTGTCCTCAGACATTGCTACCAAGCAGGGTCCTTGTCCCCCCCCCCCCCCCCCCCCCCCCCCCCCCCCCCCCCCCAAGATTTTGTCGCTGGGCAGCCAAAGTGGGACAGTGCACCAGAATATGGGCCATGGGCCACTGTCAACCAGGCGCCGCACCGACACTGAGGCGGGTCTCCACGGCACAAGAGGTAACCATGGGTCACCCAAGCATGGCCAATGCGGAGACAGTAAAGGACAACTCATTCCCTGCAAGAGGCCTGCATGAAAGACTTCCACACATTCGTAGTCTCCTTAACAACACGCAGT
Source organism: Schistocerca piceifrons (assembly GCF_021461385.2). Classification (NCBI taxonomy): domain Eukaryota; kingdom Metazoa; phylum Arthropoda; class Insecta; order Orthoptera; family Acrididae; genus Schistocerca; species Schistocerca piceifrons. The sequence continues at coordinate 92,843,662 of NC_060149.1, read as the reverse complement.
TTGTTGTGCATACTGTTATGCCATTCTGTCTTCCAAAGTCGAAAAACCCTGCGGCGTAAGTCAGAACACAGGTCAGGTTCAGAGATGCCAATCTCCAAAAGCGGTTTCCACATAGCTGGTTCGGCCAGCCTGTCGGCAAGTTCATTGTCTGTGATGCTGACGTGTCCTGGGGTCCACACAACCATCACTGAGCAACGGGACCGGTCCAGATCATAGATGGACTCCTGGATGGACACCACCAAAGGATGGCTTGTAGGCTGCTCAAGGAGTCAGTACACACAACAAACGATTCCACGGGGCATGAACAGATGTGCTCAAGAGCACGAGATATAGCCACCAGCTCAGCAGTGAAAACACTGAAGCCATCAGGCAAGGAATGCTGTTCAATATGTCCTCTATGGACATATGTGAAGCCAACATGAACATCAGCCATCGAGCCGTCGGTGTAAACCACTTCGTGGCCTCGGTACGTGTCAAGAATCAAGAGGAAGTAGCAGAGGAGAGCCGTGGGGTTAACTGAGTCCTTAGGGCCATGTGAAAGGTCCAGGCGAAGCTGCGGCCAGTTCAGAAAGAAGGGATCGGACACGAACTGCAAATGGAAGCCCTGACCTGGGCCACTGATGCGTGAGATGAACCTCTGTGGGTGAGAAAAGGAGACAGTGATTCGGATGCGCAGGAGAACTACAAATGTGTGCTACGTAACTGGCCAGCATTTGTGCACACCTAACCTGCAATGGAGGCACTCTGGCTTCCACAAGGACGCTTGTCACCGGACTCGTCCTAAAGGCTCCTGTTGCTAGGCGAACGCAACAGTGATGCACGGGATCGAGTAAATGCAACGCTGAGGGCACCGCTGAACCATAAACGACACTCCCATAGTCAAGACGGGATTGAACAAGGGCTCTGTGGAGTTGCAGCAGCATAGAGCAATCTGCACCCCAGTATGTGTTGCTCAGGCAGCGGAGGGTATTGAGGTGCTGCCAGAACTTATACCTAAGCTGACGAAGGTGAGGAAGCCAAGTCAATCGGGCACCAAAACAAGTCCTAAGAATTGATATGTCTCCACTACAGTGAGTGGATCACCATTAAGGTAAAGTTCTGGTTCTGCATGAACGGTATGACACCGACAGAAGTGCATAACACACGACTTTCTGGCCAAAAACTGGAAACTGTGAGCTAGAGCCCATGACTGCGCCTTGTGGATGGCTCTCTGTATGCGCCTCTCAGCAACACTAGTACTGGTGGAGCAATATGAAATGCAGAAGTCGTCTGCATACAGAGAAGGTGAGACAGACAGCCCTACAGCTGCTGCTAGACCATTAATGGCCACTAAAAATAGAGACACACACAATACAGAGCCCTGCAGGACACCATTCTCCTGGATATGGGGGGGGGGGGGGGGGGGGGCGGAACTATGGGAGTGGGCCTCAGAGAGACACCACTCGTATAATGTGGCAAGGATATGATGTTGCCAGGTCGTGTCACACTTTTCGTCGGGCTTTAGGCATCTGGAAAAGGCTGTTCGGATGGCAGACTCTAGGGACACAAGATTATCTGCGGTAAAGCGACCCTGGCGGGAGCCGCCCCAACATGGATCCAGTAGGCCACATGACTCCAGGACCCAACCCAACCGCCGACACACCATACGTTCCAGCAGCTTACAAAGAACGTTAGTGAGGCTGACGAGCCGATAGCTATCCACAGCAAGTAGGTTTTTACCGGGTTTGAGCACTGGAATGACTGTGCTCTCCCGCCATTGCGATGGAAAAACACCATCACACCAGATCCAGTTGAAGATGACGAGGAGATGCCGCTTGTAGTCAGATGAGAGATGTTTAATCATCTGACTGTGGATCCAATCTGGTCCAGGAGCTGTGTTTAGGCAATGTGCAAGGGCACTGAGGAGCTCACATTCCGTAAATGGGGCATTATAGGATTCACTGTGGCGTGTAGTAAATGAGAGGACTTTCCCTTCCAGCCACCATTTTTGCATTTTTGAGAGTGTGAAATGCTGGGGGGAGCGGGGAGGGGGGGGGGGGGGGGGGGGGAATTCTCCAATGCAGATGCTTGAGCATGCTCAGCAATCGCGTTTGCGTTGGTAGATAACATGTCATTTATGTTAACACTGGGAACACCTGTTGGGGTCTGGTACCCGAAAACACATTTGATCTTTGCTCAGACTTGGGAAGGTGACGTATGGCACCCAATGGTCAAGACATCTCTCTCCAAACACTCCTGCTTCCATCGTTAGATAAGTTGGCGAACGCGAGCACGGAGCTGTTTAAAGGCTATGAGGTGCTCCAGGGAAGAGTGCCGCTCATGCCGCCGTAGAGCTCGCCGACGCTCCTTAATTGCTTCAGCAACTTACAGCGACCACCAAGGGACTGTCTTTTGCAGGGGGGCACCCTAAAGAGTGAGGGATTGTGTTTTCTGCCACAGAAACAATTGTTATAGTCACCTGCTGCTCAACCATCACATTGATGTTCCCGTGTGGGGGAGATTTAATGGTGACAGCAGATGTGAAAGTTTCCCAGTCCGCCTTGTTTAAAGCCCATCTGGGCAGGTGTCCGTGGGCTTGACGCCGGGGATGTGACAGGAAGATGGGGAAGTGGTCACTACCACACAGGTCGTCATGTGCTCTCCAGTGTATAGATGGGAGAAGTCATTGGGCTGCAAATTGATAAATCACTGGCCGAGTAACTACCTCAAGCCACATTGAAATGTGTGGCAGTCCCAGTATTTAAGAGGCAGAGGTCGAACTGAGACAGTAAAGTTTGGACATATCTGCCTCAGCCAGTATGCACAGTGCCGCCCCACAAGGGGTTATGGGCATTAAAATTTCCCGAAAGTGGGAAAGGTTTAGGGAGTTGATAAATAAGTGTGGCTAATACATTCAGGGATACTACACCATCTGGAGGAAGATTTACATTGCAGGCAGTTATTTCCTACATCGTTGTCATTCTGACAGCCACAGCTTCAAGAAGGGTTTGAAGGGGCACATGTTCACTACAGACCGAGTTTGGGATATAAATACAAACTCCACCTGATACTCGATTACAGTTGCTATGGTTCCTGTAATATCCCTTATAGCTGCGGAGGGCAGGGGTCTGCATTGCTGGGAACCAGGTTTCCTGGAGGGATGCAGATAGCAGGTGTAAAGCTTAACAGTTGCCGTAGCTCAGCCAGGCGGTGGAAAAAACCGCCACAATTCCACTGGAGGATGGCGTCATCGTTAGATTGGGAAGGCATGGAACATTCAATGAGGCAGTTTACGCCTCAGGGTGACGCGGATGCCAGAATCTCCACTCCATCCTCAGACGCAGAGCTTGTAGGTAGCGGTGGTGTGGGTGCCACCGCAATTCCCTTGGTCTTGCAGACCTTCTTTTTGGATTTCTCTCGCTGTTCCTTGGGTTTCCCTGGCTGGGAGGATGTCACTGACTCAGTCTCCAGGACTGAGGATGAGTGTGAAGCCCCACGACCAGCTGCTTTTGGGCTCTTCAGCCACCAGCAGGTGTCATCTTTCCCACTAGCAAAAACCTGGGAAGGGAGTGACCCAAGGGATCCCTTCATAGCGAGAGCAGCCAAAGAATTTGTATGCTTCTCCAGCTTAGAAGTGGGGACGAACGACCCCGATGTTTGGGAGGGTGTTGCTCCTGAAGTAGGTGGTGCAGGAGCAAGAGGGAGGGAAGTGCCCCCATCAAGGGGGCAGGTGTAGTCTTCTGGCTCTGACAGGTGACTGGGGTTGGTGGAGTTGATGGGGCCAGAACTGTTGTAGCAGTGGCATAAGACGATGTCATGCATACAGGATGTAGGCGTTCACATTTCCCCTTACTTTCAGTATAGGTCAGTCGGTCCAGGGTCTTGTACTACATGATTTTCCTTTCTTTCTCGAGAATCCTGCAGTCTGGTGAGCAAGGTGAATGGTGCTCTCCACAGTTGACACAGATGGGAGGCGGGTCACATGGAGTATTGGGATGTTATGGGCGTCCGCAATCTCGACATGTGACACTGGAAGTACAGTGGGAAGACATATGACCAAACTTCCAACATTTAAAGCACTGCATTGGGGGAGAGATAAAGGGTTTTAGATCAGCTCTCTAACATACAAGGAACCGGGGAGAGTAAGAGCCGCTGCCATCCTTAGCCTGATGTTCCTCCCATGGTGTGTCCAGCGAGGACGACGATTTGGGGTCGTACTTCTGTGCACTGAATTGAGCCCGTGAATGCTTAGAGACGGCTGCTGTTTGACCACCAGCAAGAGATGATGTACTATGCTTGATCACGTGTCATCTGCCCTGATGCCACCCACTCCGACCAGGGGCACCACCCACGGGCGCCACCCAGCCACAGCAAAGGCCACCTGGCAGGATGGCCATTGCGGGGAGTCCCGATGCCCCAAGGGGATGGCATCTACCCCTTGGCATACAAGAGGAGTTAATGGCGCAGGCATCAGCAGAGTGATCCCTGTGTGGTCAGTGGGCTACAACCAACAGGGTACATGGCAACCCCACCACAATGGTCTGGCTACCGTGCTGGATATCAGGTGCAACCAAGCAAACAAGTCCATTGTCATCGTCAGTGTAGAAAATGATACCGCACTTTTGATGGAAAAATACACACCCAGGAGGGTGACCTCACCCAACAGCTGGAGATTGAGCGGAAGTGCAGATCCATGTTGACGAAGGATGCGAGAGGTCTCAGCACATGATGGACACAATGCACCATGTAAGGCGCCCTTCCCGAAGTGGCTCGCTCTTCAGGAAAATTTTGAAAAATGGAGGTCAAACCCTACAGGGGACTATCACAAAGGCTGAAATGTGAGAGACTCCTTTTAGCTGCCTCTTATGACAGGTAGCAATACCTCGGGGCTCTATTCTAACCCCCGGATACGCAGGGGGCTTTCAAGTTTGAGAATCAATCACTAGAAAAAATCCAAATCTAAAGAAATGCACAAATTAAGAGTGCGGAAGTTTTATTTATTTTACATAGAGCTTGGAGCACATGGATGTCTGATTTGATACGTATTCTATAATTTTTTTTCTGTTCAGGTCAGTAAAAAAAAAATCTCATTTGTTCAGACAATAATTTGAAATTCAATTTGCAAAATAAGTAACTGCAAAGTAAAAAGTTCTTGCTTTTTTGTCTAAATTTCTTTGATGACGTTACGTTGAGGTCACTGAAAGTCATTGTTCATGTAAAAAAGTTCAATACTAACATACAGTTTAATTGCACATTTTCAAATCATAACTCAATAGTTTTTTAATTTAATGACACACATAATGTAAGAGTGACTTCTAACCACCACGTGACAGCCTTCAGTTGCCAAGCCAGTGTTTAACAATACATGTTTCTCTTTCCCCTCATCTTGTACAGGATTTTGGATGTAAATTGCCCTAGTGGTCTGGCGACCGTTAATTATTTCCGTTTCGTTCATTAGTGTAATTTTTGGATTCATGATCAGTGGTACCCCTTTTCTGTCCAATTTGTTCATTAGTGAATGCACAAAATAACTTTCATTTTTTCAAATTATAGCCCTGTTTAGTTTAATTACCTTTTAATTTTAGTAGACTTTTCCATCAGAAGGGTCTGTTGTACACTTTCCTCCTACTTATTGGTATTATTTCTTCGGGAAAGATAGCCCTATCCAATTAGTAAAAATCCATTAGGCATACACACGATCCATGGTCATATTTTATATCGCAAGCAGGATAGCCCGATTAGTAAGGGGCAGGTCACAAGGTCCACAAAATATACCAAAGATTAAATCTCCTTCGCCATATTGCGACGATGGATATAAAGCAAAACAGGGTCGACAGCTCGCACATCATTCACTAAAATGGCCAATAACTCAGATAGCAAACAGACACTAAACTGTAAAAAGGGCATTTGGTCAGGGAATGGTGAAACGTCACAGATAGATGGCAATGAGCACATAGTGGTGGGGGGATGACCACCTAATGTATGAAAATGGCTTAAATGACAGTGTCCTAGACACAGCCTCGCTAAAATGATCTCCTTGCAGCAAAAGGGTTGTCACTGGGAGAGGTTTAATTCCCTGGACTTCTTTCCCACAAAAAGAGGACCAGTGGTGATGCCCAAGTGACACCACCTACCGACGGATGGCAACACAGATATCATTGGACGGAATGGAAGAGCTGGTGGGCCACAGGAGGAGGACTGAAGCCTTGGCAGCAATGTCAGGAACCCACATAAATGTCACAGCGGCGCCATCAAGAGTGAGCAAGTGGAAGCTTTCTTGGACCTGTTGGACTAAGGGATGAACAGTGTACAGCACACAAAGGCTCTGACTCAGGGAATTGGACCACACAACACAATTAAAAAGCCTGTGTCACTGGATGTACTGCAGGGGCTGATAGAGGATGAAGAGCTATGCTGTAAATATTGAGCAGTGTTCTGGAAGCCAATACCGAAACCTACTGGTGCCAATGATGAAGGCACAACCGACACCATGGTCAGTCTTAGATCCATTAGTGTACTCCACGGCACTAAGTTCCACGCGAAGGTCAAAAAACTTATAGCAATAGATCAAATCTGGAGCAATTTCCTTAGGAAATGACTAGAAGTCCAAGGTGAACAGGGGCTGCCACTCTAAGCCAAGATGGTGAAGAGTTCACAACCATCAGGAACATGGCGGGTAGTATGAAGTTAAGCTGCTGGAGCAGTAGCCAAAAGCGAGCACTGGGAGCTAACAGAGAATAATGACGTGCCCCATACTGGTGGTCAAGGGAGTCACTGAAGGAGTACGCATAGGACGGGTAGCTGGGCATGGCAGACAAATGGCACATGTATCCACTCAGGAGAACATCACACCGGTATGGCAATGGTAGTTCAGCAGCTTCTGCATAGACTCTCAATCAGGCTAGTGTAACAGGCGCCAGTGGCCAAATGGATTCCCCGATGGTGCACTGTATTAAGAAAGCATAAGATGGATGGACGTGCAGATGTATAAACAGAACACCTATAGTCTAGTTCTGAATGGACAAGGGATCAGTACAAACGAAGGAGGGTGGTCCGATCTGCTCCCCAAGAAATACTGCTTAGGACACGTGGAACACAGAGACCGTGTAGAGCGGGCAGCTAGAAAAGGCACATGAGAGGACCAAAAAAATAGGCCATAATAAGGTTAATGGCTATAGCAAAGAGAACAATGCTCAGGATGGAGTCCTGAAGCACCCTGTTTTCCTGGATAAAGATGTCTGACAAGACCAAACCCACACATACCCTGAAAACATAGTCTTTTTAAAATTCCTGAAGGAAACAGGGCAGGTGGCCTCAGAAGCCCCATGTGTATAGAGTACAAAGGATACCAGTCCTCCAGCAGATGTCATAGGCTTTCTCCAAATCAAAAAATATGGCCACGGTCTGGTATTTCTGCAGAAAACCATTCACGACATGAGTCGACAAAGTGTCAAGATGGTCAACTGCAGAACGGCACACTCTAAATCCACTTTGTTCAGTGGTTAGTAGATTGCAAGATTCGAACCACCATACCAACCAGCAACAAATCATATGTTCCACCACCTTGAAAACACAGCTGGCGAGAGAAATGGGGTGGTTGCTAGAAGGAAGCTGTTTGTCCTTACCGGACTTAGGTATGGGTATGGGTATGGGTATGGGTATGACAGTGGCTTCACACCAGCATCTGGGAAACATGCCATCTGCCCAAACATGATTGTATGTATCAAGGAAAAAGTGCTTGTCCGCAACAGAAAGATGCTGCAACATCTGAATGTGATGGATGGGATGGAATATCAGGATGAAGTGAGAGCATGTTCTAGCTTCTCATAGCAAAGGCGACATTGTAGCCATCACAATTCTGAGCAAAGGAGGGTACCATCCAAGCCTCCTCCACTTGTTTTTGATGGAGGAAGGCAGGGTGATTGTGGGTGGAGCTTGAAATCTTCACAAAATAGTGTCCTAAGGTTTTGGAGATAGCAATAGGTTCCAAAATAACATCATCTGCTACAGTCAGGCTGGAAATTGGGGAATGGACCTTGGTCAAAGAAAGCCGTCACAGGTTGCCCCACATGATGGAAGAGGGAGTGAAACTGTTAAAAGAACCAGTAAATGAAATAAAGCTAGCATTTTTGCTATCCGGAAGAATGTGACAACACTGTGCATGCAACTGTTTGTAACGAATTCAGTTCACCATCGTAGGATGACTGTTAAAAACACAAAGAGCACGTCTCCGCATACAAGTCATGTCCGGCACGTCTCAGTCTCCCAAGGGACTGAGGCACATTGTGGTAGAGATGAAGTGCGAGGTACGGAAAATTCTGCGGCGTTAAGGATAATGTTCGTAAGGTATTCTACCTGATCATCACAACTGGGTAAATATTGTTCAGCGAAGGTTGCCAGGGAGGAGTAAAGCCTCCTGTCACCCTTAGAAAGCTGACAATTGGGTTTACACACAGGTCAGGTAGATGTCAGCAAACAGATAGCACACGGGAAATGGTCACTCAAATACATGTCAGAGAACAAACCATATTAGACAATGAGCAAGCTGAGCAGTGCAGAATGAAAGATCCAAACGGGAATAGGTGTGCATGGAGTCTGAAAGGAATGTGGGTGCTCCAGTGTTAAGACAAATGAGGTTGAGTTGACTGAGCGGGTCAGCCAAGAGAGCATTTCCCTGACAGGTTCTGGGAGAGCGCAAATGGGGAAGGTGCGCATTAAAACCACAGAGCAGCAGAAAGGAGTGCGGGAGTTGCCCAATAAGCCTGAGAAAATTTGCCCTGGTGACACCAAAAGACATAGGGATGTAGACATAGCAAAGAGAAAAGATGAAGCGAGGAAGGAAAATGCAGACTGCAACAGCATGCAGCCAAATGTTCAGTGAGATGTGATCATCATCTCATATGAGCAGGATGACTCCCCCATATCAAGGAATGCCTTCCTTGGAGGGAAGGTCAAAGTGGACTGGAAGGAAACACACGAGGTCAAAGCAGTTGTAAGGATGCAATTTTGTGTCTTGGAGGCAGGAAACAAGCAGACATGGCGGAGGTCTGCTGGGTGAGGGTGTCACGCGGCAACACTGTCGAAGAGCATCTCCAAGTTGAGGAAGGATAAGACCGTTTGTCTTTGTTTGATTTCTCAGAGCCTGTGTCGTTGGCAGATGACTCAGACGTTTGTTAGCTGGAAGGATGTAAGAAGTCTTAGCAGGAGTGTTGCCTTTGTTCTTTCCAGCCTGCTGGTTGTGAAGCAAGTGATTTCACTGCAGAGGGCGAAGATTTGGTGGCTTGCTGCACAGCTGGAGGAGAAGGAGACGGGGATACTAGCGTTATATGGGCAATTTTACAACTGCAGTGCTGAATTTCAGATTGCAAGTCTGTGTGGCCATTTCTTTCATGAAGCAAGGTGTAGCAAGAAAGGTACTGTAAGTCATAGATTATAAAATGCGAGACTTTTGACTAGCCAACAACTTGCGATCAACCAGGTAATGTACTTTTCCTTCACTCAGATCCCCTGGATGGCCTGCTCACTGAGATACACAGGACATTCTCAGGCTGAGGCTGCATGGTCACCATTGCAACTGATACAGAGGGGAATAGGAGGTGGGCAAACACCCTCGTGAGCATCCCTACCACAAGCAACACATTTGGCCGTGTTTCAACAGGACATGTGAGTGTGGTTGTAACGTTGACATTGGTAGCAACGCATCAGGTTTGGAACGTATAGTCAGCCTGGTTTGCTCTTTGATGAAAACACTACTCTATCAAGCATGAGAAAAACAGTGTTTGTAGGCACTAAGGTTGCATCAGCCTTTTTCATTACCCAATTGACTGCAGTGACACCATGAATAGAGAGGGAAGTTTGGATTTCTCCCTCATTCGGACCATCGAGCAGCCAAGTGTAAGTAACACCACATGAAGAATTCAGCATTCGATGGACCTCGACAAGAAGGGATAGCCATGCACAAATGAAGATGCAAGTAGTTGTTTGGCTTGAAAATCACAATTTGTCTCCAATATCAAAGTCCCACTATGCAAACAAGAGCAGGATTTCACAGGGCTCACAATTGCACCAACACCATTACGAATAATAAAAGGATTAATTGTAGCAAAGGACTGACCTTCTTCAGTACATGATACCATGAGGAACCAAGTTATAGCTGGGAGATTCTTTGAATCTTTAGCCTCATTCTGTTAACTTTTAGTGGACATAGACTGAGATAGTGATTGACTCACTGAGAGAAAATCCCCCATGATTGTCAGCATCTCCGATGACACACTCCTTCCAACAGGGGAGGGGGAGGGGGAGGGGGGGGGGGGGAGGGGCCTCACCTGCCTTAGGTGGTTGTTCACACCTCAGGTCACAACTCCCAAACTCCTGAACAGAGGGACCAATTGGCAATTTGGGAATGTAACAGCTCAGGCCATCACCCCTCCCTGGGCTTGGCCTGTACCAGAGGGTACATGTGAAACCTACCTGTCTACTCGAGGTTGGGAATTACACATTACCCAGTCACCTGTTACACGTCAAATGTTTGGGTCAGCCTTCAGGAGTGCACAGGGAAGAAGAAGAAGAAGAAGAAGAAGAAGAAGAAGAAGAAGAAGAAGAAGAAGAAACATTGAGGCATCTCAAATGCTGAAGCAGAGGAAGAGAAGGAGATGGAGAATGAAAGAAAGGAAAAGGAGATGAGGGGCTGTTCTGACATCAGGTTATTAAAATCCCAGCACACATTCTCAAAAAAATCTCAGCCATGTTCCCCAAGGGAGTGAAAAAGGAATAGCAGAAAGATAAGACATGTAGCATGGAAAGGAATGAGATGCTGCAAAGGCTGCGGCCCCATGGTAGCCATGCACGAACTTGCCAAAGAGTGATGGATGCGATGATGATGATGATTGTTTTGTGGAGCGCTCAACTGCGTGGTTATCAGTGCCCGTACAAATTCCCAGCCGTTGCTCGGTCCAAACTCGCCACTTTCATGAATGATGAGGACAACAAAACACCCAGTCATCTCAAGGCAGGTGAAAATCCCTGATCCCACCGGGAATCTAACCCGGGACCCTGTGCTCGGGAAGTGAGAACGCGGCCGTGATACCACGAGCTGCAGACAAAGAGTGATGGAGTGATGAGCCTCCTGAGGAGTAGGGGGGTCGGCAAGACTCTAACTCCTCACTAAGTTTTATTATGACAATGATGTAATATGTAACAGATATTCATTGCTTTTCACTCACCAATTTACGGCAACAATGGCACAGTTCCCTCCAGCTCCCCATTGTCACTGTTGTTGGAATCAGTACCAAAACAGTCTTCACTGTTGTCATCACCAAGACAAATCATTTGCTGCTCATGGTCACTAATGGTCTGTGCTGCTCAAATAAGTTGTTCGAAATGCCGAATCTTTTTCCTTCACGAGAATACATCCACAGTCTCAAGAGTTCCACACAACAGCCTTTCCACTAGCATTTTTGTGAAGGACTTGTTATTGTTCCTTACGTACATCTTCACACACTAACTCAATGGAGTTGAAATGGCAGTGATACAGTAGCAGTCTTATTACAATATTATGCTGCTCCATAACAATTTATTCTATCGTCTATGTAGGTGTCATAGGCTTATTTTCTTTAACAAGTGAATATAACAGAAGCTGCTTCATGCTGATATCTGAAGCAATATTTTGCACCTGTAACCATTGTACCAGAACTCCTTTGCGGTCGTTCGTGGTTGGGGTTTTGTTCAGTATCACTTAATGATTTAGAGCATTGTCCATTACAATTGTGGTAGTGATAGAAAACGGTTTTAAAATGCTGCTGAACCACCCAACAAATGGTGTGTGGCCCATGTATTCATGGTAACCACTTATCTTTTTGGACCGAAAAACTGAAAGTGCATGAGGAACAAAACCACTGGAAGAACCTGCATGGATCACAATTAATCTAGCTCCTCTTCCTGGTGGCTGATGACTGTTACTGCTTGGAGTGTCATCTGTCCAGCATTTACCAACAGCTTCCCCAGCATTAACCCACATTTCCTCTTGCCATATTATGGAATGACTGTAATTGTCCACAATTTTGTGCAAGAATATGCTTTGGGCCATAACAATATGCACCTTTTATAACAGGACTTTGCATCTGTCTAGTGCTTTGTAATGGAAACCCATATTTTCATCTCAGTTTTTAGTAATCCCCCCGGAAATTTCCTGCTGTGGAGAGCATAAATATACCTGCGAACTGCATCAGTCTGGAAAGAATCTAATTTGGTGACAGAGTGAGGCTGCTTTTTCTCCTTTCCGAGAGTTGGTTAAAATACATTGTCTGATTCAAATGCCTCAGAATGATTATGGTTCAAAGCTATATCTCTCAAATTTTGCAATAACATTTCCTAACTAGCAATATCGCTACTGTTTTTAAAAGAAAGTGAGCTTTTCATTGATGGGAAACACCACAAAAATTGTGCTGAAAAGTATGGGTTTCTGTTATCAAGTGCTAGACAGATACAAAATTAAAAAAGATGTATATTGTAATGGATCGAATTATATTCCTCCACAATGTGTCTAGCACAAATTGTGAAGCTCTTATCATAATGTGACTGAACTACTGTTATTTCAGTAACTCTAGAAAAATGTAAATATGTTTGTATAATTAGATTCTACCTACAGGAAAAAAATTAAAACTGTGGCACTTGGGTGTGAGTTTTTTACAGCTTGTGACATAAATTTTAAACTTTTAATCAGTTTGTGGTGAAAAAAAAAATGTGGAAGATTTGGGGATGTTGAACACATACCTGGACCAACAAAACATTGCACTTAACAGTTTATGTTCTGTGAATTTAAGTTGGCCAAACTGCAATAGTGACATCAACAGAAGCCTATATACACACATAGAAGATGAAACATATTTCCATTCTGTCTCGTAAATGTACGCTACTGAGAAATAACAGTGTATATAAGAATTTATTTTTGAGTTGCTACCGCAATGACAGCAAATAAACAACTGCATAATACTGTAGACCATAACTTATTTACTGTTATTTGTGGTTGAGGCTTTGTTCAGTATCACTGAATGATATGGAGCATTGCTGATTAAAATTGTTGTAGGGACAGAAAACTGTTTTAAAAGGTTCCTGGACCACTCAAGAAATCATGTGTGGTCCATGTCTTCATGATAATCACCTGTCTTTTGGGCTGAAAAACAAAGTGCATCAGGAACAAAACCACTGAAAGAACCTGCATGGATCACAATTAATCTAGCTCTTCTTCCTGTCGGATAATAACCACTACTGCTTGGAATATCGTCCGTCCAGCATTTATTGACAGCTTCCCCAGTTTTAAACTGTGTTTCATGTAGCCATATTATGAAATGAATGTCCTTGTCCACAATTATGTTTCAAAGAGCTAAAAAATTAGTTTAGATGAACAACTACAGCAAAGATTATAAATAGCAAAGAAATGCCAAAGTTGCTGCTGTAGCTGTTTTTAAAATTTGCCACTTAAACCACTATTTCTTAAACATGACAATATGTTTATTAAAACTCCTGCCACTACTACCATGCGTGCCTCATGTTTTGCACATTCAGAGTGGCTTCTAAGGTTTGAAACCAACACTGGGATACTGAAACTTATAAAAACAACATTTCACTTAGCGAACAGGACCATGTTTATTTCTTTATTTAGGTTTTCTTCAGGAACAGTTAGTCCTTTGGTTAATTCAATTGTAAACACACTGTTTCTTTTTGTCATTTTAAGGTGAAAATTAATTTAATGGACAATACACAAAATTGCAAATTCTGACACTGAATTTCATCTCAATTACAATAGGAGATGTGCAATGACAACATGGCTAGTGCAAGCTCTAGAGTTGTAATTCATATAAAATATCTAAAACATAGAACAAAAACCTCTAGACCTCATTAGCTACAAGATATTACACATATGGTGAATAAAATAATGAGTGAAAAAATAAAACATACAAATTCATGCTATGAATTTTGGAAGAAAACAAAAGGTCAACATCAAAAGTACTTAGATCTAGATGCAAAATATTTAAGTTGACAGCAGCGACTGCAACAGAGAAGTTACTGTATTGAATGAAATAACAAGTTCACTATTACTAGTCACTGTTTAATTTATCTCCACAATGCATTTCAAAGGTTTAAAACCCCATCATCAGGTAGATTTATTTGTATTAATGTTTATTTACTTACTCATCCATGAAATCATGTTGATGATATGATATATACAAATTATAGCAATACACAACTGAATGAGCACAAGCCTTTTTGCTACACATATTTATAAATATATATGCATTTTGAAGGACACAATATACACACATTTACATTACAATAAGTTTCTAATCAGCAATCTCTATTTTCAAATACAAAATCAACCTGAGAATTATTATTATTATTATTATTTAATCATCTTCACACTCATGGTTAATACATTTTACACAGAATTAAAGATCCAGATGATGTAAGTTAGTCTCCATAAATTTGGCAACAGTATAAAAATGATGCTAGAGCATTACGTTGGTAACATTCGTCCTGAAACAGTTTTTACTATTTTTGATTGGGCAAGGTAATTTATTATACAGTGTGCTGCCCATGTGCCTCACATTGTTTTGTCATTTACCCAGTCTCCGATTCGTCATGAAATGTTATCATCATTACAGATGTGATGATCATGCAAGCCATTATTTGTTTTAATGAGATGGAGATCCTTGTTTACAAATGAAACAGTCTCTAAGATGTATATGCATGGGACAGATAATATTCCCAGTTCCTTAAAGATTTGCTTGTTAGATGTATGTGGTGGTACTTGAATCATGATCTTGACAATTTGTTTTTACATAAAAATATTTGCTTATGTACTGTCCCACAGAAATGAATACCATATGAGATGACTGGGTTAACTAGTGCACAGTACACTGTTTTAATGGTAGTCAAGTCACACCTCTGACTAAGAACTCTACAGAGGCTACTTGGTTTATCTTAGTTGATATTCTACTTTAGTGTGTTGTCTATTCAGAGCCCCAGGAATTTAGTCTTATTTATGTGTATGAGAAGTTTCTTGTCTATGATTAATGATTCTATGTGTTGCATGGTCCTTTGATGGACAGAATATCATATGAGCTTTTTTCCATATTATGTAAGAGATTGTTTTCATAGAGCTTCCACAGCTGCCAACTAAGTTGGCTCTCATCTGCTGTCGATAAATATTACAAGATAGAAGGTTTGTATCATCAGCAAATAACACAGGTGTTGAGGGTAGACATTCTGGGAGGTTATTAATAAAGAGAAATAAGAGGAGGGGGTGGAAGGTCGAGCCCTGTGGGACTCCTGATGTGACTGGTATTACATCTGAATAGCATGCTTTTCCATTGTGTCATTATTTCTACTAGCTGCCCTTTGTTTGATTGATATGACTGAAACCATTCATTACACATTCCTCTTATACTGTCAGCATCCAGCTTACACAGGAGTGGTGTGTGACTGACTAGATCAAATGCCTTTGTCAGATCAATGAAATGCCCAGAAGCATGTTATTTTTCTTTAAATGCATTTATTACCTGGTCAGTAAATGAAAATAGCCTCATTGATGGATTTATTTTTGTGAAAGCCAAACTGCTGTGCTGTTAGTGGGGAGTTAGTTTCAACAAAAGGACATTACTTGAGTATATACATTTTTTCTGTTATTTGGGACACCGCTGGGAGGCTGGATATATGTCAGTAGTTGCTGACCTAATGCTTGCCCACTTTTTGTGTAATGGAACTATTCTGGAGGTTTTCAATGCCTAAGAGAAAATGCCAGTACCCATGGAGCAGTTTATTATGTTGCAAAGTGGTTGTACTATTTCATCAGCAACCTGCTTTATTACATAGCTAGATAAACCATCAAGGCCATATGAGAGGGAATTTTTCCTGCTCCTAATAATTAGAAGAACCTCCTTCAAAGTTGCAAGTATTAAAAAAAGTGATATGTCAGAGCTTTTACACTTTGGGGGGAAGGAGTTTGTTTTTTGGAGAGCAACCAATTGAAAGACTGCAAATAATTCCAGGAAAGTGTTTATTGGATGTATCAGAAGTATGTTTGGTATTTTATTTGTTCTATTATATTGGAGAGATTCTTGTGTTTTCTGTTTGTCATCAGTTTGTAAATTTTTTCTGACGATACCCCACATGGCTTTACATTTGTTACTAGAATCATTTATATAATCTTTATCTGTTAGTTTATGAAGGATATTCTTGCACAGTTTGAAATAACTATGGAAATTTGGATCATCTGTTTTTATACCTTGCGCACAGAGTGACCTCTTGGTCTTACGTGACATTCTTATACCCTTTGTGACCAGCCTATTATTAGTTTTTCTGGCTCAATGTTGTACTTTGATTTGTTTTACTGGAAAAGTCATACTGAAATGACGACCCAGTATGTTAATGAATAGTGAAGTTTTCCTAGCTATGTTATCTTTCTTGTAAATAAATTCCCAGGACAGACTGAAGTAACTTTTTGAAAATGTCGATATTCTACGGCTTTTGGTCTATCTTCTGTAGATGGACTGGACCAGTCCAGGAGATTAATAAATGGGAGAAATTTTGGGTCCAGGAATATTGCATCTATACAACTGCTTGACTTACACAAGTTATTCTAGTTGGATCCTTTACTATGTTTTGGATACTGAAAGTTGCTAGAAGGTTAAGGACACCACTCACTATACATGAAATGTTACCAAAATTTATGTTAAAATCACCACACAATATGAACTCTTTACCTCTGGATTTGTAAAAATACATTACACTCGCTAGCCCATTCAGAAACTGTCATATGTTGCCATGATGAGAACGGTAAATACAAACTACTATTATGTTAGACTGCTTGATTTCTACAGCACAATGCTCAAAATGTTCCTTGATATTTAGGTGGTCAGTTTTGTTGCATGTGCTGAAATAACATCAATGTTCATACTGCTGCCTTACAGGTAGACTTCCACTTCTAACTGTTTGTTATTTATTGATGATACTATATAATGACAGCCGAGTCTGCAGAGCAAGGGGGTGGGGGGGGGCTGTCTGTATTTCTACATCGCATTTCCATGTTATTTTGTTGCTTTCAGACCAAGTTTCATGGGAATTTATCAACTCTAGTTTCTCTGTGTAGGAGAATCCAGGGCAATAACAGATTTATTTCCACTTTTGTTAATGAGAGAAATCTTGTCGAGAGCTGTGCTTATGTCAGAATCTACAATCCTGCTGCCATATTTGTTGAGATACATACTGTGCCATGTGAAACAGTTTCTGGCATAAATGCTAATGTCTAACAACTTAACATTTGTAAATTTTATACAGGGACTTTTTAATTTCAAATTAGTTAGTCTGAGTTCTTTGTTTATGCATGACCAGTCTGGTAGTCATATATTAGTGGTAGCATCATTGAAATAAAATTGGTAAAGTGCAGGAGCTGCAGTACTGTGAACATATTTTGATACTGGCACTAGCTTCATTTCTATAGACATCATTAGCAGCACCTATAAGTAAAAAAAATCATTTCTTGATGAGACCACAGCATTCTTTGTTTAAACTGTCCAAATTAACTCCAGATTTTACATGGAAAGAAACACAAACACTGTTGTTTACACTGTTTATCAATGACAGTGATACATTGTGTGCACAATTGTCACCAAATAGTCTCACCTTTTTCTGTAGTCGTTTTTCTCCTAGTGAACAACGGTTTATCACGCTTTTAGAATGTGCTTCTGCTAAACACAAAGTTGAGATGTCTTTCATAGTTTCCTTGCAGTTACAAGCATCTTCTTTTGATGAGATATCGGTACACTTAGTAGAGCTCATCAGCTTGTTTGCACGAATTTTTATCATCATCATCATCATCATCATCATCATCTGGCAATTGAGAAACTCATGTGTGTCATGTTATGGTTTTGGGGAAACCTGTGGACTTGTCTCCAGTGGTCACAGGCTCGTTTCTCTTTAGTAATACATCACATATACACTGTCACACATTATAAATACACACACACCACCTTCATTTTTAATATGTGACAGCATATAGGTGATGTATTACGACAGAAAAAGGAGCCTGTGACCACTCCAGACAGTACCACAGGTTACCCAAAGTCTTAACACACCGCACACATCACATTAATACATAAAAATCCATCTGATGGAAGTTAAACCTTTGAAACACATTGTGGGAATAAATTAAACACTGACTACTAGCGGTAAACATTTATTTCATTCAATATCAAAAAAAGTCGCAATAAAGCCTAACCTAAAATGTTCACATTTACAGGTTATTTTACCAAGTGCACTATATTTACTGCTGGTATATTTGACATTTTTAATATGTGACCAAACAACTGGGCAAAAATGAAAGAAAGGCAGGGGATGCATGGACAACATGATCAAATTGGGACAGTCCACATCAAAGCAGTACCCCTAGTAGGTCTACTCATACATAATGATGTAATGAAATACATTAGTTTCCAAATGAAAGGGATGAAATGTTTTTGGAAAGAACAAACTATACTTGTGGCAAATAAGTAACTAGAATCCAAAAAATAAGTAACTAGAAATCCATATACAAGAAAAGAGATGAAATCAAACAAAACTGAACTAAATCACACAAAAACACACATGGATTAATATATTTACTTTCAATATGGTCAAGGCATCCAAGTTTGATATATCAGGAGGAATTCCCACAATGCAATTATTACTCAGATTCAGTGTTGTTAAAGGTGAGTATTCCCACCACTTCTCTCCTTCATCCTGTTTCTCCATGTCAACATTTAAATTTTTACATTCAATGTCATCTAGGTTCTCCAAAGTCCACACTTTTTCTGGAACTAAATCAGAAAATGTATTTGTTTTTTACAGAATTTATATGAAAGTTTAAAACCTATTCTACAGTTCTCTGAGTATAAGTAAGAACAACAACGATTCTGATGATCAGTTTAGAAATATTTTTAGTATATTATTATGCTTATTTCCAACTTTCATTTGGTATATTTAACTTAGAATAAACACAAATTCAACAAAAACCTGAAGTTACATAACACCAACCTTATGCAAAATTGATTTTTATCCTTACTTCAAATTCACATTTCATTCTCCCTTGTAATATTCCAATCAAAATAAGCAGCATAGTTTCTCCCCTTACAAACTAATTACATATTATGAATGTTCTATCTTCAAAATGAGATATCTGCCCCTTCTCCACAAAAGTTGGCAAATTATATATTATATTATTTTATTTTATCAGTAACTAATATCACGATATTTCGGTAACGTGTGTGTATATTAAGGTAATATGCATCTTATTTCCACAGGTTTAAGAGCAACTGCTATGAGTTTTTGGCAGCAGCAGTGAGCACTCTAGTAACCTCCACTACACTTCAAAAATTAAAGAGGAATGATAGCACATATTAAAATATACCTTCATTTATCCTTCAACTGTCTTAAAATAGGAACATTCAGATTCACACTGTCAACAACTGTCAACTTTCACATTAAAATATATAAAGAAAATTAGGAGGCAGATTAAAATTTCAGAAAGTTTGATTACTTATTTAGAAACTGGTAGTGTATCCTATTAACCAGGTATAAAACAGCTGAAGTACAGCTGTTCCTACATCAACACATTTATGTTAAATTGTGCAGTGTGGGTCATTAACACTCAGTAAGAATGTGAAAAATATAAAGCTGCAACAATGCTCAGATTCTATGTTAGACTGCACAGCCTCGTAAACTGGCTGTGAGAAATGGCCCTCAGGTCACATGGATGCTTGAGAATACCACCTCTGAACAGTCCTCGTAAAACACTGCAGTGTTCAAACCAACTTCAGAGTTGATAATTGTTTTATACATGTGTAACAACAAAATAACCATCCCATAGTCTCTCTGTAAATCACGCCATTCCTCTGATGACATATCTACAGATATGACAAGTTGTTTAACAAAATAGTTGTTAGTGTAGTTCATCCAAGCTTATCACCAGCTAAATTTCAAACATTCATTTTTTTCCCTTTCACTGGAGAAATGTAATTTGGCAGTGTGCTGTCTTAGTAGTTACAAATTGTCCTAGGATGGCTGGCTGACTTCAAATACACACTGAATTTCAAGGCTTCAAATACAAGCTGAATTTCAAGGCTCGCAAATTTTGTAGGGCTAGGAAGTTGAGTTTCTGTATAGTAGTTAGCCAAGAAAATTCCACTACTTTTACTTTCACTGGATTTAACACACAGCCTACATACTGGTGGGCTTGTGACATGATCCTGTGCTCTGTAACTACACTGTTGACTTGCAAATATTTAAAACAGAAAACGATGAAAATTTTAATAACTGAAACAGGTAGTACATTTATCTGTAGGAACATTATCAGCATCAAATTATATTTCAAAAAAAGTATTATAACAGCTTGTAATGAGTACATTACAGCAAATACAATATTTCCACTCATGAATGAAACTAGCAGAACAGTATTAAGCTTATGCTCTCTTCTCTACTTGAAATATTTTTTATCCACATATAAGCTTTTTTCTATTTTTAGCTGAGATTCAGATTTTCAGTGTACTAGACACAGATGTAGACAGAATACAAACACTGATGTGCCGAAACACTGACTGCTGTCCACTGCAAGACTAAAACACCATCTGCTTACATTGTGGGCACATTATAGGGTAAGAAAAGTAAATAAGTGGAGCAGAGATGAATGGGGAACCTTGCTAGTGATGATACAGGGGACAAATAAGGAAATTCATTGACATGAGCAACTTTGACAAAGGGCAAATTCTTACGGCCTGACACGTGGGAACCACGTATCTCAGAAACAGCAAAACCGGTCAACTGTTTGTTTTCTACTGTCGCAACTGTCGACAGAAAGTGGTTGATGGACAATGAAATCACATGCAGGAAACCAGATGTTAATTAAGATGCAATGCGTGTCAATGCTAACTAAGACTGTGGTCTACAGCAGGTTTGATGACAGAGTATAATGCTGGCACAGGCACAAATGTTTTGGTGCACAGTGTTCAGTACACACTGTTGAACATTGGTCTCTGCAGCAGCCATGTAGGCCTGTTCCCACGTTGACTCAATGATATCTTCAAGTACGATTGTGGTGGTTGAACATTGGTCTCTGCAGCAGCCATGTAGGCCTGTTCCCACGTTGACTCAATGATATCTTCAAGTACGATTGTGGTGGGCATCAGATCAAGATTGACCCATGAATCAATGAAATTGTGTCATCTGATCAAATGATCATGTTTCTTGTTACACCAGGTCAATGATCATGTTAGGATACACTACCATCCAAGCGAACAGTTACTCGAAACATGCATCATATGCCATAGACGAAGACTGGAAGGGCCAGTACCGTGCTACGAGGGACTTTCAGGTGCATTTCCATGGAGCTTGCGATAGTAATCAAATACACCTCAATAGCTATTGACTATATAAACATTATTGGGCACCACCAGTATTCCTTCATGCTTGATGCCTTCCCAGCTGGTGATGGCATCTTCCAGCATGATAACTGTCCACATCACAAGGCCAGAATAGTACCTCAGTGGTTTGAGGAGCACGAAAAGATCACACAATGATATCTCGGCCACCTAATTCACCTGATCTGAAGCTAATAGAACACACCTTTGGTGGTATCGAGCTCAAGCTCTGAGCCGACAAGCCGTCACCAATTTTTCCTGATCTGAACTTGAGGGAACATACCTGGTGTGCTATTAAGCACCAGCTATGGGTCAACAAGCCAACAGTCAATAATATCAGGGAACTGCGTACCTGTGCATATACATTAGGTGCCACATATGTATAGAAACCTACCACAACTTGTTGAATCCATTCCATGCAAAATCCCTGCTGTGTTGTTAAAAATGTGGACTGACTGCTACGAAACAGGTGGTCATAATGTTTTCTCTCATCAATGTACTCTAAGATGATTATTGTTTGATTAGATATCAAGCTACATGCTTCGCTAATAAACTCTGTGATTCACAGTTCCTTTCCCCTTCTCACTGTCATCTTTATTCACGTGCTCCCACTCATATAAATGTAGATATAATCTGAAATTCCTTTCATAATCCTACAAATTTGTCTAACTCATCATCTCTCCTTTTTCTGTTCTTTGTCTTTTGTGGCTCAATCTTTATTTATCTTTGTTTTCAATTCTGTTTTCACATGCAAAAACTATACACATATGAACTAATACCTAATAGACAAACACAACAACACACTATTACGACATTGCTCAAAATGGTAGTCACCTTTTAAAAATGCATGACCATAATTTTTTTCATTGATTAAAGTTGAACTGTTAGTAACTCATACAAACATATTTACAAAAAAATCATGTACAACATTTGCATCAAATGACTAGAATAATTCTGATCAATCATGAAACTGCATTGCTTGCTAGGAAACAAAATGGTTATATTTCTGGAAATTGGTTGTGATATGGAGGAGCAGCCTATGGAGGATGTGTACTTCTGTAGGGTAGAGGTGGATCACCACTGTCATCACCAACAAGACTACCTACAGTGTGTCTAATGTCCGACACTTATTGTTCCCATATTATTTCTAACCAAATTCAGTACATTTTCAAAATAACTTGCAAAAATTTAGGACACATCAGTAAAAATCGACACAGGACAACTTTACTGCCAATATAGGATAAATAATAATTTATTTTTGAATAATCTGACATGCCATTGGTGAGAGGTTAGCACTATTGCATACTCAATCTGGATGTAAATATAAGGACAAATTTCACACATTTTGTTTGAAGATGACAATACAGACTCATCAGTACTTAAGCAGCACTTTTTAGTGGCGAGTATTTGCTCTAGTAGTTAATGAAAATAAAGTATTAAATTATAGAGGCTAACAAATACAGATTTTATCAATGTCACAACTCTTACTGTTTCTAATTTGAGTCTTCTTTTTCTGTCATTTGTCCACAAATCATTAATTATTGAAAACCCTCTTTTGACAGATGTATTAGAACCTGGAATTGCCAGTGAAAACTGAAATAAACTAATATTTTTTGACACATTCACTCAATTTGAAAACGAGTAAAATTTTACTGGCTTTTTCACAGAAACTAACGTACGATTTGATATTCCAGTCCAGCAGTTTGTCTTCACCTACACAGCAGTACTCATCCAAGAATTCTCCCTCATCCACACTGAAGTTCACGACACTAATTTTACAAAATTATAAACTAAGCCAATGGTTTTATTCAGGGTAATCAACTCTACTGGCTAAAGAGACTCCAGAGATGATTCACAAAATGGTTCGAATGGCTCTAAGCACTATGGGACTTAACAAAAATGTTCAAATGTGTGTGAAATTTTATGGGACTTAACTGCTAAGGTCATCAGTCCCTAAGCTTACACACTACTTAACCTAAATTATCCTAAGGACACACACACACACACACACACACACACACACACACACACACACACACACAAAACCATGCCCTGCACAGTCCATGACTGCAGCACCTTAGACCGCTCGGCTAATCCCGCACAGTGGGTCTTAACATCTGAGGTCATCAGTACCCTAGACTTAGAACTAGTTAAACCTACTAACCAACCTAAGGACATCACACACATCCATGCCTGAGGGAGGATTTGAACCTGCAACCGTAGCAGCAGCACAGTTCTGGGCTGAAGTGCCTAGAACCGCTCAGCCACAGCAGATGATTCACATCATTCATGAATATGTCCTATGCAGGAATAATAGACAGTTGTGGTGACACCATTAAACTGATCAAGTGTCACTAGGCCGTCGCTTAGAAACTCGTGTAACTATTATTTTACTGTAGATGTCAAAAATCTTTCAGGTTTTCTGGCTTCTAATTTGCTGGCCAATGTATTTATTTTGTCTGCAACTTCAATTACAGTTACACTTTCTTTTTCAATGCATACAATACTGCTGCAGAAAAGTATTAACTGACTTGGAAAGGAACTGAAAGGTGACAAAGGAGATTCTTGCATTCTACTTCAGCAAACTCACAGAATGGTTTTAGTTTTTTTTTTTTTTTTCAGTCTGTGCAGCATAAATATAGAATTGTTGGTATATTTTCCAATTAAGAGCTGTATACCAACAGGCAAGCCACCTACACCACTATGGACAGCATTGTGTACAATATCAACACAACGTCCTCCCCTTATTAAATTACTTTCACTTTTTTCTTGCAACTTAAAATAAAAAAGATTGTTTCTATCTCCCTTTTCTTTCCTTGATAATTGGTATTCAAATTGTCAATTATAATTGCTACACCCTTTTTTCTCAAGACCAAACTTTTCCAACCATATGAAGGCAAATGCTTGGCATTTTTGACACGATAGTTCACCAACTCCAACACACTCATTATGATGTCTTTACCTGGCCGGTAAAATGTAATCACTACACAGTCCATGTGGCTGGAAGACTATCATCACTTAATTAAGCTGTGCTTCTTTCAGTTCCTTCAAGTTAGAACACACACAGGTTTTTACGTCACAGTACCAACGAGCTTCCAAGAGAATCAGTATATTATATCGAACTTGTCAACCGATACAGTTTAGCTTTTGTGTAAATGAAGTGTAATGTCTTTGTTCCAAAACTTTAGATGAACAAAGAATTGTATCGGGATAGGTGATTAGTTTTGAAAGAAAAAAAAAATAGTCATGCTAAAAAAGATGAAAATCTGGAAAATTTCACTGTCCCCAAAGGTTGTTTGGGGGAATTTTGTTAAAAAATTGGAACTGTCCTGAAAAAACTGGGATGAATGGGAACCCCATGTCCTTTTCAAGTTGTTTTCCACAAATGATTGAGCACTACTTGGTCACAACTGGTGGTATTGCCCCCAGTATTCACTGCTCTGGCTGCCGGAACTTTGCACAAAGAACCTCATTCTTCATGAAGTTGGTGCTGGGACACTCTTCAGGTACAGATATATATCAATTATACCACTAGACTGTCCGCTAATGCTGCTCCAGTGAGTGCTCATGTCACTGCCAAAATAGGACTGTGCGGTCAACACTTGATAATTTAAGTACTAAAATACAGTAAAATTTGCTGACAAAAAGAGAAAATGGAGTGGTATTGTCACAGTCAAAGGAAATTGTGTACTTGGGAATTAAAAGTGTCATTTGTCATTTGAGGGGCAACAGAACATGAAATCACAAAAGTACTGATTAGGCAAACAATTTTATCATTCATTATGACCCATGATGATGTCAATCATTGATAATGTCACACAGCAGTCTACCACCGCAAAGATCCTACATGTCCATGTAGCATCACAGGTGCCACCAATTCGGATGAGGCTTGTGCCGTGCCTCTCAGGAGTTGTGAGGTGCCACAACCGTGCAGCGGTTATGAAATATAACCTCAAGGACAAGTGTGGCAGTTCCTCCTTGTGTTCCACCTGGAGTAAAGTTAGGAGTTCCATAGAGTCATTGTGTCATTGCTCTGCCAGGCTTACATCAAACTTGTATATTCAGAGTGTTTACTAGTGTCTAATGCACAGTGTTTGTAGTAACTCCACTGAGAACATTCAGAGTGCAAAATTTACAGACTTGCCATATCAACGTTTATTGTAAAATTATGTCAAAAAATTGAAAGAACGCGTGTATGATTTTTTCTAAGGGCTTTCCTTCCGTCTCACAACCCTGTACTGTTTCCTTTATCACTATTCTCTAACTACTTTACTTTATTCCGTGTCCACCCTTTTCTTTCTGTTCTTTCCTATGTTTTATTGCTGCCTTCTGAACTATACATGCCTCGACTTCCGAGCCATCCAGTATCAACTATCACACCTGCGCAGAACACACATCTCCACGGCCGTGCCAATTGTAGATGTGGCACCTTGTGTCACACATTCTTCCCAATTATTCAATTATTCCTATACCTTGAAACTGTTCACATTACCTCACTTCACTCTCAGTTATTTTTGTATGTTTTTCTGTGGCTTTCTGTGTCACTTGAATTTTGTTGCACCCTATACCTAACCATCCATTCATCCCTTGTCCCTTATTCAAGCATGTACATACTGACCTCACTTAATCCAATTACACCTGCTGCCCCCTATCTTCACACATATCCACCGACCAACCTGCACCCCACTATTATCGTCTTTTTATATACCCCCGCAATGGCCTATACCCAGTCATATTCCATCAATCCATAGCCCCCACTAACCTAGTCCTGCAAAACTGTATAAATCAGGTCCAAATCTTGCAGTTCCTCCTCTACATCTGTAAAATTAACATGCTTTGCAATTCCAAATTCCTGCATTCTATTTCTCAGATTGAAACCCTTGCCCTTCCGGAACTAGTGCAGCATGCACACTGCCACCTCAAAAAACCCTCCAGCCTGTTCACTTAATGTTCCCACCTTGGACTACCATTATCCACTACCTCCACAGAAAGTTTCCTCAAACCTCCCCTCAAGGCTGCCAAGCCCTGCCCTGCACACCTACTACATTTACCACACCCTCAGAATCTCAATCCCACCACCACACAGAACCTAGAACCTAAACAAAGAAAAATACAACACAATAATGAACCTGTACTTCAAAAGTGTGAGTCCCACAGAAGTATATTTCCTTTCCAAAGGCCTTACTTCTCTCCTATTCCCAAATTCAGTCCTGCTGGTCTAGTTAAAAAACCTTCTCCCCTTCTCCTGGTCCCAGGAGTGGAAACATTTTCCTACCACCAGTCCTACCAACCAGACTCAATTGGATTCAACATTGGACCCTGCCTGACTCACAAGGAAACATTCTCAATTGTAAATAAACAGCCTCAATGAAACTTGACACACACATAAAGGGGTCAAAACAATGTAATGCATATTTTTTTTATTTTCGCGCAATTTCACTTTTAAGGGGTAAAGCACACCCCAGAAGATAATTTGGCACATTAAGTTTAGAGGGAATATCTTAGAAACAATTATATATAAAGTGGTTTCATATAGAAGTTGAAATGTAATTAACATTCTTGAGAAGTGTATAATCAACTATTGTAATAATTTGCAAAATACCTCACCACTTTTAATTAGTTCCAAAAAATGAAACCTTTTCTTACAACATAAATTAAAGAAGCTTTCATGCCACAGCCATTCATGTGTAATAAGGCTGAAGGCTGATTTCTTAAAAAACAGTTTTGGCGAGTAAGCTGTATTTACTGATCAGCCACAACATTATGACCACCTGCCTAATAGCTTGTACGTCCACCTTTTGCACAGATAACAGCAGCGACATGTCAAGGCATGGAAGCAATGAGGTCTTGGTAGGTCGCTGGAGGGAGTTGGCACCACATCTACAAACACAAGCCCACTAATTCCTGTAAATTCTGGGGGGGGCTAAGCTCTTCTCACGCCACATTCAATCACATTCCAGATGTCTGATCAGGTTCACACCTGGTGAGTTGCGGGGCCAGCATGTCAACTGGAACTCACCACTGTGTTGCTTCAACACTTCAACACACTCCTGGCTTTGTTGAAACATGCCACTGCCACCAGTAAATATGATTGTCATGAAGGCGTGTATGTGGTCTGCAATCAGTGTACAACATTCCTTGGCCGTCAAGGTGCCTTGCATGAGCACCACTGGACCCATGGATGCCTACATGAATGTTCCCCAGAACACAATGGAGCCGCTGCCAGCTTGTCACTGCCCCGAAGTACAGGTGTCAAGGAGTTGTTCCCCTGGAAGACAACGGATTTGTGTTGTCCCATCACCATGATGAAAAAGGTATCAAGCTTCATCAGACCACGCAATGCTCTGCCACTGTGCCAATATCCAGTGCTGATGGTCAAGTACCCATTTCAGTCTTAGTTGCTGATGTCATTGTTTTAAAACTGGCACATGCGTTGATCGTCAGCTGTGGAGGCCCACTGTTAGGAGTGTTTGGCGCACTTCAGACACACCTGTACTCTGCCCAGCTTTGAAGTTTTATGTTAGTTCCACAACAGTTCACCGACTGTCCTGTTTTACCAGTCTGTTCATGCTACAACGCCCAACATCTGTAATGATGGGTGGCTGCCCAACCCGCAACATCTGGATGTGGTTTCACCATGTGTTGAGGACACTCACCACACCACTCCTCAAGCACCCAACAATCTGTGCAGTTTCTGAAATGCATCATAATCTGACCTCGGTCAAACTCAGATAGATCATGTGCCTTTCCCATTATACATATGTACAGCATGCTCACTGATACTACATGCATGGTGCATGTGTCTGAATAGCCGTGATTCCTTGCCAGGTGACACTGCTATTGCCTGGGTGGGTTTATATCGATAGCAGGTCAGTGGTCATAATGGTCTGGCTGATCAGTGTACAATGTGCTGAAGGATTATTTTCAACACACCTAACTGAATTATGTCAAGTTCATCGTCATCAGTCTAATTATTTATTTTACTTATTTTTTTCTGAATTGTTATTTGACATTAATATTTCTTTTTTATTTTTAAGTTTGGTTTCACAATGTGTACTTCGTTCACCGAAAATGATAAGTAACTCATTATTATGTCACATCATTACCATAATGATGCTCTGTAAACAAATGCTTAAAACACTACATTTTTTTTACACCACACACACAACATTTCTTCCCATAATACAAACAACAGGCAACACAATATAAAACAAAATTTAGTAGAATTCACAAATTTTGGCGGGTGATCCTTTAAATATCCTGATTTGTTTCAGGCATCTTTCAGTACACTGGAAAACATTGACGAAGAGACACTGATTATGTACTAGTGACTGCAGCTTGATTATATTAATTTCTCAAGTACAGATTGAGATCATAATCATTCAGCAGAACTAGATCAGAAAATCTTCTCATGAAGTTCTTCCAACATTGAATGCCATACATGTCGAACTGCTATACCTGTCCTGATGAGCCTTTTCAGGTCACCATATGAACAAGTTCCTTGTCGTCATGTAAAAAACTCAAAACAGTTCTTTCACATTGACCACCTGAAGAATCTAAGAATAATACAGATTTTTCTCCTGCATGGGGACAGAAAACATCTGCCAATTATCTTTTGACATGGTCGTACCTGAGGATAAGGACCTTGATCATCTGGTGATTCCAAAAGGCTCAACATGATGGTACAGCCATTGGGCGTATACAGTTTTCAATGTTGGAAGAACTTTGCAATAAAATTCTCTGATCTACTTCTGCTGAATGATTATGATTTCAATCCCCACTTGAGAAACAATATAATCAAGCTGCAGTCACTAGTATACAACCAAGTTTCTTCGTCAATGTTTTCCAATATACTGAAATATGCCTGATACAAATCAGGATATTTGGAGGATCACCCGCCACCATTTGAAATCCTGCTGAATTTTATTTTATACTGTGTTGTCTGTCGGGTGTTACATGAAGATATTTTGTTGATTTTATACGTATTGTGTAAAAAAAAAAAAAAAAAAAAAAAAAAAAAAAAAAAAAAAAAAAAAAAAAAAAAAACAAGTTTTCAGCATTTCTTTACACATTACCATTGTTGCAATGATTTTGTTTCATAATAATGAGCAACTTATTATTTTCAATTAACAAAATACAATTGTACGAAACTGTAAACTAAAAAACTAAAAATATGAATGTAAAATAACAACTTAGAACAGAAAACAAAAATACATAAATTAAAATGATGAATTTTGAGATGGTTTAGTTAGGTATGTTGAAAATAATGCATCAGCATGTTGTACACAGCTTACTTTCTAAAAATGGTACCTCAGAAACCTGTTTTATTATGCATGTATGGATATGGTGTGAAAGCTTCTTTAATTTATGTTGCAACAAAGATTTTCATTTTTCAGAAATAATTAAAGGTGGTGAGGTATTATGCAAAATTTCAAATTATTACAAAAGTTGATTATATAGTTTTGAATGTTACTTACATTTCAGTTTCTATATGAAATTTTTTTATATATATCACTGTTTCTAAGATATTCTCTCTAAATTTAGTGTGTCAAACTACCTTGCGGACCACATTTTACCCCTTAATAGTGAAACTGGGCAAAAATAATAAAGAATACGCACTGCATTATTTTGACCCCCCCCCCCCCCCCCCAAATAGATGCCAAGTTTCAAAGATCATTTATTTATATTCGGTAATGTTTCCTTGTCAGTTTATGCCTCCACCAAACCATGATCCATCCCCCGTGCCCACAAATCAGCCCCTGTTAACTTTTCAGAATTTCCTAACCTCAAACCTTGCTTCACCATCATTCCCCAAATCCCTCAACATGGAGACCAACCTTATATCTGCAGAAAGAACTGCAATCCTCTACCTAAAAACCGACACTGTCCTTTCAACCCTACCTTCCGACAGAGGTTCCATCGCTGTGGTTATGAACCACAGATATTACTTTGGTAGGGACTCCATCAGCTGTCACATACATCCACTTACAAGCCCTTCCACAGTGACCCCATTCCACAAATCCAGATGGCTCACCAGTCACTCTTCAAATCCTGGGGACCATCCCAGAACATCTCCCCATCCCTCTCTCTCTTTCCCTCCCCTCCCCTCCCTCTACTGCCCCACTCACCCCCAACACTCCCCACACTCCTACCTTCTACATGCTTCCAAAAGATCATAAACCCAACCACCCAAGATGCCCCACTGTGACTGGTTACTGTGCCCCACAGAGGGATCTCTACTCTTAGGGATGAACACCTTCAGCCTACTACCCTGTGACCTTTCCCCTCATACAGGGCTATTACAAATGATTGAAGCGATTTCATAAATTCACTGTAGCTCCATTCATTGACATATGGTCACGACACACTACAGATACGTAGAAAAACTCAAAGTTTTGTTCGGCTGAAGCCGCACTTCAGGTTTCTGCCGCCAGAGCGCTCGAGAGCGCAGTGAGACTAAATGGCGACAGGAGCCGAGAAAGCATATGTCGTACTTGAAATGCACTCACATCAGTCAGTCATAACAGTGCAACGACACTTCAGGACGAAGTTCAACAAAGATCCACCAACTGATAACTCCATTCGGCAATGGTATGCGCAGTTTAAAGCTTCTGGATGCCTCTGTAAGGGGAAATCAACGGGTCGGCCTGCAGTGAGCGAAGAAACGGTTGGACGCGTGCGGGCAAGTTTCACGCGTAGCCCGCGGAAGTCGACGAATAAAGCAAGCAGGGAGCTAAACGTACCACAGCCGACAGTTTGGAAAACCTTACGGAAAAGGCTAAAGCAGAAGCCTTACCGTTTACAATTGCTACAAGCCCTGACACCCGATGACAAAGTCAAACGCTTTGAATTTTCGGCGCGGTTGCAACAGCTCATGGAAGAGGATGCGTTCAGTGCGAAACTTGTTTTCAGTGATGAAGCAACATTTTTTCTTAATGGTGAAGTGAACAGACACAATGTGCGAATCTGGGCAGTAGAGAATCCTCACGCATTCGTGTAGCAAATTAGCAATTCACCAAAAGTTAACGTGTTTTGTGCAATCTCACAGTTTAAAGTTTACGGCCCCTTTTTCTTCTGCGAAAAAAACGTTACAGGACGCGTGTATCTGGACATGCTGGAAAATTGGCTCATGCCACAACTAGAGACCGACAGTGCCGACTTCATCTTTCAACAGGATGGTGCTCCACCGCACTTCCATCATGATGTTCGGCATTTCTTAAACAGGAGATTGGAAAACCGATGGGTCGGTCGTGGTGGAGATCATGATCAGCAATTCATGTCATGGCCTCCACGCTCTCCCGACTTAACCCCATGCGATTTCTTTCTGTAGGGTTATATGAAAGATTCAGTGTTTAAACCTCCTCTACCAAGAAACATGCCAGAACTGCGAGCTCGCATCAAAGATGCTTTCGAACTCATTGATGGGGACATGCTGCGCTGAGTGTGGGAGGAACTTGATTATCGGCTTGATATCTGCCGAATCACTAAAGGGGCACATATCGAACATTTGTGAATGCCTAAAAAAACTTTTTGAGTTTTTGTATGTGTGTGCAAAGCATTGTGAAAATATCTCAAATAATAAAGTTATTGTAGAGCTGTGAAATCACTTCAATCATTTGTAATAACCCTGTACAGAAGACAGCAACTATCTCCTCCACTGACTATCTACATTTCCTACTCCTTTATCACTCGCTGCCCTTCTAATCATTATCGATGCCACCTCCCTTTACTCTAACCACCTTAACTTGCTGCTACTGAACACTACTTTTCCCAATGCCTGACTAACTTCAAACCTACAACCTCCTTCCTGGTCACCATGACCACCTAAATCCTTACCCACAATTACTTCCCCTTTGAAGGCATCACCTACAAACAAATCCATTGTACAATGGGCACCCACATGACACCATCTTATGCCAACCCATTCGTGGGCTACCAAGTGGAATCCTTCCTAACCACCCAGAATCCCAAATCCCTCCCCTGGTTCAGATTCAACGCTGACATCTCTATGATCTGAACTGAGGATGAGGACACTCGATCCATATTGTTCCAGAACCTCAATAACTTCTCTCCCATTCGCTTCATCCAGTCCTCCTCAACCCAACAAGCCATCTTCCTCAATGTTGACCTCCACCTTAAGGATGTCTACATCAGTACTGTTGCTCACCTCAAACCTACCAACCACCAGCAATACCTCCACTTTTGACATCTACCACCCATTCCATATCGAGAGGCTTTTCCATAAAGTCTAGCCACCCATAGTTTTTGTATTTGTAGAGATGAGCAGTCCCTCTCCAAATACACTGGGGTCTGATGGTATTCACAAACCGAAATTACACTGACAATCTTGTCCAGAAACATATTTCCCATGCATTTTCTCCAGTCACCTCCCCCTTCCACATACCCACTGTCTGGCCACAAAGGAGCACTTCTTTTCACTCAGTACTACCCTGCACTGTAGCAACTGAATCATATTCTCTGCCTGGGCTTCGACTACCTGTCATTGCACCATAAAAATGGAGACTATCCTCCCCACCCATGCCACAATGGTATTCTGTTGGCCACCAAACCTACACAATATCTTTGTCTGAAACTACTTCACCCATGCTTCCAGCCCCATGGTTCATAAGCCTGCAATAGACCTAGATGCAAGACCTGTCCCATACATCCTCTTACCACCATCTACCACGTGAGGGAAGTCGTGTGATCTACAAACTAAGTTGGAACCACCGTCTCATTTTCTACATGGGCATGACAATTAACACGCTGTCTGCCCACATGAACAGCCACTACCAAGCTGTGGTCAAGAGACAGTTGGACCACCCAGTCACTAAATATGTTGCCCTACAGGATGTACCCCACTTTCATGCTGCTTCATGGCCCATGCCATTTGGATTCTTCCTACTAATACCAGGTTTTCTGAATTGTGCAGACTGGAAATCTCCCTGAAACACATCCTTTGTTTCCATAATCCACTGGCCTAAACTTCCGTTAGTCCTTCCCACCCATCTGCCCCCTTCCCTGCTTCCACTTCAGCACTACACATATTCTATCCCATTATCACACAAACATACCTACAAGTCCTTTCTCATTATTTACTTCTCTCTCCTCCCCCCCCTCCCCCCCCCCCCCAAGCACAATCATCATACGGTGCATCTAACAACTCTGTACCATGCCCACAAAGTCCCTGCACACACTGTTAGGCAGCACTAGCATTTTCGCTCACCCATACCCTGCTATTCCTCCCCCTACCCATTTCATGCTTCCTCCATATCCCCACCGTTCATTTCAGCAGAATGCTGCTCCATCAGATGCAGTCATACTCAGGTTCCAGTGCCCTGAGACAGGGGCCATGTGTGAGAGTTTTACGTCTGTGAATGTGTGTCTGTTTCCTACTGCAGAAGAATGATTAGTACGAAAGCTTTAAATTTGAGCTGTCTTTTTGATTGTCCCTGTCTGTGACTCAACAACTCCTCTGTATGATGAGTAGCAATCTATGCTTTCCATATCGCTGGTGTATGGAGTTAGCAATTTCATAGTGGAGAATTTGAATTGATGTTAAACGCTGTCCAGTCACATTAATGTGACCACCCGTCAAAAGCTTGAAAAACCAGGTTTTACAGTGCGGACCACTGTGAGACATGCAGGAAAAGAAAGAATGAAGTTCTGGAAGGTAGCAACAGGGACGTGGAGCCATGCTGACATCAGTGCCATGGCCAACTACTCTACGTTTCTCGGTTGAGAATCCACAGATTCTTGATTGTGTTTAAATCCAGAGTTTGATGGCCATGGGAGTACAGTAACTTCATCCTGGTGCTTTCTGAACCATGCACATACATTGCACGATGTGTAACACATTGTACTGTCCTGCAGGTAGATACCATTGTGAGCAGGAAAACCAGACTGCATGTAGGGTGGACGTGGCCCCCCAAGGACACATGCATACTTGTGTTGATCCACTGTGCCTTCCAGAATGATGATATCACCCAGGAAAAACATTCCACAGACCATAATGCATACAGAGTGTTTGCTTTCAGATGCTTCGTGACGTACATGCCAACAGCAATCTGTCCAATGGAGCATAAAACGTGATTCATCTGAAAAGACCTCCTGTCACCACCCTGTGGACATCGAGTTGTGGCATTGGTGAGCAAATGCCTGCCTTCGTTGCCAATGAACAGCAGTTACCATGGGTGCATGAACCAGGCACCTGCTGTGGAGGCCCATATGCAGCAATATTCATCCGCAGCTGTCACTCCCTTGTCATCCAGGGCCTCTTGTGCACCACAGCTGCTTTGGCACTGGTTTTGGATAGCACCACTTTGCCATGCACAGTATACTTTAACCATGACAGAATGCAAACAATTTAAAAACTTAGCCATTTCAGAAATGCTTACACACTTGGCCCAAAAGCCAATAATCCTGCCCTTTCAGATGTCAGATAAATTACTCCACTTCCACATCCAAACAACAGCAACTGCACTGTTTCCAGTGTCCCCCACACTTTATATATCCTCCATTGCTAGTGCTCCTATCTGCCACCTGTCAGCGATTATCGCACGTTAGCGTCAAACGTAGCCAGTGGTCACATAAATGTGACTGGACTGTGTATTGTTCAGTTTTCTGTAATTTTAGAAAATGAAATGCGAGGAAAAATATATGTATATAGCCACAAAAAATTCTGTTTTGGCCATGGGTCATAAACACACAAGTTGCCAAAGTGGCATCAACTAAAAAGACTTTCAACCTAGTGGCTGAACTCCCTGGAAGGGGACTCCCGGCCAAGAATGCCATAAGCACATTTTTTGTTTTATTATTCATATTCTAACTTTCTTCATTTTTTTAATTTTTAGATATCTTTCATATTGTAATTCCTTTTCAAGAAATATTAAAAAACACCTCTTTACATAGGTAGCACCTTTATCACTTCTGGTCGCAATTTGTATTCAGTTTAAGAAAAGCACTGACCTTTAGTTTTAGTATACGACACACCTACTTGGTTACGAAAGCTTGACGAGTGCATACCAGGAGTAAAGTCATGCTTGTATTTTAAGGTTGCACTTTATACCATACATTCACTATGAAAGAGAAAAAAATATTTTGTAAATGTTTTTAGGAGTAATGGAAACAACTCACGAAACAGCAGGGGCATTTGAGTTGTCAAGAGGCACACACAAATGAGATATGAAAACTCTGCTAGCTTTGCTTAACACACACACACACACACACACACACACACCCCTCTCTCTCTCTCTCTCTCTCTCTCTCTCTCTCTCTCTCTCTCTCTCTGTAAGGTGGTGTGCAGTTTCAGTTGGGGTGGGGATAGTGTCCGATGGCATGGGTAGAGGGAGAAAGAGGCGGGAAGCAGGAGTATGAGTTAGAGAAAGGCAACTAGCACTGGGACGGAGGCAGCAGAACTGTAAGATGGGAATATTAGTTAGTTACATGTTCTATAGATCATCTGCATAATTATTTTATCAAAATGATGTGGAATGAGTCAGTTTATGGGACACGTGTAGTGTATATCTTTAGTGTTAAAATTAACGAGCATATTTTTTAGTCCTACTCATGCAACTATACTTACTCTACATGATTAATCTGCTATTCACAATAAAGTGCCTGGCAGAGGGTTCAATGAATCACCTTCAAGCTGTCTCTCTACTGTTCCACTCTTGAACGGTGTGTGGAAAAAACAAGTACTTAAATTTTTCTATGCGAGCCCTTATTTCTCTTATTTTATTATGATGATCATTTCTCCCTATGTAGGTGGGTGCCAATAGAATGTTTCCGCAATTGGAGGAGAAAACCGGTGATTGAAATTTCATGAGAAGATCCCATTGCAGCAAAAAAACGCCTTTGTTTTAATGATTGCCACTCCAATTCTTGGTTGTACTACTACTACTACTATTTTTATCATCATCATCAAAATGATATGGAATAACTAAGTTTGTGATATGTATAGATATTTAATGTTAAAACTAATGAACACATTTTTAGTCCTACCCATGCAACTATATTTAAAACTAGGTTGTATTATTATTATTATTATTATTATTATTATTATATGCCACCAGCTCTTAAATACAAATTCATCCATGGTGTAGCAGTTGCCCAAGAGAAATGATTTAAAACTTGCTTTGCTACCTGTCAGACATTTTATATAGTTGGGGTAATGATTAAAAATTTTTGTGCTGCACATTGAACTCCTTTCTGAACCACTGACAGCTTTAATAATTGGTAACAAAGGTCATTTTTCCTCTAGTGTCATAGAAAATTATTCCACAAAACATTATTGTGTGGAAATATGCAAAATATTTCACAAGGCTGGTTTGTTTCTTGCCAAGACTTGTAATTATAGACTAGTGACTGTAGTAGTATATGGACTAGTAATTATAATTAGAGTTGGGAAAGTACCAGAGTTCCAAGTGCTAATAGAAAGCACTGATGCTCAAATCGTTATGGGTACTGAAAGCTGGCTAAAGCTGCAGATGAGTTCAGCCAAAATTTTTGCTAAAAAACGTAATGGCGTTCCAAAAGGATATACTAAACACAGTTGGCAGTGGCATGCTTGTTGCTGTTAGTAGTAGTTCACCTTGCAGCAAAATTGGGCAGAGGTCATTCTTTGCAACCAGAATAAAATAATAATTGGAACCTTTTACCTGCCTCCCAACTCAGATGATACAATTGCTGAATGGTTCAAAGAAAACTTGAGTTTAATTTCAAACACATACCCGACTCATAAAATTATAGTTGGTGGCGACTTTAATTTACCCTTGATATGTTGGTGAAAATACATGTTTAAACCCAGAGGTATGCATAAAACACCATCCGAAATTGTGCTAAATGCATTCTCTGAAAATTATTTTGAGCAGTTAGTTCATGAGCACACGCAAATAGTAAATGGTTGTGAAAACACACTAGACCTTTTAGCAACAAATAATCCTGTGCCAATAACAAGGATCGAAATGGATACAGGGATTAGTGAACACAGGGTTGTCTTAGCGAAACCGAATATTGTAACACCCAAATCCTCCAAATATAAATGAAAAATATACCTACTCAAAAAAGCAGATAAAAATTCACTTGACACCTTCCTAAGATACAGTCTTCACCCCTTCCAAATTAACAATGTAAGTGTAGGCCAGATGGGGGTTTGAATTTAAAGAAATATTATCGACAGCAATTGAGAGATTTAGACCAAATAAATTAACAAATGATGGAGTTGATCCCCCTTGGTACACAAAACGGATCAGAACACTGTTGCAGAAACAACAAAAAAAAGCATGCCAAATTCAAACAAATGCAAAACCTCCAAGACAGGTGATCTTTTACAGCAGCTTGAAATTTAGTGCAGACATCAATGTGAGGTGCTCATAACAGTTTCCACAATGAAACTTTATCTCGAAATCTTAAAGAAAATCCAAAGATAGTCTCGTCGTACGTAAAGTATGCTAGTCCAAGACAGTCAATGCCTCCTCTGTGTGAGAACAATGGAAATACTATCGACGACAGTGCTGTGAAAGCAGAGTAACTGAACACAGACTTTCGAAATCCTTTCACCAAAGAAGATGAATATTCCAAAACTTGAATCAAGAACAGCTGCCAACATGAATAACTCAGAAGTAGATTCCTCGGAGTAGTGACGCAAGTTAAATCACTTAACAAAAGCAAGTTTTCAGGCCCAGACTGTATATCAGTTAGGTTCCTTTCAGAGTACGATGGTGCAACAGATCCATACTTAAGAATCATATACAAGCTCTCGCACAACAAAGACCCATACCCAAAGACTGGAAAGTTGCACAGATCACACCAGTATTCAAGGCAGGTGGTGGCAGTAATCCACTAAATTACTGGCCCACAAGAACAATGTTTCATACATCCGTGTTGACTATGTGTCAGTAGACCGTTCTCTTCGGGGTAATTCATAATGTTCAAACACAATATAAGTTCCAAAATCCTGATGCATATTGATGTTCATTAACATGAACATTATGAATTACCCCAAAGAGAACGGTATACTGACACACAGTCAACACGGATGTATGAAACATTGTTCTTGTGAAACACAACTAGCCCTTTACACACACTAAGTGTTGAGTGCTATTGACAAGGGCTTTCAAATTGATTCCAGATTTCAAGATTTCCAAAAGGCTTTTGACACTGTACCACACAAGTGGCTTGTGGTGAAATAGCGTGCTTACGGAATATTGTCTCAGTTATGTGACTGGACTCATGATTTCCTGTCAAAGAGGTCACAGTCCATAGTAACTGATGGAAAGTCATCGAGTAAAACAGAAGTTATTTCTAGTGCTCCCCAAGGTAGTGTTATAGGCCCTCTGCTGTTCATAATCTATATAAATGATTTAGGAGACAATCTGAGCAGCTGTCTTAGGTTGTTTGCAGCTGATGCTGTCTTTTATCTTCTAGTAAACTGATCAGAAGATCAAAACAAACTGCTAAACGATTTAGAAAAGATATCTGTATGGTGCAGAAATTGGCAATTGACCCTAAATAGAAGTGTGAGGTCATCCACATGAGTGCTAAAACGAATCTGTTAAACTTTGCCAACACGATGAATCAGTCTAATCTAAAGGCTGTGAATTCAACAAAAAATCTAGAGATTACAATTATGAACAATTTAAATTGGAAAGAACACACAGTAAGTGTTGTGGGAAGGCAAACCAAAGACTGCATTTTATTGGCAGAACACTTAGAAAATGTAACAGATCTACTAAAGACACTGCCTGCACTACGCTTGCCCGTCCTCTTTTGGAGTTCTGCTGCGTGATCTGGATCCTTAGGAAATAGGATTAATGGAGTACATTGAGAAAGTTCAAAGAAGAGCAGACATTTTGTATTGTCACAAAATAGGAGAGAGAGTGTGACAGACACAATACACGGATTTGTAATGGACACCATTAAAACAAAGATGTTCTTCGATGCAGCAGAATCTGCTCACGAAATTTCAATCACCACCTTTCTCCTCTAAATGCAAAAATATTTTATTGATGCTGATCTACATAGGGGGAAACACCCGTCACGATAAAATAAGGGAAATCAGAGCTCACGTGGGAAGATACAGATGTTCCTTTTTTCCGTGTGCTGTTCGAGATTAGAATAATAGAGAATTATTGTGAAGGTGGTTCAATGAACCCTCTTCCAGGCACTTAGGTGTGATTTGCAGAGTATCCATATAGATGTAGATATGAGGAGCAAATGTAGCTGACTTTAAATGTTTCAGATGCTCAGTTATAGTCTCCTTCCAGTTAAAGTTTTCATCAATAAGTAAATCCAAAAATTTGTTGCATTCTACCCTATTTACTGACTCTGTTCATGTGTTGCATTGATCGGTTGCATGAGTATTTATTGTGCAGAGTTGAATATAGTGTGTTTTCTCAAAATTTAGGGAAGTTCATTTTCAGAGAACCACTTAATAATTTAGGAAAAAGTAATTAAGAACCACTTCTGCTGCTTTCTCTCTAATGGGATTTATTGTAACATTAGTATTCTCTGCAAAAAGTATCAATTCTGCTTGTTGAATGTTAAGTGGAAGGTCATTCACATATACAGGGTGATTCAGCTGCCCTTACCGATGTTGCTTAATGAGCCTACAATGTTATATCTGGCCTTCAAAAACCACACACAAGTTTCATATTCTCTTGCTCACTATGCAGAAACTATTAGTCCTGCAGAAAAACTGAACAGGAACTTATTGTGGGAAATTTAATGCAGTTGAATTTTATACTGGGAAATGTTTCCACTGTAGGCTGTAGTTTTTTAGTTATTCAAGAAAAACACACAGAAGTGACCTTCAAATGTACCTCTACCCCCACACCCATCCCTCACCTGTCAACATTTGCGGTATGTTTTTTGTGGCACACACTCCCACAACCATAAACAAATTTTTTATTCACAAACTATTTCCGGTATTCTCTCTTTTTTGGTCTCTATAGATTGGGCTATTATGGCAATAACAAGACAACTATTTCGTTAACACTGTTAATTTAAATGTGCCCATGAGGATAATCAAACAAAAAAGATTTCTGTAAATGTTACGCTAAAACTAATTTTCTTGACAATTCAATCCAAACTTCACCCTTAAATGCACAGTAGTTTCGTAGTCAAAAGGCCTGACAAATACAATGATGTAATGGTTTACTTTATGCTGTTACAATTCACAAAACTGTAACTTAAAATTTACACAAACACCAATTTCACAATTTTTAAGTGCTCGACTAATCTGGTGGTATAATAAGATCAGTCAATGAAGACCAAAATGGGTTGAATGTGGGAAATAATTTGTGCAGTTGCAAATTTAAATTTTGTACACTGATAGGAAGGAGTGCCATGGACAGACAACATACTGGAAATCCAGACTGGTGGGGGGCTGAATGTGTGAGTGGGAGTGAATTTAAAGTTAACTTCTATAAGTTTTTCTTGAACAACTTGAGAGCTTCAGCCTCTAGCAAAAACATATCTCAGTATAAAATTTAACTGCAGGGTGATCAAAATGTCAGTATAAATCTGAAAACTTAATAAACCACAGAATAATGTAGATAGAGAGGTAAAAATTGACACACATCCTTGGAATGACATGGGCTTTTATTGGAACCCATGACAGGTGAGAGGTAGGCTGATATGTTACAGAATCGCATCATCCCCAGCCTGTCTAATAAACACCTGCTGGAAGGTATGGTGTTTATGCAGGATGGTGCTCCACCCCATATTGCTAGACGCGTAAAAGATGTCCTGCACGCGTCGTTTGGTGATGATCGTGTGCTCAGCTGCCACTTTCGTCATGCTTGGCCTCCCAAGTCCCCAGACCTCAGTCCGTGTGATTATTGGCTTTGGGGTTACCTGAAGTCACAAGTGTAACATGATCGACCGACATCTCTAGGGATGCTGAAAGACAACATCCGACGCCAATGCCTCATCATAACTCCGGACATGCTTTACAGTGCTGTTCGCAACATTATTCCTCGACTGCAGCTATTGTTGAGGAATGATGGTGGACATATTGAGAATTTCCTATAAAGAACATCATCTTTGCTTTGTCTTACTTTGTTATGCTAATTATTGCTATTCTGATCAGATGAAGAGCCATCTGTCTGACATTTTTGGACTTTTGCATTATTTTGGTTCTAATAAAACCCCATGTCATTCCAAGCATGTGTGTCAATTTGTACCTCTCTATCTACATTATTCTGTGATTTATTCAGTTTTCAGATTTATACTGACATTTTGATCACCCTGCAGTTAAATTTTATACTGGGATATGTTTTTGCTAGAGGCTGAAGCTCTCAAGTTGTTCAAGAAAAACGTATAGAAGTTAACTTTAAATTTATACTGACTTTTTGATCACCCGGTACATTAAATTGCCTACAAAAAGGTCCTGTTCATTTTTTGTGTGTAGCACTAATAGTTTGCAAGTAGAGAGTAAGAGGACATGAGATCTTGTACGGGGTTTTGTAGGTCAGATATGACAGTGCAGGTTGCATAAAACATTGGTAGGGGCAGCTGAATTATCCTTTATGAGGAATAGGAGTGGGCCAAAAATTGAACCCTGTGGCACTCCCTTGGTGATTTCTCCAGTCACTAAAATTTTCTATCCTTCCACAATGTTTGAATTATTCAGCAAATGCAAAGGAGGAGGAGCAGGAGGAGGAGGAGGAGGAGGAGGAGGAGGAGGGGGGGGGGGCACATGGAAGAGGCAGGGACTGGGAGGTGGTGACAGGACAGAGGGAACGAAACTGTTGGGTAGAAGGTGTGAGTAAGTAGAAGTTGATGCCATGCCCATTGGTGTTGCCACTACCCCTCACTGCCTCATCAAACGTCCTTCCAACTTGAAACACACAGCATCATTCCACACACACCTTACCAACTACATTCTCACACACAATTAATTCTCCTTTTATGAGAACCTATACAGAAAAGTTCATGACACAACCATGGACACCTAAATAGTAACCTGCTATGCCAACATCTTTATGAGCCATCTAGAGGTAATCTTCCTAACCTCAAAAAATACAGATTCACTGTCTAGTTCAGGTTC
Source organism: Schistocerca piceifrons (assembly GCF_021461385.2). Lineage (NCBI taxonomy): Eukaryota > Metazoa > Arthropoda > Insecta > Orthoptera > Acrididae > Schistocerca > Schistocerca piceifrons. The sequence goes on along the minus strand of NC_060149.1, from coordinate 92,801,185 downwards.
ATTCGTGATATGGACTTAAGGCCGACAAACCCTATTCTCATTCCACAACCTAACACCTCACTGCTGCCCACTTCATCTGGTCCTCCTCAGCTCCATGTGTCACCTTCCTGGACACTGACCGCCATCTCTCTGATGGCTCCATCCACACCTCTGTCCATAATAAATCCACTAACCACCAAGCAGCGGTCACCCTTCCAACATGAAAAAATTGCTCCCATACAGCTTGGCCACCTGTAGATGCCATATCTCTAGTGATAGCAATTCCTTTGCCCAGTATGCTTCAGGTCTCACCAAGGCCTTCACAGACAGGCGCTGCCACCTGAAAACACAGTGTGCAAACAGAATCCATATGCCATCACTTCTAATACCCCTAATCCTCTCAACATACCCAAAAATCAGCTGCAAAGGAGTGCCTCCCTTGTCACAAAATATCAACCCAGGCTGGAACAACTGAACTATAACCTTCATCAGCACTATTATTATCTACCATAATGCCCAGAAATGAGGGACATCATGCTCAAGATCCTTACAGCCCTTCCAACAGTGGAGTTCCATTGCCTACCTAGCCTACACAACATCCTGATCCATCCCCATGACACTCCCAACCCCTTGCCACAGCACTTCTAATCCTGTTGAAAACCCAGGTGCACAGCCTGCCCTGTCCATCCACCCAGTACATCCTACACCAGTCATGACATGGGCTTATCCTATCCCATCAGAGGCACAGCCACCTGTGAAAGCAGCTCTTTCATATACCAGCTGTGTTGCAATCAGTGAACAACATTTTACATAGAAATGACAGTTAGCACACTGGACTCACATTTTGGAGGACGATGGTTCGCACCTAAGACCGGCCGTCCTGATTTAGGTTTTTTGGGATTTCCCTAAATCGCTTCGGGCAAATGCTGGGATGATTCCTCTGAAAGGGCACAGCCAACTTCCATCTACAGCCTTCCCTAATCCAATGGGACCGATGACCTCGCTGTTCAGTCCCCTCTCTCCCGAATCAATCAACCAGCCAACCGTGACCACCAACTAGCTGCCCACGTGAATGAATGACCATTGCCAACCTGTGGCCAAGAACAAAGTTGATCATCTAGTGGCACAAGATGGTAGTGAGCACAACATATTTGAGTTCAGTGGCTTCTTTACAACCCTTGCTATCTGGATCTTTCCCTCCACCACCAACTTTTCTGAACTATGCAGGTGGCAGCTGTCTTCGCAGCACATCCTTCACTTCTTGTCTCAACCTCCGCTAATTTACACCCTCTACCCAACAGTTTCCCCTCACTCTATTGGGTCACCCCTCCCAATCCACAACTCCACATCATCTTCATTGTGCGCCACACCTAACCGGTTGCTGTATCCGTGTGTCACATGCCTAACCTGCATACCTGACAACCCTCCTCCACGCATTCCTATTCTGCACACCTGCTTTGCTTACCTCCAGTCCCCAACTCCTCCTCCTGCTTACCGCCTCTTTTCCCTCTCTACCCACCCCATCTGACAACTCCCAGACCCAGTCCACCAGCCTAACCACAACCATGACTGCCAGAACTTTCCTTCATACACTGCCGGAAAAAAAAATTATTACACCCCGGAAAGACAATGTCAATTTTGATTTGATGAGAGCATATGCCACCTGGGGGATAGTAGATGTACTAATAATGGTTTCAATGTCAGCAGCCTATAGAGACTATATAGTGGCATAGCTACCAGAGTACAATGTGTGTCTACCCTTTAATAGGGAATGCTACAACCAGAAGCCTCAGTGTGGTGCAAACATATGAAGCAAGCAGGCAACCATGTCATGGAGATACACTCGTGTTTCCCACAGTCAATAGAGTGAGTTCGGAAGGGGTCAAATTGTGGCCTTCTGAGTGGTGGGATGGTCCTTTCAGAGAATTGCCACACATGTTTGATGTGTTGCATTAGTTGTATGATGATGCTGGTATCAGTGGTCCCATTTAGGACATCCATGCAGCACAGATGCCCACCAGGATTGTCATATCATAAGAGTAGCAGTGGCCGATCATACAGCTACCACAGCACGTATAAGAGGGCATGGGAAGCCAAGTGTGTCAGTACAAACTGTCACAAATCAGTTATTAGCAGTGCGACTACAGGCACACACACCTCTGGCCCGTCTTGCACGCAGTCCACAGCATCAACATGTCTGCTCGACTGATGCCATCAGAGGATCACTCAGAAGATGGAATGTCATGCCGTGGTCTTTAGTGAGGAAAGGAGAGTATACCTGCATCGAAATGAATGCCATTTGTGTGTACGACATAGACCTGGTGAGCACTGTCTTTGTAAATGTTTCTTAAGAATATTTTAAATATGTACTGCGATTTTATTGTAAGTACTTTTATTGTACGATGGCCAGATGATGGTGCTCAGTACTGAAACAGGTAGTCACTACACAAAATAAAAGTGCTACTACAGACTAAGGCAAACATTTTTTTTCTGATTGTGTTGTTCACAGCTCCAACCAACAGTGTGTTGAGAATATGTAAATGTATGTAGGAGGCTAACACACACACACACACACACACACACACACACACACACACACACACACACACACACACACATCGAGGGAAACATTCCACGTGGGAAAAATATATCTAAAAACAAAGATGATGTAACTTACCAAACGAAAGCGTTTGTATGTTGATAGAGACACTAACAAACACAACACAAAATTCAAGCTTTCGCAACCCACTGTTGCTTCATCAGGAAAGAGGGAAGGAGAGGGAAAGACGAAAGGATGTGGGTTTTAAGGGAGAGGGTAAGGAGTCATTCCAATCCCGGGAGCGGAAAGACTTACCTTAGGGGGGAAAATGGACAGGTATACACTCGCACACACACACGCACATATCCATCCGCACATAACTGTTGGCAAGAACACAGAGATCCTGCAGTATTTGCACACTACAAAAACTACTCAAAATTACAGAGAAAGATTTAAAAAAAATCTAGAAACATGCACTCATGTCAGAAATCAGTAATCCTGACAACAGATTTAAGGTTATATGGAATGTAGTGGAACAAGAGACAGGACAACCAGCCACAAAACAGGATAACATCACTATTAAACTGAATGGAAGGGCTATAAATGATGAGTCACAGGTAGCAAATATAGTGTATACGCATTTCTTAAATATAGTGGAAAGTATAGAGATAAACAGTGCAACAGAAAAATCACTGCAGTATGTCGTGAAAATATCTGTGATAACTTTCAATCGAATGGTTGTATCATTAATTTCTCTTTCTGAAATTAAGAAAATTATACATTCTCTCAAAAATAAAAGCTCATCCAGTTTTGATAGTGTTTTCAACAGAGTGCTGAAGATTTACTCTCATATAATATGCCCAGCCTTATTTGAAACCGAGCGAGATGGCGCAGTGGTTAGACACTGAACTCGCATTCGGGAGGACGACGGTTCAATCCCGCGTCCGGTCATCCTGATTTAGGTTTTCCGTGATTTCCCTAAATCGCTCCAGGCAAATGCCGGGATGGTTCCTTTCAAAGGGCACGGCCGACTTCCTTCCCCGTCCTTCCCTAATCCGATGAGACCGATGACCTCGCTGTCTGGTCTCCTTCCCCAAACCAACCAACCAACCTTAATTGAAATATGTTACGGGTCACTAGCTCAAGGCATTTTTCCAGAGAGACTGAAATATCTCATTGTCAAACACCTCTTTAAGGAAGGTTATAGGAGAGAGATCAATAACTACTGACCTGTTTCACTGCTGACATCACTTTTCCAAATTTTTTGAGAAGAGGGTGTATTTTAGAATAGTAACTCACCTGAGTAACAATACTATCCTCAGAAAATCACACTTTGGATTTCAGAAGAGTTGCTCTACTGAAAATGCCACTTACATGTTCACTCAACAAATTTTACAAGCATTAAATAACAAAACAGTGCCTGTTGGTATTTTCTGCAACCTACCTAAGATCTCTGACTGTGTGAATCACAATATTCTCCTCTATAAATTGAAATTTTATGGGATCGGTGGTACAGCCACCCAATGGATAATGCCATATCTAACCAAAAGAACGCAAAAAGTTGTACTTATATTGAACTGATGTAGTCGTGGGACATAATTCTGATGGGAAAAAAACCACATATGGGGTTCCCCAAGGCTCAATCTTAGGTCTGCTATTGTTCCTCCTATGTGTAAATGATCTTCCATTTAATATGCAACAAGAAGAATCAGTTCTTTTTGCAGATGACACTAGTATTTTAACAATCCAAGCATACACACAGAAACAGAAGAAATGGTAAACAATGTCGTTAAAAGTATCATTGACTTGTATTCTGTGAATGGTCTCTCAGTCAGTTTTAAAAAGATTCAACATATTCAGTTCTGCACACGTAGTGATATTACACCAATGCTAACTGAAACACATGGTCAGGAAATAATAAACAGGGTGGAAACTTCAAAATTCTTTGTCCATATTGATGAGAATTTAAACTGGAAAAAGTACATTTTGGAACTGCTAAAACAATTTAGTTCAGTCACACGTGCACTTAGAATCATTGCAAATCTTGGGAAGAGAGAAATCTGTAAGGTGGCATATTTTGACTATTTTCACTAGATAATGTCACTGCTCAAAAACGGCTGCAAGAATACTACATGGTGCTCACACATGATCATCTTGTACACATCTGTTTAAGGAGTTGGGTATTATGACTATTGCTTCACAGTATATTTATTCCTCTATGAAGTTTGTTGTAAATAAATCCACTATGGTTAAAAAGGGAACACTGATGTACATACATACAACACAGTAAGGAAAAATGACATTCAGTAGTTCTTTACAGTTGTCTTTAGCACAAAAAGGGGGTGCACAATGCCACAACTAAAATTTTGGCTCACTTACCCAGGATATAAACTGTCTGAAAGATGGCAAAGTAAATTTTCAAAACAAACTGAAAAAGTTTCTCCTTGACAACTCCTTGTACTCTGTAGAAGATTTTTCCATTACTGTAATGTGTAAAAGGTGGTGGGTAGGAATACTAACTTACATCTGTACATAAAAAAATATAAAAGAACCTTACAAATATTCAGCATGTAGGCATATTTACAAATTAATGTGTGATGTGAATGTAAAATGATTTGCCCCATGTCATTGTGATTTATTGTGCAAAATGATCCCTGAAACATTAAACTTATTAACTACCTCACTCACTAACCCGATTTCATTCAATACCTCTTCATTACTTATTCAGTCTACCCAGATCAGCTTCAGCATTCTTCTGTAACACATTTCAAAAGCTTCTATTCTCTTTATTTCTATACTGTTTATTATCCATATTTCACTTCCCTACAAGGCTACACAATAGACAAATACTTATAGAAAATAATTTCTAACCCTTCAATTTATATTACATATTGAAATGTGGATGTGTGGTTTTTTTCTGTCATTGTCAGTTACTTTGCTGCCCAAAGCTTTCTGTAAATTTGCAAATACTGTAAATGTTGGTCTGCATTTTTTAATCTATCTTCTAGTCTTTCCACTCTTCTGTAAATAATTCATGCTAGTATTTTCCATCCATGACTTATTAAATTGACAGTTCAGTAAAACTAACACTAGTTATCACCTGTTTTTTTTCCAATTGGGATTATTACTGTCTTCTTGAAGTCGGAGCATTTACTCTGTCTCATATATCTTGCATAGCAAGTAGAACAGTTTTGTCATGGTTGGTTTTCCACAAGGAGGGAACGTTGTCTACTCTAAGTGCCTTGATTCGACTTACGTCTATGTGCACTATCAAATTCTTCTCATAGTATTCTACCTCGCACCTCATCTTTATCTACTTCCTCTTTCCTTTCTATAACCTCGTCTTCAAGTTCATTTCCCTTGTATAGCTAGCTCGCTCGCGCTCTCTCTCTCTCTCTCTCTCTCTCTCTCTCTCTCTCTCTCTCTCTCTCTCTCTCTCTCAATTTGTGCTCCCTGTAAATCTCATTTTTTTTATGAGCATTCAAAGCCCTGTAACACTTTCAGCTCACTTAACAAACTGACTAATTCATTTTATCCCATCAGACTTTTTCAATCTTTTCATCAACTGTGGAGCTAGTAGACATACACACTTTTACTACTGTGGTGGACGTTGGCTTCATATACTTTTACTACTGTGATGGATATTGGCTTTGTGTCTCTTGATAACGATAATGCATTCACTAAGCTGTTCATAATAATCATCTACATTCTTATTTCCCTATTCATTATAATGTTTCTCCTGTGTTCCCCAAATTCATTGTGTGTCAATAACCTGGACTCACCTGACCAAAAGTCTTATCCTTCCTGCCATCACACTTCACTAATTCCCAATACGTCTGACTTCAACATAGCTCCACATTCCACACTCCAACCCATAGAATGCCAGTTTTGTTCTTTCTGATGACAACATTCTTCCGTGTAGTCTCCACACAAACATCCAAATGGGGTTATTTTACCAAGAGGAGACAGTTATTAAACCATCAAGTAGAGCTGCATGTCCTTGGTAAATATATTGGCTGTGGTTTAACTTTGCTTTGTGCCATTCTCAGCAACAAAATAATAGTATGAAATTCACTAATGTTACAGTACCCATCATCCATACTGTTGCCCCTGCAGCTACTGAAAGACATTACTGCTCCACCTCATGAACTCTATGTTAGTCTGTCCCCTCCACAAATACCTCTCAAATGCTGTTACATCTCCAGTATGGCGACCTATATGACTGACCCAAGTCATCCACCTTGTGGTAAGGTGTTGGTTCAAAGAGGGTATTTCTGTGAAACATTAATTTCCATCACATTTGTTTCTAAACGACAACTCTTTGAATGAAGCTTAAAATGCAATTTTAATTGTAGATTATTACTGGAAAGTTACTATGTATTTGGAGTGCAACAGTGTGATCTGCAGGTATGTGGGATACTGAATATACTTTTGTATGCTTGTCGCATTGTGAGAATGATATCTGATGATATGTCCAGACTGGGAATTCAAATGGTCCTAAATGCCACCATAATCAAATTAGCCCAATCCCTACAGGTATGATGTTCTAGTAAATCTGTAAACCATTCATCCACACTCAAGTAAGGACTATAAAAAGCATCTATAGAACTAGACCAGACAATGGACTTCATGTGAGGCGACCTCGTAAATCTCTTATCAAAAATGTGAACCGGAAACCACACTGAATATTTCAAATTTTTCAATAGTGTCCTCATTCCAAAGTCAGGAAGAAAGAATGATGATGATAACCATGGAAAATACACACATTCTTATGGTAAAGATATAAAATCAGTTTTCAGTATGGAGTCTTCCAGCTTTATAACTGTCATTGGAATTGAACTAAAAATTGATACAGCACTGATGAATAAAGAGCAGTGAGCAAGGCTTTTACCATGACTTTAACATTACCTATGTCTAGCTATTACAAAGAGGATAACTTTAAAATGCTACCTCAGTGGTACATAATTATCTTCTATAAAATGATTGGAGTTACGAAGGACCATAAAAGATTAGAACATATCAGTGGAAGTCTCGTGTGGAGCTGTCAACAAATATAATGCCTCCAAGTAGTAGTAGTAGTAGTAGTAGTAGTAGTAGGCCACCTGGCAGTCGGAAAAAAAACCCACATATTAGGTGATGCCTGCATAGGAAAACCTGCCTCAAACAGTGTCGTAAACGGTAGAATATTTCTTGAGCCCACATTGAAAGTTGCTTAGAAGGCGCATGTAGTCTAAGAACTAGAACAGCTGGTTGTTGACCTTCTTATCCAACATCTTTCACTCACAGCTAGTGATGGCAAGACTACAATGGCTAGTTGGAAATATTAAGTCCTTCTCAGAATTAAAGACGAGAATAAACAAAGCTTCCTTTCACAAGTCAGGAAATTTGATGTCTCCCACATTAAGTTAAAAAGTTTAACGAAGTTTCTCAGCATTCCTGGTAAGATGTAACAACATCCACCTTGTGCATAAAGAAGGGGCAGTTCTGTACTATGTTGTTAATAGGTCTGACACAATTGATTTTAGGTGACAGTGGCAGAAAAATAGATCCTGGCTGTCTGTGGTCTTGGTAAAGTCTTCTATGCTGGCCAGGAAACTCCCATTTCTTATTACGAGGATTGCCCAGAAAGTAATGCACCACATTCCCCCCAATGCTACGAATGCACAACATTACGTATGTTTTATTTGAAGTCTCCTGAGTGAGCGCGCCAAGTTTCCGTCACTTCCAACAGATAGCGTACAGTTAGTTGCTGGACACAGAGGGTGAGTTCATCAGGAGGCGGTTCAGCTAAGCTCTACAATTTGCAGCAGTCGGGGAGACCATACACGCCTGTCACACCTGACGTGTTGCAGCGAGCTGCCGCTGTCATTCACAAGGACTTATTTCATGCTGGAGGAAGGCCATAGAATGGGATGGAGATTACGCGGAAAAACAGGGTGTGTAGATAAAACAAAATTCTTATGCCCAATAAAGAATTGCTGAAGAAAGAAAACGCGGTGCATTACTTTCTGGGCAATCCTCACATAATATTAAATGGAACCTGGTACCTATCCTTGATATCCTAATGACCTAGTGGTCTACTGGAACAGTTTTTGGTGATGAGGAGATGTTGCCCTTATGGTTTCTTATTCTCCTTGACAATCTGTGAGGTCTTTCCTTCATCCCCCAAATGAGTTGCTAGGATCCCTGCAGATAGTCAAGTATTAAGTCTACATTGATTCCCACCTTTCCTTATTACAAGGAAGCATTTGTCACTCCCCAGGAAAATGCCTGGCTTCTAAGCTGGCCTGAAAACTGTATAAGCCAATTGGTTCAGCAGCTTGGTGAACGGTGTGGTCAATATGGTCCATCCATTTCTGGATGCAACTGTGATGTTTCAGACAGAAATTTGACTACATACAGTAAAGTTTGCATTGGCGCATGGCGTGCTTTCATCTCTGTTCGGCACGAGTATGCGGACTAGGAAGCAGTTACTGGAGCAGTTACATACTGAGCAGTATCAGCGACCACCAAAGAGCCCATCAATAGATCAATGGTAGAGACTAAACCCACAACACTGCCAAAATATGTACTCTGCCTAGTGTTAAAAAGATTCATGTTTTCTGGTAACAAAGGACACACTACATTTCAAACCCTAGGGCAGGTGACTGCAAGTTATAAGCACAGACGTCCCCATTGAGGAGAACAGGTAGGAGGACAGATTGAACTGCTTTTATATTGGCAGGAAGGGAAGAGTGGTTTAGAAGGGGGGGGGGGGGGCGGGGGGGACTACTTATTTTTCCCTCTCTCTGCTGAGGTCTCACTTTCTATGTGAGGGCAGTAACGGGTAACAGTTTTTAAAAATGTGTGTTGTGGAGAAACAGACATGTCTGAAAGGACATCATACACATATAATTACGGCGTTCACAAACCGAGGATCATTTCTATGCAGATGCGCACACACACTCAAACTCAAGTGGTAATAGGCCTTGCCATGAGCATTGAGATTAATGGGCACGGAGCACTACTTTCTTAGTGTCTGGAGTAAGTTGAGAATGTGGGTCTGGTGTGTGTGTGTGTGTGGGGGGGGGGGGGGGGCATGCTTGGGATAAGCCCGCATAGCTGAGTTTGTTTCTGTGTCCTCAGTGGCATAGGGGTTAGAGCACCTGCCTAGTAAGCAGGAGATCCCGGGTTTGAATACCAGTCATGCACACATTTTCAACTCTCCCTGTTGATTTCTATCGACATTCCGTACACAGCTGATGTTTGTAGTTCATTAAAATTTTGTTCTACAAGGCTGTCACGGTCCACCATGGTGCCTGTTCTTTCAGATATACAACAAATTACTTGGCCATTGCAAGACAAGGTGACATGTCATCGGCATGGCATATACACCACCTTGTCAAATTGGGTACATGCAAGTTACACATGAAGACTGAGGAAACCACTCATTACTTGTTGAAATAGAGATGAATTTAAAAAGTTGATGTAAACATGACTATTTTTTTCTCTCTATCATGCTATTCATCATCTTTATGATATTTTTATGTTCACTGAATTTTATTGTCCATTTTACTCAACTTCTTGGAGGTCATTTTGTATCAGATTCTTACAGGAAATGCCTTTGTAGAAATTCATGGTTTGTGAAGTTCAGTTACAGTGGGAACTCACCAAGCATTGTGGCATATTGAATCTGCTTCACTGGCAGACAAGTTGATGTTTTTATAAGTCATATATCATTCCTAAATCATTTCATGAATGTGTGTCTTTCAGCAATGTAATACCTAATTTTACAATTACACAATGGTGAAACATTTTCAAACATGTCACTTTCTCTTTCTATTATGAATGAGAGAGTCTGGTACACTTAATTTTATGTTACTATTTCTAGCTCCTATTTTGATTTGTCGTTCTTGAGGACTATTCTGTAAAGATAATTTGGTACACAGTATATGACCAGCCAAACATCCACAACTGAGGAACATACTAATAGAATAAAAAGTCTGTTACAGTTGCCAGTAATTTCTGATTTATGTTTCCATAATTATGTAAGTACACCACTTTTCACAGCTTGACCTCTCATTTTATATGCCAACTCTGTAGTTCTCATATGTTAGTAGTTCTTCCTCTTGTTCACAGTTGGTGACACCTGAAGATGAAGCTTTAGGCTCTGAAACTGGCCATGCTATAAATGAATCAGAAATTACTGGCAACTGAAGTGGATTTTTAGTTCTATTAAAGATAGTCTGTTTGTTTGGATGTGGTTCATGTCCATCAGATCATCTGACCTATTGGGAGTGAGCTCCATAGGTATTCTATGAGTAACTGTGGAATTAAAAATCTAACCAGACAAAGCTCTGTATTGTCTGGAAAAGCCAGATAGAACAGTTGTGTAGCAGGTGTCCCAGAGTCTACCACTAACAACTGTTTCACTTCAACAGCCATCCACTTCGTGGGCATACCACATACCTTGAAGCTGAGGAGATTTTCTTTCCGACCTCAAAAAGGCACTTAAAGCAGACAATGGGATAAGCAACACTTTCATTAGTACTATCTTTCACTGATTTTTTCACTGAAATTTATCTTACTCCATTATTTTTACATTTAAATTTTTTCTCTAGAAGTCATAATGTACTTTAATGAAGACTAAATGTTACATTAATATCATCTTAGCCCTTACACCTCACTGATGGATGATTTGAGGGGAGAATGACTAGCTGTATGACAAAAAAGGCATGTATTTGCATAAATTTCTTAACGTTTAAGATTATAGTCCTTAAACTGTTTCATTTTTTTTAGGGTGCATTAATTATAAGATTATATTTTCCACTATGCAGAACACTTTTGCTGTTTTGCTTAAGAGTTAATTCTTATTATGTGTTTGAGCCAACTAATGATTCATAAGACAAACATCATTAAACCTTCTAAATTGCCTCATATGATCCTGTCTGATAAGAACTGCATACAGGTAGATAAATGTTTGAATACAGCATCATTAATGGATCTGTAACAGTGCTGAGAGGAAATAATATCTGAACTCATCATATATCTGTTTCGTTATTTTTTATTTGTGTGTATTACATTATATTTCTTTATATCATTAGCCAATAGCTAAACCTTCAGAGGGCTACTAACATTATGTACCAACTAATTTATGCATAATGCGTGTAAAATATGTGATCAAAGCCTTTGGTCTCAAAGTCTGTCTGTTCCAAAGACAATGGCCACATAATTAACAATGTACAGGACCTCCTTTATTGTTATCACTGTTCATAATCTTCAGAGAGACTTTCCACTAATTTATAATACACCATAGACAGAATTAGCTCCTTTCTCCAAGGCATCATCATAGACAGCTGTTGCCACATCGTAATACCAGTTGATTTGATATGTTCTGATGTCCTAGTTCACCCCAAAGATTTTGGATGTGATTCAAGTTGGACCTTTGACCAGACTAATAGAGTACATACATGTCACTTTTTTCAATCTATGATGCAATAGTTCTTATTTTGCAGACAGGAGGATTATCACACTGCTACAGACAATGTCCAATTCCTGATCATCTGCACAGTATGAGAACAATGTTACTGTCTAAGATGTTTTAATTATTTTATCAATTGTCCAGCAGGAAAATTAGCCCAATAAATCACTTCACATGCTCGCACACAAAATTTGACAGTCGACACAACAGACTCTGGTAAATACTGTTTATTTAGCAAGTACCACAAGTACACATGCTCCTCTGTGTCCTGTGAATCATCACTCTACAAAATTGCATTTCACTGCCTCACATATTGATGTCAACACTGGTTTGAATCACTCAAAAGAATAGTGTACATTTACTTTCATGATCAGTGGTTTTTGCGTATAAGTGCAAACCATAAGACCTGAATGTTTCCTGCTTTTGACAAATTTTTCTGGGCCTGAATTCTGCAGCCTCAACATTCTATTCATCAGTCCTACTAGACCAATGGACTGGATTTAAAGGTTCCACTTAAAAATACCACCTCTAACATAAAACTTAATCAAATTCACTTTTTCAAAATCTCTGTAAAGATATACCCAATGTGTAAACCCCTACAATCAAGTGCTATCGAAATCATTTATCTCCAATCATTCATTCTGCTAGAAAACACATTACACTGCCAATATATCGTGCCTGCACTTACTTACCTTCCAGTGTATAATCTGACATCACACAGAGAGTGTCCAGAGAATCTAAAATAAAAATCTGATAAATGTAATCCAACCACTTCATCCCCTCTACTCAGAAAATCTATGGGGTAGGGGTAGTTCTCATGTACAAATAGTTTTAATTTGATTTTAAAATTTTTGTTATCTACAGCTCCTGTAACTCACAGTAAAGGTTGTTAAAAATTTCATGCATACTTTGCTCACTTGGATACTGGAGGCTAGCTTGGTCTCAAATGGTGTACTTTATTATTTTCAAGTTGTGTCTGATTTTTACAAGAAGCTTCATAAGAGAGTAAATCTACTGTGAGGCTGTTATCAATATGCTTAATTTATTGAACAGGTTCCTACATGAAGTTCGAGGGTAGGCAATAGGTATTGTCATTACAGCATGTGTCTGTGCAATGAACACTTTGTACCAATGTGTGGAATTGTCCCATATAATTATTCTATATGATAATAATAAATGGAAGTATGCAAAGTAAACTACCTTTCTAATATTTTCATCACCAAGATTATAAATTACCCACAGATAAAATGTTGCTGAACTAGAGGATTTGAAAAGATCTATAATATGTGATTAGTGATTCAGATTATGATTAGTGTGCACAATGAGAGATTCTGAACAATCTGTTTTACACATTTGTTCTCCCCTGTGCTGTATTGATAATGATTATGACCTTTCTTACCATGTATGGAACTGAATTAACCATGTTTTTCTTTTCTTAGTTATGTGACAGGCCATCTACCAAGAACCAATCATTAACAGTTTTGACTATTTCACTTATTGTTCCTTTTGTTGTTACAGCTCTGTTGGGGGTTCTGCTTTATCAGGGTAAGGCAGAAGGTCATTCATATCCAACAAAAACTTAAGTGGTCCTAGAATTGAACCCTGTGGAAAGCCAGAAGTAACTTATCACCACTGGCAAGAAGAGTAATCATGAGACGCTGCAGGAGCTGTCTAACATGACCCTTTCCCTCCCATTACATACATATGAAATGAACTACAAACTTGTTGTACCATGAAAACTACAAACTTTTTTGAAATTTCTCACAATTCGAGATGGGAAAGAGCAATAAGAAACTTTTAATAGCCAAGATCAAATTCTATTTGTTCCTGACAAATGGTTTCAACTCTTAAGACTATTATCTTCTGACCTTAAAAAGCTTGTTGTTACATGTCCTGTTCCATTATGACTATCATATCTGCCATGCTGACATAGTGTGTAGTATGTAACGCATTCCACATGGGTTTGTAAAAAATAGGAACAAAACAGGTTTGTCACAAATTAAAACAATACAGTTAAAAAGCACCTAGTGTAACTAGGGGTGTTCACACATAACCTGCCACTGATGCTTCCAACTCTGTTCATTTTTACCACTTCATATTCACATTTTTAAATGATTGTGGTAACTGTAATATAGCCGTATTCAGTGAAATAATTTCAGCAAGAAAAAATGTAAGATTTCAGCCATTTTATTATCTTCTGTTTCACTCACTTCAAGGTCAACCAATTACTGAATACAGTTTGTGTTCTAATACTGTGTGCGGACTTTCCATTATGTAAGAAAACAGAAAAGGAATAAAGAAAAAAGTTCCTGATATATTTCTACATCTGCATCTAAACTCTACAGGACACCTTGCAGTGTGTGGCAATGGGTACATCAGGTAGCACTGTCTGTTTCCCCCCTTTCCTACTCCATTTGCAAATGAAATTAGGGAAGAATTATATCTGGTAAACCTCCTTATTAGGTGTAAATTCTTGGATTTTTTCATTGTGGTCGTTTCCAGAGAGGTGTGTGGGAGGAAGTATTAAATTGTCTGCTGCTTTCCAGAATGTACTCTCTTGGAATTTCAATAGAAAACGTCCTGTGATGCACAGTGGAACTCTTGTAGCATCTGCCACTGCACATTATTGAGCATCTCTGTAATGCTCTCATACTGACTATATGATCCAGTGACAAAACATGTCACTCTTTGTTTGATATTCTCTAGTTCTTCAATTAATCTAACATAGCAAGGGTCCCAGACCAATGAGCAACACTCAAGAAACAGCCGAACAAGTGTTTTGTAAGACATCTCTTTCGTGGAGGAGTTACACTTCCATAAGTTTCTCCCAATGAATCTCAAGCTGCTACCTGCTTTTCCCACAATTTCCACTTTAGGTCACCCTGGATGATTACCCCTAGTTATTTTGTGGTAGTTACTGTTTCCAGCAATTTGTTGCCAACAGTGTAGTAGTGGCCCTCTTCATCTATTTATGCACATTATGTTAGACATATTTATGATCAGGGTCAACTGCCAGCCCATGCACTGATCACTGATCCTCTGCAAGTCTTCCTGCAATTTACTACAGTCTTTTGGCACTGCTATCCTCTTATGGACAACTGCATCATTTGCGAACAGCCTTATGGTGCTTATGACATTATCAACTAATTCATTTATACATATTGTATACAGTAATGGTCTTACCACACTTCCTTGGGATATTCCTGAAATTAACTTTTATGTATGTCGATTCTGTTCTGTAGACAGCAATGAACTGAGTTCTTTCTGCAAGGAATTCCTGCAATCCAGTCACAAATCTGGTCTGATACTCAGTAACTAAAATTTCCTTCACTAAATGACAGTGCGGAACTGTATCAAATACTTTCCTGAAGTCAAGAAACACTGTGCCAACCTGGACACTGTGTCTACAATGCTCTGAATCTCAAGGACAAAAAGAACAAGCTTCATAAGATATCTCTTTGTGGAGTCCACACTGATTTTTATAGAGATCCTTGAAAAACATCATAATAAATTAGCATAGCATAGAAAAAGTTCCACAATTTTACAATCGACTGATGTCAGTGACATAGGCATCTGTCCTATGACCCATCTTGAAAACAGGAATGACCTGTGCTTTTTTGAGTCTCTAGGTACCCTTCATCACTCCAGCAATGAATTACTACTAGAAGAGGGGCAGGTCCTTCCACATAATCTCTGTAGAGTCTCACAGGTGTCTCATTGATCCAAACACCTTTGTGCTACTAAGCAATTTTAGTTGCTTTGATTTGATTTGATTTTTTATTGGTCCAGTTTTATCATATAGCACAAATTGTACAATTGATATTGGACAGGTCAAAGATAAGTTACAATAATACATAGTATTAGCAATTAAAATTAGGTACCTACTACAATTAATTTTGTTACTTATTCAGAAATTCTCTGACAGAATAGAAACTTCTGTGATCACATATCTCAAAAAATGGCCTTTCAGTGTTCATGTTGTTGTGTCAGCAGATCAGCCAACACAACGCACACTAATTGAGAGAGGAGGCCGAAATGCACGCGTCAACTCACGCAGGCTGGCTTGAGGTCTGAAACAGGATACGTAATGAATGCTATAAAGAAAAGTACGTAGCTGCTGGAATACTTAACTTTAATCCATCATTTGTATACAGCGTTCTTGATGATACAAGTGAGACTCTCTCTAGAAATGGTTAATGGCGCCTTGCTAGGTCGTAGCCATTGACTTAGCTGAAGGCTATTCTAACTATCTCTCGGCAAATGAGAGAAAGGCTTCGTCAGTGTAGTCGCTAGCAAAGTCGTCCGTACAACTGGGGCGAGTGCTAGTAAGTCTCTCTAGACCTGCCGTGTGGTGGCGCTCGACCTGCAATTACTGACAGTGGCGACACGCGGGTCCGTCGTATACTAGCGGACCGCAGCCGATTTAAAAGCTACCACCTAGCAAGTGTGGTGTCTGGCGGTGACACCACACATGTGATGATTGAAATGAGAAACTGTTTTATGATCTTTCACACGGAAATGGTTTTGTGAAGACCAAATACAGTATTTCTGCATTGTCCCTGTCTTCCACTGTTTTGGTGCCAGCATGATCACTAAGTGTCTGAATAGAGGATATCAATCTGCTAGCTAACTTTACATAAGACCATGACTTCTTGGGGTTTTTAGGCAGATCAGTTCGCAAAATTTTACACGAGTATGCTGAAAAGTAGTACCTCTAAATTTTTTACGTGAAAGCTTTATTTAACATTCCACATCTTTATTCTTGATGTCTACTTATTTCTTTCTGAATGCAGTCACCTTGGCAACTAACACATTTCTCCCAATGAGAGACCAGTTCAATGATACTGTCACAGTAGAACGGATGATTTTTTTTGATGGAGCCAAAACCTCACCTCTGCTTCCAGTGCTTCATCACTAACAAAGTGAAGTCCTCAAAGGTGTTCTTTAACTCTGTTTGGCGTGCGCGCGCGCGCGCACACACACACAGTACTAAAAAAAAAAACCTTACCTAAAACTTGAAAACCCAGTAACCACTAAGCATTTTTCTCAGTGCGCCTATCTGAATATTGTAGACGGAGTATCGATAGCCACAACAAATGAGACAATTCATGCTGGCTCAGACTTCTTATCAGCAAGACAGCATCTCATATCTGTTGTTATGGCACATGAGAATACTAAGATGGCTAGTACCCTCATTTATGTTTTGTCATGAGATTTGCAAACCTACACATGATCTGGCCTCCACCATCCACAAAGACAGTCTCACCAGACAAGGTGTATCAGGCAAAATAACAGCTTTGGATAGACCAAGTAATTTTCAAGGCACGTGGAGATAAAACCTATCACATTGGCATTTCCTTACCATAACAACCCAATCAGCAGCCTGAGGCCTGTGGACTACAATCATCAAAGATCACAACTGTTTTGAATAATGTCTTACAAATCTACAAGTAGGAAGTACAGTGTCCACCAGTATTTAAAATGAAACTAACCTAAAGTCACTAAAGTATAGCCAAAGTTATGCATGGTGTGCACTAAACTTGAATGATGGACAAAATTTGATCACTTAATCATAAGCTCTGGCTTATTAAAGGAGCGACTAGATGACAAACAGGTGAAGTAATTAAAAATGTAGACTATCACACATAATGAACACCAGTTAAAAAGTGTGACCAGAGCCCTACATACTGAACACTGCTCTCCCAATAGAATGAAATGCTCATATGGCATTTATTGGCCGGGATATCCCCTTTCGGGGTTCAGCTGCCTAGTGCAAGTCTTTTTTAGTTAAAAATGGCATAGTGTTAATATAAAATGTGTAAAAGGTGATGTGTCAGAAGTAACACATAGCAATGGATATTCTCACAAGAGCTGAAGGTCAAAAATTAGCTAGCAATGATGAGTACGCAGCTGAGTTTGTGTTATCTTATCCCATTCTGGCAGGTTAAAGATCTGAACTGCATTACTATATAGTTTCACTAGACAAAACTTATTGTAGAAATTACGCCTGTTATGTGTGAAGCTGCTCCATAAATTATTTTTCATTGCTTGTATTTCGCTTCAATTTTCCAACAACCTTTTTATCCAAAATTTTTCCTCTAACTATGACGTGTATATCACAGGTACCGGGAAATGGTCTGTGGTCAAAATCAATTGTACAATAAAAAAGGAAAATTGTGCAGCAGCTGTTACAAATGTCACTTCTACAATTTATGAAAGCTGTGGAACACAATCAACAAAAACTATTTAGAAAGTTTGTCAAGTTTACTTTGACAGGCCCACATAACCCATCAATAAATGATATTATGACTTTGCAAGTAACAGCTGCTTGCAATGGGGAGCACAGGTCCCTTCAGACCACAGATGACAGTTTCATAAGCTCTTGATTCCATGCTGCCCAAAGCTAGCAGAAAAACATTCCTTCTCCTCGCACTGCTGGGAGAGAGGGATGCCAAAAGCAGCCTGGAACATTTTGTATGCTGCAATGCTGCACACATGTAATGAATAACTCAAACAACTAGAGGAACTGCAGCATATAAGAATTTTTTGAAGATCGCAAATTATTCTGTGCTGCACTGCTTGGGAATGTATGCAGCAAATTTATGAAGAACTAAAATATAAAGTACTGTAGAAAATGCCCCCTGCCCTCGCCACATACATCTCTCAAAAAATCCACTTCGAGTATACAAACTGAATTATATCACTTACATAAATTAAAGTCAATTTCAGTGTATATTACACAGACTTATGCAAATGATATATATCGAAATGTTTACTTCCCACTGCTTTAAATTACATATGCTATTGCAGTTCTAAGCAAACAGGCAACAGATGTGAAACTCACACATATAGCCTATGATATTGGTTTGAAATTATAAAAGGAGTAAAAACATGATCGGTTAGGTTTTATAATGTTAAGTGAGGTTTTTGGGGGGAGAGTTTCACATTGGCACCATTATTTTAATTTGCCTGTTGGGTGTTGTAAAACAATTTTGTCGTAAACAGTCACATTCAGCAGACAAAGCAAATTTTAGTTTGCACTTGACAAACTTAAAACATCATTATTGGTGGAACTGATGTTCCAAGCACAAGTTATGGGTGTTCGTTCCAGCTTCCATTAGGGAAGTCTGCATCCTCCACCATTTTAGCCACAGCAGTAAATGTTTCAAATGTTTCAAATGATTGCAGTTTAATAGGCTCATGGACTTTTCTCACTTAAGGATAATGGATCCTCATTGTGACCTGAACTTCTCACAACTCCAAACTGTGTAATTCCCAGAGCATTTTTCAGAGAATGATAATGATGAACTTAGAATTCTTGTCACAAGTTGTCTGACCATAGCAACTTAAGAAAATGTGTCCATGTAGTGCAGACTGACCTAAAGTGGAATGACCATACAGAACTACTTCCAGGAAAAGCAAATGACAGACTGGTAGTCACTGGAGGAAAAAATCATACGAAAATTTAAAATACGTAGGAATAAATAAATTTAAAATAAGAAAATTTAATTCACCCGCAAAAGAAGTGGCTCATGAATCACTAGCCCAACTAATTCTTCAGTACTGGTCATCAGTTTGAAAACATTACCAAATAGGACAAATAGGTGAGATCCACAGAAGAGCAGTGAATTTAATTGCAAGTTTGTTTATTAAATATGAGAGCACTACAGGGATGCTCATTATAGACAAGACCTTTTCGAGGACCTCTCTGTTACAGTTCACAGAGTACTTAATTTGAGAGTTAGCCACCAATGACCTTTTAGTTAGTTGGGTGGTGTTGGTCCCAGTAGGTACACCTACCCTGATCGAAGTATTTTTGGTTTGCGACATAATAACCTTTGAATCTTTGAGTTTCCACATAAGGCTACGTAAATACAAACTGACTATGGCAAATACCTGCATAACTTATCAAGCCTAATATTACTAAGGTGCCCCAGATACTGCACATTAATAGCTGTTAAATCTCGACAGCTATCAACACGAGCACACATTGAGGTTCAGCTTGTGTAAATTTGTTGAGGTCTATACCATCTGCTATATGAGCAATTCAGACAATTTCCCACCACCACACCGAACAGCGGTTGCTGCAGCATACCTACGCCAACAAAGGACTGGCAAAAGAGGCAAGTTCCCTTCTCAAAAACCACAGATTTCCCAAACTCATACCCAACTAAGACTGGCAAAATTTCTCGTGATGCTCGCAGTTTGATGCAACTCAGGTGTCACATGCTGTTTGCTGAATGCTAAAGAAACAGTGAGGATCCCTCCCCTTCCTCTTATGGCAGTGGCAAACCTTACAGTTTGTCAAAGAATAATCAGAAAGGGACTGCAGTATGAGAAGTTAAAATGAGACATTTAGTGCTGGCTTACTAGCACTGACACAGTAGCATACACAAGTGGTTCTACAGGTACTTGTTACAAGTCTAACATTCTTGAGCTGCACATCATACATGGCCTCTAAACGTAGTGGCTGCACAGGTCTGTGCGAATAATATCCAGAGACATCCTTTTATCATTCTTGCACATGCATTGTACATTCAAAGACTCTTAATGAAATATGCCTGAGTGTGGTTTAGCAGGCATATCATTAATTTTGAGGCACTACAACATCACTGATTCCTTTTGAATAAAGACTTATTACATGTAATCTGTAAAAATAATTAGTGAGACCTGTACACTTTACACAGATCAGCTTTCTAACAGAAAGTTCAAAATCAATTACGTCACAACTTCAGCTTGTATATCAATCTGTATATGAAGATAATACATTGTCTTTCTAATGTTATCCTGAAATGTGTCTTCTCCTGAGCTTGGTCCATGAGAAATATATAAGTGATGAAACCAACCACAGAAAATTACAAGAACAGTTACAAAAAAAAGCATGAAAATGTAAAATTGTTTTGCAACACTATACATACAGTCAGTACCTGTATATGCAATGTATTCAGCTTAGGTCTACATCTCTCTTAAATACAAACAAATGTGAGGTGTCAATGTCTAATGCTTTTGATGACTCACCATTAATATTAATAGTATATTATCTACAATGTTAACACATACAGGCAACAAACAGAATACTACCATGATAAAGAGTAAATATAGCATTAATTCAAGAAGTTCCACACACATGCATATAACTTGGTGACCAAATTTATGAAAAGATGGAACTGTTGGCTAAACTTTGTGAAAAATTTTAATTCTGGTAACCCTGTTGTAATCTGTGCTGGGTCTCAAGATGTCCCTAAGGATCAGCCAGAAAACATTCTTACTACTGTTCAGAAAATATTCCAAAAACTATTTCACAAATGTGATCATCATACAACAGCCCCAAAGACATTATCTGAACTCCAGGCCTTGTATAAGAAACTAATTGAAATAACACATGTAAAAATTAACAATCTATAGCACGAGATGTAAGAATACTCATGTTTTAGATACTAGTGCTTTAGACAGATCCACACATACAAATTGTGGGTTTCACTTAGGAAAACTATGATGGAAAGTCTTACATCTAGAGAAATACGTAATATTTAGTCAATAACTATAAAAAAAAATCAGCAAACACTCCTGACAGATGGCTTATAAACTACACTACGAATTGTAACACCCAAACAGGCATGTCTTTTTCAGAGAATCATCTTCCACCACAGGTAATGAGATAATGTTTTAAAATTAGCATATCATAATGTCAAGTCACTACCAAACAAACTTTAGGAATTCAAGTGTTCTCCTTACCAGTGACTGGAGAGATGTTTCAGTTTTATGCTTGTGTGGAGATTGGATGTGTAATGACTATCTACAAAACTTAAAAACTGATACCCTTAAGCTTCCAGAGAGTTATTTCTTAACATGGAAGAATTTGTACACACGTCAAACAAAATACAGATAATAAGAAATTAGACTCTGCTTGTAAATTAGCAAACGACAAGATATTTGAGGTAACAGCCACAAAATTAACTGTAGTGGAGGTAGTAATTTTGTGTATTTACAAATCACCAGTCAAAAATATTAATGCTTTTTTTTTTATTATCTTGATCTTGCCTCAAGAAATATGAAAGTTATGAAAGAACTGTAGTACTGTGTGGTGATTTTAATATAATTTTGCACGTAGTAGCACAGAAAGAACTTTCTTAATGTCATTAAAAGTCATAACATGCTAGTAACCATAAACTCTTCAACCCACGTCACAAAAACTAGTGCCACACTACTTGACATTGTCTGTGTCAATGTGGATAGGTAGTCAGCACAGATGTTTAATACAGGATATAATCATCTGACACAGCTATGTATAGTGTTCCTTGGCTACACTTCGCTGGATCTATTTTTATATAAGAGGAACTTCAGCAAGTGAAATATAGAACACTAGCAAACCTGACAATGCTTCACAACTGCTAAATATGTCTAAGAATTGGACATAATCCTGAACTCCTGTTCCCCTTTCCCCATCTCCTACTCTTAGCCCCCCCCCTTCCCCCTCTCTCTGAGCATCTGCCTCTCCTCCCCCCCCCCCCCTTTCTGTCATCTTACCCCTCTCACTGATCTTCAGCCTTGTTTATTGTTATTGGAAATTAAACTTAGATTGGGAACTGAAGTCACTTAAAATTAATGGGTAAACTGGTTGGGATCATTGGTATACAGGGTATGAGAGACACCTTTCCAGCTTCTGGATCTAGGAGGATAGTAGCTTGAATGACAGTACTTCAAACAACTTCCTGGCAGATTAAAACTGTGTGCCCGACCGAGACTCGAACTCGGGACCTTTGCCTTTCGCTGGCAAGTGCTCTACCATCTGAGCTACCGAAGCACGACTCACGCCCGGTCCTCACAGCCAGTACCTCGTCTCCTACCTTCCAAACTTTACAGAAGCTCTCCGGCGAACCTTGCAGAACTAGCACTCCTGAAAGAAAGGATACTGCGGAGACATGGCTTAGCCACAGCCTGGGGGATGTTTCCAGAATGAGATTTTCACTCTGCAGCGGAGTGTGCGCTGATATGAAACTTCCTGGCAGATTAAAACTGTGTGCCCGACCGAGTATCGAACTCGGGACCTTTGCCTTTCGCGGGCAAGTGCTCTGCCATCTGAGCTATTTCATAACAAAATTCAGGAATAATTTTAAAGTCTTCCCTAAAAATAAATTCAAATGTAAAAATACAAACAAACCAAAGAATTCATTTACAGCAGGAATCAGTTTCCTGTAACAGAAAGAGAGCTATATTTAAACTTTCAAAAGCAAGCCATGCTCCAGAGTTTCTAAATTATTACAAAAGTATAAATTTGTTCTTAATTAGGTCATAAAAGGGGCAAAATTAAGAGAAAATGACCAATATATCAGGGAATCATCAAATAAGACCAAGACACTATGAGAAACTGTACAAAAACTTATTGGGAAGAAGGAAACTCATAGCAATATTTCTCTGTTCCGTGATGGGGGCCTTGAGATTGACCCAAAATTTGATGCAGATCTTTCCAACCAGTGCTTTGCTACAAGTGCAAAGGATTTAGAGACTAGAAAAATTGGAAAATTAGATGTTAAATACACCCAGGAACCTGCAAATCCTGAAGTCAACAAAAACAGCATGTCACTCTGTCCTGTTTGTCGAAGGAAGACTGGGCTTAATGTCTGTCACATCAAGGTCATTAGCGACAGAAAACAATCTCGGACTGTGTCAAGGGTGGGGAAGGAAATCAATCATGCTCTTTCAAACAAACCATCCCAGCAGTCACCTGCAGCGATTTAGGGAAATCACAGAAAATGCAAATCTGGATGGCCAGATGGGGGTTTGAACAGTCATCCTCCCAAATGTGAGTCCAGTGGGCAAACCACTGCACCACCTTCATAGGTCTGTTTGTCAAGATGAGCTACTAAAAAGCATAGGAAATACGGAAGCGTCCGATCCCACCCATCTGCTTTGACCCATGACGTCACAAATATGGCGGAAACAAAAACAAACACACTTTCCAAAAGAAGCCTAATGACACTAACGGGACAAGTGCTGGAAATGGGGTGTTTTGGGTGGGGGGGCAAACTAAATATAAACAAATTTAGACGCCTTGCGTAGCTACAACATGTAAGTGAAGACAGCCATGCATGAATACCCACCCACCTCCCCAGGGGTCGTAACCCCTGCAACCCATAGAAGATAAAGATGCTTCAGTAGCTGATTAGTGTTTTTTGTCTTTTTAAAAAAAAATCTCACGGGATAGAACGAACAGATCAGAAAGATAAGTATAATAAACTAAAACAGAAATTCGAGGAAACATAATTAAAATAAGTAATAAGTGTTTTTAAATTAAAAAAAAAAAATCTCACGAGATAGAACGAACAGATCAGAAAAGCAAATAAAATAAGATAAAACAGAACTGGAGACAGCCACACTCAAACCAAACTCCGCGCCTTCATGACGTCACACACGACAACACCCCTACGTCACGGGTCAAAGCCGACGCGTGGGATCGGGCGCTTCTGTCGACCCAAAGCATACAGTACTCTCATTAAAAAAAAGTCTTTCAGAAGGTGTTGATGAGATCCTTTATTACATAATGATGTCAGCAAACTTTATTCTCACACCCTTATTAGACATATAATATTCTCAATGTCAGAGGGCATTTTCTCTGACTGTCTAAAAACTGTTAAAGTAATATAGTACCATTATACAACAAATACATACAACACATTCCAAAATCTCGAGTATTTTCTTAGACTTGACAAAGATATTTTATGTTATAGATCATTCAGTTCTCTTAAAAAAACTTGTCTGTTATGCTGCGCAAGGTTTGCCAAATGAGTACCTGAAATCTTACTTAAGTAATCAATCTCACATCACAGAGGTCAAATGGAATCACAGTAGCACTACGCGGAACTGCCTTTCAGAAACATCCTTATTGTCACATGGTGTACCATAGTGCTCTCTTAAGACTGTTTCTTTTCTAGTGTATAGTAATGATCTGCTCTTATGCGTAAAGAATGTAGAAACTGCCTTATTGGCAGATTATACCAGTGTGCTTATTGAAACAAAAAACCGAGAAGATCTAACCACTTCCGCAGATATCATCATAATTGAAGTTTAGCAGTGGCTCCATAGAAACAGGCTAATCTAAAACCAACAAATAACTGTTAATACATTTTCACTTATGATATGGTTTTATCTTTCTGGGTAACTCTACTTGTGCCATAACAACATTCGGGAAGCAAAACAGAACTGTCAGAACAATAATAAAACCAAACAATAGCAGTTTAATACATTTTCACTTATGATATGGTTTTATCTTTCTGGGTAACTCTACTTGTGCCATAACAACATTCGGGAAGCAAAACAGAACTGTCAGAACAATAATAAAACCAAACAATAGCAGTTCGAGAACGCCTTTTGAGTCTTCCTCTTCCCCATATTTTCATTTTAGAAATTGTGCTATTTGTAAAGAAAAGTATGGTGATGAGGGATAACGGCTTTAACCCAAACACTACTGTGCACGAGTACCATACTGTGTCACCGAAAAATTCATGTAAACAGTTCCAGCACAACTCTGTGTCAAAACTGTGTTTACCATCCAGGTCTGGTATTCTACAATACACTACCAGTAATTATCATGAGCACCGATCAATTAAATGCATTCAAAAAAAGACAGTCAAATCCTTTATATTAAAGAACTATTTTGTAATGTGCCTGACCATCTGGTAAATAAATTTGGAAATTTATGGTAAGGACTATGGGACCAAACTGCTGTGGTCATCCGTCCCTAGGCTTAAGCACATCTTAATCTAACACACATACCCATACCCGAGGGAGGACTCGAACCTCAGACGGGTGGGGCGAGGAGGGGGGGGGGGAGGGGGGGAGGGGGGAGAGGCGCGAACCGCGACAAGACGCCTCAGACCACACGACTTCACCGCGCGGCTACAGTAAATAAACTAGAATAATTGTCTAATGTTGGTATACTATAAAATATTGACCAACATCTGTTATACACTGGATGCGTAAAAAAATATACTGTAAACACATAAATAATAAAGAGCTTACCAAATGCCAAACCATGCTTCGATAAATCCAACTCTCCAGTTCTTCTGGTTTCCTTGATCAAATCTGTTGTTAATACTTTATCACACTCTTCCTTCCCCTGCCTTGAAAATAGTGCAGAATGTCGCATTTTCAGTTATCACGTTTGTACGTATCGGCTCGGATATTACTTCCCCTGCACACAGTTACCCACAACGAAGCTTATTACATCATACTTTCTAATAAATCCAAAACACGATAATAGCGCTTAACAGGTCAACCACTTGTTTTGACAACTATGACTTCAGTTCTGGTTCTGATCAATACTTCACAGATTTCGATGTAACATGGCACTTTCGACCTTCGATCTATGGTCGATAGTGGCCAGCGATTCCAATATCAGCGCTATGCATATTGTTGGAATCCTTATTACCTTTATTATTACCTTTATTACCAATTCTATATCATTCACCAGCCTTGACTGGAAAGACAGTCTCAGGCTTACAATAACATATAACATACAAAATGAATGCAATATTGCAGTTTGATCTATCATACTAAAGTGGATACCGTACAACAAAGTAATAAGACAGCCAATACTAGACATATTGCTGTTACTGTTGCTAAGTCAACACCCTTCACTGGTCGTGGGAGGTCATATTGCTTCTCAATTTACCGACTGTATATTAAAACCATGTGTCGCAGTTATGACTCTCTTGTCTCTTGCAAAAGGATCCTTGGTTGGTTGATTTGGGGGAGGGGAAGGGGCCAAATAGTCAAGTCATATTAGGAAAGAATGGGGAAGGAAGTCGCCCATGCTCCATCAAAGGAACCATCCCAACATTTACCTGAAACAACTATGGAAAATCATGGAAAACCTAAACCAGGATGATCGCTCGCTGGTTTGAACCGTCGCCCTCCCGAATGCGAGTCCAGTATGATAACCATTGCCACATCGCTCCGTCAGAAGGATCCTTCAGTTTCTTTTGTGTAGACAAGAGAGCTGAAAAACTGTTGGATAATATTGTCCCATCAGAAGGATCCGTGATTTTCTTTTATATAGATAAGAGGATTGAAGACATATTGGATAATATTGTCATTATTCCCATCTGCTCGAAAATGGGTCTACAGTTGTCAAATTTCTTGCTGGAAGATATTATTCTTACAGCCTTCTTTTGTAGGAACTATATGTTTTTACTTCCATTAGAGTGTCTCCATAGCAGCAATTCATATGTGATGTGGCTGTGGTAGAGTGCATAATATATTGTGATTAACCCTGTAACTATGGCTGATTTCTATGAAAGTCCACTGTAATCGGGCCTGGCATATGGTGGACTGCTCTAGAAGTCGGCTGGGAAGCAGACATGCCCTCAGATGGACTGCTGTAGCAGTCCGGCATTTAGCAGCTCTGTGCGAGCAGAGACAGTTTTTTGTACATATGTACAAGTCCATTGCCTCCTTTCTTAGCTGCAAATGTTTCATTTTGTGTAAGGTTTTTACTTTGAACACGAGCAAGCTTTTTTACTCAGCTGAATAAGCCTTCAGTTGCTATTAGACAGAGATTTCGAGGTTGGCAGTGAAAGTGAATCTGACAATGATTCCGAACCACCACCAAGTGCTCTGGCACAACAGTCACCTTCTGTAGGCTATTCGATGACTTCTGATATACCGACGACATTGGTGTTTTCTGGCCATTCAACAGTACCAGACCGAGGAATGACTCATCAGAAGACGACAAAGAAGGCACCACGCCTTCGCATGTAAAACAGAAATTGGGATGGATAAGTAATAATGTTACACCATGAAAACATCAGTTTACATCCATAAATGCGGTCTGAGGCGTCCTGTCACGGTCTGGGTGGCTCCTCCCGTCGGAGGTTCGAATCCTCCCTCGGGCATGGATGTGTGTGTTGTCCTTAGTGTACATTAGTTTCAGTTAGATTAAGTAGTTTGGACCCATAAGACCTTACCACAAATTTCCAATTTCCATCCACAAATTCTGGACTGAAAAGTGTAGCTGATACAAGAAGTTTCTTTGGCTTGTTTTCCCTGTTTGTAAGCACAGAAATTATGGACCATATTTGTAATGAAACAAGTAGGTATTTTACTAAACTTCTGAACATCTAAATGATATTTACATTTAAATGCTAATATTGTGAATACAACAGACTACTTGTTCAAGTTTCATCCTATTTTGCGCCACTGTCGTATTGTTTTCAGATAGCATGTATACCAATTTCAAAACCTTTGCCTGTATGAATAACCTTCTTCTGTTGAATGGGTGACTAAAAATAAAACAGTATATCACAGCAAAGTGAAATCGCAATTGTTTTGGAATAAATTCATTGTAATTCATTATAACAAGTCAGTGGGACGCATTGACTGGAGCGATATGATCATGAAAACCGTTGAAAGTGTCAGAAAGAGTAGCAAATGGTATCGAAAAATTGCTTTGTGACATTCAAACAAACTATATTTAGAACTTAGCTATTTACTGCAGAAGTGACACAGATGTCACAAAACACAATCTTGGTGTCTCTGGAGGCGTCATCGCCACTCTAATTGAGCAATATATGCAGAAGGGGCATATGTCGTTTTGTGATAATCGGTACACCAGCTCAGCACTCCTCTGTTGGCTCTATGAGCGGACTATTAATGCGTGTGGTACAGTATGGCCCAACAGAAAAGACATGCCCAAAACGGCAGAGAAATGACAAAAGGGAGGATTGACATTCAGGTCTGTTTTAGGGCTAATGTTGGCACTGAAATGGTGTGACAGAAGGGATATCTATATGCTGTAGACTTTTCATTCAGCGGACGTGCAAGAGACACCTAGAAAGAGCTACCGAACAGTTGCAAGACGTATGGCACCTTCCCCTGTATTTCATTATAACAAGTCAATGGGAAGCATTTACTGGAGCGATATGATCGTGAAAACCGTTGAAAGTGTCAGGAAGAGTAGCAAATGGTATCGAAAAATTTTCTCCCATCTTACACATATGACGTTCTTCAATGCATTTTATCTGTGCAAACTGTCATCTGGTAAGCTGCTGTATGCGAATTTACAGCTGGGCTTGATTCAGGAAACACTGGAAAAATATTAGGTCAACGAAAGAAGTCCAAGAGGGGGTGGCAGCCCAACTGATGTCCCTGAGAGGCTGGCGTCTAGGCTTGATCTTCCAGGTCAATTGCCAATGCTTGTGATATGTGTCGTTTGTAAGAAAAGATACAACAAAAGAAAGCAGACAAGAATTTTTGAAACCAATCAAATTGTGGAAATAAACGCCATTGTGGTGCTTACTTTCATGTTTTCTGTTTGAAAACTATCAGATATTACATTGCATAATACACACACTTTATTATCAGCATCAGGTAACACATTTTTCACATTATACAAGAGACACTTTAAGAAATATCTCCATCTGCATAAATGAATTTTACTTTCTTTTTGTTTCCATTTCAGACAAATAACAGGTATATTATTTACACTATTCCTGAATATGAATGGTAGAAACAAACTCAGTTTTTGCAACAATTTCACACCTATTTTTCGCATCATTACGTATTATTTGAGAACACAGAAATAATAGAATGTCTACTGCTTGTATCTGGGTTTCACACAAAACTACAGGCGTAATAATTGGACACACGACGTTAATTTATTTATCAACACCAGGTAATGTGTTTTTCACTTCATGATGCATAGTAAAACAGGGAAATTCACATAGTATCCTGGAAGATAAGTCCAGCAATCAGCCTTTGTGGCACATCAATATGTCAGTTCGACTGCCACAACCTCTTGTACTCCTTTTGTTGAATTTGGGTTTTTTCCAGTGAACCCAGTATAAAATGGTGAAAATGAGGTTATCAGTTACCACTCATGATACAAAAAGTCGGTTTATGACATCGGAATTGAGGAACTAACGATGATAAAATGGTATGTGGAAAATAATATGTTAAGCAACGAAATTAATATTTTAGACAATTGTATAAAGCTGCCATCTCTGTGATAGAAAAGGCTACACAAAATAAAGTTTCAAATCAAATTCAAATTTGGTTGTATTTCAACATAATGCGCAGTTACTTCCACGTAAAGTAGGTGATATTCAACAACTACTATTAGAAAATGAATCAAAAGATACATCATTATTATGTATGACTTGATGAGAAAGAACTGTAGATGGTGGGTTTCTCAAATTATGCACTAAGTTGTAATTTTTGTTGAAAAAATTATAAACATGGTGTTATCTGTATCTATGTAAGAAAAAATATATATTCTGAAACAATTCATTTTCCTAAAGAAACAATTAAAGATAAAGATAGATAGATACCAGGAGTTTAAATATTAGATGCAAGAATAGTTGTAATTTGTTCACACAGAGCGCCAGCTAGTGGTGGTAACGAATTTCTGAAAAGTTTAGAATCACTGCTCAACAAACTAATGCATAGAAATAGTCGAGTAATTCTATGTGATGATTTCAATATAGACTTTGCAAAAGAATCAAAACACATTAAAGGATATTGAGCCCTATTTTAACCTTCAGCTTACAAGGTATTATAGAAACATCAACATGTATCACAAAAGCATCAGCCTTGACAATTGACCAGATATTCATTGATATGCAAAGGAACTATCTAGCAGAAACACTGCATATAAACTTTGGAAACCACATAGCACAAAACCTATTCCTCATTTAGAAAATCAAATTAACTAAAGAAACAGCTTAATAAACACCAGTAGGTGCTACAGTGATGACAATATAAATTACTTCCACCACTGCCTGCACAAAGAAAACTGTGAAGAAACATATAAATGCCCAGATACTGATAACATATTCAATAGCTTCATTAGCAACTTAACTTATTACTTTCACTTCTGTTTCCCCCCCAAAAAGAAGGAAATACAAAAAAGGAAACATAAGAATATCGAATTATTACTGGAATACAAATATGTGCAGACAAAAAATATTTACTATACAAAATGTCCAAACAGAACATATCTCCAAAGTCTTTAGGCAAGAAATGTCTGAGCAAGAATGAACTGTCTTTAAACAGATTATGTTTGATGACCTTCAGCAAAGTGTTTATCCATTTTTGTAAAATCATTAAAAATATGGGAACTAATAGTTACTGGAGAAGATGTAAAAGAAAAGAACCTGTGTGCTCAAAAGAAAGCTGCTGAACATTGTTTATGAAAATGTATGCTTAATAAATTAAAATAAGCAAAAAATCTTATTTGAAGCACTATAATATAAATAACTTAAATTCAAAATCTTCCATCAACTTAAGCAACAAACTTGATGACTTATGAATTATTATCTTTCAATGTAAAAAAATAAAAAAAATCTTTGTTTATATGAACATTGGCTTAGCTCTAGTAGAATAAACATTTGACATAAAACTGAAAATTTCAGTGTTGCAAGCACCTATTGCAGGGAAAAGAAATTTTACAGAGGTTTCTGCATACTGCTGGATTCTTCCATAAGCCATGAACTGAAAACAGATTTTAATTGTTTAAATAAAGATTGTATATTTGAAAGGTGTTATGTAGAGCTTAAAGATCTTAACATGGTAGTCATTTCAATTTATGCAATTCCAGAAAGGGCATTAAATACACCATATCTCTCTAAATTCTGCTGCATAGTAGATAAGCTAAGGAAAGTGAAATAGAAAAATATTGTAAAGCCGCCTATTTTAAAATAAACATTGTAAATGCAACAAAGAATCAACGCAATCTATTGATTCAATTAAAAAGTCTGGTTTACACTAAATTTTTGGAGTTCACCAGAGGAAATATTCAGTCAGCAACATGGCTTTATAGCACTGTAAGAGATTATTCCTTTCATATTGTAGACAAATACTGTCTGACATTAGAACTTTCTCATCACTCACCCTTGTTTGTCCCACTGTCAGAAACTGACAAACACAATGGAAGAAAAAATTAAATGAAAAGAAGCTTCAATAAAACAAATAATGAAAAATTCTATGAGACACTAAGTAAAGTTAAGTGGTCTCTCAAGGTGGATGACTCAACAAATAAAAACTTTAGTAAATTTTTAAATAGTTTCCCGAAAGTATTACTGAAGCTTTCCTGTCAAGAACACACTGCAATTAAGCTTCAAGTAAAAAAATGAATAAAAATTTTCAGAGAGAGGCAAAAAAAGTTACACAATCAGCTGAAGTACAACTAAAATCCTTACTTTGTAAAATGTGTTAAAAACAATAAAACCATTTTCAGAAAGTTGAGAAATTTCTAAAACAAATGGCAATTGATGAATTCTTTATAGGGCAACAAATAAAACAAAGGCAGTATGGCTGTAATTCAGTCTGAATTAGGTGTCAAAAATTACAAGCAAGATATTTCAAAAATTAAATTTAAGGAAAAATATGTTGCAAATTCAACTCAAATTTTTGAGTGCCTCAATGAGTACTTCATAAATGCAGCAACATCTGATTTACGTATAGCAAATTATGAGCAGAAAGTAAGTAGTTTGGACTGAAACGTAATACCAGTGAATGTTTTAAAAAATTCAACTCTCTCAACAAAAGTTGTTGAAAGTAGCATACTAGCCTTGAAAAAAGAGACTCTGCATGTTGGGTTGTGTAATTCCTACAACGCCTCTCGGTGTTAATAAACAAAAATAGCTCCCAAATTAACTCCCATGCCCTCGAAATATAAATTCAGAAAATGTCCCAAGCCCCTTCACAAGTAGTAATTTACGAAATAGAAATAAGAGAAAAATAGAGGGAAATCTGTAGTAGAAAAATAATAGAAAAAGAAAAGAATTTTAATCATAAATTTTGGAAGCATGGGAGGGGGAAAACGATAGAAATGGTTAAATTATCAGTTATTCTTATATATGAGAAAATCAATATTATAGTCACAGAACGTAGGTCTTGAACACCAAAGATAGCGTTTACTAAAGTATAAATAGACATACAATGCAATTATGATACTCCAGTCGCTACCCTCTAGTCTGTTAGAAGTCAATTAGGACATACAGATTTAGGAAGCAACAATAGGAGTTTTATTAAACCAGGGCGCAAGAATGAATCGCGACAAGATTGTTTTTTGGGAAGCATTAATTTCAGATCAGAGTTAGAACTTTTGTCATATTATAGGAACAGGGAGGTGATCAATAATCTCTCTGACTGTAACGTCCTTTCATGTGAAGATTTAAATATTTTACGGAATTAACGATTTTTGGACAGATTCGGACTTTGTATTGTGATAGTGGAAAAGCTTTACTTCACACAACTAGTAATCACAGTTCGTGACAGTTTATGGATATTAAATGTGAACAAACCTTTTATCTAAAGTGACACAACATTGTTTAGTATCTCTGATATTGACGGGATTCCAGATTAGATACTTATTCAAAGAACCCCTTTGAATGCGATCATGTGAATGAACTGATTTATTAATAATTATTGTTAAATAAAATAACGTGTTAATTTGATACTGACTATTCGTCTTGAACTTTACTTAGATTTAGGATCATAAATAATCAGGTTAAGTGTTTTTCACCAAGAATAAACTGCAGACTAGTAACTGAAACAAGTGAACGAGAATCTATTGAAAATACTACTATTAGTTTACTTATTATTTTTTCTTCAGAACTGGAAAGACAAAACCGGTAGTGACTCGCTAGGGTTAATTTAAGAACTAGCCGGGATAAAACAAAACTCCTGAATACCAGTCAATGTATAGATAAATTAACATTCCTACTTTCATGCGAGATACGGAAGTCGGGATAGAAAAAAGGGTTGCTACAAACGTATATGATGCCCTATAACGTGGAGCTCGATCAGAAGACGAATTAATCAAGATTTAAAGCTGTTACAGGATTTGAGCCCTGAACAGAATCTTAGGAAGAAGAACGTCGTGCACTATTTGTTTAACAGGTCGCGAGAAACGTAAGTCTTTCCAGTTGCTGGGGGAGACGACCGGCAACGCAGAGGACGATTCAGTGCAACCTATAGGCGACGACACTGGACTTTGAGTCTACGAGTGCGCAATCAATCACATTGCCGCTGATCTACGGAACCGCGAGAGTACAGCTGATTGCTGTACTTCACTGCTCGTCTTTACGAGACCTCACAAGAGATTACTACGCAAAAGAATCGACCTCAGGTATTTAATTAATTTTTTCTAAAGAAATCTTGATAGAGGTTGTTTCTCTGTGTCACCTTGATAATAGTGTCATAGTGTAGGAAGTGTGTATATTTATTGAAAAAGCGTGTGACGATTTATATCAACTTTATAAATGACTAGACGTAAGAGAAACAGAATGTATGATATGGAAGATTTACCATTCAGTGAACATAATGTTTATAGAAATGTGGTAGAGGGGCTAGATCCGGGATTAGATCCTGTTGATTTGCAAGAAAGTATTCGTGATACCGCTCATAATATAGAAACAACTGCCGATGAGAATGTAAGCTTAGTAGAAGCACAGAATACAGGTGCTGTGTTTGCAGATAGTACGTCGCAATCTAGTAATACTAATACTTTGAATGCTAGCTTTTCAGTTAATATTCTTACTCAATTTAAAAATGAATTGGTTAAAGAAAGTAGATTAAAAGAAGCGGAGCGTTCAGCGAGAGAAGCTGAGCGAGAAGCGGAACGTTCAGTGAGGGAAGCTGAGCGTTCTGCTAGAGATGCAGAGCGTTTCGCTAAATTGAAGGAAAGTATTGCATCCAAAGAAGCGGAACGTTCAGCGAGAGAAACTGAGCGTTCTGCTAGAGACGCAGAGCGTTTCGCGAAATTGGAAGAAAGTATTTCTTCTAGAGAAGGAGAGCATTTTCATCAATTAGAAGAGAATATTTTAAAAGAAAATAAGAAATTAGCCGATAAATTGGATAACTTAGACTCAGATTTTAAGAAAAGATCTGAAAAAGTCCAAGATGACGTACAAGAGATTACTGAAAGGTACGATGCCTTGAGCATTAAAGTTACGCATTTAGAAACGAATCAGGATCAGATCGTAAAAGATGTTAATAACTTCGTAAAATATGTTAATAATTTGACCGATAGGATGGAAAAATTAGAATTTAATACTAAAGAAGCTGTAGATAATTATTTAGAGGAACAATCGAAGGGCGCTGGAGAAAGATTATCTGAATGGTTTGAAGAAAAATCTTCCAGGGTTACTAAACAAGCCTCTTGAAACGTCCCCTTTGAACAATTATACAAGACTGTGCTTAAACTGACACACAATATTTTGTTAGCGCAACGCAATCTGACTTTCAAAATTCCCTACAAAAGAATGGCACTGACTAACATTAAACTATACCTTTCACAAATCACTTACCTCACAAAAATCTTCGCTGCTCAAGCTACTGCAATACAGCGAGCGCCACTACTGCCAGCTAAATAAAAGATTCAAACTATGGAAGGCACTAACTACTGATAGGGATAGTTAGCAAATGAAAGATATTAATAGAGAACAAACAATGTATTTACCTTGATATCATCATATATAAATATAGCAGTTCATGACAAATTTCAAAACTCCGCCATCTCTCTCCCCACATCCACCACTGCTGGCGGCTCACCTCCAACTGCGCAACGCTACGCGCTGTTCACATCCAGCTGCCGCTGCCCAACACTACAATGGCAGACAATAATGCAAACTACCCACAGACTGCACACAGCAGAGCCAGTGATTTTTCATACAGAGGTGGCATTACCAATAAAAAAAACCTAAACAGCCTACTTACATAGCCCCCATGCTCCCCACAAAAAATTTTACAAATTGGATTGGGCAGTGGCCAATACAGATTTGAAAAAAATTTTCATAATTACAATAACAAAGAAATCAAATGCACACACTTATTGATACAATGTTGGTCAAAAGCTAAAATTTTCTCACAGTCTATAAAGACAGTCCTGATTCATCACAGTAAAATTACAGTGTTTTTCCTTTTTTTTCAAAGTCTGAACAGTAAAAGAGAATGCACACAGAAGTAGTGGATTTCCATGCAGTCTTGAAGAAGTAGTGTCCTTCCATCAGAAAGACAGTGCTGACTCTTGACATGCTGACAGGTAATGGGCCACAACATAGCAAACCCACAGCAGAGTCATTCGACGTTTTGAAGAACATTGGTAGGTAGGTCATCACAGAGTAGACCCACTGCAGTCCTGGTAGAGATTACGGTATTAGTGGGCCACCAGAGGTGCAGACCCACTGCAGCCCTTGTAGAAATAATGGTATTGATGGATCATCGAAGATGTAGACCCACTGTAGTCCTTGTAGAGATAGCCAGCAGCCATCTGTTGTGACTGTGTAGGTGCACAATCACCATTGAAGAGTCTTGCGGATAATATAGCAAGTCCATAACCACCACTTGTGCACTCACAAAGTTTTTGGAATTGTCCTTAGAACCAGCAATGCCGTTATCCAGTCCCTTGCTGAATTATTAACACACGTGCAAACACTAACAGTCCCTACTTCTCACATATTGTCCATATACTATGACCAACAGAAACGTGTGCAGTAAAATGGAACTTACAAGTTACTTAATTTGATGAACTGGTGTCAATTACAATTGTATAACATAAGAATACAATTACAAAGGTACAAAATACATCATTAAAAACATAATAATACAGATAACATTTGTAGTAATATGGGCTTTACAAAAGAATCGAAATAACATATACATCAGTGTTACAGGAATTATGACATTAGTAAATACATAAAAGATCAGAATAACTTTTGAAACATCAATTTCACACATGAGCATTAAAACAAAACAGAATAAATAATGTCTAAACATCTTTACAAAGTAAAAAACACATTATTAATGCCAATTGTATTTGAGGATAACAGTATTCCTCATCATAGTGAATGTAACTTAGTATTAGAAGAGAAAAAAGTTCTATGAAACAGTACACAGAGACAGGAAGAAAACAAATACACAAGGGTACACCAACATATAGTGGGATAACACAAAAGGGAAAGGACAGGGTTTGTTTTACTGCAGTATTTTGCATGGAGATCTCCCTTTGTTCATCATTATTCCCAAAAAGTCCTATCTAAGCCTGCTTTCTGTATTCTAACCATATTTCTTTCAAAATAAAATATGGCTCATTGTACAATACTCATTTAGGCCCAAATCGTTTTCATATAACTTTCAAAGCATTCTTCCCTATTCTCCATAGTTAGGTTCTTATATAGTCTACCCCCTCTTAAGCTAACTTAAATCTACTGAGCTCAGATGCTAAACTAAGGGACGAGGCAATGCAGCAGCACATAAAACAATTAATATAAACAGCAATGAAAAAAATGGAAAATCGCAAAGCAAGCTACAGTAAATCTAAATTACCAAGCAATTCAACATTACAACTAATATGAGGCAATGCGCAGCAAACAAAAAAATAAATCTGGCTTAGCAGAGTAACACAAATTAAAGTTCAGTAGCACTATGCCTGGCAAACAGCAGCTTATATCTAAACATGACATAGCTCAAGCAGAAAAAATAGTACACTAAAGATAACAATGCAGATAAGGGAAATGTATAATCACATCTTAATGTCTAAGTAATTAAAGTGGTGCACCACAACAACTTATTGTAAAAGAAATATTACCATGTACTTGAAAAGAATATTATGTATGCAGTTACTGTTACTAGTCCCTTCTTATTGTTCTTTCCTTTCCAAGTGCTCCTTTTTTGAAGAATGTGGATCACAAAATTATTATTTAATAGATCTGTTGACAGAAAGTGTTCACATTAGCAAATGCATTTAATTTTATTTTATGAAACCAATGCTGCAACACAGCTGGAAAACAGATGTCAAATGAAATAAGCAATTACGCAAACCAAAGCATAAAAACGCGAGGATAATGGCCTCCCCTTTTTTTTTTCTACCTGTCCCGCTGAAAGGCTAATGGCTTTTTTTCGGGCGGCTGTCGCCCAGGTGGGTGCCCGCGACGCATTACGTGCAGGTGGTCACTTAACTTTCTTACGGAAATATTTACGACAGCAGTTTCCGCTACTGTGACAGTCTCATATAAAAATATTTCACAGGTCAAGAATTAGCGTTGCAAATCTGTAGAAACAAAACCCTATAAATATAACAGTGTCCAAAAAATTTTCGCCAGCATTGTGATACATTCACTCATATACACACATTTCATAACTCTTAAAGTACGATTCTTGGTTTCCAACATCCTTTTTCACAAATCGAGAGTCCCTACCCACTATTCATTATTCCTTACCTTATTACACATATATGTATCCATCGACACTCATCAATATTTCGTCATTATAAATATGAAGCATAATCAAATAACTCATATAGCCTCAGCCTATTAATCATAAACATACCTCAGCAGCATAATACACATCGTCGTCGTAAAAATAACATCATAACACCTCAGTCAAATCTCAAAATCGTCGTAGCTTCCTCCAGTAATTTCAAAACCTAAAAAAGATTCTCTGCTCATTTCAATAGTGTCATCTACCTCAAACGTACTTTAAAATCATGCTCCCTTACCAAATATATCATTCAAAGCTCTCATAGTATCACAATGGTTCCGAAGAAATATGAGCATTTCACAAAGTACAGACAAAATACAATTTCATAAGTGTGAAGTTATCCAACTGTGTAATTGCGTAAACATCTGTCACTGATGTAATAAAAAAAAGTTTATCTCTCAGTTACATGATCAGATAGCTGTGTAATTTGTGTGTTAGAGAAATATGTGTAAGGTTGTATAAGCAAATACCATAATAGCTAGGGTTCCTTGTGGTTGCCACACACATGGTACACAAAGTAAGTGTGTACCCCCCTGAGGATTAATGTAATTATACCCTCAGGTGTTACAGATTACAGCAATGGAATGAAATGTATCACGGAAAATTTCCTTTGTAATTCAAAAATCTTTAAAAATAAATGTTTTAAGTACAAAATTAGTCACTCAAATACGTGTACCGTAGCGCTAAATGTGCGTCTTGTTGCAACATAATCTGTGTGGAAGTGTCGTAGTTATCGTCCTCCGAAAGCTAAGTTCTGCAGAAGTCAATGTACTTACCTCATAATACACAAAAGTGAAATGCATTGCGTATAAATGTCTTAGTTATTACGCTTATTGCCGTGATGAGGAAAGTACTGTGCTGTAACGTATTGTTGTGCTACGGAAAAGGCAGTCTTATTGTAGCTATACCACAAAAGTTACTACTAAAACCTGTTTTACTTTCCAGAATAATTCAGAAAAACTGTGCAGATATAAAACAGAAACACTGCAAAAGCAACATTGTAAATTGTCACTCATTAGTAGCGTCGTGATAGAATCGTGTAGCTGTCACATAAACTAACCACTGTGCCATCTGGTATCTCACTGAAAGTACTTTAAATCCAGAATATATTTTCAAGTAAACCAAAATGTTGCACTAAAATCTCATTAGCAGTACCAGTACATGTTCTATGTATGTAAGCCTTATAGTCGTTCCATAATCGTGCAACTAACAAGCAAGAATGTACACACACAATAACACTGTGACGTCTGTTCACTATAACAATGCATTCGTCATTTCTGTTTCAATAAGTTCTCTTGGTTCTTGACTGGATATTTAACTTCAAACATTGTTGCATGTTAACAGATTCTAAATCTGACAAGCATACTAGTAATGTAAAGTGAAAAGTTTTATGGCAATGACAAAGTTAAAAAGCAGATTATCTTTCAATAAACGGTTTTACATGTGAAATGTGGTGTAAACCTTTACTCTTCCTAGTACGCAGAGTTTCAACTTCAACGCAATTATCATGTGGTATACGTCGGATTCTGTAAGGTCCATTGTAAACTAGAAAGAATTTGTGACTCAAGTGTTTCTTCTTATGTGACAATGAATGAGCTTTAATAAGAACTTTCTGACCAATATATAATTTCTTTGCATTTGCTTTACCGTGTAGTTCTCTCCTTTTGTCTGCTGCAGATTTTATATTTTTAAGAGCCAAATCAATTATGTCTTTGTGTCGAAGTTTACGTGTATTCGGGAAAGGTACAAGCTCTCTGATTCTGTTCGATGGTTCTTCATTCTTCAGTACAAGAGTAGGTGGTAAAGCAGTGGAATCATGAGGCATTTCATTCAGCACATTTTGAAATAATTGTAGATATCTGTCCCAATGCTGATGCTTTCTGTGACAATAAAGTCTGCAAAGCTTATTGATTTCTTTCGTAATCTGTTCAGACAGGTTGCAATGTGGTGAGTACAATGAAATAAAAACAGGTTTGATTTTATGATTCCGAAGCGTGCGTGACCAAACAGCAGATCTAAATTGCGGTCCGTTATCTGAAATGACTTTAGCAACGTGGCCAACTTCACGTAAGAAATTTTTAACAAAGGTGTTGGAGACAGATCGTCCAGT
The DNA here is from genome assembly GCF_021461385.2 of Schistocerca piceifrons. NCBI lineage: Eukaryota > Metazoa > Arthropoda > Insecta > Orthoptera > Acrididae > Schistocerca > Schistocerca piceifrons. The sequence goes on along the minus strand of NC_060149.1, from coordinate 92,760,838 downwards.
GGCTTTACGTAACGGAGTGAAAGAAACAAATTTTGAAGTAAGTTCAACAGCGACTAGAACGTACGAAAATCCATTGGATGTTCTGACAAGCGGTCCCAAGAGATCAACAGCAGCAAATTCTTTTAATTTAGAAGGAATAATAGGAAACAATGGAGCACGATGTGAGACAGTAGATGGTTTCGCCTTTTGACAAAGTTTACAAATAGACAAGACTCTTCGAATTCTTTTTTCCATATTGTTAAAATAACAAGTCGTTCGAAGAATATGATAACATTTTCGTGGGCCAAAATGTGCGTAGCTGAAATGAATGTGCCAAATGAGCTTATTAACAAAATCGTCTGGAATGCAAAGTACCCATAGCTTGTCATCAACAGTGCAGCGTTTGAAGAGTATATTGTTTCTAACCAGGTAATAATGCCGAATCTGAGTGTATGTCTTTTCATGCCATTTACTTTTGATGTCTTTCCAAATCGGATCTTTATCTTGTTCATGAGCAATGTCCTTTAAAGATGTGGTGATGAAGTTTTCAAAGGCAACTTTCTGAATGTAAAGAATACTGAAATTTTTCTCGAGGTTGCCTTCTGTGTTACTTTTCTCAAGCCCAGCCGGTGCGCGTGACAGCACGTCCGCAACAATGTTCTCCTTGCCGGGAATGTAGACTATTGTAAAGTGGAATTCTTGCAGAAACAATGCCCAACGTTTTAACCTGTCATGATTTAATTTTGAAGACATAAGAAATTGTAATGCACGATGATCACTGTATACTTTTACGTGCTTACCAGAAAGAAAGAAACGGAATTTGTTAAATGCCCAAACGATAGCTAAAGCTTCTAATTCAGTAACGGAATAATTTTTTTCAGATTTTGTTAGCACTCGGCTAGCAAAAGCAATGGTTTTCTGAATGGTAGTGTCATTTTCTATGGCTTCTTGAAATAAATGGGCACCAAGACCGACTTTAGAAGAATCCGTGCTAAGGCAGAAATCTTGTAACAGATCTGGATGAGCTAAGATTGGCGCGTGAAGTAACGCTTCTTTCAAAGAATTGAATTCCAATTGTGCTTGTTCGTCCCAGTTCCAAATAGTATTTTTTCCAGTGAGAGAACAAAGTTTTGGTGTAACAAGAATTTGCATATTCAGAAAACGACGGTAAAAATTTACGAGACCTAGAAAACTGCGGACTTGTTTTTTTGTGGATGGAACTGGAATGGCTCTGATTGCTTCTAACTTTTCAGGATCCGGCTGAATGCCTTCAGAAGAAATAATATGTCCCAAAAACTTCACCTTTGTCCTACCGAATTCAGACTTTTCCAAGTTAACTGTAATTCCAGATTCTGCAAAAATACGTAACAAACTGTTGAGGATGCGATTATGTAGTTCCCATGAAGATTCTGCTATCAGAATATCGTCCACATATAAGGTGATGTGACGTTTTAAGAACTCAGGTAATATGGAATTTAACCCACGAATGAATGCTGCCGAAGAAATGTTCAAACCAAAAGGAAGTTTCCGAAACTGATAACAAACGCCGAAACAAAGGAAAGCTGTGTATTTTCTACATTCTGGATGAAGTTCGATCTGATAAAAGCTGGATCTGAGATCAATGGAAGACAACACTTTTACACCATTAAAATTTTGAAGAAGTTCTTCCATCGTCTGCGGCCTGTCTGTCTCAGGAATGATGATAGTATTGATTTGTCTCGAATCTAAAACAAGCCTGATCGATCCATTTTTCTTCTCAACAACATGTAATGGGTTGTTGTATGAGCTTACTGCAGGCTCAATAATGCCCTCATTAAGCATAGATTGTATTTCTGTTCTAACACGGTCCCTATAATGCGCCGGAATTACGTATGGTCTAACACAAAATTTAGTATGCTCACGAACACGAAATTGGTATTGAAATCCCTTGATTGTTCCTGTTTTGTGAGTAAAAACTGTGGAATGTGCTTGTAAAATCTCAAAAAGGTCCTGCCTATCAGTGTCATTACAATTCTCAATTGTTTGAATTTTATTCTGAATTAACTCATTAATTTCAAACATGCCGTCGATGTCATCCCTGTCAGTACTTGCAGAGTGATTGTTAGTGTCTAGTTCCGTAGAAAATTCCGAACTGTTGTCTAACAGAACGTAAAGCCGATTAATTTCCTCATCATGGTTTGAGAGCCTGTCTTCAAATTTCAAAGCTATTGACTTACCTTCTTTCTCTAAACTTATTTCAGCATCGTGAAAGCTTAAGACTGCTTTGTATTCATTCAAAAAGTCTACTCCCAGTATGATTTCCGTCGACAATAATGGAACAATAAGAAAGTTCATAGAGAAGCTG